>NC_092872.1:489464391-490114830 GCF_028372415.1 Notamacropus eugenii
GGACTGATGGCAAAACATGTCTCATTCCTCTTAGCAGACAGATGGTGGACCAGGAGTGTAAAATGGAGCATGTGTTGTTAGACATGACCAATATTTTGGTTCATAAGAATCACAGAAAGAACTGGAAGGGACCTCAGGGGACATCTAGTCCAACCTTCTCATCTTCCACAGTAGGAAATTGAGACCCCAAGAGGTAAGCTGATCTTTTTTTTTGAGGAGCCGGGTAGAGGAGAGGAAGTGAGGGAGGTATGTATGGAGTGCCCAGCTGAGAGTCAGGAAGCCTCATCTTCATGAGTTCAGATACAGCCACAGACATTTAACTAGCTGGATGACCCCGGGCAAGTCATTTAACCCTATTTGCCTCAGTTTCTTCATCTATAAAACGAGCAAGAAAAGGAAATGGCGAACCACTCCAGTATCTTGCCAAGAAAACCCCAAATGGGGTCACAAAGAGTGGGACATGACTGAAAAACAACTCAATAACAACATAGTAATCCTTATGTTTAAATAATTGAAAGACAGAAAATTCATACCCTGGATGACTTCTCCTAGAGTAGTCTCTGTATTAGAACAATGTTCCATCCAAAGCCTAGAGAGGACCTAAAAGTCCTGGCACATACTTTCTGAGTATTACAGTTTATAGAGAACTTTCACATCCATTTTCTTAGTTTATGCCCAGAACAGTTCTATAAGGTGGGTAGGGCAAGGTTTATTAGCCCTGTTTTATAGATGAGGAAACTGAAACTCAGAGAGAAGCGATATAGCAAGAGGTTAACTAAACCAGGATTCCAACCAGAAAAGGCTACAAACCAGGCCTCTTTCTACTACATTCTGCAGGTACTACTAATCTTAAATTAGATTTTAAGGTCATAAAATCCTCCATCAAAATATATCAAAGCCCTCTAGCATTTGGAGGTAAGGGTGTAGAAAGCCAGGGGTTGATACGACAGAGGCTGGAGATTAGGTGGCCTGAAGATTCCTGGTCACCAACGTCAGGTCAAATTCAAAACTTCCTTCAGGGTTAGGGAATATGAAAAGATGTTTATTTGTTTTTCTTATTCACTAGACCCCTCTGTTATACTTGTGGCTAGAAGATCCTATCACCAAAACATCAGAACAGGAGGGAAAAATGGGAAATCACACTGAAAGTAAACTTCTGAGGCGAAATCTAAACCCAAATCTTTCTGACTCCAAGGCTAACACTATTCAGTAAGCCATGCTGAGGCTGCTTATCCACTTTTGGTGTCCACCTGCCTCCCAACTCTCACCTATGACTCCAAGAAGCTATAGCATGCACAGTAGCCACACCTCAGTAAAAACCATGTAGGCAGAGGGATTAAACCAGGTTGAGAGTAACTCACAGGCCTTGAACCTTGAACCCCAGTGGAATGGGCCATTGAGAACAATTTATTCCAAAGACCATGAAGGCAACTGTGGAGCTTGATTAGACACTGAAATTGCCAAGGTCATTCACAGCATCCTGGCTATCACCACTGGTCTTGACTTTTATCTTGCCACTGGACTTCAATGACTCTGGAAGAGAGAGTGAGACTGATGATTGTGTAGCACTGCTTCAATTTAAACCATTTATACACAAGGCAAGACATCACCCTATGATGTCATTGGTCCTCTTTGAAAACAAAGAATAAATGCCACTGGACCCTCCATATGGCATGGTCCCAAGACCCTTCACCATCGCTGTCATCTTCCTCTGGATACTTTCCAGCTAATCAATGTCCTTCATAAAATGTAATGCTCAGAGCTGACTCAGTACTGGCATGTAGTTGGCACTTAATAAACACTTGTTAGCTGATTGATTCATTGAAGTGATTGACCAGGAGAAAGTACAGTGAAACTAACTAGCAACTCTCCTGTATGCCCTTTTGTTTGCTGAATGCAGCCTAAGATCACATTAGCTTTTTTGGCTATTATGTGGCCCTGTTAATTCACATTGAGCTTGAAGTCCCCTCAAATGCCCAGATCCTTTTCCACATGAACTATTTTCTAACCATACCTCACCTTGCATTTACTTACAGAATTGAATTTTTGAAAACCAACGTGTAGGAGAGCAGGGTTTAGGTTTTCTTTCTCCTTTCCTTCCCTTGACTCCCCCTAGCATAGGTCTGAAAGTGCTTGGAAAATGATTACATATTAGACTTTTAGTACATAAACCTAGAAGTTCAGAAAGAAACCATTATTTCTGTCAGAAGATTTTTATATCTCCCTACCACTGCTATTAAAGTCTTGTATTTGAAAAGACACTCCCCTCCCTAGGCCACATCAGTATTCACATAGAATTTTCATTTTTAAGAGTTCTATAAGTTCTATAAGAATTGTCCCAAGAAAGAAAAGAATAGATATAGCTTAAGCTCTAGACACTGGACCTAACACGTTAGGGACATGCCAAGTGACCTTTGAGGAGGGCATTCTCCTCTGATCGCTTCATCTTGTAAAAAAAAAATCTCAGCATGGCATCAACTAGAAATAAAATGATCACCTTGAAGATTCGCTATCTCTAGACACACTCAGGGGAACATTTACAAACAGGTGAGTAGTGGCTCAGCACTACCACTTCCCACCCCCCACCCTACCCCTTTGCAGTATTTAGCCAAGTATAAGCACTTGATAAATTATTTTCATTCATTCATTCACATCTCTTGGCTCTTGGTTTTAATATGACTCAGTTTACTTACATTACTATTCCCAATGTCTTCATTTGCATTTCATTTGCATTGCTATTCATAGCCACAGGCTATTCAGAACAGCAATTCTTCCAGCCCTTTGGCCTCTTCCTTCTCTGGATAAAGGAAAGAGGCCTTTTCTCCCCCCTGCTCCAGGCTGTCCTCTCCCCACCCCCACCCCCACCCCCATCCCCTTGGCTGATCCACCGAAGGCCAATACTTCCAACCAGTACAATGGACTCAGCATAGGAGGAGGGGTGAGGAATGAATTTGGTCTGGGAGGGCTGTGAGCCAGCAAGTGTATGTGTGTGTGTTTGCACAGCAAGTCTGTTTTCTAAAAGATGAATGGTGGAAAAGTATTTCAGGAATGCTCCATTAACACCCTATGCTTGGAGAAGCTGGAATCCAAATGAAGAGTGTTGGCTCTTCCTCTAGTTCATGATGGGTGGAGCCAGACTATTCGGATTTTCCTGTCCCACATAACAGTCCTAAAATCTCTCAGGTTGTTTCAGTAGTAGCATGGGTTCTTGTGTTCTGCCAGATATGGAAAAAGTCACTAAGGATGACTTTGGCTAAATCCTCACCAGGGGTTGGAGGGTAAAGTGGGGAAGTATTCACCAATCCTTCTGGGAGACAGTCACTAGGCAAAATAACCCTGGAGCTGAGCAACCTTCTAGAACTTCCAAGACTGGAAGGTCCAATTCTAGTTCTATTGCTGACCTATGAGAACCGTTGACCATTGTAATCTCCCTGGGCCTTAGTGTTTCCATCCATTAAATAGGATAAAGACATGCAAGAAAGATCTATTCCCTAGTGCATCTATTCCTGTTGGAAGATGGAAATGAGAGATGAAGATAGAAAAAACAAAGGGAGGCAAAAATGACGGAGGAATGAAGAGAGGTTACAGAATAATATTATTCAGATAATGGAAGACCAATTCTGTTTGTTATTTGCCAGCAGGATACTACATTGTATCCTGGATGAGATTTTAACATATTGTGATTGGCACTCATGCATTCACTTGATTAATTTATTCATTCACTTCAATCATTCTTTAGACATTAAGCAAATACTGTGAAGAAGAGGAAAAGACTAAGTAAGACCAGGTCAGTGCCTTCCAAGAGGTCACAGTGTAGGAAGGAAGATGAGACATTGATATATCACACCAAAGCGTTTTTGTTTTATATTATGAACTCAGTATCCAACACAAACATTTCAACATACAAAGAACAGAAAAGATGAGAGTGCATGAAATTGTGGATTTCTCTTACATATTGTTGGTTTTTAAAGTGGAAAGAAAGGAAGGAAACATTTATTAAACACTTATTCCATACAGTCACAGGACTAAGTACTGGGGACACCAACACAAACAAAAAGTCCCTTCCCCAAAGGAGTCTATATTCTGACTGACAAAGACAACACACAAAAAAGGAGTTAAGGAGAGGGAAGAGAAAGGGGAGAAGGAAGGTGCCCCAGAGTAAATCAGGAATTGGGTTGGGAGGGGAATGAAAACAGGCCAGTCTGGGCCCCTCCACAAAATGGTGGCTCCAAGGAAAAGTCCCCAGTGGGAGGAGGGTAAGTCTTACAGAAGACCTCGCGAAAGTTAACTAGGCTGTAACAAAATTGCGCTGTTTGTATGCATTTCGGAATTCTTTTGGTTTTCTTCTATGTATTTTTGTAATGCTTTGGTTGCTGCACTTAAAAAACATTTTTTTCACATCTCTATCACTCCTTACTATCTCACCTCCCTATCCCCATACAAGCCCTTCCTAGTCAGAAATAAGTGCACTCAAGCACAACAAATTAACACATTGGCCATGTTGGAAAATGTGTGCCTCATTTGACACCACTATACCAAGGGGTGGAAGGGAGACAAGTCTCTTAAAGTCATGATTTGTCGCTGCTTTGATCCAAGTTCTGAAGTCTTTCAGAGTCCTTTACAATGTTGTAATCATGATACATCTTAAAAACTAAGCATATTTAATGCAAGAGCTTTGTTTTTCTTTATTTCATTTGGGGTGGGGGGTGGGAAGTTGGTTTTAGAAGTTAGGGGAGAGAAGTTATCAAGAGGGTCAATAAAATTAAAAAAGAAGAAAAAACAACCATTAAAGTCTTTTTTTTTAATGTACCTAACAGAACAGAAGGAAGGTCACTTTAGGAAATACAGTCAACTAGTATGGCTTTTAAAATAACTGTTGAATTTGCTGATATTTGGAAGGAGAAATAAGCCATACAGATTCATAACTTCTTGTCATCTTTTTCTGTTTTGCTTTATATCTAGAAAGGTTTATCTTATTTGGTGCTGATTAGATTCAGAATTTAAAATACTATGATTATGTTCTTCTGCTTCTACTTAATTTCCTCTGCATCACTTCATACAGATTTTCCCAAGTTTCTCTGAGCTCTTTGTATTCATCATGCCTTATGACACAGTAATATTTTTTACATTCAGTTACCACAACTTGTTCAACAACTGCCCAGTTGATGGGTACTAACATTGGTTCTAGTTCTTTGCTATAGGAAGTGTTGATATAAATATTCCTGTACATATGGGTCTTTTCCCTATTTTTGACCTCCATCAAGTAGATGCCCAGTTGTGGCATTAATGGGTCAGAGTCATGTGAAAAATTTAACAGTATCACCTGATACCGTACACAAGAATAAAGTCCAAATGGATACATGATCTAGGTATAATGTTTGATATTATAAACAAATTAGGGGAGCAAGGAATAGTGTATTTATCAGATTTATGGAGAATGGAGAAATTTTTGACCAAACAAGAGATAAAGAACATTATGAAGAACAAAATGGATGATTTTGACTACATTAAATTGAAAAGTTCTTGCACAAACAAACCCAATGCAACCAAGATTAGGAGGGAAGCAGAAAACTGGGAAAGAATTTTTGCAACTAGTGTCTGTGATAAAGGCCTCATTTCTAAAGTATATAGAGAACTGAGTCAAATGTACAAGAATACAAGTCATTCCCCAACTGATAAATGGTCAAAGGATATGAACAGGCAGTTTTCAAAGGAAGAAGCTATCTAAAGTCATAGGAAAAAATGCTCTAAATCACTATTGATTAGAGAGATGCAAATCAAAAGAACTCTGAGGTACCACATCACACCTATCAGATTGGCTAACATGACAAAACAGGAAGATGATAAATGTTGGAGAAGATGTGGGAGAGTTGGAACACTAATTCATTGTTGGTGGAGCTGTGAACTGATCCAGTCATTCTGGAGAGCAGTTTGGAGCTATGCCCAAAGGGCTACAAAAATGTGCATACCCTTTGACTCAACAGCATCACTTCTAGGACTGTATCCCAAAGAAACCATAAAAATGGGAAAGGGTCCCACAAGTACAAAAATATTTATAGCAGCTCTCTTTGTGGTGGCCAAGAACTGGAAATCAAGGGCATGCCCATCAATTGGGGAATGGCTGAATAAATTGTGGTATATGAATGTAATGGAATACTATTGTGCTATAAGAAATGATGAAGACTTCAGAGAAGCCTGGAAGGAACTTCTTTGAACTGATGCTGAGTGAAAGGAGCAGAAGCAGGAGAACTTTGTACATAGCAACAACCACAGTGTGTGAGGAATTTTTCTGGTAGACTTAGCCCTTCACAGCAATGCAAGGACCTAAAAAATTGCCAGTGAACTCTTGAGGCAAAATGCCTTCCACATCTAGAGAAAGAATGATAGAATTGGATCGCAGAATGAAGCAGACTATTTTCTCTTGTGTTTTGTCTTGGTTTGGTTTGTTTTTTTCATGGTTTCTCCCATTCCTTTTAATTCTTCTATGCAGCATGACTAATGTACATGTAGAACCCATGTAAGATTGTACACTGTCTTGGGGAGGAAGCTGAGAGGGAAGGGGGAGAAAATCTAAGATTTATGGAAGTGATTATTGAAAATGGAAAACAAATTAATTTTAAAAAACTTAACAATGTTATAGCACTTTAAAAGATTTCCCCTACATACTGTTTCCTTCACCAGAGCAGCCTGCAGTCCTCCTCATGTTCTCATCCTATATATCCATATTTTACCATAAGTCTCCTACAGAGGAAGTACCCAATGCATTCATTAGACGCTTTCTTTTGGTGCTCTTAATAGCTAAGTGATTACCATTACACTGGTGGAGTCATCTGTCACTTCACATTCCCAACAGATGACTGGTTTACCTCCTTTTCCAGGTAGAAATGTCCACAAAGATGTACATCTTTTACATCATGGGCATTAGAGGTTATGGTTTATTCATGTTTACTCTTCATTTTTTCCATGACTTTTTAAATTGTTTGTAATCTTAGCTCCTGAAATTATAGTGCTTCATAATTCACATCCCTATGACATCCCCAAGATTAGCATTCAGGCAATGGGCTTTAGCACCTCCCCCATACTTAATTTTAGGGAAAAGCACGGTGAAATTTTCCAGTCCACCTTGATCTCTTCCTTCTATTCATTTCCAGTTATCTGAGACCATAGGATCATAGATTTAGCACCTGAAGGGATCTCAGAGGTCATCTAGTATAACTCTCATCTTACAGGTGACACAGCTGAGAAGTTTGATTTGCTTAATGCAGCCTACAATCACATTAGCCAGAGAGGTTAAATGAAGCTAAGTTACCCAGAATCACATAGGTAGTAAGGCAAGATCTGGACCCAGAGTCTCTGACTCTCAATACAGTACTCTTTCCAGTGCCCCATGAAGCCTCCACACTAAAAGACACATCACAAGGCATTATGTCACTCACTGGATTAGATGATAAGAAGGAAAAAAGAGAGGATTACAGAGAAAGATTGTAGAGTAATAATGACACACTGACCAGTCTTACCCATGTGTGTAGGGAGAGCAAATTCACTTTATTCCTAGGCAGAGAATGAAAGGTGTTCTCCAGGGAGTGTGTGTCTTGGTGGAAATAATAGTGGAGTAGAGCACATTAGGGACCTGACCTTGTGTCCTTCTGTAGGCCAGAAACCCTGAGGACACTGAGCACATTGGGAGCTCAGAAAAAAGAAAGCTTTGTCTCCAGAGCTTGGCTCCATTCCTGGGTGGCCTCAACTGGGAGAGTTTGCCCCTGAAAAGCTTTTCCTCCTCCTTTGCCCAAATACTCAATTCATTCATTCGTTTATTCAACATTTGCTAGTACCTGCTGTGGCCATGATGCTGTACTCAGCTGCTGAGGAGTGAAGCTTGCTGGCTGACAGACTCTGGCCCAATCACTTCACCTGTGACTCAGTTCCCTCATCTGTAAGAAGAAGAATATAATATCTGCATGACATGCCTCCCAGGGATGTTATGAGGAAAGGGTTTTATAAAGTTTAAAGTGTTGGCTGAAAGTGAATTATTAAGGAGATCCCTAATAAACATACATATATACATATATGTATGTATGTATATATATATGTATGTATGTATATATGTATGTATGTATGTATATATACATATATAGTGTTTTAAGGTTAACAAAGACCTTTACATACAACTATCTCATTTGAACTAGATATCTAAGGACCTTCTCAGGTCTCACATTCTGAGACTGAGTCTGAGTTTGTTTGAGAAAGTAGAACTTGAACTGGGCCTAGAGAGAAGTATGTAGGATTTAAACAGTAGAGAAGAATACGAAGAACACTCCAGGTATACACACAGTCTAAGTAAAAGCAGGTAGATTGGGGAAAAAAAGGGGGGAGATCAGAAAGATGGCTTGGAGAAATAAGATGAGCAGCAAAATGTGGGTACTTCAAAATATTTGAACTATGTTTATTCATTCTCTTAATTTTTTTTTGGAGGGGGGGAAGGCAGGGCAGTTGAGGTTAAGTGACTTGCCCAAAGTCATACAGCTAGTAAGTATCAAATGTCTGAGACCGAATTTGAACTCAGATTCTCCTGACTTCAGGGCTGGTGCTCTATTCACTTTGCCACCTAGCTGCTCCTCTTTCTTAATTTTTAAAGCTACAATCACCAAAGTCTTTTTGTAATGCTTCACTGTGGGGAGGTGAAACTGGGTTCTTGAAGGTTATGCCAATGACTTGCAAGCCTTGGCAGAGACCACCAAGCTGGAAGGGCTTCAAGTAAAAGTTCTGTAATAGACTACATGTCTGTGAATACTAAAGTTGGAAAGGCCTGTCACCAACTTATCACATGTTGGTAAATTGTTCTGGTCACAATAAAACTTGTTGTTTGCATTGGTCATTTATTAAGTGCCTACCATACACCAGGCACTATGCTAAGTGCTGGGGTTATAAAGAAAGATAAAAAATAGTCCCTTGTTGTCAAAGAGTTCACAGTCTAATGGGGGAGACAATCTGCAAACAAGTAGGTACAAACAAACAGGATATATTGGAAATAATCAACAAAGGGAAGGCACTAGAGTTAAGGCAGACTGGGAAAATCTTCCTGAAAAAGGTGGAATTTTAGCTGGGACTAAAAGGAAGCCAGAGGAGCTAGGAAGCAGAGATGAGGAAGGAAATCATCCCAGGTATGGGCGACAGTCAGTGAGAATGCCTGGAGTCAGGAGACCACGTGTCTTGTTCGAGGAACTATAAGGAAACCAGTATCACTGACTTGAAGAGCCCATGGGGGATGTAAGGAGTAAAATGACTGGGAAGGTCTTGGAGGAAGGACAGGTTATGAAGGGTTTTAAATAAATGCAAAACAGAAGATTTTGTACTTGATCCAAGAGGTAATGGGAGTCACTGGAGTTTATTGAGTAAGAGTGTAACAAAATCAGACCTGTACTTTAGGAACATCACTTTGATAACTGAACAAAGGGCAGACTGGAGTGTGGACTGAGTTTTGGTGGGAAGAACAACTAGACTATTGCGAGAGTCGATGTGTGAGGTGGTGAGGGCTGTACCAAGGGGGTGGCAGTGTCAGAAAGGAGCAGGCGGAGTATTAGAGAGATGCTGCAAAGGTGGAATCAACAAGCCTTGGCAACAGATTGGATATGGGGGATGAGAAAGGGTGAGGAGTCAAAGATTAAGCAAATCAAACCACCAAATGGGGAACCTGGTGAGTGGGAGGATGGCAGTTCCCTTGACAGTGAGAGAAGTTAGGAAGTCAGGAGAGTTGGGAGACAAAGATAATGAGTAAAGTTTTGGAGAGAAATATCTAGTGGCAGTTGGAAATGTGAGATTAGAGGTCAAGAAGGAGATTAGGGCTGGAAAAATAAATCTGAGAGTCATCTGCATAGACATTAAAGTTGCATTCATAGGAGCTGATGACAAGTGAAACTGTACAGAGGGAAAACAAAAGAGCACCCAGGACAGAACCCTTGAGGACACCTACCCTTTAGCAAGGGTGTACTGTATGAAGAACCAGTAAAGGACACTAAGACGGAGCAGTCAGATAGGTAGGAAGAGAACCAGGAGAGAGCAGTGTCCTGAAAACCTTCAGAGAGGAGAGTAGCAAGGAAAAGAAGGTAATGGAAAGTGTTAAATGCTACAGAGAGGACAAGAAGGGTATTTATTGTTTTTCAGTCCTATCTGACTCTTCATGATGCCATTCAGGGTTTTCTTGGCAAAGATATTGGAGTGGTTTGCCATTTCCTTCTCCAGCTTATTTTACAACTGAGGAAAGTGAGGCAGACAGTTAAGTAATTTGCCCAGGGAGATGCAGCTAGTTAATATCTGAGACCAGATTTGTTTTTGTTTTTTAAATTAACTTATTTATTTATTTTAAGTTTTCAACATTCATTTCCACAAAATTCTGAGTTCCAAATTTTCTCTCCATCTCTCCCCTCTGCCCCCAAAACACTAAGCATTCTGCTTACCCCTTCTACCAATCTGCCCTCCCTTCTAACATCCCTCCCTTCCCTCATCCTCATCTTCTCTTTTGTCCTGTAGGGCAAGATGAATTTCTTTACCCCATTACCTGTATTTCTTATTTCTCAGTTGTATGCAGGAACAATACTCTACATTTGTTCCTAAAACTTTAAGTTCCAATTTCCCTTCCTTCCTCTCTCCTCACTCATTCCCACTGAGAAGGCAAACAATTCAATATAGGCTACATATAGGTAGTTTTGCAAATGACTTCCATAATATTCATGTTGTGTAAGACTAACTATATTTCCCTCCATCCTATCCTGCCCCCCATTTCTTCTATTCTCTCTTTTGACCTTGTCCCTGACCAAGAGTGTTTACTTCTAATTGCTCCCTCCTCCCATTTGCCCTCCCTTCCATCATCCCCCCCATCCTGCTTATCCCCTTCTCCCCTACTTTCCTGTATTGTAAGATAGGTTTTCATACTAAATTGGGTGTGCATGTTATTCCTTTCTTGAGCCAAATGTGATGAGAGTAAGCTTCGTTTTTTCCCTCTCACCTCCCCCTTTTCTCCTTCCATTGAAAAGGCTTTTTCTTGCCTCTTTTATGAGAGATAATTTGCCCCATTCCATTTCTCCTTTTCTCCTCCCAATATATTCCTCTCTCACCCCTTAATTTTATTTTTTTAAATATTATCCCTTCCTATTTAACTCACCCTGTGCTCTGTCTCTCTCTATGTGTGTATGTGTGTGTGTATGTATGTGTGTGTGTGCGCAACTACCCAGACACTGAGAAAAGTTTCAGAAGTTACGAATATTATCTTTTCATGTAGGAATGTAAACAGTTCAACTTTAGTAAGTCCCTTATGATTTCTCTTTCCTGTCTACCTTTTCATGCTTCTCTTGATTCTTGTGTTTGAAAGTCAAATTTTCTTTTCAGCTCCGGTCTTTTCATCAAGAATGCTTGAAAGTCCTCTATTTCATTGAAAGCCCATTTTTTCCCCTGAAGTATTGTACTCAGTTTTGCTGGGTAGGTGATTCTTGGTTTTAATCCTAGTTCCTTTGACTTCTGGAATGTCATATTCCACATCCTTCAATCCCTTAATGTAGAAGATGCTAGATCTTGTGTTATCCTGATTGTACTTCCACGATACTCAAATTGCTTCTTTCTAGCTGCTTGCAATATTTTGTCCTTGACCTGGGAACTCTGGAATTTGGCTACAATGTTCCTAGGAGTTTCTCTTTTTGGATCTCTTTCAGGAGATGATAGGTGAATTCTTTCAATATTTCTTTTGCCCTCTGTTTCTAGAATATCAGGGCAGTTTTCCTTGAAAATTTCATGAAAGATGATGTCTAGGCTCTTTTTTTGATCATGGCTTTCAAGTAGTTCCATGGTTTTTTAATTGTCACTCCTAGACATATTTTCTAGGTCAGTTGTTTTTCCAATGAGGTATTTCACATTATCTTCCATTTTTTCATTCTTTTGGTTTTGTTTTGTGATTTCTTGGTTTCTCATATAGTCATTAGCTTCTATCTGTTCCATTTTAATTTTTAAAGGACCATTTTCTTCAGTGAGCTTTTGAACCTCCTTTTCCATTTGGCTAATTCTGCTTTTTAAAGCATTCTTCTCCTCATTGGATTTTTGAACCTCTTTTGCCAATTGAATTAGCCTATTCTTAAAGGTTATTTCTTTCAGCATATTTTTGGGTCTCCTTTAGCAAGCTGTTGACTCGCTTTTCATGATTTTCTTGCATTTCTCTCATTTCTCTTCCCAATTTTTCCTTCACTTCTCTTACTTGATTTTCAAAATCCTTTTTGAGCTCTTCCATGGCCTGAGACCATTGAATATTTATTTTGGATGTTTGGGATACAGAAGCCTTGACTTTTATGTCTTTCTCTGGTAATAAGCATTGTTCTTCCTTATTCAAAAGGATGGGAGAAGATACCTGTTCAGCAAGAAAGTAACCTTCTATAGTCTTATTTTTTTTTTCCCTTTTTAGGGCATTTTCCCAACCAGTTACTTGACTTTTGGGTTCTTTGTCAAGAGCAGGGTATACTCTGGGGACCTGTAAGATCTCGGTTCCTCCAAGGTGGCACAATCGAGCCTGCACATTGATCTGGGGGCAACCAGAAACTTTTGTGCCTGGAATCTGAGAGTAGTAGAATTTCTTCTCCACAACAGCCTCACCTCCAGTTCCACCACACCAGCACTCAGGACTGAGTTTCAGATCAGCTGCTCAATCCCCCCAGGAGCTTTACAATGAGGCCTCCAACAATGGATGTCGGCTGCTGCCTGCAGTGGGAGCTGTCACCGCCCACTGAGGTTTCTGCCACTACCTGGGGCCAGAGCTGTGGGGGGGGGACTCTGCTCCTTTCTCGGCCAGCTGAGAAAGTCCTTTCCCTGATCTTTGGTGCCTATGGGTTGAGGGATCAGCAAACCGCTGCTGCTGCTGCCACTGGGGATTCTACCCCCAAGGCCTGCTCTGGTCCTCCTCCCAGTACTGCATGGTCAAGGCTGGGCTGGGCTTCACTCTGCATCCACTTCTAGCGTGACATCTTTCCTGTCAGCCTTCCAGGTCACTCTGGGCTGGAAGTCTCCCCTCCACCATTCTGTGGCATCTGCTGCTCTAGAATTTGTTGAGAGTCACTCTTTACAGGTATTTTATGGGCTGTGGGAGAAGAGCTAGAGTATGTGTGTCTTTCTACTCTACCATCTTGGCTCTGCCCCCTGAGACCAGATTTGAACTCAGGAAGATGAGTCTTGTTGACTTCAGGCTCAGTGTTCTGTGCCATCAGATTTAGCAAATGAGAGATCAGATCTTTAATAACTTTGGAGAGAACATTTTCAATTGAATGATGAGGTCCAAAGCCAGATTGTAGAGAGTAAAGAGAGTTCTGGAAGAGACAAAAGATCTTCCTTAGCATGTCCGCTTATCAACCACTTAAGATTTATATAGCTGAATATGCTTTCAACCATAGGGGGAAGAAAGCAATACCAATGAAGTCTCTATTAATGTTAGCCAAGAGAAAAATTCAGGTATGCAAATCTTCCCTTTTCCTCCTCCCTCCAAGTTACACACCCATAGGCACTTAATTTTGACCTCATTTGGGGTAATCTGGGTCCTGGTCCACTCCCTTAAGATCCAACTTTATTCAAGAAGTTGGTCTGTCAGTAAATCTTTATGAAGCACCTACTATGTGCCAGGCACTGTGCTAAGTAAGGGTTAGGGATACAAAGAAAGGCAAAAAAAAAAAAAAAAAGGTCCTCTGCTCCCAAGGAGCAGAGCATCTAAAGTAAAAGACAACATGGAAAACAATTCTGTGCAGACTTAATACAGCATATACTGGATAAACTGGAGCTAATCTTAAAGAGAAGATACTAAGATTAAAAGGTACTAGGAACAGCTTCTTGGTGACTGAGCCTGGAAAGAAGCCAAAAAGGCCAGGAGGCCAGCAAAGTTCATTCTGCTCTTTGCAGAACTATTGCCCTAGTGACCTCCCCTTACTTCATCCTCCTGGTCCACATGGAGTCTGACTGGATCCTCTCCCCTCCCCTTCTGTGGTGTCAATGTTCCCTCCTGGGCAGGGGACAATCTGAAGGCAAGCAGGAAAGAGAGGATATGAGAGACCAAAATTCACAAGACACAGGACAGGGGATTGAGGGACTTGTAAAGGAATTTCATTTTCTCCCTTATTTTAACAGACTCCCCTTCTTGCCACAGGGAGGTGAGTTGCTTCACCTTATTCCTCATTCTCGCCAGAGTGAAGTGTGAACTGCCAATTGAGGATTCTGGAATGTGGCTCAGTTGTCATCTGACCTCAGCAACAAATGGTCTTGCTTCCTAAGCCCTCCACCCCCCACCCCCAACTGGAGCAAATCCAAACCTTGGAGAGAGAGAGCTTCATCAAAAGCAGCAAACCCCAAATGCTTATGCTGTCTCCCCATGCACAAAAACTAGTTTGAAAAACAAATTGGTTGAATTCAATCAACTGGTTTATTAGGTCAACAGGGGTCAATGAGAATCTCTGAGGTGCAGATCCAAGACACCTGAAACCCCTAGGATTACAAACTTTTACTGAAACAAGTAAACTTGTCACTGAGAATCCTGGGAGAAGGAGGATGCCAGAGAGGCAAAGAGCCTGCCTTTCACTGTCACTGGGGAAGATGAAGAGTTCTGTGTCCCAAGGGCTAAGCTGGTAGGAGGCTGATTTAGACATTGGAACCAGGACCATAGAATCATAGATTTAGAGCTAAAAGAGGCTTAGAGGCCACCTAGTCCAACCCTCTCACTTTACAGGTGAACAAACTGAGTTTCCAGGAGGTTAAATGACTAACTCTTTAATTGAGTTCTCATTGACAAATTCATAACAGCTCTGCAAGGTATTACTAACCCCATTTAAAAGATGAGAAAATCAAGACTGGGAAATTTAAATTGAGCTTTTAAAAAATAATTAGCATTTGATTAAATGATGGGGTTTTGTTTTTCAAAATAATCAGTTCATGTTACTCCTTCCCCCTCATTCAATAAACTCCAGTGGTTTCCTATTGCTTTCAGGAATAAATGCAAAGAGCTCTGTTTGGTTTTCAAAGCTTTTCATAACCTACTTCCATCAATCCTTTCTAATCCTCTTATTCCTTACTCCCCAAAATGTATTCTTTGATCCACTGACACTGGCTTCCTGGCTGCTCCAAGAAGGAGACACTCCTTCTCTTGTTTCCAGTCATTCTCTCTGACCATTTTCCATGACTGGAATGCTGTCCCTCCTATTCTCCAACTAAAGACTTCCTTGGCTTCCTTTAAGAACCAACAGAAAGACTCTCTAAACTCTCTTAATTCCAGTGTCTTCCTTCTGTTAACTATTTCCCATTTATACGATATGTAGCTTGCTTTGTATATATGTGTTTTTATGTTGTCGCCCCCATCAGATTGTGAGCTCCCTGAGGACAGAGACTGTGTTTTGCCTCTTTTTGTATCCCCAGTCGTTGGCACAATGTCTGGCACATAAATGGTGCTTAATAAATGCTTATTGAATTGAATATGACAGAGGAAAGCCTCCTCTATCCTTTGGGAATTTGTAGTCCAATTTGTAGTACAGTTGGACATTCTTAGTCTTCTGTGCAGAATCATGTCTTTTGACCAGGAACACTGTAGGAGTACAAGCACACCAGGAAAGGTGAGAACAGATCATTTTAGGAGCACCAGAAGTGAATTATGGGCCAACTGTCCACTTGGTAAGAACAGAGCCTCCAAAATGATAAACACTTTGACTTTAATTCAATCCAATTCAACTAATTCTAAGTGACTTCCCCCATCCACCTGGGGCTGCTTTCTCTATGTGCCCAAGTGGGCACTTTAGGGAAATTCAGAGCCCTTTGCTCCAAATAGCACCTGGCTCCCAGTCAGAAAAACTTCAGTTGCTGGAGGGGCCACGGTTATCCGCACAAGAATCCCTGGACCCATTTCAACCTGGACTTCCTCTCTGAATTTAAAATGGTTTTTGTATACAAGGCACATTGTAGCTTCTAGCCCTATTCCCTAAAGAAATCTCCCTTCTGCTTCTCTTCTCCAGCCTGAATAATCCCAAATCATTTAAACCTTCCCTCCTAGGTCCTTTCCCCCCTAGCTTATTGGTCATCTAATCCGCTCTCCTCTGAGGTTTTAGGCAATTTATTCTGCAGGCCTCCATTTTTCCATCCACAAAACGAGTGTGGTCATGCTGATGATGGCTAAATTCCATTTCAGCCCTGAAATACTAAACTCTATGATTCTTTACATCCTTCTCCAAATACAGAGCTCAGTCCCAGGGCACAGTTCTGTGCTAAGGATGTGACCCGCTTCGAATTATTACTCTGATGACTTAGAAAGTTATCCCTATGATGATCTGAGTGATGGCCTTTCCTCTAACCTCATAATTACTCCCCCAGTTATTAATGGGGCTATTACTATAGCCTAATTGGCCCTAGAAAAACAGTCAGGGGAGAATTTAGTTGTATCAAAAAAAAAAAAAAAGCCCAAGCCCAGAGAAGAGGGAAAGTTTTCATGGTTGCCCAAGGGAAGAAAATATAATATTGTGAATATATCCAAAAGTAAATAACCTTCCAGGACAGGGGAGCAGGTACAGGAAAAGGAAAGTCTCCTCTGACGGACTCTTGTCACTGCTTGGGAGGCAATATGGTATGGCAGAAAGAATTCTGGAGTGACCACCCCTAGGCTCTTGTCCCAGCACTGCCACTAATTAGCAGTGTGATACTTAAGCTCATCTATAAAATAGAGATAATAATGAGGCCTTTTTTACTTACAACTAAAGAGTAAAATGTTAAATGTGAAATCAATAAATTCACAAAGATTTACTGAGCATCAACTATGTGCTCAACATTGTGCTCCTCAGCATGGCTGGTTATAGGAAATATGGCGAAGCATGGGATATAGCTTTTGTTCTCCAAGGACTTATTGAGAAGATTAATGCACCCCTGGGAGAATTAGCAGAAATATGAACATGTTTGTGGATGTAATTGTGCTAATTGTACCAAGCCCCAGTGCATTTCAGAGTCTCCTGGAAAAGATCTATGATCCCTCAGATTGGTTTAACCTATTCATCCACACAGGAAAGACCAAGTGGATGAAGAGTATTTATTGACCAGATTTCAATATGCAATGAACACATCCGTCTGGATGGACAACCTATGCAGTTTGTCTCTCAATGTGTATATCTGAAATAAATAGAGTTGAAGAAGAGAAGAGTGGACTAGATTGCCTGTAGAAAATTGCAAAGCTCTTTGAATGACCCCCTCACCACCCCTGAAAGCCAAGGCCCATCTTTTTTAACGCTAACATTCTGCTTATATTGGTATATAGTAGCAAAATATGAGCTACAACATTCCAAGAAGAATTAAAAGCAAATATCACGTGGAGGACAAAAGAATCTGCATGTGGAGGTATGAGCAGGCTGTAATATGTAATCCATGGAGAAGAGCAAGAGTAAAAGGTATCATGAAGGAATTGTACAATAAGAAGAGGAGAAGGGCTAGTCACAAGGCAAGAGTGAGAAAGGTTGGGTGGAGAGCCACAGTACTCCAATGGCATCCTTGTGATGCCTGTGTTGAACTTAGGGGAAGAGAGGGATCAAAATAGCACAGGAAGGCCAGAAGTGGATGGGTTGTTATCTGAGTTATTGGTGGGAATTTATAAAAACATGAGATCACAGATCCATTTGAATACTTTGAGTAGTGCGTGTGCAAATATGGAATGGAAATTCAAATCAAGGGCTGGAGTGGTCAAGGAAGGCTACCTAAAGGAAATGAGCTTTGGAGAGTAGATACGTAGGAAAGTAAGCAGGTAGGAAGGTAAAGAAGAGATAGGAAGGGCACTCCCAGTGGAGAGAACAGAGTGAGCAAAAGCAGGATGATGGGAATAAGCATGGTCTATAAAAAGTATAGCCTGACCTGGCTAGATGAGTGAATACATGCTAAAAAGGTGGTTCGATATGAAGGCTGGTGCTAGATTTTCAAGGCCTTTGAATTCTAGGCTAAAGAACTTGAGCCATATTCTGTAGACAGTAGGTATTATCCTTGGTATATACCTAATTCAGGGGCTACCTTCCTCTTACCCCTCTCTCTACCTCCCTGTTCTAGCCTAATTACTTCTATTTATCTCGATTGCAGGCTAGCCAAACTCAGGGGTCCCTAATATGAAAAAGAAAAATTCCCTGAGGAAAAATAAAGTAAAAGAAAAGGTTTCCTGGCCAAAAAAGTAAACTGACACAATCCTTGGTTACCACCTGGTCTTCATGAAGCAAACATTTATTAAACACCTAATATGTGCAGTACATAATCCTAGCCACTATTTTTGCCCTCCCCCTTTAGTTTCATAGATCTCTTGTTCCTGATTATTTTGACCATTTGTCCCCCTCACTCTTTGCATCCTCCTTGTCCTTGGTCACCTGACTTCTGACCTTCATTCCCCTGGTATTCTTTGACCCCTGGTTGGTCATCCTAGTTCTGACCCAGAGAGAAGGATCTGCTCTGATCCCCAATAGCATGTCACAGGCAAGTGACATGAAGAAATTGGTGTTTAAAGAATATGGATCTGGATGGATTAGGGAGAAGAGAGCAGGATAAAGCTGGAATCATATAGTCTAGCTGGAAAAGTATCGCAATAGTCCCTATAACATACAATGAGAGACTGGGCTATACTGGGAGTGGGGAATGGAAAAAAAGGGATGGATAAAGGTGGATATTGAATGCATAATTCCTAAACCTGGACCCTAAATCTCTCTGAGCCATAAGGGTGATGATTGTAAACACCCAGTTATACATAAATTCTGGTTCTTTTCTCTCTTTTCCCCTCTTCCTCCCTCTCACTCACAGCAAACCAGTGACCAATACCTCTCCTTTTCTTTTGCTAAGCCCCATGCAGTTACAAGGTCCTGGTTCATTTACAAAGCTGGGCCCATCTCATTTCCTAATTCCTAAGAAATTGTTGAAATACTATATCTTCTCCATTTGCCTGAACAAAACCCTGATATTTAATCCTGGGAGCTCCTGGATCTTTCTCCTCTCCCTCCCACCTGCTACTACTCCATTTTCTTCAGGGTAAACTAAGGCAAGGAAATTATTTAAAAGGACAGTAGTGGCCTGTGTCTCTAGAAACTTGATAGATGGGCCTTTGTATTATCAGGAATTTACCAGCTGGCTCTGGGAAGAGGGCATTTCAGTATCAAAATCAAAACAAAAAATTCCCACTTCTAACCATCATCACCAAAACCACCTCAGCAAGCTTCTTTTTTATTTTTTTAAATTTTCATTTCCAAATTCTCTCCCTACCTCTATCCCCTCTCTCACAATTGAGAAAGCAAAAAAGATACTGCTCATTCTACATATAAAGTCATACAAAATATATTTTCATATTAGCCATGTTATGGGAGGGGGTGGATGGTAAGTAAGAAAAATAAATGAAGTGAAAAAATGTGCTTCAATCTGCACTCAAAGTTAATCAGTTCTCTCTTTGGAGGTGGATAGAATTTTTTATCATGAGTCCTTTGGAATTGTCATGAATCACTAGACTGATCAGAATAGCTGAGTCTTACACAATTGATTAACTTTACAATATCACTGTTACCGCGTTCCATGTTTTTCTAGTTCTATTGACTTCACTTTGTATCAGTTGATATAAGCCTTCCCAGGTTTTTCTGAAACCATCTCCTTCATCATTTCTTACAGCATAATATTATCCCATGACAATTGCATGCCACAACTTATTTAGCCATTCCCCAATTCATGGGCATCCCCTCAGTTTCCAATTCTTTGCTAGGCACACTTTTAAGGCAATAGAAAACTGGGTAGAAAGGCTACTCCAGGACAAACATTCCCACACTAAAGAGGACAGATTCTCACTCTTGACTTTCTCTCCATTGCCTGCAGCAGAAACCTACCCTATACTCAGTGTGATAGAGATAAACTAAGAAAGGATCACACACTGTTAGAGTTTGAAGGGACCTTAGAACCTAGATTGTCAGAACTGGAAGAGCCGTTAAGAGATCTTCTAGCCCAACCCTTTTCTTTGATGTTAGAGGAAACTGAGGCCTAGAAAAGGAAATGAATTATATACAATTAGTCACTCATTTAGTTAGCAGGTCCTCTGCCTCCCAGTCTTTCCTCTCACTCCTGCTAACAGTTGTACAAGTCCTGTGAATAACTTAAAAGTGTTCTCAAGGAGGTATTGTCACTACTCCAAAAAGATTGGATTATTCAAATAACACATTTAGCTATCAGTTTACTTTCTTTTTTTCCTCTAAAAATAGACAAGCTACAGAAGAGGGCAGATATTCCTTCAGGCTTGAACTATGGTTCCACCTCAGCCCTTTATAAACTCTTTTGTTATGAACTTAAAACACCTAATTTGCATCCATAGGAAGGATTAACCAAAAATGGAATCTGAGGTGATGCATAATCCTCTACCAAGAAGAACTTGCTGGGACTGGTCCTGTCTCTTATATTAACTCACAGGGGAGAGAAAGGGAAGATAAACTGCCCATTTATCCTCATAATTACTTCTGTGTTATGATAGTATCGAGGTGATTAATGGTGAGAAAGATGTTTGTGTCATATATGGAAAATTATTATTTACTAAGACATGCATGTTGTGCTTAACAGGTATTTCCCAGAGAGACACAAATATATAGATAGAGGGATGTTTTTCTTTCTTGGTGGCTGAATTATCCCTGCAATTAAGGTTCCAGTGGGAACAAAGAAGAGCAATTATTCTCCTAGAGTTTTATAAGCCACTGCCACACTGAAGTTATTATCCAATTCAGAGTAAATATCCACTGTTCTTCCCAACTGTGTATGGGGGTTGGGACCCTGGAAAAGCCTGCTCCTCAGAAGACAGGTTCCCTTGGCAGAGCTGCTTTGACTTGGACACTCTAGCTTTCCTAGAGTTTCGAGCATGTCTTGGCTACCAGCAAGTCAATTGATACAGCCTACTAATGGTGAAGGGAAAAGAAAAAAAAAAAGATATAGCTCTCAACTGAGCATTCACGCAAGGTTCAGTCTCCAAAAACTGAAAAAGCCCCAAGAAATAAATGCTGTGGCTTGTGCCACAAGTGCTGATCACTCCAATCTAAGGTTCTCCTTATCCCCCTAGGCCACTCACCAGACAGTTCCTACCAAATCCAAGGAGGCCATACACTGTCTAATATTATTTTGTGGTGAAAACTGTGTTGACCCTTAAGGTTATCCACTGACCCAAATTGCCTTTGGACCCCTCATGCTCTAAATGTACTAAATTCCCAAGTTTCTTTTGTATACCTGTTATTGGGAAATGTTGTTCTTGAACGGCATTTAGAATTTGATTGTGACTAAATAAGTAATCCAGGCTTATATTGCCTAAAATTAAAGTTCCTGCCCTCAGGGAGCTTCCAACGTAATCTGACTTTTACCCTCCGTGTAATTTCCAGAGCAATCTTAGCTCTTTTCAGGGAAGACTTTCATTGTCTAAAAACAAAAAGAATAAAAGTCCTTCGTTAACTTCCTCATTGTGAACACAAAGAACTCCATGCTATTCTCTGCCCCCCTCCAACTTCTGGAGCCCTCTCTTTTAGCAGTAGAGCCTGTACTCCAGTCTCCTTCCAATGCTATACTTTCTCTTCCCTAGTACCCTGGCCTTTGGACTGATTCTTTTATGAAGGCAAAGTAGGCTATGTTTGTCCTCAATTCTTACCTCGCCTTTAACTACTAAATAGGTGTCACCTTAGGCAAACTGAGACCTGGGAAAGACCTCAACTTAAAGAGGCTAAGGCCTCCCACTGCATCGGGGCCATCCCTAGTCATCTTGACCTATGTCTCACCACAGGACTCAGAAGACCCTGGAGGAGAGTAGTGAGGCTTTGCATAGCTCTCCCTCCCTTAAATCCAATTCACTTGCAAGTCAAGACATCACCAGTCTGATGTCATTGGTCCTCTTTGAGAAGGAACGATGAACAACAAGCCTGGCATCTGATTGCTGAACTTTTACCTTATCTTACTCAGTCCTAGGCTACAACATGAATGCCTTCCCATTGGACTCTTTCCAACTCTTGCTTTCCTATGTTTGTCATCTTCCCCTACCAGAATATGAGCTCTTTGAGGACAGGAATTGTCTTGATTGCTTGTATCAGAATCCCCAGTACTTATAGTGCCTAGTGCCTCTAAATGCTTAATAGAATTTTTTTTCTTCCATTCTTTCTAAATGGAACCAAAAGGCTTAAGAGATTATGACCTTTTCCCCCCCTGAAATTTCTCCTACTCATCAGTCCCTCAAGGTCCCATTCTAGTCCCATCTCTTCAATGAACCCTTCCCTGACCCCACTTACCCACCCAACCCTGGTCTCTCCTTCCCTAAACTTCAGTGGCAAGTAAGAGTTGGATCTCATCAATGAATGCACAAGAGAACAACTTGGTAGATTGGAAAGAGTTCTGGACTGAGAAACAGAAAGCCTGGGTTGAAGACCTTCCTCTCCTCCTTACTCATTGTGTAACCATAGGCAAATCTCTTCCTCTCTCTGAGTCTATAGTTTTCTTCATCTATAAAATGAGAAAAATAGATTGCATTATTTCCATTCCACCTTAATCAGTAGAACAGTCCTTCCCTGGTTCCAACTAGTTTAAATGTTCTGTTCCTAAAGTTGTGCATGTGTAGTACACATACTGTCTTTCCTATGAACTCTGAGGTAGGAACCATCTTCTTCCTTATCTAACCCCATTCCACCTAGAAAAATTGTAGAATATAGTAGAGACTTAATAAAATGCCTATTGAACTGAACTGATTAGAAGTGAATTGAAGAAATAGATCCCCAGTTTCTGTCCAAAGGGAGACCCTTTCTGATTCTCTTCAGTTGGCCTTGACTTGACAATGTTTCTAAGACATGAAAATTATTAGAATCAAAATATCTGAGGAAAGAAGTTGATCACAGAGGAAGGATCTTATCTTCTCCACTCTGTGACTCTAGGGGCATTCTCAGGGAGGAAGACTGGTGCCTGCTTAGGACCTACCTACATAACTTGTCTGAAACAAAGGACAGCAGTTTCTTGATCTCTGTAGTACTTCACTGAGGATAGGGGTGGAGAGACCGGAGAGGTAAAGGACTTAGAAAAGGTAGTAACTGACATGGGAAAGGCTAAGTCATGTTTCCAAGGTTACATAGGTAGAAAACATCTGAGGTGCATTTGAACTTCTAATTTCAAAGCCTCTTTTTATTGTATCACACAGTAAAACAGCCCCAGTTAGGAAGGAAGGAAACAAGCATTTTTTAAGTACCTACTGTGTACTGTACAAAGAGCTTTACAGTCATTTGATTACCTCCCAGCAACCTTAGGAGGTAAGTGCTATTAGTATTCCCATTTCATAGTTGAGAGAACTGAGGCAGACAGGTTAAGTGACTTGCCCAGGATCACACAGCTGGTAAGTTTCTAAGGCTGGATTTGAACTCAGGTCTTTCTGACTTCAGGTCCAGTACTCTATATGCAATACTACACTAAGCTGCCTCCAGACACCTAGGAGTCAGATCTGGATTTAAATCCTACCTTTGCCAGTGACTTTAAGCTAGTCTCTTTCATACAAAACTATATGAGGTACATCAGGCAAATATTATTACCCTCATTTTACAGATGAAGAAATTGAGTCTCCAAGAGACTTGGTGAGGTCATAGAGCTATTAAGTGTTAAGATTAGAGTTCAAACTCAGGCCATTTTTGATTCCAAGTACTCTTTACACTATATACTATGATGTGTCTACAGAGATGGGGAAAAAAGCTGAAGAAGGAAAAGAGCTATGACAAGAAGGCAATTTTTCTCTAAAGCAAGTTTCCTCTATTGTTGCCACAAAACTGAGGGATAGAGGGAGGGTTTCCAGTGGCAGGGATGTTTGTTGAAAAATAGATGCTACCGTTGACCTTCTATTTCCTGGGGAAATGGTGTCATTCCCCAAAAGGGCCTCATTCATGTCAATAATTTACTGGGCAGTTTAGCCTGGGGCCTCCCCCACCCAACTGGCCTACTCAGTAGGACAGTCTTTCCCTGGTAAAGAGGAGAAATAAAAGGTTCTCCTGGGCAGGGGTCTTTTTTCACTGGTTTCCCACTGCTCAGCATTGACTCCCCAGAGGATCTCCCTTCTTCCTTCCATCCATCCTGGAGGAAATTGATCTGATAAACTCAATTTATCACACTTAATGACATGTTATCTTTGACAGAAATTTGCATGTTGTTTTTTGAGGGGGGAAGAGGGGAAACAATGCGGAGAGCAAAATTGAATCAGAAAAAATTATTTTTTAAGTAACACAATTTGAGGCACCCTAGTTCCTGAAACTATTTACACTTAAGATTCTACTTAAGGCCATCCCATTGCTCAAGCACAGGAAACATGGATTTTACTCCCAGTTCTGCAACTAATTTGCTTTGTGACACTGTACAAGTCATTTCGCTTCTCTGGCCTTCAGTTGCTTCATCTGTGAAATGAGGAGTTTGGATTAGATGGTCTTTAAAGTCCCTTCCAGTTCTGACCTGGTTAAATTGTCCCTTATTCCTCCTCAATGCTAAGATTCCATCATCTCCATTTGGGGAGAAGTAGAATTCCATCAGCTCTCAGGCAGAGGAAAGATTAAACCTGGAGAAATGTCCAGTCTAATACAGAAGCCAACCCTGCCTTTGGGGCCTCTGAGTTCCCTTTGTGAAGGTAACTTGTTCTGACTACTTTACACATTCTTCAGTACACTCAGATCTCATCCTTTCCATAGCTTTTGTGAGGCTTGTTCACATCTTCATGTAAACATTCCATAGAGCAACCGCCCAATGGGCTGGAGACATTCCTGTTGTTTTTTTTTTAAACTATCTGGTGAATCATTGCTTAGAACTTGGATCATCCATCTATCTTTTATCCCATGCTTCTGCTATGTCAGTGGCCTGACATGTTTGGTAACTGTACATGTTTTGGGTCATTTTTTCTTATCTTTTTTCTTCCTTCATTCCTTTTCTTCTTTCCTTCTATTCCTTCTTTCCTTCTTTCTTTCTTTCCTTCTTTCCTTCTTTCTTTCTTTCTTTCTTTCTCTCTCTCTTTCTTTCTTTCTTTCTTTCTCTCTTTCTTTCAGCACTTCTTTGGCACAAGTCTGTTGTTGATATATTGTAGCTTAATTGTTTACCATAAGTCTTTGTACTCTTCTTTGGGAAACCAAACACTCCTGATACTTTTTAGATGGCAGTGTTTCACTATTTGTAACCTCATAGCATCATAAGGAGAATACTAATGTTTAAAAGATCAGCCAACAGGCACTTTATTTTTTAGGCACTTTATGTATTAAGTACTCTGTGTTGGAGATACCAAGAAAGACCAAGGATTTGTCAATGTAACAGGGGAGATTACATCCAAACAGCCATGTTCTCTCTCTCTCTCTCTCTCTCTCTCTCTCTCTCTCTCTCCATATATATAGATATCATAAATTAAGGATAATCACAGAGGGAAAGGCATTAGCATAAACAGGGACCAGAAAAAGCATATTACTTTAACTGAGACTTGAAAGAAGTTAGGAAAGTCAGGAGGTAGAGATAAAAAGGCAAAAGAGAAATAGTCTAAGCCCTCAAGAAACTTACCTTCTATATGAGGAGATAACATAATATATACAAAAATATAAGTCTAATGTCTCAAACTCAACATCCCCCAAACAGAACTCATTGTTTTTCCCTTAAACCTACTCCTCTTCTATCAAAGCCATCATTATTTTTCCAGTCTCTCAGATTCATAAGACTATATATTATACTATCAGTTGCACACACACACACACACACACACACACACCTTGTCTTGTAATGCTCTCTTTGATCAGACGGAAAGTGGTTTGGATTTGATGTGGTAGGCAATGGGGAGCACTTAAAGGTTTTTGAGTATGATAGAGCAAAGTGGTGTTTCAAGGTTACTTTGGCAGTCCATGCAGAACAGATTAGAGAGACTAGAGTAATGATATCTGTCAGAGACAGGTAGGTGGTACAGTGGATAGAGCACCAGGCCTGGAGTTAAGAAGACCTGAGTTCAAAATCTGGCCTCAAACACTTACTAGCTGTGTGACCCTAAGTAAGTCACCTAACCCTGTTTGCCTCAGTTTCCTCATCTGTAAAATGAGCTGGAGAAGGAAATGGCAAACCACTCCATTATCTTTGCCAAGAAAAATCCACATAGAGTCATGAAGAGTCAGATACAACTGAACAACAATAATGACATCTATCAGGGAAGATGCTATTTTGAGAGGCCAGGTGCAAAGTAGACTAGGAAAGAGAGAA
Source organism: Notamacropus eugenii (assembly GCF_028372415.1). Classification (NCBI taxonomy): domain Eukaryota; kingdom Metazoa; phylum Chordata; class Mammalia; order Diprotodontia; family Macropodidae; genus Notamacropus; species Notamacropus eugenii. Next base: position 489,490,636 of record NC_092872.1, read on the forward strand.
GAAAGATCCTATGTTTTCTTTGGTTAAGGGGAATAAATGTACCCAAAGCAGGTGGACCTGTTTATATGATCTGTACACTCAACACTGGAAACTCTCTAAAAATACTCAAATGACGATGTTAATAATACTGAAATCATTAGATCTGACTCATCAAAACTCTTAGGTTTTTCTAAGTTGTGAAATTTTATTTCCTGTCAATTGTTTTTAATTTTTACTGTTGAAAAGTAGCCTCACTTACCCTTCTTTCTCCCTTTTCTTCCCACTCCTCACTCCCCTCCCACCCCATTTTCCTGTTTACTCTTGCAAATTAGATGAGCTTTTATGTATTTTTTCCCCTTGTGGCCTTTCTATGAAAGAATAGTTGCCTGTTTCCTGTGAGCTTCAGCTCAAACACATCTGCTTGCCCCATGCTGTATGTATACCTTGGGGATGTGGAGGAAGGTGTGATATGCCTGATTGCCTGAATTCCAACAGCCTGGACTGGCCTGAGAGCCAGAAGATCCAGCAGAGCTCTTCTTCTACCTCTGCCACTGGCTTTCAGTGTGACTTACCAGTCAGCCACTTCCTCTCTCTTGACCTCAGGTCTTTTAGTCTGCAAAATGAAAGAGTTGGACCAGATGGTCTCTAAGGTTTCTTTCAGCTAAAAAAACCCCACAAAAATAAAAACAAAAAAAAAATCCAACAAACTTCTAATGCTGAGGTATAACAGGAAGGCTCCCAGAATTTATGGAATCCAGGAGATCTAATGGTAAAACAGCTATTAACTAAAAGCAACTCTATTTAGAACTGGCCAGTTCCTGGATTGGGGGGAGGAAGGAGGAGTGGTAAGAACAGAGGAAAAGATAGTTCTTTTCTCTTCTCTGTAGCCTGTAACTCAGTTGCCTACTCTTCCTTTACATGCACAGATTGTAACTCGTTAATGGGAGGACTATGTGTTAATTCTCTTTCTAGTGCCTCCCTTCTACTGATTATTTCCAGTTTATCCTGTACAGTCATCCTTTCCACATTGCGACTTTCCCCATCACGGTTTTGATATTTCACAGGTAGACATAAGAAATTTAAAGGGAATTTGGGGGGAGTCTTGCGGAAGCCACAGATGGCACTTGAAGACCAGCAGACCACACAGAAAAAGCTTAGAAACTCAGAAATGCATAAAATATATGTATAGTATTGCATAGTATCAACAGATTTCATCTTTTAATACGGTAACAATTCAGACTTCTCTGATATAAAAGAAGGGTCAAAAAATTTTACATAGATTTTTCAGATTGCTAGGGCACTCCTCCCCTACCCCCTTCAATGTGGAAGGGATAACTGTGCCGTATATAACGTGTTTGTACATAGGTCTTTGTATTTTGTCTCCTTGATTAGATTGTGAGCACCTCAAGGTCATATCCCTAGCACTTCGCACAGTACTTGGCATATAGACTCCTAAAAAATGTTTATTAGATGCTGGACTCTCTGTGCATAGTAGACTTTGCATAAATTGTTAAAGAATTTGGACTGGAGTAGATTCACAGATTTCCAGGTACATAGGTCCAGGACCAAGAAGGGACTTCAGAGGTCACCTACTTCTATCCCCTTAGTTCACAGCTGAGAAAATGGAACATCAAGGTGGTGAAATGGTTGTCCCAGGGTCACACAGGTCACTCAGGAAAACTAAGACTTGAACCAAATTCTTCTGATTATAAATCCATCCCTCTTTCCCCTGAGGTACGAAGGATCCATAGCCAACTTAGCCTTCTTTCTGTAGAGAAAAGCTGTACCTTGTCAATATCCAAGCTTTGCCCTGGCCACTCTTCTGTTTTCTCTCCGAATTCTCTCTTCTAATGGAGTCTACCTACCAGCTTCAGTTATCATTTGAATCTCAAATCCATATCTCTAGCACTCCAGAGGTGTATTTTGAACTGCCTTCTGTATTTTCATCTGTGGATATATTGTTTTCTTCCAGTAAAACATAAACTCCTTGAGGTCAAGGAGTTTCATTTCTTTTCCTTTTTTGTCATTGTATTCCCAAGTCAAGTATGCTGGAGCTAGTTCTCCCCTGCTTAGGAGATGATTGTTAAATTTTCAGTATAAGCATTTACACCTCAGAAAATAGCAATCTATAAATCAGGGCTTGACTTATTGTTTTGTTGATTTCTAGGCATAAGAAAGTATTAATAATGCAGATTAAACTTAAAAGTGTGCACACACACTTTTTTCAGGGGAACTTGTTGTTAAACATTTACCAGCATGCCACTGTAGTGCTCTATAAACACTGGGTGAACTCAGCAGGAATAGAGTAGAAGGCTCAAACTAGAGGCCCACTAGAGGCCTGGGAACTGGAAGGTAACATCATCATCATCATCATCAACAACTGGCATTTACTCAGTAAGTTTGGCAAAGTCCTTTGCATCCCTTATCTCATTTGGGCCTCATACCATCCCTGCCTCAGGTCCTTGAACACAGCAGGGCACTTTGAAAGAGTTTAATAAGTGCTTTTCTAATGGAATTGTTCAGTCTCATATACTACTCCCAAACAAATCCATCTACTCTCTTTCCACCATTCTCTTTCCTCTTCTCTCTGTCTTTGCTCATGCATTCTCCATGTTTACCGAAGTCCTTTCTTCCTTCTCCTTTCTTCCTTCCTTCCATCTTTCTCTCCCTCCTTCTTTCCATTTTTCTTTCCTTCCTCCCTCCCTTTCTTCATTCTTTTCCTCCTTCCTTCCTTCTTCCTCCCTCTCGCCTCCCTTCCTTCTTTCCTTCTTTCCCTCCTTTCTTCCTTCCTTCTTTCCCTTCCTTCCTTCCCTCCTTCTTTCCTTCTTTCCTTCCTTTCTTCCTTCTTAGCCTAACTTATATGCCACCTCTTCCAGAAAGCCTTCTCTGATTCCCAGAAGAAATGAAAGAGATCTCTCCCCCTTCCAAATTTTCATCATGTTTCCCTACCTTTGATTCCTTACCTGTTGCTATAGGGTTAAATGGCAATTTCTTACTCAGCATGGCATTTAAGGTCTTCCAGAATCTAATTCAAACTGTAGCTGTTTCCCAATGGCACCCTGCACTTAAGTGCTTTGGGAATGTTTTTAGGCCATCTCTCATATATACTCCCTTCACAAGTCCACTGTTGAAATTCTTTTCCTTATTCAATTACCTGTATAACCCTGGGCAAGTCATTTAATGATAATATTATCTAACATCTATATAGCACTTTAAGGTTTGTAAAGGTCTTTACATACGTTATTTCATTCATATTGTGTAAATATAAACATATAGGATCTTATCTTCTCTCTTCTGAAGTAGGTATGGTTAATGCCCCTTTTAGAGGTAAGGAAACTGAGGCAGGGTAAATGATTTGCCTGAAGCCACACAGGTAGTTTCTGGAACAGGCTAGAGTAAGTGTTCCATAGGACTCTGTCCTGGGCCCTTTTCTCTTCTATTTCTATATTTTCTCTCTTTTTTAGATGACATCGTCAGTTTCCATGGGTTTCACCATCATCTCTGCGCTTGAGGATTCATAGCTCCAGGCTGTCCCTTGAGCTTTTCAGTATTGCATAACCAATTGGACATTTCAAACTATTGTCCCAGAGACATCTCAGACTCAACATACCCAAAACACAGCTCATTGTTATTTTTTCCCAAACCCATTAGCATCTCTACATCTGTCAAAGCCACCACTAATTTTCCAGTCTTTCAGATTCATAAGATTAATATATACTATTAATCGCTAAATTTCATTGCTCATCTCCACATCTCTTCCTCTGACCTCTTCTCTGTTCTCACAACAGCCTCTACCTTAATTGGCCTCCCTGTGTCAAGTCTCTGTCTGTTCTGGTTTCTCTTCCACATAGCTGTCAAAGTAATTTTCCCTAAGTATAGGTCTGACCATGTCACTCCCCTAATCAATAAATTCCAGTGCCTTCTTATTGCCTCTAGGACCAAATATAAACTCTGTTTGGTTTTTACAGCCCTTCACAATCTGGAGTCAATCTATCTTTCCAAGCTCATCATACTTTTTTACTTCCCAGACTCTACCATCCAGTCAGATCAGCCTTATCTATATTCCTCACAAATGGCATTCCATCTCATCTCCCTTTGCATGAGCTGTTCATCCCCTGTGGCTGAAATGCTCTCCTTACTCATCTTCAACTCATAATAATCCCTCTCTTCTTTAAGCTCCAGCACCAGCAAAGGCTCCTACAGTAAACCTTTCCTATACCTCCCCAACTGCTAGTGCCCTCCTTTCCAATCTACTTTGTAATTTATTTAACTACTTTTTATTTGTAACATTCTCTTTATGCTTATTTTGCATGTGCTGACACACATACTCACCTCCCCATGGTAGATAGAATGTGAGCTCCTTGAGAACAAGGATCCAATCATTCTTCTATGAGTAGCACCAGCACCTGGCATGGTACCAGGCACATGCTAGACATTTAAGATAAGCTTGTTGACTGATTCCTGACTCCTAAGCCATGGCTCTCTTCACTAAACCACACTGTCTCCACTTGCCCCTTTCTGTGCTTGTTTCTCATAAACTGTGAACGATGATCCCTAAGGTCTTTTCCAGCTTTAAATCCCAAGCTCCTAAGACTTAATTCAGGTACCACCTCCTCCAAGAAGACTTCCCAGACTCACCCAACAGTCATCATTTGAAAATGATTTTTCCCTCCTCAAATTTCCCTAAGGAATTTTATCCTTTTCTCCTATCACATATTACCTCAATTCAGATTTATTTCACAGAATTACAAAATTTGTGTACCCGATCACACACTCAATGTCCTTGAGGGCAAAGATAACGTCACTGTTTGTTTTTTGTTGTGGTGGTGGTTGTTTGTCCTTCATTCTCAAAGTGGACCATGACATCAGAAAGGTGGTGCCATGACATGCAAGTGAATGGGATTTAAGTGAGGGAGGGATGTGCCAAGTCACCAGCCTCACTTTCTCCTCCAGAGCCATCTGGGTCCAGTGGCAAGATATAAATCAGAATGACTGGAGATGGCTCCCTCATTTTTGTAACCCCACAACCAAGTACAGTGTCTTGAACATGGTAAACTGTTCATATTCATTTACTTGAATTGCCCATGTTCCCCTACACAGAGAGGTTCCTGTTGAGCTCATAGGCAGGGTTTCCTTGGGCATGACTCACTTAGCAGGAGGAAGCAACATTCTACATCAGAAAGGTTTAAGGGAGGTAAGTGGGCTAAGAGACTGGCTCAAGACTTGGAGGAAAGACATTCATTTACACCTTATCTGGGTCTTTGTTTCCCAAAGAGGCTCTCCCCTGGCAACAAGAGCAATAACTTCTGATAGGCTAAGAAAGGATTATTAGACCTGATTACAGGGTTCATTTGGTATAATTAAATCCTCAAAAGGTTGGATTGAGGAGAATTTTGAGGAAGTCATCAGCTCTTAAACTGAGATTTTCCATTGGTACCACACCCACCTTTCAGTTGGACCCCAACTGGGGCCATCCTTACTAAGGAAAAGTCCTTTTTTCGGGGGGGGGGGGGTCTCTCTGGCAATATCTTAGTGCCTGTGTAATCATCAGAAAGGGTTGGAAAACTGTGACTTGCAGGAGTCTGGGAAAGCTTGGAAGAGATAAAATTTGAGCCCAACCTTGGACCAGAGAATCAATGATGGTGTGGGAAGAGGAGTAAAGGGCACTCCTTCAATTTAGCAAAGATTCTGATGCCTGAATGAACTTGGGCTAGGCAGAAGAGAAGACTTTTACAAGTGCAATAGTTGGATCTCAGTGGCTAAAGGGGAAATATGACAGAGTCTGGCCACCCAGGAAGACATGAAAAAAGAACACAAGAAGTTGCATGATCTATTACTTCATGTATGTCTTATATGTACCCATTCATATACATATTTATCTCTCCTAATAGAATATAAGTTCCTTGAGGGCAGTGTCTATTTTTGCCTCTATTTTTTCTGTGCTTAGTACAATTGTGTTTTTTTTTTAATTAAGGGACATGAAGAGGCCACCTTCAGATAAATGCCCCATCTACTTCCTTCCTCCATTCCAGGAAAATGATTCTTATCATACTGGGAATCACTTCACCCCATCTGCCCCTCCTCCCAAGGGTAAACTTGCATGGCCACCTTCAACCCAGATTCTTAGGTGAAAAAGCTAGAGGTAAGAGCCCAGGGAAATAAATGCCTTAGAGGAGAAAGTATGGACAGGAGCCCAAAAGTGTCATGAAAAAAAGCCCATAGTAATCACTTAATAAAAACAAATGCTTGTTGATTTGATTGAATGATTGACTGAGAAGACATGCCTGCTGCTGTCACTGCTGCTGTTGCCGCTATAGGTCTTCATCAGGAATAAGTACAGACTTTGCTGTGGAGGAATTATCTTCTAGAAACATACCTTTGATTGAGTTGCAAATCTATACCTGAAAGAATGATGCCTTGAAAGAATCAACCAGCTTAGTAAAAAGAATCTAGAAGAAGCCCAAAAGAGGAGTACACACTTCGATGTTGTTTTTCTTTTTCTATAGATCTTAAAAGACCTGCCTATCCAATGAAAGCATTTCATAGATCTATGTCTGACAGAAAGAAAAGCGATGACTCCATGGCCCTTCAATATCAGAAGTTCCAAATAGATTATTTAAGATAATAGCTAGATGGCAATGTTTATAGAACTTGTTAGACTTGGAGTCCCAAAGGTCTTACTGTGTGACACTGGGCAAGTCGCTTATCCTCAGCTTTGATTGTCTCTTCTTTAAAATGGGGATAAAAATAACACCTTCCTAATGGAATTGGTGATCTGTCAGTCAACAAGCATTTATTAAGTGTTTTCTATGTGCCAGACATTGTGTATTTTAAGGGTTAGGGATACAAAGAAAATCTGAAAAATCCCTGCCCTCAAGTAGCTCATGTTCCAATGAAAGACAACAGGAAAATGTACAAACAAGATAATAAAGAGTGTAGGCAGAGAGTAGTCTCAGAGGGAAGGCACTAGCAGCAGAAGGGAAGGCCCTCCTGCAGAAGGTAGGGTATGAGTTGAGTCTTGAAGAAAGCCAGGAGAGGTAGGTAAGAAGGAAGAGGCAAAAAAAAAAAATGGACCCTGTCCTCTATGAGCTCACAATGTGATGGTGGAAACAACACGTAAAGAACTACGTACAATCACACTATATACTGGATAAATTGGAGATAATCAACAGAGGGAAAGTGACAGAATTAAGGGAGATCTGGAAATACTTTCTGTAGACAGTGGGATTTTTGCTGGGACTTGAAGGAAGCCAGTGAAACCCAGAGGCAGAGATGAGGAACGAGAGTATTCCAGAGAATGGGAGACAGGCAGCAAAAATGGCCTGAGAAGGCAGCTGAGAGAAAGGTCTTAAACACAGAACAAGGAGGCCAGTGTCACTGACACTACATAATGGGATGTAAGGTATAAGAATACCAGAGAATTTTTATATTTAATCCTGGGGGTGATAGGGTGATAGTTTATTGAGTAGGAGGGTGACATGATTAGGCCCGTACTAGTCTCTTTGGCAGCTGGAGGATGAATTGGAATGGGGAGAAGCTTGAGGTAGGCAGACCCACCAGCAACTACTTCAGTAATCAGGGCATGAAGTAAGGAGGCTCTTTGCCAGGATGAGTGGTGGCAGTACCAGAGGAGAGAAAGGAACATATTCAGGAGATATTACAAAGAGAAATCAGCAGCCCTTGGCAACAGACTATATATGAGGGGTGAGACAAAGTGAGGAGCTGAAGATGACATCTAAATTTTGAGGCTGGGGGACTGGAAGAATTGTGATGTCCTTGACAGTAAGAGGATTTGGGGAAGGGGGAGACTCAATAAGACTGTATAAGTATATATAAGCTATTAAAGCTTAAGAGTACACTAAGCCTTTTGGAACAATATGTATAAATGTAAAGCTCTTTGCAAGTCTTAAAGGGCTATAGGAATATTTGTTGTTATTATGTAATAATCATTTCTCCAAATCAAAAATTCCTCCAACACCTCCCTCAGGGGGCATATTAAACTTTGTTTACTACTTTTTGAATTTGTTGGCCATTGTATGGACACTCTAACTGTAAAGCATCTGCTTAAGAGTTAAAACTTAGCTATTGTTTGGTGGTTATAGTATAAATATTAACAGATGAAAATCCAAGTTTAAAAATCTTTGTGTAAAATAAAAAGGACATAAAAATGCTCTTGGCATCCTAATTGAAACTGTCTTGTTAAATACAATTCCTACTCCCAGCTGGAAAAAAAGATCAGTGGATTGAACTCTGGTCCTGGGATGAGATATTAGATCAGTTCTTTGATTCATCACTCCAGTCAATGGAGGTCCTGCTACTTCGTAGCAATGAGAATGACAAGCTGCCTAATTTGTCTAAGCCTCAGTTTTCTTGTTTGTAAAAATGGGGACTAAGATAGGCATTTCCTTGGCATTTGATATCTTGCAAAGATCTTTGTGTGTATTGTCTCATTTGAACGTCACAATATCCTTGAGAGGTAGATTGTGGGTGTTGGGCTAGATTGGAGCATGAAGTCTGGAGCCAGCTCCAATCCACAGAATATAAAAGAATAATAACAGAAGAGGGGTCATTTTTATCTGAACTCTTTTGGAAAAAGATGACCAGAATGAGATGAATAAAAATAATATTTCAGGAGAAAGGGAGGCCTGTCAAGTATGTTTCATGGACCCCATAGGACTTTGATCATAGTCATACAGAATAGGTAGGCATGGATGGGTTGGTTTCTACAGTCCTAGAGGGAACTAGCATTACCTATATCCCAGGTTTTCTGTGAGGAAATTTCTTTTAAATTCCAAAGTTCATAGAAATGTGAATTAGACTATAATATGTTTCCTTCTGGGAAGCCTACAATATCATATATTTGGTTGACCAAATTCCCCGTCTGCTGATGAGGTAAACAATAGGCATTTCAACTCGAGCAGTGGGATAATAAATCCAGAGCATGGTCTTGGAGCCGGGAAGACCTAACTTCAACTCCTTGTTTGCTGGGTGACCCTGAGCAAGTTACTTAACTTCCTCAGCCTCAGTTTCTCCATCTCTAAAATGAAGGTAATAGTAGCACCAACTTTATAGGCTTATTGTGAAGATATGCACAGTGTTTTGCAAACCTTAAAATACTGTATCAATATTAGCTCCCATTAGGTAGAAAATAAAAAGGTAGGGTTTCAAGGGACATGAAAGGTAGTAAGATTCAGTTTATTTTTTGGCATTCATGATATAAGAAGCAGCTTCTCCAACTACAGATTTGTTTCAGTGTTCCAAGTATTACCCTGTGTGTGTTCTGATTTGCGGGGTCCTAGGTTCTTCTCTGAAGTTCCTTATTTTTTTTTTTTTATGTTGTGGCCTTAAAACCTCCATGTGTCTTTTCATTGCCTTCCCTGTGGTATTTATTTTTAATTCTTCAGACATTGTAGTGCTCCATTACTCAAAGATATAACAACGTAATACAATGTTGCTCCAGAGAAAAGGAATGAGAATGGATCTCCCTTCCTTCTTTGTAGAGCTATGGGCATGGAAAGCAACAAGTAACATTAGACTTGATGGATGCATTGGCTAGTTTTTCTGACCTCTTTTTTTCTCTCTTCTTATTCTTTGTGACAAGGGGTGTCTCTCAGGAAGGAAGCAAGGTAAATGATAGATTGGGAAATGAAAGTAGGAAGTAAAAAATGAAAGATATCAGCAAAAATTAAAACACCATAAGAAGATGAGTCTTTGTTTCTGAAGGACAAAGAACATTTGAGATCATTAAGAGAGTGCCGCAGTTTTCTGAAGACAATCCAGTCTGTTGCCATTCTCCTGTTCAGTGCTGGGCCCAACTCATTGTCAATTTGTATTATCTAAGATGGATAGCTTTCATATATGTATGTGTGTATGTATGCATGCCTGCATATGCATGTAGATGTATATATCACATGCATACATATACATGTACATGTGTGTGTGTACATGCGTATATATATACTGACAAACAAGCTCTATTGGTTTTCTGTCTAGCTGCATGGCATCATTCATACAATTGACATTCTTCATCCACTTGGTTTTTCTTCGTAGATGGTTACACCAAACTCTTCGGAGTGGTTACAAATCTCTTCCAGGAGACTCTACGTTCCAATGCTTGATACAATGTAACCTGCATGATATAATGTACAAATAGTAGCTTGAGAGAGGAGGCATCTTAGTTCTCTTTTTAAATAGCAATGAAGTTTCTTTCCCAATGACACTGGGATCTTCTCCTCCTTCAGATGTGAATTGACCTCAAAGGCTTTCACAATTGTGTTTCCTTCAGACACAGACCTGGGTAGAACATGAATCAGGTATGCCACAGGGGAAAGGCCAATGGGAATATTTTCCCCCAGAGTGTATTGTTACCAGGGTCTGGGCTGTACTTACACCTAGTGTCCAGCATAGATTTCCTTTGTGTATACTTGGAATAATCTCTCTACTTTTCCCTTTTTGGTTCTCTTTAGTGCCATTATATGCATATTTTATTGTGATATTAGTGTTCAAATGTGGTAGCTCTACTGTCCTAGAGAGTGAGGGGAAAAAGTTCATTGTTAAAACTTTTACAAATCTTTTCCATTTTTCTTTTATTTGTTCCATTTTCATCCTCAAATGCTTTTAGGAACACTTTGTTTAGTTGGCCAGACTTTCATTAAACTAGATTTTCCCTCCACTATCTCTGAGAGTTTTGTCTCTTTCAAAAGATTTTATAAATAAGTTTATATTCTAAAGTGATGCTGCTTTCTACTTGCCATATCTCTCTGTGTTGCAAGTAAGTCAAGTGTTTGTTATTATCTTGGTTTTTTAGGCTCCTTTTGTCTCCCTGTTATGGAAATTTATTTCTATTGGTTAAATTATTATATGAAATTATTCTATATTGTCCATAGATTTTCTTCTGTTTATATCTCATTTTGTTCATCAATAACTTGTTTGAATTGGTCAGGATGAATTGCTCCAATGGCAGCATATCTCTCATATCCAATTCAGGCACAAGTCAAGACATGACCCTTTTTGAGAATGATGACCACCAACAACAATTATTTTCTATCTTTTTACTAAGTTTGATCTGTGCTCTAACAAGTTGATGTTCTGACTGTACACAGACAGCTGATTCGCAAATGACTCCCACATCAGTGACAAGTCATTTCCTGTCTGTTAAAATATGATGGACTTCATTTTTCAGGTTATGCTGTGACTACTATACCTAGCACTTACTGATTCTCTTCTTGAAGAAAGGATTTATGGTACATAGCCTTGAGGTTTCTTTGTAATCTACAAATCTTTGGCCTTATGATTCATGAACTATATTTTTTAATACATTTCTCACTATCCTTACCGATTCTTCTCTTCCCATTGAAGTCACTAAATATGAATGTGCATGTTGGTTTAATATGGAAGATTTGTCTGATTTTCTATCCTCTGCAAAGGATGTTGGTATATAAGCTAAAGTTATCTTGGTGATGGTTATTTTGGAAATACAAGATGACCAAATGCTCCCTGAAATGATGGGGCATTTTCAGTTGGTTTGGGGAGTAGGTGACAGAATCAACTCTGCCAAAGCTTTTGTTTCTTTCCAAGGAGATCATGTGAGTCATCCTTCCACTTAGTTGAAGTTTTCTTCTTTCTTCTGGTTTCAGATACAGTGAGAATGTCAGAATTGATGCAATTCTTTTCTTTACAATAGCATGTTCACTTGGTTATTATCTGCTAAGTCCATGAGGATCTCACATTAAAAGTACTTACAGTTAAATCTTTAAAAAAGCAAAAGTATCTAGAGCTAAATTCCAGTTTATACCTACTGGCCCCTTTTCTGTTACTCTGCCACTATCACTGCAGAAACAGAAGAGAGCTACATAGAAAACAGAGACATTTTATATTTATTTTTGTGTCATAGGTTACTCTGGTCAAATAATTCATTACAGAAGAACCAGTCTTTTGTTGAGGTGCCCCCCATGCTTAGCTTGGCTGCTCCATAGGAAACAGACTCAGCCTATGACCAGGACCATTGACAAAGCCTTTCTGGCATGATAGAATCTATCAGAGTTGGCAACTTTCTAAAAATCAGGATCACTTCCATGACATGATGAGGCATCAGAGGAAGGTTTTGTGAAAGAAATACACAATACCTGCCATGTGACTACAAGTTAAATTAGAGATAGTGTGCTAAGAATTGGGTGTATCTGGGAAAGCCTCATGTAGAAGGTGGCACTTGCGTTGAGCCTTAAAGGACACTATGGATTCCAGGAGGTAATGTTGAGAAGGAAGAGAGCCCCAGGAATGGGGAGTGGCAAGGGCAAAATCACTGAGGTAGGGGATGGAATGTTATACAGAGGGAATGACAAGTAGGACTATTTGTCTGAAATGTAGACTCCCTGAGTGGGAATAACAAAAAACCAATCTAGAAAGGTCGGTTGGAGTCAGACCATGAGGGGTTTCAAGTGTGACACAGAGGAGTTTGTATTTTTAGAGACAAAAGGGAGCCATTTAAACTTCTTGAGAGCGAGAGTAACACGATCAGAACTGTGTTTTAGGAATATTAACACGATCAGAACTGTGTTTTAGGAATATTAATTTGACTGCTATGTGGTAAATGGATTGGAGAAGAGGGATAAAAGCTTTGGTGAAGGGAGACTGTTCTAATAGTTTAGACAAGAGATAGAGGGCCTGAAAAAGGGTGATGGTTGTGTTTGAAGAGATGGGGATAGATGTAAGGAAAGTTAGGAAAAGGCAGAAGAGCTTGCCTGCTCTCCCACAATTTGAGGTTATGTTTCCTATAGCTTGCTCTCGGTAACTTCTACTATGCCCAGAAGTAAATATTGCTAATTATGTTTCTGACCCAACAACTAGACACAGTGAGGGTGCCTTTGCTTTGGGCAGAGAAGGAAAAACAGGATTCAAATCTGAGGATTTCTTTAGCAATCCTTGACAGAATTCAGGACCAGAGAACATAGACAGATTGTCTAAGCTCCTGAATATGCCCTTTTCCAGGATCCCAGTGCATCTATAGGTTTCTGTAGACAGGTTTCTGTCTTTCTCAAGCACCTCCAGACAGAACTGACTCCAAAGGAAACTAGACCATTCTAGGCTCATTCCTGCTGGTTTTCCAGGAGTGTTATTTGCCTCTGCTTTGAGAATAGGTGAGTGCTAATCTGGGGTGTGGGGCTTGTTGAGAAGCAAGGAAGGAAAATGAATTAGCTATGGTGATTGGCCTCTCAGTAGGGACTTGCTGGAGGGCCAGGGAGGTTGTAAACTGGTGGGAAGATGTAGAGTTGTTTCACATGTTGGTTTGGCAGATGGGGAAGGGATTTGGAAGGAGCAAGCAAGATGTCAAGGAAGTGTTAAAATAGCCAGTCAGAGCCCATTAAAGCACGTATGTATGTGCGTGCGCGTGTGTGTGTGTGTGTGTGTGTGTGTGTGTGTGTGTCTTAGTCTCACTGACAAATGTAATGAAGGCAGAAGGGACTTTCTTACTGAGGCAAGACTTTTGGCAGACAAAAGGGTCAGACCCTCCCACAAGTATGTGAAACAATCAGAATGTCTATCCTCCTAACACCTACTCTAGAGGGGAAAGTTCCACTGAGGCTCAGGATCCAGAGGACTTAGGGCCAGACTTACTGGGAGTATCTCCTACCATCCTACTCCTCTTACCTTCCCCTTATATTGAGCCTGAGAACAAAAAAAGGAAGAAACTAGGCAACAATTGCTTCCCTAGTACCTGGGGCAAAGACATTCTGAAGATTGCTCTATGTCCCTCCAATTCTGTCCAGTGCCACTTCTATAACCCTGTGAAAACTAGTAAAATCCACTCCTCCTTTCCCCAAATCTTGGCCCTGATGCAGAAAGGCTCAACTCTAGGCAGTTTAAATCTGGGTCATTTGTTCACAATCACAATCCAGTTCTAAATGCCATCCAAGAACAATACTTTGGAGCAACATAGATTAGAAAAAAATCCCTCAAAAATTTAGTGCAGCACATGAAGGGTCATAGAGCATGGTTAGGTTAATGAATGACTTTTAGCCTCAAAACAATTTTCACTATGAAAATAAAAACAAAAACTAGCTAAAGTTATTATCAATTTTTAAATTGCTGAATCCAGTGGCCTCTTCTCAGTCCTCCTCTTTATCTCTTTTTTTTGACACTGTTGATTATCCTGTTCCTTCCCAAAACACTCTCCTCCCTCAGTTTTCATGATTAATGATCACCTGGTTTTCCTTCTACCTAATTGCTCCTCTTCAGTCTCCTTTGCTAGATCCCAACCCCTATACATGGATGTACCCCAACATATCTTGGATTCCCTTCCCCTCTCTTTCTAAATTCTATTTCTTAGTGAAGTCTCATTTCCTTCCTAAAGTGATTTTATACCAATTTAATGAAGACTACTCCCAGATATATATATTCTCTCTCTCCAACCCAAATCTTGCTCTCTTCAGAGCTCAGATCTCATATCACCACTTCCCTGCTAATTACTTCTACCTGGAAGTACCATAGATATCATAAACTCAACATTTCCCAAACAATTCATTATTATTTTCTCCTCTTTTCTTAACTTTCTTGTTTCCATTAAAGGTACCATTATCACATATTCACAACGTTAGAATCATCCAATCAGTCAACATGTCTTGTCAGTTCTACATCAACATCTTCCTTCTCACTATTCACATGACTGCAGCCTTAGTTCAGGATCATGTCTTACCTGGACAATTACAATAGCATCTGAATTGGTCTTCCTTTCCTACATTCATCCTCTCTTCTCTCTAATTTATCCTCCACACATCTACAAAATTGATATTGCTAATTGATTGATATAAATACCAATTGATAGACATCGCATAGTGCGGTCAGACCATGTCATACCCCTACTAAAGAAGCTTCATTGCCTACCTATTGCTTCTAATATCAAATACAAATGCCTCTATTTGTCATTTAAAACTCTCCACAATATAGCTCCAACCTGTCTTTCTAGACTGATTTCACTTTATTCCCCCTAGCACATTCTATGGTTCATTCCAACCAAACTGGCCCACTTGCCGTTCTCTCTGTATGCAACCCTGTCCGGCAATGGTTCTGTGAATACGCATGGGTTGTGCCCCTGGTAGAAATGTTCTTCTTCATCTCTGCCTTTTGGAATTCCTCATTCCCTGCAAAGTTCAGCTCAAATGCTTCCTCCTTCAAAAAAAAAAAAAAAAAAGAGCCAATTCCCCAGATGTTAATGCTCACTTGCTCAAAAATATTGTCTTCTGTTTATTTTAGGGGTATGTTTCATGTACTCATCTGTGTATATGTTGCTTTTCCCTAGCAACATGTAAACTCTATGAAGGAAGGAAGGATTATTGATTTTTTTCCCCCTTTTTATGCTCAGCACTATGCCTAGCACATAGTAGACCCTTAATCATTGCTTGTTGAATTTCATTGAATTCAACCACCTGTTAACTAATCCCCATAAACATGGATTAAATGTTGAGTTGGAAGTGACCTTATTGAAAACAGAGACCTGATGAACCAGGCCTTGGGGTTATATTCTGGGATGAGGGAAGGAGGAAAGTCTTAGGCATGTCATGGTAATGAAAAGATCTTCTCTGTCCATTAAACAAGCCTCACCTTGAGCCCATTAAGACAAGCTTGATGAGGGGAGGTTTATTTTGTAAGAAGTCCTACGCCCTTTGTTGATTGCTAATGAGACACTGGGTCATGAGGGTTGTGCTCTCAGGCTCTGAAAAGTATATATATATTCTGAGGTGAGGTTTTGTTTTGGGGGCCTACTCTTTGGAAGAAGGTTTGTGTGCCAGATGAGACTCTGGCAGCCGTTAAGGAGCCCCCCTAGTTTTGAAAACCCAGATGTTGGTGCTTCTCTCTCTGGTAACTATGTATGTATGTAACGGTCAGACAGCTGGATCTGTCTGTTGATCTGTGGTGTATGTATTGCTTATGGTTAGACAGTTAGAAGCCCTGTCGGTTTTTAATTCTCTGCTTGCATTCTCTCTATTGGTATAAATGATTAAAGAATATTGCTAACCCCTCAAAAGTTACTCTCCTTTTAGAAAAGCAGCTCTAAGAACCTGAGCTAGCAGGCCATCCTGGAAGTGTTATAGTCTGTTACAGGCTGCTATAGTCACACGGCCTGGGGTGGATAAGAAAGGGAACTTCAGTGGAGAGGATGGCCTGGGTCATGGGGAAAAGGAACCTTAAAAAGTGGAAGAACCAAATGTTTGCCTTGCTTAATTCAAAATCTATTTTGGCCAAATCTGCTCTTTACTGCTGACTGTTCTTGCCTGGCAGGAGCCTATCTAAAGAGGAGGCTGATGGCTGTTTCAGCATCGCTAATACTCAGGAAGTGTTTTGTGGCTAAATTTTCCCACTTTCTCAAAGTAAAGGAAAAGTAGAATTTTTACTATGTAGAGAAATGGAAATGAGGGTTCTGGGCTCCTCTTACTGTACTTAAGTCTAGATTTCTGAGAAATCCTGCTATTCTCCCATAATAAAGAAGCCACTTTATTTCTTTAATCTGTTTCCCAAGTCAGGAAACTGATTGTCCCTAGACCAGATGCTTGGACAGGAATAGTGATCCATCTGTCCTGATGAGAGATATAGTCATATCAGCTTAGCTCCCTGCCATGTCAACCGAGAGAGTCTTTCTGGCTATTTATTGGAGCTGAGAGAGCCCCAGGGATGGAGGTAACCTTTGCAGGAGTCAGAAAGTTGCCTCTTTGAAGCCACACTGAACAGGGGCAGGTATGAGCCAAACAGCTGTGGGAAAGAGTTCCAAGGCAGGTCTTTCCCAGGAAAATAGCTTGTAGGTATTAGGACCTTAGCAGGATGGTGGTGTGATATGGGATGGTAAGTTGATAAACTCTGAGAGAGTCTGTTCCAATCCCCAGTTTGAAATAAAATCACAGAATTTCAGAGGTAGAAGAGACCTTAGAGGCCAGAATCGAAGGGCTGCCCTTGCGGACCTCAAGGCCATATGTGGGTTCCCCACCCTTGATCTCACCCATCCTTCTAAACAGGAATTTTTAATCTTTTCTTGTGTCATGGACACCTTTGACAGTCTGAGAAATCCGTGGAGCCCTTCTCACAATAGTATCTTGAAATGAATAACAATAAAATATATAGGATTACAAAGGAAATCAATTTTATTAAAGTATCATATCACAACAATTTGAAAACCAAGTTCACAGACTCTGGATTAAGAACTTTTGTTCGAGAGTCATAGATCCTTAGAACCCAGTTATACTCATTTCTTCTATTGTGAGACACCTGTGATTGGGCTTCAGCGTCAGACTGTGGTGTAGTCCCTGACAAGTACAATAACACTTTTTTTCGGGGGTTGGAGGGCAGGGAAGGTGAGGTAGTTGGGGTTAACTGACTTGCCCATGGTCACACAGCTAGTAAGTGTCAAGTGTCTGAAGTTGGATTTGAACTCAGGTCCTCCTGATTCCAGGGCAAGTGCTCTACTTACTAAGCCTCTTAGCTGCCCAGAGGTCCCAGATAAGCATGGAGTGAAAGTCAGAGAGCTATCAAAATCACCAGCATCTGCTCTGTTTTGCTATACTTATCCAGAACAAGAAAAAGAACAAAAACTACCAAAACTCTTTTGTATTTTAATTGTGAAACAGACTTGACTGTAATAGCACTAACGAAGACCTGGGATTTAAGGTAAAAGCCTTTGATCCTCAGGCCAAAGAAGCCCATTCACTCTACCCTAAGCTCTGGACTTAGAGAAGACCTGAGATAGTAGGACATCCCACTTTGTTTTTTTATTTCTCAATTATATGTCAAAACAGTTTTAAACATTCATTTTTTAGATTTTGGTTCCAAATTATCTTCCTCTCTCTCTCTTCTCCCCCCTTGAGAAGACAAGCAATTTGTTATAGATCATACATGTGCAGTCATGCAAAACATTTCCATATTAGCCACATTGCAAAAGAAAACAGAACAAAAAATAAGAAAAATAAAGAAAGATTTTTTTAAAGGATGCTTTGATCTGCAATCAGATTCCATCAGTTCCTTCTCTGGAGGTGGACATACCACCTCATTTAAGATTCTCCCCATATTACGTTTGAAAATTTCCATCATTTCCTGCCAGCTAGATTTGGCTTCAGAGTGAGTTATCCAACTCCCTTTCAATATCTAGGGTAACCCAAAGCCAAAGTCACATAGGTTGTGGGCAGCAGAAGAAGACTCACAGCCTTTGGATCTTGGCTCCTAGTTCTTAGCCCTTAGTCTCCATTTCCTTCCCCATTTCATGGGAACCATCTTTCTACAGTAAGCCTGAAGCAAAAAAAGACAAAACAAAAGCTTGGAAATCTCTTCTGTTCTGCTTGGCTCTAATTCATTCTATAGCTGCCTAATAATAATAATAATAATAGTCCTTTACATTTGTAGAGCCTTGAACCTCAACCATAGCCTTGGGAGGGCTGCAGGATAGGTAAGATTATTCCTAAGGGAAATGATTTATCCAAGGTCAAACAGACAGGAAATCCAAAATATACCTCCAGATTCCTGATTCTAGCATTTATTAATAATCAATACTCTATGCTACATACCAGAGATAGAAAACCAAAAAGACCAAAAAAAAGTCTCCATCCTTGAAGATCTTACATTCCACAATACTAGTTGCCTCTCCCGTTTTAACTGTGGGAATGCCCTGCAGTTCATATAGACAATTCATTCAGAGTATCTAATCTAGAGAGTTTTTTTTTAAATGAAATACATGTACTCCTCTGACTCCTTTACAAGTCCAGTTAGGGGCCTGTAGAGCTTCTGGGAACTGGTGATGGAATCCCATTACAGTAGTGTTTTGGCCCCGATCATTTTTACATTGCCTCCCCCGATTAGAAATATTTTTATCCTTTCCTAGTTGCCTGGAGTGATCTATGAGGGGCTGGCTCGATTTATGTTCTTAAAAGTTCCTTCAGTGATTCAGGCTAAAGCATCCTTCAGTGACAGGAAAGCTAAGCTATGAGAAACCACATGTCTCTACTGAGAAATGAGGACCCTGATCATGGCCACGTTAAAGTCGTTGGATTTTTAAAAAGTAATTTCTTTGCAATATTTATCTGTGAAGTATAGATTGTGGTGATAAAGCCTTGGAAGGGGTCAAGAAAAAGAAGGAGGAAGAGATTGCAAAACAACCCTTTCTTGGTCCAATCAGTAATAATAGCTTCTCCATTTACAAGCATTTGCCCCTCAAGTGCCTGTTTTTATTTAAATGGCCCAGGGCAAATCTCTGACTAAACCAACATTCCCACGCCAACACTCTCCGGGGCCTCTGGTTTTTGGCAAATTTTTTCCTTAGCTGTCAAGGCAAAAATATAGAAGAATTCTGGTCTCACTTAAGGGCTGGGTTTTTTTCTCTCTTGCCCCTGGAGACACGAAAATAACTCACAGATGTGCTGTACCTGTTTATATTCGCACAAAGTTTTGCCTGGTGAACAATTCCCTGTGCTCCCTGTAACCCAAACCCCAGTTTGCTAACCATTTTTACTTTAACCAAAAGTTGGGGGAGGAAAGAACCGAGTGGGAACCTGGGGGTGGGACGGAAGTTCTAAACAGGTTTAAATGTGTCTGGAGCAAAAGGAGGCAAAAATCCAGCTGGCTTCATGGAAGCCTTTACTCAGGTTGCTGGGACTTCTTCTACAAGCTTGGATGCTGAAGAGATTTGTAGAATACCTGAAGTCACACAATCAGGGAAGCAATTAGCCAGAGTGATTCACGCCATTCCATTTAAATCATGCTTCTTGAAAGAAAAAAAAATAGAAGTCCTCACCTTTGAAAAGAAAAGTTTGTTGGGATATTTTCTATGAAAATAAAAAGGAACATTTTTTGCATTCTAAAAAAAAAGATTTCTTTCTGAGCCTCAACAACAAAACCCTTCTAAAATTTAAGGCAAGAAAGGCAGGATATAGATAATTCCAAAAGTATTGACCCCAATTTATGAGATAAGTAGGTGGGAATGTAGGGGAAAAAACAATAAAATGAAACTGAATGTTAAGTAATTGCATTGAACAAACTTGGCCCTTGGGAGGAAAAAATTAGAGAATAAGCTACCCTAATTGGAGAAGTAGGAGACAATGGATATGGAATGAATAAATGAAAAAGCATTTATTAAGCACTTAGTAAGCGCTAGAAACTGTGTTAAGTCTTGACACTAGAACTAGAAAAGCTAGCTAGTCTCTGCAGTCAAAAAGCTTAAGTTTGAATTGGGAAGACTATGTCTATATGGAAAGGAATGATGGGTAGAGAGGAGAGTTTTGGTCCAGAAAGTCATCAGGATGCTGAGTGGGAGCAGAGCTACCTGAAGATGGCTAGGATATCAATGGGTCATCTGAGTAAGGACAGGAAAAGTGAAACCTCACCACAGGGGGCCTTTCAAAATGCTTTTATACACTGTCAAGTCTTGCTGATATGTTGGATGGTTTTTATTGAATTTTATTCCTAAAAATGTTTCAAGGAAAATTTTCACCAATCTATAGAGACACATAATACTCTAGGAGGAGTGAGTTAGAGCAGTACCAAAGGTGCAAGGTGACATTTCAGAAAGGAAGGTCCTTGTGGACAGGAAAAGTAGGTAGATGAGGGAAAACTTGTGAGAGCAGTAGGCACTCAAAGTTAGATATTGAAGGAAAGGGAGAAATTGAATAAAAATTGAGAATACAAGGTTTTTGGGGAATGATAGCCTAATTGGGGAGATGACATACCATGAAATAATTAGAAGATGAAATATGAAAGTATATGTTCAAATGCTAAAGTTCAAGACTTCAAGGGTCAGAATGCCTGACACAAGCAGTTACTGCCAATTTCACATACATACACCCTGACCCACTAACCACTACCAAACCACATTATTCCATTAACATAAACCAGAAGTGCCCTTAAAAGCCATCTAATTCATTCTCCCTGTTCATCTCATACCTCATTTTAAATATTAGGAAACTGAGACCTAGAGCATGTGCCACAGAAACACCCCTTATTCAAACAAGAAATTTGCCACTCACCTGCTTGTACAGGCTACCTGTCAGGGATTCTAGGAACATGTCTGAGCATATTCTGCACAGAGTTTCTGTGCAGGTCTCACGGTGAGATAGATGCTGGCTGTGACCTGGGCCATGGATGGTATGTCAAATATGTATCCAAGAGTTTTCTCACAGATCAGTACTCTAGGCCTAAACCTGTCAAAACAATTGTATTTTCTCCAAGAGCTATTAATGGTTCACATGGAGAAACCCAAAAGGGTTTAAAAAAAATAACTATATTAAAATGGAGCATATTAAAAATCCTGAACTCAAATTTTGACCTTGTCACCTGAGACAAATCTAACACTCTCTATGAGCTACTTACTTTCTCTCTTCAGAGGGCCACTAATAAGGCTAAGATTAGGGAAGGCAGTTAGTCTGTTAGTCAGTTTCCTATGAGCCAGACCTAACCTACCTTCCTGTTCCTAATTTGTTTTTTTAGCCAAACTAAACTATTTATCTTTGCCAAAACATTCTTATAGTTTCCCCCTTCTCTCAGTCACCTAAACTCATCATCTTACCCTTTTGTCTAATCAATAGCCACGTTCTGTTAATTCTACCTCTGCTATACCTTTTTCATCTATCCCTTCACAACAGCCTTATCTCAGACCCTCATCTCCTTTCACTTTGTCTCCTAATTGGTCTACTTGTCTCCAGTCTCTCCTTTCTAATTCATTATCCTCACCATTTTCCAAACAATCTCCCAGATGCACCATTTTGTTCCTGCAAGCTCTTCAGTGGATTAATTGATTGATCATGTACCCCTCTATTCAAAAACCTTTAGTGGCCTGCAGATGCTTGATGAGTAAAGTATAACTTCCCCCCATCCTTGCATTCAAGGTCATCTAGAATACACTGAATCCAACCTAGCTTTCCAGTCTGATTTTAATTACTACTCCACTCACTTTATATTCCAACTGAACTAGATGACTCTCTATTCCCTTTTCTCATCCTGCCATTACTAACATTTAGTGTCTAGAATGAACGCCTCCTGATCCTACTTGATCTTGAGTTCCCCAAGGGCAGAAATCCTGTCCTTACCCTTATTCTCTAGTTTTTTGTTATTGTGTGTGTGTGTGTGTGTGGCACATACGGTGCACGTGCTCACGCACCCTCTGAAGTCTTATTCTGTATTTTATTCTCTTTTTCCCTCCTACTGTAGAGGCTAGTATTGGACTGGGGACACAGGAGAACAAATAATTGGTAAGTTGACTTCGCTTCTAACCTTAGCCAGCCATTTTATAAATGGATACTATTGATAACAAGGAGATGAGAATGAGAGAGTAGGAATGGTTCTGAGGCATCTGTGATGTCTGAGACTCCGCTCAGAGTCAAAGTCAGAATCAGAGGCCTATTGCTGGAAGGTTAGGATTATCATCTGTGTACATAAAGGATTATGTTTTTTAAAGGAATTTGAATGAGATTCTCAGGCTTAGAAGGGAACTAGAGGTCATCAAGTCTAACCCCTACCTGATCCTTCTCCAGCAGGAGTTCTTAACTTTTTTGTGTGTGTCCTGGTGAAGTCTCTGGACCGCTTCTTCATGTTTTTAAAATTTATTCTTGATGGAAATGCTAAATTTCAGTTAGAGGTTAGTGAAAATGAAAATGTGATTTTTCCTTACCGAAGTTCATAGACTCTTCAAATCTGTCCACCCCTACCTCCACCCCCTCAAGTTAAGAACTTGTATCCTACCGCTTTCCTGATAGACATCCAGCCTCTGGGGCAGGGATTCTTAACCAAGTTCCTGGAGTCCATGAACTTATTTTTTGAAAATATTTTGGTAACAAAACTGGAAGTCAAGGGGATGTCCATCAACTAGGGAATGGCTGAATAAATTATGGTATATGAATGTAATGGAGTACTATTGTGTCATAAGAAATGATGAACAAGAAGACTTCAGAGAGGCCTGGAAGGACTTATATGACCTGATGCTGAGTGAAAGGAGCAGAACCAGGAGAACTTTGTGCACAGCAACGACCACAGTGTGCGAGAGTTTTTTCTGGTAGACTTGGAATTTTGTAATAACGCAAGAACTTCTTTAAAAAAAAAAAAATCCCAGTGGTGGTTCTCAAGGCAAAATACCTTCCACACTCAGAGAAAGAAATATGGAAGTCATTCACAGAATGTAGCAGATCATGTTTGTGTATGTGTATGTTTTTGTGTATCATGTTTTGATTTGTTATATGATTTCTTCCATTTATTTTAGTCCGACTACATAGCATGACTATAGTGAAAATGTACTCAATAGGAAAGTATATGTAGAACCTATACAGAACTGTATGCAGTCGTGGGGAGGGAGGGGGGTAGTGGGGGGTAGGTGTGGGGGGGATAAAATATCAATTGTATGGCAGTGATTGTTAAACATTAAAAAATAAAAAAATAAAAATAAATAAAAAAATAAAAAAAAAAAGAAAATATTTTGGTAACTACATTTCAACATAATTTGTTTCCTTCAGAATCCTGTGCATTTTACATTTTACATTTAAAAACATCATTCTGAGAAAATCTCCTTAACCAGACTGCCAAAGGGGCCTTTCACACACACATACACACACATTTAAGAACTTTGCTCTACGGTCTCTACTTGAACACAGTGATTCAGTTTACTGCCTACTTGTTAAGGTAGTCCACTCCACTGATAGGCAGCTCTAATTCTTAAAAAATGGTTGCTTCTATTGAGGTGAAATTTGCTCATGACCCTTTGCAGAGAAAGAGACCCTCTCAAATCTTCCCTCTCAAATCTTACTCAGTATGTTGTACTTTTCAAAGCCTCTACTTGTGATTTCATTGATTAGAAAATTACCAGAGAGGAATACAGATATGCATCTGTTCTACAATTTGTAGTCAGCAATGTCTCTCCCCTCTTTTGGGTGCTTATCATATACAGGATATTATATTTATGTATAATTTATCATCCCTCTAGAATATAAGCTCTAAGATGCAGGAACCATGTCTAAATTTTGTATTTTCCTCAGCTCCTGGTGCAGTGCTCTGGAAACTTCAGTGGATCCATGATCTCACTGATGGGGGTGATTTTCTAAAGGCACAGATATTAGCTATTTAGTCTTTAATTCATCCTTGTATTGCCATTCATCCTCCACAGGGGGTCTGCCAAATGTGCCAAGGGAAATTCTTTTAGTCATTTTAACATTATCTGGGTCCTAGCAAAACTACATGCTGGCAATCTGTGATCCCTGGCTACATCACTGGTCTATTTTTCCAGTAATCTACATCTTTGATGTCTTTTATGATCTTTTTGCATACAATTGTTAATATAGTGAAACCGATTTACATATATCATATGTGTATCTCTCCATTGCCCTCTGAATGACTCAAATTTTTATTCTTTGGAAATACAGTATCTCATGATTTGCAGCCAGATAACATCATTAGGAGAATATTGATGTAAGAACGAACAAGATGGATTTATTTCAAAGGAATTTGAGGCCTTTGAAGGTGCTGCACAATTTCTCAAATATCAGCTCTCTTCTGTTCATTTTGGTGCCTAGTTAATTTTTCATGTAAAGGGCCTATACTAATTTGTGCCCTGATGGATCAACTTAATGGGCTGTCTTTATTGCATATCATAGCCTGGGTAATAAGCATTTTCCATCCATTTTTTAATTCTCTGTGTGAACTGTTAGGCTAAGTACTCTTGAGTGGCTTTATTTTCTTTTTCTTTTTTTGGAGTACTCTTCAATCTCAGTTAGGAGGCTTTGCAATGTTCTGAGTTAGATATAAGCAATAAAATGCCATTAGCAAACAGGAGCAAATGGAGGACCTCACTATGAACATCATTCAATTCAGTGGCAAACATCTTTGGAGAGCAAGCATCTTCCAGTTTTATGTCTCTCTTGATAATCAGAGGAATCTTGGAATAAAGTGATCTTTGTTGTTACATCTATCAAAGAATCTTGAATCATCTTGACATTTACAAGAAAGACAACTTGTTGGAGGAAATCTTTAAGGCTGCATTTTACCCAAAAGAACCAAATGTTTTCTGGTAGTCAACAAGTAATAAGCATAGCAAGGTCCTGCATTATTTGTACTTTTAAAATATAGTGCACTATGGAATATCATTTACTTCTTGTTCTTCTTATATTTTTATCAGTAATATATTCTAGTCATGTGTAGAACAGAGTGAGGATGTTAGTAGTACAGAGCACCCTCATAAAAGTTGTCTAGAGGTAAGAAAGTATGCATAGTGTATAGTAGGCACTTGTTAAATAAATAAATAATATATTAATTGCAATCCAGCTCAGACTCTGTCTAGCTGGGATTGTGTCCTTTGTAACGCTTGTATTCACAAGCGGGCCAGTTAATAGTATTATATAATTACATACCATAATAAGATAATATAATACATAATATTATATAAGTAATACATATAAGAAAAATAAATAAAACTAAAGGAATGCTTACTAATTGATAGTCCTAGCTTGTTCCTTCCTGAGGAACACAAACAGTAGGACTGGTCTGAATTCTTTTCTGGGGTTAGAAAGAGGTGGTGGTCCCAAAGCTCAAGGCTGTCTTTGGCTTACTTCAAACTGTATCTACCACTCTCTCCCACCCATCAACAAGGCCAGTCCCTGGCAGGCTGAGTATGTTTACATTTCAAAGCACCACTGAATGTTGCCTGCCTGTGTGTGTTTAAATTAAAGCTGAAGTTTGCCAAACCTGGTGGGGGCTAAAGTGTAAACAGTCTGGACAGACTACAGGGTTCTTTCTGAGTCCCATCAAAATGCTCTCTGGTTACCTAAGAGTAAAGCTGTTTGTTACAGTCTCAGAATGGGAAGGACCTCCATTGGAGTTGGAAGGAACCTCAGAAGTCACTCAGTCCAGTCCTATCATTGTACAGATGAAGAAATTGGACCCCAAAGAGGGAAAGTAGACTCTCCATATGTCATGTAGTATGTTAATGAGAGAGCCAGGACCATAACCTAGGCCTCCTGACTCCCAGATCAATGTTCTTTACCACAGATGGACCATCTTCAAAAGTTGGTAGGGTGGGATCAATTTTTTTTTTTCTTTTTTGGTTACAGAAAAATGTGAGCCACCTTTAGGAAGATGAACAATTCACAAGCCTTTATAGGGAATGGTGATTTAGTACAGGTCAGATTCCTCTTCATAGTGGTTCAATTTTCTTTCTATTCTTTCTAGTTATGCAGAAATTTTCACCTTTTGGCCGTAATACCTCTCAGCCCTGAAATTAGCAAATGCCTTTCTCTTTTTTCTCCTCTCCCTCTGCTTATCTAAATCTTCCCCCATCCTTGAAGGCCTAGTTCAAGCTCCTCCTCCTCCTCCTCCTCCATGAGTCCTTCCCTGGCTACTCTGACCCAGACAAGTCTTCCTCTCTCTGATCTCCTTACAATCTATCCCTGCTCCCTTTGACTTTTATCATGTTACCTCTGCTTCCAGTAAATTGTGTGAGAGCAGGGGCAATGTCTTATTATAAAAAGCATTAGGTTACAGTGGACAAGAGTGCTGAAACTTTGAGTCACAGGACATGGTTTGATTCCTGGCTCTGTTCTTAGTGTTGGCATGACTTTGAGCCAGTGACTTCAATTGTTAGAATCTCAGTTTCCTCTTTCAAGAAAAGAGGGAGCTACATTTGATGACTTCCAGGGTTCCTCCCTTCCAGCTCTAAATAATAAGCCTATTCTCTGCCTCCCTCCTAACTAATACAGTATGCAGTTAGACATATAGTAGGTACTTGGGAAATACTTGTTCTTTAATTGCATATGAATTATTATTTGAAATAAATGAATTGTTGTCCAGAGTTGTCCAAAATCCCAGAGTTTGGGATTTTTTTCTTCTATAAAAACTTTGTTCGTAGAGATATTTTTTCTAACAAGGTATCCTCTCTACCTTAGAATAGCTTGTGATATGGCTGCTATTGGCAAGTCAGGGGAAAAAATGACATTTCAATAGTCTGCTACTATTAGCAGTAACTAATTATTCCCCATCAGTAACTTATTCCCCCAAATTCCTTAGACCAGCGTCCTGAGTCCTGGAAAAACTGAATCCCTCAATGTCTTCCTTAAATGAGTTCTGCAGAGAACCAACAGTTAAAAAAGTATTTTCTTCCTAAACCTGTTTTTAGGATAAAACCCAGGAGTCCCTCTTTAGTTTACTGCAAAGGTAGCTTCAATATGAACTCGTCAGGAGTAGTAGATACCAACCTGAAATATCAGCAGGAATCCAAAGGTGAGGATTAGCCTCAAGAACCAAGGAACTGATAGTATTGTTTTCTCTCTGGTGTCCTGGTCAGATGGCAGCTATACTAATGTGTTTAGCTTTGGACACCATGCTTTTTAAAGTGCACTGATGAACTGGAACTCATTTGGAGGCATCAAGGATAGAGTAGTGAACTGGGAGTCAGGAAGACCTTAGGTTCAAATACCTTTCAGTCACTTACCTAACTGTGTGATTCTGAGTAAGTCACTTATCTTTTCTGTGCCTGCATTTCTTCATCTGCAAAATAAAGAAGTATAAAATACAATATGACCTCCCAGGTCCTTTCCAGTTTTAATTTCTAAAAAGAAGGCATTTACTGAAATAACATAGCAAGTTCAGGAGTAACAAAACATCTCCCCCATAAGCCTGGGGGTACATTCTCCCCAAATATATACACCAGTGGGAAACAGATCTAAATCTATGATACCAATCACCATCATACAGGTAAACTGAACAGGGAGGACAGGAAACAAAACTGTGCTAACTAGGATAGGTTGAAAGGATTTGGGGGTATTTATCCTGGACGAGAAGATTTGGGGATTGGGGACGACATCATTATTTTCTTCAAGTATGCTAATGGGTATCTTCTGGAAAGGAGCTTTGTCTCTAAATCTTGGCCTCAAAGAACAGAATGAGGAATAATGGGAAGTTGCAGAGAGGCAGATTTTGACTTTGTGTGAAGAAAAACAAAACAAAATTAACCCTTCTAACAACTGGGGCTATCTAAAAGTGGAACAGACTGCCTCAGGGAGGCTGTGAGTCTGTTGGAGATCTTCAAGTAAAGGCTAGATCACTTGTTCACTTTTAAGGGATATTGTAGAGAGGATCTTCTTTAGAAATAGGTTGCATTAATGAAAACAGCCCTGGCTTTCCATCTTACAGCCATCATTTTGGCAAAGATGAACAAAAGAATGGAAAATGACAATTGTTGGAGTAGCTGCAGGAAAAAAGGCAACTCTTTTGTATGTACTGTTGGGAGAAGTGTGAGTTGGTACCATTCTAGAAAGCAATTTGGGACCATACTCCCCAAAAATTGCTAACCTTTTCATATCCTTTCACCAACTGATATTGCTATTGGGTTAAAACCCAGAGATGAAGGAAAGAGAAAAAAGGATTAATTTGTACAAAAACATTTAAAGGAGCACTTTTTCTCATATTAAAGAATTAGAAATAAGGGGAGTACTTATCCATTGGAAAATGGATGAGTAAGTAATTTGTGGTCTATGAAAGGGATGGATTCACAGACTTGTATATATGATTGTATATAGAGCGAATTAAGTAGAATCAGGGAAACAATTTATTTAATAGCTATAACACTGTACAGAAAAGCAACTTTGGAGGACTTGATTAAGTATTTTGATCAAATAGAGAACCACCATCATTCCAGAAGATTCGTGATGAATCTTAACTCCCTAATTTTGACAGAGAGGTCTAAAGGTTCAGAATGTGACATACATTTTCTGACATGGCCATTGTATAGATCTGTTCTGCTTGACTATACTTATCTGTTGCAAGGAAAAAAAATCTTTGGAGGATGGGGGAGAAATCATGAAGGGAGCAGTAATAGTGATGCCAAAATAAGAAGAAAAAAGATTGTTAATGAAACATTTCTTTATTAAATACACAGAAGAGATCAGAAGGAAATTCAGAAAGAGACACAGGTGAACAAGAATGTATTGGAATTACCATGTAGATTTATTATAGATTTATAAAGATAATAACCATGATTTCAGTAATTGAGATTCATATGCAATTCTTTTTCTATTCTTTGTATATAAAACTAATCAAGGAGATAGATGTCAAGTCAATAAAAATGATTAAAACATTTGAAACACTTTTGAAAATGTATTGAATTAGATGACCTTTGAAATCTTTTCTAACTCTGAGGTTCTGATATAGTCTGAGTAGTGAACTGGGATAGACCGTCTACTTCCAGCCAGGCCAAGTAAATTCTGGGATCCATCCTATGATCTTGTGGGACAGAGTGGGTGGAAAAACGGCCACTCAACTGTGAAGTTGCTGAACTTAACGTCTCTCTGCTTAAGTAACCTTTAATGTTAGACTTTGGTTTCCTTTGATGAAAAGATTCTTCAAACAAACAGACTCAAGTATCTAGGAACCCTCCACAAAGTGCTTGAGAACATAATTTGTTACCAACTTTGGGGAAGTGTTTGTAAATAAGGTAGAGAAAGTCTTCAGAAGCTCAATTTGTAAATGAAAAGGTTTTAGCTACTCTGGTAAGGATAGTTGTGGTCTACTGCTTTCTAAGGTAATGCATCCACATAAAGCCAGCTAGTTCATTAAAAAGAGAAGAGAATGGCTTAAAATTTTTGTATAAATCAATGAAATATCTCCCCCAGCACCTAACACAGTA
Organism: Notamacropus eugenii; assembly: GCF_028372415.1. Taxonomy (NCBI): domain Eukaryota; kingdom Metazoa; phylum Chordata; class Mammalia; order Diprotodontia; family Macropodidae; genus Notamacropus; species Notamacropus eugenii. The sequence goes on from NC_092872.1 coordinate 489,520,238, forward strand.
CAAAGTAGGTTTAACAGATGGTTGTTTAATGGAATCAAAGCAAATGCAGGCCTACAGACCTTGAGATAGAAGGGATTTTGACGCTTGGATTTATTTTTGAGTATGTTTTCACACACCTAGACACCATCTGGAACTTTGTTGGGTTTTTGACATGGGGTCTATTTAGATGGATACAATCTCACTATCCTTTTCTTCCAACTTCATGTTGGACTCACAAGGCCATAAGTTTGGAGAGAGTAGAAGGCAGGAGTTGAGGATGGGGATGGGGGAAACAGAGGGTGGTGGAAATACTATATTCTTTGACAGCATTTTCTCTCACTTCTCAAATCCTTGCAATCTGGCTTCTGATCTCATTGTTCAAATGAAACTGCTCCCTCAAAATTACCAATGATCTCTTAATTAGTCAAATCTAATGGCTTTTTCTCAGTTCTCATCCTTCTTGACCTTGCTATAGCATAGGACACTTGCTAATAACTCTCTGCTCCCATCTCCTCTCTCTTCTCTGAGTATTGTCATCCAATTCTCCACCTATTTGTCTGGCTATTCGTTTATCAAGGATGAGCACACCCCTGAAACTGCTCTCCTGGGTCACCATCCATGGCCCATACTCTAATGGGGTATGCCCCAAGAGTCTGTCCTGTGATCTCTACACTCTACTCTCTCTACCACAATCTCATCCATCCACTTATCTTTTTGGTGATAATTTCCAGATCTACAACTATAGATCTCCCTATGGTCCATCATCAACTGATTGTTGGACTTTTCCACTGAGAGGTCCCATAGGCAGCTCAACTCAACAAGTCCAAAGTAGGTAGAATTCATTATCTTTTCCCCCAAACTCATACATCTTCCCAATTTTCCTCTTTCCTTTGAGGATACCATCACCCTCTCAGTAACTCAAGTTTGAAATTGAAATCTTAGAGTCATTCCTGACTTTTCATTCTTCCTGATTACCCATATCTAATTAGTTATCAAGTTTTGTTGATCTTCAGCCATAAAATTTCTGGCCTCTTCTCTACGCTCTGGATGCTACTATGATGCTACTACTACATGCTACTACTCTAGCCTAGGACCTCATCCCTCTAGAATGGGATAATGCAGAGGTGTCCCAGTTGGTCTCCCTGCCTCTAGACCCTCTCCTCTCCAAAACATCCTCCACCAAGCTGTGACAACAACCTGAGGCCTAAAGATCTGCCTCAGTCATTTATCTGTTCAAAGAGCTCCAAAGGCTCTTTATTGCTTTTAAGATAAAAATACCATCTCCTTTGGCATTCAGAGATTTTCACACTGACTCCAAAAAACCTTTCCAGACTCCTTGCACATTATTCCACTTCATACACACTACATTCCTGTTAAATGGCCTATTTGCTTCTCTTGGTACATAACATTCCATCTCCTGCCTGTGTAGAGACCCCCCAGCTTGGTATCCCTTAGCAGCTTCAAAATCTAGGACAAGTCCCTCTTTTATATACAGCCCTTCCTGATCTTTCCCAACACCTAGTGTCTCTTCTCTCCCCCATCCTATCTACTTTTTATTTACAGGGTATGGATTTCGTGCTTACTTGTATGTGTAGATAGTTCCCCAACAGAATTAATAAGCTTCTTGAGGGCAAAAACTGTTTGTTTTTTGTCTTTGTATCTCTAGTGATATAGTTCCTGGTATATAGTAAGTGGTTAAATAAATACTTGCTGATTGGTTGGATTTGGAGTCTTGGGACCTGGATTCAAATCCTGCCTCTAATACACACTATCAGTGTGAATTTGGACAAAGCCTCTTAACCCTCTCTATGTCTTTCAACGAGAGGTTGGAATAGATGACCTCCGTGGCACCCGAAAACCTACCCCTCTAAGAGAGTCAAGTGCACGAAGACGTCATGGTCAAATGTGTTCAAGTCCCCAGTCACCTTCCTATGGACCCGTCTGGTCTCCTAGAAGTGCCCAGAGTTACAGGGAATGAGGGGGTGGAGGGAAAGAGATCAGGATGAATGCACAAACCTGTCTGTGCTCCACGATTAATTCCTAAGTTAGGAAAGGGGGATTTAGGTCACCCCCAAGTCTTACCCAAATCCAACATCCACTCCAGGAAAGCTCTCGAGGGTGGGGCCCGAGAATACTCCTCCAAACCCAAGTCCCCCTAGCCCAGCTCACTGCCTTTTAAGGCATTCAGATCAGTCTTTGGGACAATCCCTGGCTCTTCGTCCTGAACGTTCCTTCCACTTTCCCTGTCTTCTCTACCTCTGCATGAAGTCCCCACAGAGCATCCCGTAGAGGGAGGCCGGAGACAAGGTTAGGAAGGGAAGGTGGCTGGGACTAAGCACACCCTACGCTCCACTCTGCTGGTCCCCGGCCCCGAAACCAGTGGCTCCTCCATTGACATGCAAATACGTAAAAGACTAGGCGAAGAACAGAAACTTCATGCAAGAACCAAGAATCCCTCCGCAAGCTCACAACAAACTTTCAGTAGTTTCTGAAACTTTCAAACGAGAAGTAGTCCCCTGGCACGGGAGGCCCTCCCAGCCCCAGAAAAGTATTCGGGGTTCTTCAAGAGAGCTTTGGACACCCCAGAAAGCATCTTCGGCCCGCGGTCTCTCCGGGGAGCTCTGGAGCTGAGAGAAGCGAAGCTCCATAGGGAGGGGGTGGAGGGGGAGCGGAAGGATTCGGAGAAGAGGGAGGTTCACGGCTGGGGTGGGGGGGAGGAGCAGGAGGAGTGGGAGAGGCGCGGAGCTCGCAGCTTCACTTAGTGTCTTGGCAGCTGTAGGTTACGTAGGGTTGAGCCGGAGCGGCGCGGAGAAGTCTGCGAGGAAGCGAGGGAACGAGGGAACTCGGGCAGTGCGTGCGCGCCCGTCCGCCTGCCGAGAAAGGGAAGACGAGGGCGAGATTGGCTCCCTAGCTGAGAGACGCTGCTTAGGATTTCCCTGCCCGTTCGGAGACCTTATGTCACTCTGAGCCTTTCTGGGATTGCCCGAGCGAAGCGCCGCTGGGGGAGAGCTGGCCGCTGCTGGAGGCATGCGGCCGCTCCTAGTGCCCGTCGTCTGTCTGTCGCTGCTGCCGGTCCTCGCACGAGGTAGGACTTGGGGCTGCTCCAGTGGAGATCGGAACCCCCAGATCTGGGGGTGGGAGAACAATCTGGCGGGGCGGGCAAGCCCGCAAACTTTGTGCACCGTTGGAGAAAACTTTTTTCCTCCTGGAAAAGAGACGCGGCTAATCCAGCCAGTATTGGGGAGAGAGTGAACAGGCATGGATTGTACAAGGGGAGGGGAAAGCAACCTGGCTTGGTCACTACGGGCATCGTGTGATGGTGCAGGCAGCAGCGAAACGGGTGGGTGGGTGAGTGGGAATGTCAGTACCTCCCTGGCCGGGATGGGACCCCCTGGAGTCACCTTTTCCCAGCTTTGCGCCCCTGGCTATGTGCAAGATGTCATCCATCCCCAGTTTCCCCACTTTCCGGGAGACTCTTGGCTGCAGGGAAGACTACTCCCTCCCCCAATTTGGGGGCTCTGTTTAGGGAGGGGATTGAGGTGGCACCGGGAGGGGAAGGTGCGGAGTGTGGCTTGTGTGTCCAAACTGATGGAAATATAGGGAGGGTTCCAGATGCCTTGGAGGCTGAGGCTAAGTTCTTGAACGACCCTTACTCTCCGCCTGCTTTCTCTCCCGCCCCCTTCCAAATCTGCATCCCCCTACCCGCAGTCAAACCTGCATTTCTCCATGCACTGCCAAACCTACATTCCCCCCCTACCCCGCGCTCCCGCCCCGGGCCAAACCTGCATCCCCCCATCCCCCCCCCCGCTTTGGGTTTTTTCTCCGCTGGCTGAGTTCTTTCTATTCGAACTTGAGTCAGGTTTCCTGTTCTCTCTGGTCTTTTCTTCTCCGTCTGCCCACTCCACTTTCGGGTCGAGGGCTGGGGGCGGATGTCAGCGGCGCGGGGTTTTCGGGCTCAGAACAGTGTTGAGTTTTTGCGAGGAAACCGACGGAAGCCCGCTCCCCGGTGCCGTAGCGGGGGGGGGGGGGGGAATATGTGGCCCCACTCCCTGGGGCTGCAAGGGCTCTGCATTCCGGCCGTTGTGCTGACCTTGGCCACTCTGGTGGGAGAGCCGTCCCGCAGGCTACGGGAAAGTTGCTTGAAGCTTAAGGGATGAGTAACTTTTTGGTCCAAAAACCTAAAACTTCTAAGCATCTGTAACCCTTCCTGGAAAAAAAGGCGGGGGAGGGAAGAAAAAAAAGTTTCACAGAACATTCTCTGGCTCCTGTGATCTCACCCTCTACTTTGGAGTTTTCTTTTCTCCTGACCTTAAGGAATGACAACTCTCTCGGGACTGGGAGAACGTTCACTTGCAGGGGGCCCCCCATACGGCTCCCTCCTCCCCCTCAGCCCACGGAGCAGCGATGAGTCAGGCAGCCCTCTGCCGGGTGTCCTCCACTCACTGCCTCCCTCCTCTCTGCTTCCCACGCTTCGTGGGCGCCCCTCCCCGAGCGGTGCAAAGAAGAACAACACTGCCTAACCCTCCTCGCCCCTCTTTGAAAAAAGTGTTAAAAGAAAAAAAAAGGCCGCAGACTTTGGGCACAGCTCTCCCCGCCGCCCCCAGCCCACCCCAAACTCTTAATTTCAGTTGACTCTCCAAGAAAGGAGGTCGCTAGAGGGGACGGGCCCACTAGATTCTCATGTTTGATATATATAGCCCGAACCCCTCATTGGGGCTTTAAGTTGGGGAAGCACTTCTCTCTCTGCCCAGGAATGGAACCGGGATGGTGGAGGGGGGTGTCCGCGGAATTCTGTGAATTGGCCCAGCATTTGAGGGGTGGGGGGTGAGGTGGAGGCGGGCCCATTGGTGCACCTCAGATCTTCCCGGGAGCAGGTATTGAGTGTCCCGGGAGGTAATATTCAATCCTAGCCCTACAGTCAATAATGCAACAAGAGGTGTCTTTAAACGAGTTACAATGGGCGGCTCTGATTCCCGCTTTGTTGGAGTTCAGGGGAAGCTGGGCCCCGCAGCTGTCGCATTTTCCCACGAACCAGGAGGGGAGTGTGTGCGGCTTGCTTTGGGGCCATTCAGACTCCCCCTCCAGGACTGGCTAGATAAGTCACTTTACCATGAATGTTTGAACAGGCAGACAATTCACTGCATTTCTGAGCGCTCACTGTAGTCTGAGCTCCCCCCCCCCCACTCCCTCCTCCCTCTTCTCTCTCCTCCCTTTTCCTCTCTTTCCCTTCCCTCCTCCCCTTTGAAAGAGATGTGGATCTCCCCTCAAGTATAGGCTTCTGGTTGGGTGGGCGAGAAGGGAGATCGAGGGAAGTTTGGGAAAGTCATGCTGGTGGAATTTTTGAGTAGTTGAATTGGTCAGATTGGCTTCTGGGTAACTTTTCCCATCCTTTGCCAAGTTATTGTGCAATTTAGAGCTAGTAGGCTGGGATAGACCTTGGATAGCTGGCTTTATAGAAACAGCCCAACTTTCAGTCTATCATTCTTCCTTCCTACCTCCTTGTTGACTTCATTAAGAAAATCAAAAGAATTCATTAGAAGGGTTATCTGCCCTTAAGAAATCTGGTACCTGTGTATGTTTCTATACATACATACCTGTATTTATATGTGGAAGTGGATGTACACACATATGATAGATGTAGAATATTTACTGAATGTACATTTTTCTTCTACAACTGACTCAACAGTTCAGCAATAATGAATATTTACTAAGTGCTTATGATGGTATAAATAGATTATAGTACTATGCTAGATGGAATGGGATGGGGAAGATAACAAAATTAAGAAGTTAAATAAGAATAAAGAAGGGGGTTGGACAAGATACTCTCTAAGGTTTCTTCCAGCTCAAATTTATGACTATATGACTTGTCCTGAGTGCAACATGGGGAAGGGGATGAAGAAGTTTTCTGGAAGGTTTAAGGGTTGGACCCCGATTCCTGAGGTCTCCAAGGTTGGAAGCAGGTTGGTATGTTAATAGCTTTAGACTCATAAATTTGACCCTTGATGGGCTTCTTGTCTATATCTCCTAGGTTTTCGGTGTTCACAACATTCAGAAACCTGTCTGAATGGAGGCAAGTGTGAAATCTACAATAATGGAACAGAATCCTGCATGTAAGTATTCATGTACTTGGAATGGTCTGAGACCCCTTTCTGCTTTTGTGAGGTCTTGAGTATAGTCGTTTTTGACAGTCTTTACAGTAAGTCATTGACTTTCCTTTGAGATACAATACAAGGATGAGAAATCATGATAACTTTTATTGGAAAAAGTCTGACAATCAGGTACTAAGTACTGCTTACAACATTTGCAGTGGTTGGTTTGGTCTATAAGTTTTTTTTTCCCATTTTGGGTGGGGGGGTCTCTTTATGAAACTGTTTCTTGTTAGGGGCCAGAACCTGAACTTCTATATCCCTTTTTCTTCACCCAAGTGTTTCAATAAGTTGATCTTCCAGTGCACATGGTTCAGTTTTACTGAAAGAAATGCTGAGACCCAAATGGAATTTGGGTCCAGCCCATCTGGCTCATAAATCTCAGTGGCTAGAGCAATGTTCCTGGAGTCCATAAAACCTAATTTCCTATCCAGACTCAGATACTAGCCATATGACTGGGCAAGTCATTGAATCTCTGCCTCAGTTTTCTTAACTGTAGAATGGGGATAATAATAGGACCTACCTCCCAGGGTTGTTGTGAGGATCAAAAGAGATAATATTTGTAAAATTCTTAGTACAGTGCCAGGCATATTGTAGATGCTTAATTGTTTCCTTCCTCCCTTCCCTTTTCCATAGGTGAGTTTCCTCTAGAATAAAGTTAAATTCTATTGTTTTTAATAGTTTATGATGTAAGTACCTGAGTTTTAGTACTCCCAGACTTTTGTAGTGCAAGAGTTGGATTCTGTAAAAGCTCTCTATAATACCATATTGGCACTTTTGAAAGAAAAACTTCCTTGGGGGATAGGGGGTGAATGGGAAGGGTGAGGGAGTCCAATTTAACTTGCATGTTATTTCACTTCCTGTAAATTGTCTGTAAATCTAGACTCTATTTACTCCTTTATTCTGTGTAAATCTAATTCTTCAGTTAGAGTGTGAGTTCCTTGGGGGCAAAGACTGTCTTTTGCCTCTTTTTGTATTCCAAGCATTTAGCACAGGTCCTAGTATATAGTAGACACTTAATAAATGTTTATTAATTAACTTAATTAATTAACATTTTGAGATTAAGATTTTAGTTCCCAAATTATCTCTATGATCATGGGTAAGTCATTTCTCCCTGAACCTCAGTTTCCTGCTGTGTAAAATGGGGCTTGTAATTCTTGCTTTTCTTCACTGGGACTTTTCTGAGGCTCAGTGAACATAAGTACTTTTTATTTTCAAACCTAAGACAGGAAAAAAAGTGAGGGATTATTACTTGAAAAATCTAGTTTGATCAAGTTTTGCCTCTAAGCCCAGATGCTCTTCAACTTGAGTTCATCCTTGATGTGAATAATGAGGAAAGCATTTGATAGCTGTGGGGTGAAAAAAAAAAAGAGCGAAGGCATCCCAACCACTGAGGCTTCAGATTAAGAAGTAGCGCCTTGCTCTGTATCTCAGAGGCCCTCTCATTCCAACTGTTGACTGGCGGATTTCCTTGACAACACTGGGCATCATGCTTGTGCATCTGTTTCAGTCCAGCTACCCTGCCTAGTTTGGTAGCTCTCTTCCCTGCCCCTCCCCACCCCACCCCTTTCACCCCCTTCCTTCCCCAAAACTTCAGCAAATTAATCAGGCCCATGAGCAGTTTAATGGACAAAGAGGAGACCTCTTTGTGAGCCACTAATGAATGAACGCTGGGGGTTTTTTTTCCTCCTTTTTGGCTTTTTTCTCCCCCTGCAGAAGCCTCACCGACGCTTGATGCCCTAAATCTTGTTTTCTTTCATTCAAGGACCGACAGCTGGGATTCAGTCGAAATTCGGCAGCTATTGTTGAGGGCGGCAGATTAATGCTGTGTGACTAATCATGTGTGGCTTCCCAGAATGCATAGCTCTCCCTGTACCCTTCTACCCCACAATCTCTTCTCCCACTCCTACTTTACTTCTTGGCTATTTTGTCTTGCCCCACACCCAGCAGATTTACATATGTACAGAGTTTTCAGTATAATATAATTGGAGATGGAGAAAAAGCTTTGGAGAGGCAGCACAGTATTGCAGAAGCACATTGCTCCCGGGGTTGGGAGAATTGGTCTTTCATCCTGGCCCACTGTCTATAACCTTGAACAAGTCCCTCCTCTTCCTTAGACTTCAGTTTCTTAATCCCTACAATGACTGGGTTGGACAAGATGTTCTCTAAGGTCTTTTTTAGCTCTGACATTCTCTTCTTGTAATGTTCTCCTCACCAAGTTAGATAAGGATGCTTCCCAGGTGCTACCTGGGAAGAGAGAGAGAGAGAATGAGAAGGTGAGAGGACTGACTACCTTGGACAGCCAGCCATGCTGATGGAGCTTTTGGTTGTCAGACACTAAGGTTTTCTATCTGGCTTGCTGCCCTCTGTTGGAAACGGAAACTCTGTTGGGTTAAAGCAAGTGATTTCCCTTTACTATGCCTGTGGTCACCACAAGGCACGACAGTATTGCTAAGTGTCAACATAGTCCCTGTGGCTGGAGCTTTGAATTTTCATGGTAGTCATGGGCCTTTTCACAGGAGACCCCTTTTCTCATTGATAGAAGATAATTTGGCTATTGTAACCCCTAATCCTCTGCCTTAAGTCCTCTACCATGGAACAGAAGACATGACCTTGAAAGAGCTATCCCTCCACCACCCAACTCTTTCCCCCCTCCCTTTCCTATCTCTTTACTGGGAACTCTGCTTCCAAGCTTCCTAAATGAAGCCCAGTCCAGGGCAGAGATAGCAGAAGCTGAGTTGGCCCCTTCCATTTTTGGCCCAGGGCCACACCTCAATTTGGCCTGGCACTTAACACAGTTGGGCCATAAAGGCCCTATTGTGCTTCCCCTACAAATCCAATTAGAAAATAGAGTGAAATAAATACCCCAGGATGACTCTAGTAGGGCAGTGTTCTGGCATTTGGGGGTTCTCGGTTACAGCAGGAAAGCAGGGAGCCATGGCCATATTGAGGCAAGCCGGGTCCAACATTACCCTTTTTTGATAAGCCTGGATCGGGGATTCAAAACGTAATTCTTTATGGCGCTGAGGCAAAGTAACCTTTGTCACTGGATGAGAACCTCTGGGAAATGGTTTTTGCTGCTGTACGTTGTTTCACCAGCAGGGTTTGAAAGTCTAGCCTTTCTTAAATTCTGTATTGCCAAATGCCCTTGGTCAGGGGAAATCCTTCTCATTTGATGTGAGCTGCCTGGGATGCAGCTGCTCCCCTGTGACCCTTTCTAGGAGGGTGGGGAATATTTGGGCTTGCCCCAGAATCCACAAACTTGATAGAAGAATGGCAGATTTCTCTGCAGGGAGAAACTTGTGTGTAAACATTTTGGAAAAGCAAAGGAGGGAGAAGAAGAGACTTTGCCCGAGAAGATATTGGGAGGGATTTGGTAGAGGTACCATTTGAGTTTTGTACATTTCTGTGAAGTAGTCAGGATAGGGGATGATAAATCTCCATTTACAGGTGAGGGAACTGAGGCTTGGAGTGTGACTTGTCCAGGGTCACTCGATGGTAAGTACTAAACTGAGAGTTGAACCCAGGTCTCTTGATTCCTGGTTCAACAGTCTTTGTACTATGCCTGGGTACCAATCTTGTTTTGGATTGAAAGGGGTGAAGGCGGAAGAGAGGTTAAATCTAATCATTGGTTTCAAGCTGGGAGAGAAAAAAATGAGTCTGTTACAGGACTTCCTCTGTTTATGCAGCAATTCTGTCTTATAGTTAGAGGATGTAAGGGTTAGAAAAACACATGTTTAAAAATACTGAGTGTCAAGTAGAAGGGATTGCCTATAAACTGTTGGGGGAAGATAGCTAGAGAGATGACTAGATGGCAAGAAAGAAGGTCCTGCAAAGTCTGGATCTATCATTCTGTTTAATTCTGCTTCTAATGTTTTTTTAAAAAAGAACATTTTCTTATGGTATGTATTGGTTCTGTGAGTTACTCAATGTTTTTCTCTGAAAAAAAAATTGGGGGGGGGGAACTGAACTGTAGGCTGGACAGGAAGAGGGTGGAGTTGAATGAACAATGGATAAAAGGAACCTCTGAAATAACTAAACCAAGATCTTTCTGGGTAAAGGGGCTCAGAGGCTGTAACCTTGGTTTTTAGAAGAGACTGTGAGGGGATATAAACCTTTGATTTTGAGGGGAGAGTGGGAGATAAAGGTGATTCACAGGACCCAAGAAATTGTCATGGTATATGTCAGGCCACAAGGACTAATCCATTGCCTACAGACTAGTCTCTGAGGTGGTATAATTTGGAGGTTATCCACCCAGGTCTGATTAGAGAAGGGGGAGGGACTCTCCACAGAAGATACAAAACCATTGAGTCTTCGTATTCCACTCCTCAAACTGAGCTTGGGAAGAGTGATTTCTCCCCCTAGTACTTTTGGAGAGGGACCTTTCCTGTTTCTCATGTCTGTTCTATAAATAGTGAAAGGATGTGGCTTTTCTGAGTTGATTGAGAGTCTAGATTGGTTTCCTCAATAATGTAACAATAATAACTGTGCACTTTGACAGAAGCTTTCATCTGAAGATCATAAAAGCACTCTACAGACATTCTGCTCCCCAACAAGGTGGTGGTGGGCAGTATGATTATTTCCATTTTAATGATGGGAAAACTGAGGCTGGGAGAGATGAAATGATTTGCCTGAGGGTGTACAGTGAGCCTTTGTGAGAGAACTGAGCACTGGACTTCCCTATCCTCCACTTGTCTGCTGGGTCAGGTCTTTTGGACTAGTTATACTTCTTGAATGACGACACTCATGCCTCGGGTGATCTCCTTCTGATTGAGGCCAAAAGAGGAGGGGTTCTTTACTTGGACAACCAACCTACCTCATCTCATAGCCAAAAAACCAGGGGCAGGAGTAGAAATCATTATTCTAAAGCTTGATGGTTGCAGATTTCTTTCCATCTGCAGAAAGTTCAGTTCATTTTTGCATGTTCCCCAGAGCTCCCTGCCCAGGCAACAGCCACTCCAGAAACCACTCTGGAATTACCCCAAATTGGAAGGGAAAAGAGATGGCCTTTTGTAAAATTTGGAATTATGGGATGATTGTTTTTCCCTAAAAAACAACAAGAAGACACTTCTCCATTTGCAAATCCACGGGTACAGAAAGAGTAGTCATATTGCAAAGAATAGATTGGTCAGTTGCTAGCCAATAAAAGTGACTCACCTTTCTCTTAAAAGAGAAGTTCTTTGAGCCACCTGTCCCTGTAGACTGAGAACATCCATGAGAGAAATGTGGATTGTAGGAAACATAAACAGATTTAACTAGCGACTGGCCTCAGGGAACAATTAATGTGGTCCGAAGTACTTTTGATCATTTATGGCCTGTTCTTATAACTGAGTTGTCTCTGTCAGGTGTGGCTGATTTTCTCTCAGAGAAGGCTTTAAGGACAGTAGAGAAGCATTTCCTGGCTAGGGAGCAAGTTTCTCCTTCATCTCCTCTCCCCACTCAACTTCACTCCTCTCATTGAGGCCTGGGTTCTGGTTTCTCTTCTGTCTTGTGGTCATGGCAAAATCATTTCCCACTTCCGACTTAGTTTTCCCGTCTGAAAAATGAGGGTTTGGACAAGGCACCATCCAGCTCTAACAAGTGAAGTAGGATGCTGGGAATTGAGATATTGTGAGGGAAGACAGTGCTTTAGGTTTCCTCAGGAATGATTGACAGAAGCTTTGGTCATTTTCCAAAAAAGACAGCTGGTCCCAGGTTGGGGAAAGAGGTTCTCTTCCAGGTGATTGCAAATGTATTTAACTCCTTTTCTGAAATGCAGAGGTGTCCAGGGCTAGGCTTAACTTTGTTGCAAATCTTTTCTTTCTTTCCTTTCTCTTCAGATCTTCTGGGGGATATTTGGGTCTGGGCTCTAGATCAGGGACCTGAGTGCCCTTTGCTCAGTGATAGTGGTGGCTTTGGGGTAGGGAGCCAAATGCTGAGGCATTTAGAACAAGCTTCCCTGGAATAAAGCCTTGCTCTTAGGCACTCAGTTTGTTAAATGAAATTTGAGTATTGTTTTTGGACTCATTTGAAGAAACATTATTCATAGATTGCTAGGACTTTTAAGAGATTTTACTGATCATCTAGCATACGGGGCCCTTATTTTGAAGATTAGTGAAACTGAGACCCAGAGGCTAGACATTTTGCCAAGATCACGCAGTAAATTAATAGCAGGATGGGGGGGAGCCAGGTGATACAGTGGATAGGGTGCCTGGCCTGGAGTCAGGAAGACTCATCTTCCTGAGTTCAAATTTGGCCAGATACTTACTAGCATATGACCCTGGGCAAGTCACTTAACCCCGTTAGCCTCAGTTTCCTCATCTGTAAAATCAGCTGGAAAAGGAAACGTCAAGCCACTCCAGTATCATTTCCACAAAAATCCCAAATGTGGTCCCAAATAGTTGGACACAACTAAACTAGAACAACAGTCTCAATCACAGAATTTTTTTAAAAAAAACATTACTTTCAGCTAAGTGCAATAGCTTAAACTAGGTTAACAAAAGTATTGCCTGTGTTTTAGTGAATGCATATTTTTAAAAAATGATTTCAGTTTAGCATGGCACCAGCTTAAGCAGAATCTGGAGGCTCTTATTATATTTTCATTGTTTGCATGTAAATAAAGTGTTTCTAGATTGTTTGAAGCATTTGTTCTCTTAAGTAGAGTAAATATTCCTCTTATAATCTTGTTTACACTGCTAATTTGCTAACCTGAAAAGTATTACTAAAAATAAACTCAGGCCTCATTTACTTGGACTGAGGTACCTGATGATGGGGAAACCTCTGCACTGGGAGTTAGGTGAGAGGGATTTGGGTTCTGTTCTCAGCTCTCTCAGTAATTAACTGTATGACTTGGCCAAGTCCCTTCCCTTCTCTGAACCTTAAATGAGTGTATAGGACTAGATGATCTTTGTAGTCCTTTCCAGTAGAAAACTGTGAACTCATGTTCTTAGAATCACCTGGATAGTGGCTGGAAGAGTGGCCTGAGATAGTTAAGAATTGGTTCGGTCCCAGGAACAAGGTTTCTTTCCCCTCCCTCCTTTCAATTGCTTAAATTTAAGAGAGTGGGATGCCAAGGTAAGCCCGTATTTTGTGTGAATGTGGTCTGAAGCCAAAGAAGAAAGTCATTTTCTAATGAAAAGTAATGAGAGCTGAACTGGAGGTGGTGCTCAGCCCATTATCCTTCCTTTGGGAGTTAATCTCATGCTCCAGTTTAGATCTCCTCCCCCTGATGCCTGGGGCTGTCTGGAGTTAATATTAGGAAAGTTACTCAGTGAGCACCAGGCATTTTTCTGGGAGTCGGTCAGGACTCTCCAGCCAGGGAGGGCTGGATTTAATAGGGAAACTTTCATGCTTAATCAAGTTGAAGAGAGAAATTATTTGCACATCAATCAATTCCTCTTTAACAAGTTTTCCCTGGTTCCCTGATGGAAGCAGTTGGTTATTTTAGGCCTTGTTTGCACACAGAGTGGATATTTAAGGCCTCCCCATTCCTGGATTCACTAGCTGCAATCTGTCAGACAGACAAATAGGCATGGGACTCCCATTGTAAACAGTGAGAGGAAATACTGCTTGGAGAGTAATGTAGTGCTGTATATACAAGGTACAGACAGTGGGTGTTTGGTAAGCATCTACCATCACACAGGCCTTGGAAAGATGAACCCACATCTTTGTTAGAAGGAACTACCTTTCTATATCTACCAGTTCCTTTCAGTTTTAGTCTGTAAGCGGAAATTATGCACTTACTGGAAATGTGACATTTCCAGGGAGATTGTTTTTTTGTGTTTTTCTGGTAACAGCTTTTCTGTAAGAAATGTTTAGTGGATGGAGGAGGTTGGTTTTCACTCCCTCCCTCCCCCCCCCCCAGGATCCTCTAACAGGAGCTGCTACTGGCTTGTGATTCTTAGAGGAACATCAAAGTGAAAATGGTAATATTCAGTTCAGCAAACCATTTGGTAAATGAGTATGTGCATAGCATTGTGCTTAGCCTCTAGGGAAGAAAGATACCTGTCCTTTCTGGAACCCAGCAAATGAAGCCTTCTGAATCATGAGACCATCAGAGATGTGCCAATCCAAGCCAATCCCATGGTCCTCTCTCTCAGGATACTGTCTTTGTGGAGACATGAAGGAAGAGTTTGAGAAAGTCAATGGTTATTCTCCAGCAGTAATGATGAATTCCACCTTCCAGTAATTACCTATTGTGGATCACTCATGTAATTACTGAGAGAACCTGCTAAGTGCCCAGCCCAATGCTAGGCATTGTAGAGAAGACAGAAAAGTGAGGAAACAGCCCCTGCTCTAAGAAAGGAACTTGCATTGTGGTTGGGCAAACCAACATATGTGTAAATCTGTCAATTTAAGACAGTCTATAATTCCCCAGTCCATAATGATTGGGTTGATACCATAGCCTCTATTAGATAAGCAAACAGATGAAAAATTCAGAAGATTGTAGGATCATAGACTTGGAGCAGGAAAGGACCTCAGAAGCCATTTAGTCCAACTCTCTCATTTTCATAGATGAGGGGAAACTGAGACCTGAGGAAGTTAAGTGATCTGCCCAGGTCACACGGATATTATCAGAAGGGAAATTTGAGCCCAAGTCCTTTGACTGCAGAGACAGCACTTATTTCCACTGTTCCACATTAAGGAGGAGACCCACCATCAATGTGGTGCTTTAGAGAACAAGCTCTGGTCTAGGACTTAGTGGATCTGGGATCTAGTACAGTCTTTGCAACTCAATACCTTTGTCATCTTAGGTTAGTCATCTTTCTTCTCTGAGCCCCTATGAGTCTCTGCTTCTTCTTCTCTAGAACAAGAAATAGCACGCTTTTGAAGGCCCCTTCTAGCGACGATGTTTTCACATCAGCTTGAGTTACGGTTGTCCAGAAAGCCAGCCCTTATGGAGGAGATAAGACATGAAGTGGGCTTGCAGATTGAGCAAGGATTTAAATTGATCAAAAAAAGAGGAGAAAGCATGAGGGAATTCTCATCCCCACTCCTAAGAATAACTCAATTTGTATGGACTTTAGAAAGATATACACGTGTTTCATCTTTACTACCTGTTAAGACGTGTATTTATACTATCTTATATGTGTGTTGGGGGGTGGGGTGGGGTGGAGTGGGGGGAGTTTTCACATGTGTCATTAATTCAGTAAACATTTACTAAATGCTTCTGTATTCAAGCTACTGTTTTTGTTAGGTATTGTGGTAAGAGAGGAGGAACACAAAGTTAATAACAGTCCCAGCTCTCCAGGTCTCAAGAAGCTAGTAGTTTAGCTGGGGAGACAAGACATGTACACAATTACAATACAAGGACCTGATTTCCCAAATAGAATGCAAACTTTTTGAGAATGGGTACTATCTTCTCTGTAGCCTCCACGGTTCTAAGCACATAGTTGACACTTAGGAAAGACTGGTTAGCTGATAGAATTCATGAATGTTTTCTACCCAGACCTTCCCTGGTAATAATGTTATAAATGTAAAGGAATGCAGAGACTATGTGACTGTCTGAAAAGGAATACCCAATTCAACTGGATGCAGTGAGAGATGGTCTAGGTATCCTGGGAGCCCATGATTTTATAGGGTTGATGAGAGACAAGCATCTAAGGTCTGGCCAGTCCTGTATGTAGATAAGAGCAAAGTGGACCCCACTGATCCCAGGCACAGTGATCATTGTTCCATTTCTGGAATTTTCAGAAAGGATATTATAGGGGGGAGATGAGCTGAATCATTCATGGAATCCCTTCGTTCCCAACTCCTGTTCCCGTTTGTCTAGCTTCTGCTCTACTGACTGAACGTTCCTGGGACAGAGCCATTAGTCTGCTTGGATAGAAAGAAAAAGGGGCTGGTGACAGTTGCTGGCTGGAGGGTGACCCTGTGACAAGCTGACCCTGGAGATAGTCTCCTTGGCCTCTTGGGCTGCTATTAAAATGTTAGACAGGCCTCGGAGTCAAAAGGCGGAGGCGACAGACGGCCCTTTTCACAGTGCTGGCTATTCCCAGTAAAAGGGGAGGGGGTTTCTAAGGAGTAGCGTGGAAGAATGCAGCAGAGGCCAAAGCCTCTCCTATTGTCTTCAGTTTTCTCAAGAAGGCTGTGGCTGACCCAAGGATTTCTGTAGACTGGAAGGAAGGGATGGAATGGAAAAGTCTCTTTTCAGCATTTCCAGTGTACATGGTTAGGTATAGTGCTTGCAGCTCTCTTTTGAGCCATCTTTCCTCTATCTCCTCCCCACTCCTCCCCTCCCACTCAATTTCTCCCCCTCACCAAAAGGTAAAAAATGAAAACACTCTAGGAAGAATATCTGATGTATTTCAAGCCTTCTTTTTATTAGATTTCTAGAATCCCTCCCATTTTTCTTTTGCCTTTCTCTTTCTGGATGTATCTTTCCCTTTCCTTACCTGTCTGTCACCTCCTGAGTCTCCTTTATTTCTTTCTGTCCATCCTTTTTATCACTTCTGGCCTCAGCCCCAAACTACACGTCCTTTCCTTTACTCTGTGTCCTGTATGTCTTGTCTATCAGGGTCTCTCTGTTTTCTCACTTCCCATCCTCTATGTCTCTGCCTGTCTTCCCTTTCTGCTTGTCTCCCTCAACCCATGCCTCTTTGCCCCCACTTTATTTTCTCCCTTTGTCCTTCCTTCACCAAGATAAAGACTAGAGTTTGCATATTTCCCATTGAAAATGCATCTTTCTTGCTGCATCCTTGAAAAAGCTGTCCACGCTAGCCGTCTCCACCTCTCCTCTCCCACTCTGCTAGACCTTTTGCAGTCTGGCTTCTAACCTCATCACTCAGCTGAAACTGCCCTCTCCAGAGGTACAAATGATTTCTTAATTGCCCAGATCTACTGACCTTTTCCTAGTCCTCATCCTTCTCTCTGGCTTCTCTCTGGAGCATTTGACACTATGGACTACCCTCCCTGAATAGATTCTCTTTCTTCTCTCATTTTTGTGACGTTTCTCTCCCTTAGTTCTTTTGCTAACTATGCTCGCTCCTCAGTTTCCTTCACCAGATATGCATGTGGTCCTCTCCTCTAACTGTGGATGTATTCTAAGACTCCATCCTGAGTCCTCTTCTCCCCTGTACCCATCTATACTTTTTCACTTGGTGACCTCTTCAGTTCTCATCGGTGCAATTACCATTGTCTCTCACACAAACCTATATTTCCATTCTTAGTCTCTCCTGTGCTCCAGTCTGGTATCACAACTACTTATTGGACAGTTTCAAACTGGATGTCCCATAGGCATTTTACACTCAACATGTGCAAAACAGAACTTATTATCTTTACCTCTGGATCCAGCTGCTTTCTCCTAGTACTTTCCTATTTATGTTGGAGGCACCATCATCCTTCTGGAACTCAAAAACTTGATGTTATGCTCGACCCCTCACTCCCACTCCTCTGCATATCTAATCCACAACAAATCTTATCCTTTCTACTCTGTGGCATCTCTCAGATCCACCCCATTCTTTCTACTCAACAGAGCCACTGCCTTAAATTATTCTTATCATCCCATTTCCGGATTGTTGCAGTAGCCTCCTATGTGGCCTACTTGCCACAATCCTCTCCCTATTCTAATCCATCCTCCATACTACTGACAGTGATTTTCCAAAGCAGTCCAACCATGTCACCCTCCCATTTAGTAAACTCTAAGGGCTTCCTGATACCTCTAGGATAAAATATGAATTCAGATTTGGTATTTAATGATCTTTATAACCTGGCCCTAATCTGGCCCTTTGGAGGCTTATTACAGATTACTCTCTTCCACATGCTTTCTGGTCCATCCACTTTGGCCTTCTTGTCCCTTGACATAGCATTCCATTTCCCATCGGTGTCTCTGCACTGGTTGTCCTTCAAGCCTGAAATGCTTGCTTTCCTTACCTCTGCCTCTTGGAGTCCCTGATTTTCTTCAAGATTCAGCTCAAACACAGATTTTTACATGAGGTCTTTCCTGGTCTGCCCAACTGCTAGGCTCTTACCACTTCATACCCTTGTGTCTATTTGATATATATTTTGTATATACCTACATATGATCAGCTAGGTGGTTCACAGAATAGAGTACTGGGGCTAGAGTCAGGAAGACCTGAGTTCAAATACAGCCTCACTAGCTGGATTGACCCTGAGTCAATTATTTAACCTCTGTTTGCTACTTATTCCCCTGGAGAAGGAAATAGCAAACCACTCTAGTACCTTTGCCAAGAAAACCTCATACTGGGTCACAAAAAGTCAGAACAAAAAAAAGAAATGTTCGTGTTTTCTCTTCACTAAAATGTGAGTTCCTTGAAGACTGACTTTTTTGGTCCTTGGATCCCCAGCACTTGGTATAATTCATGGCACATAGTAGGTCTTTCATAAAGGCTAGTTGATGGATCAATTGCCCTTGTCTGTCCCATTTGGCTGACCCCCAAGAGGAGCTCCCATGTCTTTCTCCATTCTAGGCTCTTGACAAGAGCTCTGGTTCCCCTCCCATGCCTGTAGTGAGTTTTGTATTTCAGCCTTAGCATGTCAGGATGTAAGAATGCATTGTCTTCCTCCTGGGTCTTTTTTGTCTCGGGAGATTAGGTGATGTTGCATAAAATCTGGGTGGAGTGGCCTGGCACAGGAAAACACACAAACATACCAGAAGGGAGGGAAGACTGGCTGCCTTCAGCTGTCACTTGAAAAGTCATTCTTGTGCTTTGAGAGCCATAGAGAAAACATGCTCTCTCCTGTCAGTGGTACAGGGTGGGTCTCCTGGAAAGACACATGATTCAGTTGGGAGTCCACCTCTGCCACCAGCTCTAGCCATGACTTTGGGCAAAGAACTTCAGCACTCTCAGCCTCACCTAGAATGGGGAGGGTGATATGCCTGCTCTCCTTCATAGGGCTGCTACTCTGGAGACTAGGTGTGTGAAAAGTGTTCTGAACAGCATGAAGAACTTAAGAGTGTTCATATCATTGGCAAGGAGAGCCACTAAGCTCCCAAGGACCCTCCTCTTCTGGAATTCTACCCAGAAGAATCTCCAGAGATTATAACCTCCAGGCTTCCATGCTCTTCCCACTGACCATAGTGGGTTTAAACAAGGGATGAAACTTCACTGTCCAAAGTTCATCTTTTTTAGGAGGGTTAATTCTAACCCTCCTAGGCCTCTTCTATTTGCCATAGATCTCTCTTCAGAGATTAATTTTTTTGTTGATTCCATGAGACTACCAAAACCCTTTTTTGCTTTAAAATGTGACTAAAATTGCTGATTTAATTTAAGGCCTCAGCCCTGCTTTACTGCTCTAGCCTTCAGTTGATAACAAATGCATTCTGTTTGCCAGCCCTGTGCTAGCTATTGTGATGGAGAAAGAAGGAGGATAGTATGGGGTGCAGTCCCTGCCTTCAAGAAATTCAGAGTGGGAGAGACAAACCTGAACATAAATAACACAAGAGGGAGATTCAGTTTAATTCAACATGCTTTTTGTTGACTACCTACCAGGCATTGAGGATACAAAGATACAAGTGAAACTAGTCCCAGCTTTCTAAGACTTGCATACTTCTTTGCTGGGGAGAAATTTAAATGGAGCTGTTGTAGCTGACAAATACTATGGACAGTCAAAAATGGGAGAGATGGTTTAGATGAGGTTTCAGGGAGGAGACTTCATGGAGAAGAAAGGAAGTTCAGGGGAATGAATGGAAACTCTGTAGAAAAATCATCCCTAAAGTAGAGGGGAAAGATGCACATGGGATTCTCTTTGAGTAAAGTACAAAGCTGGCCCTAAACATGTGCAGGTCCTGGGTGGCTCCTCCCTTGTTGGCACTGACTCATCTCACTCCTCAGGGTAGTGTGAGACGGTGGATATGGACGGATATGGGCCTGGTCCAGAGAGACCTCATAGGCAAGGACTCTGGGGAATCTTGAGTTCTCTTCCTGTGGCCACCACACAGGACTAAGTGACCTTTGACAAGTTGTTTGACCTCTTTAGGCATTGGTTCTCCTTACTCTTTCTCTGTTTCCCTTGTCTCCCCCTCCTCCCTATGCCCACAGACTGGGTTTGGCCTCCTAGCCAAGTTCTACACACTTTTGGAGCTGCTCCGAGGAAAGAATAGGGAACAATGAGAATTATTAAGGCATTGTTTTCATGATGGTGGGAAAACAGGCTTCCAGAGATCACCATTCCTAGCTCATTCCTCATCCATTCTCACTACACAAAGGGATTTCTCCTCTTTTCTCAGGCTGGGCCAGGCTGCCACACTGCTGGGAAGGAAGGTGTGTCTGTTTTCCTGCATTTCCTCTTTCTCAGAGGAGGAGGGTTGAACCAAGTTAAACACTTATCTAAGGATGTAACCTGTTGAAAAATACAAATAGAAAAGATGACAAAGAATCCTAGTAAACTTATAACACTTGGCCATGGGGCAAGGGGTGAGGGATAGCGGGTGGATAACGGAAAGATCACAGAAGGCTAGAAACTCCAAAGTTTTAGTTTTGGTTCTGCTCTTAAGGAATTCTATGAACTTGGATAAGTTCCCTTTTAAGGGTTAAGGTAAGAGAATTAGATTGGGATAGCTGATCCTTTAGGTCCCTTCCAGGCATACAATTCAAAGATTCTATAATTCTCACCTCTGGGCTGACCATGGTTGAACCTGGTCTAGATCCCAGCTCATGGCTGGCCTGAATGGGAAAGAATGTAAATTCAGAATGCGCTTGGGGTTCTGCTCTAACCAGTTGCAATTTTTATTCCTTTCTGTCTTCCTAGACTATGGAAGAGAGATGTGCTAGTGGGAGGACGCAAAGGGATTCTCCATGCTGCTTAGGAGCAAACAAAGAGTCCCTCTACTTGTTGTAATGGACATGATGAGAGCTGAGCCCAGTATGCAGAATGAAGAGGGCTTTGAGGAATTAGAAAAGAATTTATTTTGTGGGAGGAGGTGGTAAGGTAGGAGAAAGGCAGGAGGGAGGTTGGTTGAAAAGGGAGAACAGTATTAGAGGCTAAGCAGGGGATGGAGGGAGAGAAAGAGGAAAGTTCAAGTGCATATTGGCTCTGCTCTGCCCTTTCCTTTGGTGTTTTGTGTTCCAAATGAGAAGTCCAGGACTGAGTCTTTTCTATGGGACCCCAGCAGACGTGTAAATTGGAACACAGAGAACTTTCTCAGTCTGGGGTTTTTTTTCTCCCACTAACCACCAAAGCCTGATCCAGAGGAACTCACAACTCAGCCCCTCTGCTGCTTCAGCACCTTTCAATGGGGAGCTGGCTTGAGCTTGCTGACTACCTAAGGCCAGCTTTTCTGAAACCCATGCTTCTTCATCTTCTTCCTCTTTCCCTTATTTCCTGCTCTGAGAATCAGCAGAGATCGCCCCCAGTCCTTCTGCTTAACACCCCTGTCACAACGGATAAGATGCTTAGCCAGAGACCGCAGTACAGGAAGGCTGCAGGTGGATGGCTCTCAGTAACTTGATCTCATCCCTGCCAGGCAGAGTCTGCCATCTTGGTAATTAGCCACCAGAGAGATCAGGTGAAACTAAAGTTTGTGGTTTGAAGGAGCAGGTGTTTGGGGGTAACTGATGTCCCACCACAGTCTCTGCTCAGGTAATCTTTATGACTTGCCTCTTTATACAAACAAAAACCTCAAGTCTGTCACAGTGGGTTAATGCTGGGTGCCCATGCCCAGTCCCCCACCCCTCCTTACTCTTCAATTCCCTGATGAGGAAGGGAGTAAAAACAGGAAAGAGACACAGTAAAATTGAAAGAGTCAACTTTCAAAATCTACTCCTTTTCCTTCCACTCTGTCAATCCCCCAAAAATATTAGGATATTCTGGATAATTACTTGGGCAGGTGTTCAGACAAAGGCTCCTAAGGACACTAGTGGGGACAATAGAGAATGAAACATGGTTTTGGAAAGAGGAAGTCAGGCTATGAGCATGGCTCAGAGAAGAGTTAAATACAAGTGTACATTTTTATAATCTCTCACCTCCCAATGGTCCTGAAAGGAAATTGGATTTTGCATAGTGAGAGGGAGCTGGCTTGAAAAACTTTCATTTATTTAAGTATTTTACAGTGCACTTAAAGATTTTCTCTTAACAACCCTCTGAAGTGGGTAGTGCAAACATGATTATTCCTGTTATGTAGATGAGGAAACTGAGACTTTGGGAGGTTAAGTGACTTGTCTATATCACATAGCTAGTAAGTGTTGGAACAAGGTTGTGAAGCTTCCTGACTCCCAGTCCAGTTCTATTTCCACACTGTCCTTCTTATACAGTTACTTCACAGCTAGGCTTCTAGTGGTGGAGGAGCTAGGAATGATTCCTGATTCTCCCTTAGTTTGCATGGATTCCAGCTAATTCTTATCAGCCTATAGTTACTAAAGGACAAGGTGGGCATGGGGGGAATGGAGGGGGAGGCATTGGGCACTGTTCAGGCAACACATGGGCTTTGACCTTTGAATTCTCCTCAGCCTCTTACATGAGGGGACTCCTAGTGGATTTGTGGAAATGGAAGAGAAGATGCAGAAGTTTGAAGTAGGAAAGCTTGACTGAGGTGCTCCCTAGAGAGGATTAAGGATCATTGGAGGCCCCCTCCTTCCAGGAGATTCTGTTTTCATTTTCATGGTTAGGAAGGCCTCTTCTCTCCAAGGGGAAATAGAAATGGTGGTTGAAAGGACTTTTCCCCATAAGTCAGAAAACCTGACTTTTAGTTGCAGCTTGACTACCTGGACAGTCTTATTTCTCTGCACCTCAGTTTCCCTGCCATACAGTAGTGTTAACCCCTGTCCTGCCTGCCTCCCTAGGCTTTCCTATATGTGAAGGAACTTGGAAAAGTTTAAAAGCATGCTCTGAATTTAAGTCTGCTTTTAATCTGCTTTTTCCTGGACATCTATAACTCTATGTCCTGACATTTCCTCATGGGAGCATGTTCCAAGCTGTAGAGAGGGTGGGGGGGGTGGAATTAGGGTTGATGCTAGACTCTGGCATTTTCTGATGCCAGTGTCTGGTTGAGGTTGGGGTGTAGACTGTGGTTAAAGATAAGGGTCATTCTATGACCACACAGCATAACTGTCCAACTTGACTTCTAATAAATTGCTGAAGTATTTCAACAAGCAGTGTTTAATTGGCATGGAATTATCATAGGCCATAAACCCTTCCAGAGTGTGAATAAGTATTCCAAATTCTGCCATGTACAGAAAGGGGAGCTTAAAGGAAACTTGGGTGGAGGTGGAATTCTTTCAGATGTTCCGGAATGGCCTTCTATTAGAATCTCAGAGACTCCTAATTAGAGGTCAGACGTTGTGCTCTTCCATGCATTCTCTTTAATTTAATGAGCATTTATTAAGTGCCTACTATGTGCTAGGCACGCACTATAAGAGTGTGTCTCTTCATATTTGTACAAGGTCAGACACATCGCCGGTGCTTGATACTTGTTGGCAGAGTGATTTGTGAAAAATGAACCTCTGGGAGAGGGTCAAGAAAGGCTTCATACAGGAAGTAGGACTTAGGCTGAGCTTTAGGAACTTAAGAATCCCAAGAGGTGGACTGAAGAAGGAGAGAGAAAATACACCAAGCCTGAGTAGCAGACAGCTTGTGCTATCCCTGTCCTCAAAAAACTCACATTTTATCGGGGAAGAATTAGGATACATTTGCAGTTTTCTTGTTTTGGGGTTGCTAGATGCATCTGGACTTGAGGCATGGAGTCAGGTAGCCCCATTGATAAACTATAAAACACTCCTATCCCTGTAGGGCTGCAAAGTAGTGGGGAGGAGAACTGGGGCTTTGAGGCTAGTTTTGGACCAGGATTTTAGAAACAGAAGGTATCTTGAAGGCCAAAGAAGGGAACATGATTACCCAAGATCCTATAGGTTGTGTCAGAGGGAGAATTTGAACCCCAGTTCTTTGATGCTATCCACCACTGCTTTCTCCACCATACTCTTGCCCATTACTCTGAGGTATTGTCTCTATATTGTGTTGTATAGCAGCTTTCTACTGCTAACTGTTGAAGAGTTTAGCCTGAGTGCATTGACCTTGCAGGTAAAAAAAATGACTTTCTTTGCCCAGTTTGAAATCACAGGAAGTCTTAAGTAGGCTGATAGAGACTGTCCCTCTAAGAAGGAAGTAGTAGAGATTTAGGGACAGATTTAGAGACTTGATCTCTCAGCTTTGATCCTTTCCCAGTATGAGAGAGAGAGAGAGAGAGAGAGAGAGAGAGAGAGAGAGAGACCCCTATTTTTATGATCTGATGAGTAACCCATGATTGGATTGGCACATAGCACTTAGGCAAACTTTGGACTAGGCTTGATGGCGGTAAGATAAGAGATGGACAGAGGCACAGAGTAGAAGGCTGATTACTCAGAATGGTAGGAGCACCCTGGATTAGAGAAAGAGCTATGGCCCCATCAACAGTGCTTATAGATCAGTGACGGAGAAAGGTGTGCCTGATTAAGCTTGAATAGATTGCTGGGGCCTCACCTGCCAACACCTGGAAGCTTTTATAGATGGCTATTCTTGGGAGTAGGAGGTGGGGAGAGTTTGAGGGAGGAAAGTATTATTAATTAATTTGAAAATCAGGCAAGGAAGGAGCTAGGCTAATTAAAGCCATGACCCTTTCCTTCCTGCACTTATTCCCACGGGTCCTTGCATGGCAAGGACAATCTAAAACAGGGGGTGACCAAAAGGTTACTTGACGGTGCCTTAGAGAAGCAGACTCAGCAATCTCAACTCCACTGAAGGGCTTCCCCATCCCACTCCTGTTTTTGAGAGACACCCTTCTCTAGCATGAAGCACAGAGTCCTGCTGACCTTCTCTGACTCTGTTTTCCAGAGCCACATTCCCCTTTCTGGAGGGAAAACTGCTAGACTGGCAATATCTGATAAAGAGATCTCCTTAGTGCTGAGTGCTCTCAGTCCTCAGGTTATGGCTAGTGGACCTCTCCTGGTTTGTGTTTTTTTGTTTTTTTTTTTTTAGTGAACTTGCCTAAGCTCAGCCAAAGGAGCCATCAGAATCAGAGGGAGAGAAGGAGAGATAGAGTCAGAGAGAGAGACAGACAGACAGACAGACACCATGGAATCCAGTTCCCATCAGTATAGAGATGAGTAAATAAACCCAAATAGAAATTGCCTTGCCTAAAGTCACAAAACTAGGAAGTAAACCTGAGACCAAAATTTATTAATTTCCAGCCCAGGCCTCTTTTCTCTATACTATGACCTTTGAGTCTTTAACACCATTCACATTTAACAGATACCTACTGATGTTGAACTAAAAGTCCCAGTTTTGAGGCTGTTTCTTGTTATGAGAACCATGATCTAGTTAGACCAGCCCTCTTCTCCCCCGTTCCCAATGATTTCCTAGCCTCTACTTTGTAGAGTTGATTTATTTCTTAACACAAGCATAGGACTTGACATTTGCTCTCATTTGACTGAATGTATTCTAGTATATCAAGATCTTTTTGGATACTGACTTTGTCATTCTACGTACTGGTGATCCCTTTCTCTGCTTCAGCTACAAGTTCAATAAGCAAGCTAGCTATGACTTCATCCAAGGCATCATTAAAAATGCCCACCAGCACAAAGTCAGGGACAGAGTCCTAAGGCATTCCATTGGAGACCTCCCAGCACAATTGTTATCTGCTCATTAATTCATCACTAGTCTCTGATTCCAATCTGGCTGTGCCTCTTAGCTACCTGAGTAATACTGAGCTTCAACTGAATGATATTAACTTAACATTTTTTAGATTTCAAGGTCCTCATCTTTAAAATGAAGGGGTTGAACTAAATAATCTCTGTGGCTTTTTTTAGTTCTAAATCCTAAAATCTTATGATTTCCTTCCTTTTTTTTTTTAAATGCAGGTGTTTCTCAATTTGTGTAGTAGGGATTTTTCCATTTTGATATAAACCAAATGTTTGTCATTTTGCATGCCAAATAAGTGCTGTTCTGAAATCTGTTCTCTTTGTAAAATAAAGATTCCTTTTATCATGCCAAATAAATGCTCTCCTGAAATCTTGTTCTCTTTGTAAAATAAAGATTCCTTTAGCCAAAGAAACTTTCCATGAAATCAGTTTAAGAGATAATCGTGAAGTATCAACTGTGTGCCGGGCTGGAGGAGGGACACAAAGCAGAAAACTGAGTCTCTGCCCTCAAGGAACTTACTTGTCTTGTACATTAGCACTGACTGAAGATAGACTGGGATAAGAACCAATGTGACCAGCACTTCTTAAACTATGGGTCACCGCACAGTTTAAGAAGTGCAGAAGGGGTCTCAAGTAGAAAAAGTTTAAGAAGCCCTGAACTAGACAAAGCATTATAAGAACTTTTAGGAGAAAGGTGATTTTTAGCTGGGAGTCATCAGGGTGGTTTGCTTGGAAATGGTGGTCCTTGAGCTGCATTGTGAAGGAAGGAGGATTCAGATGTGTAGAAATGAGAGGAAGATGATTTGGAGCATGGAAAGTCTTAGGGAGGGAGTACACCAAGACAGGAGGGGCAGAATGAGAGTAGGGAGAACAGTGGTTAGACAGAAGAAAACATAAAGGGAAGTAGAGTGGGAACCATAGGTCGAAGCCAGATTTGGGAGGCTGTAAATCTTGATCATCTTAGGTTGAGTCTGCTTTAAAGTGAGGCAAATGGATGAAGCTTTGCTAATTCCCTAAGGCTTAGTGCCAGTTGTCTAAGTGAGGTGCTCCCATGGATAGCTTGGTCAAGCTTCCCCCAAACTTCTTTGTCTTGGGAATAGGGGTGCTCTCTGACACCCCAAGGAGACTGGTTTTGTCCAGCTAGATACCAGTTTCACTGTGCCCATATGGGCTTTTCCAGTAGGTGATCTCCAAAGATGTTTCTCAGACAGGGCCATGGCCCACAGACATCAGGATAAGGAAGTTGTGTTTCCCTGCCCTTTCCTCCACCTCCCCACCCCCCATGCTTTTGCTCACATTGAACTGAACCTCAGTGCAGAACAGAGAACTCTTCTCCTATTACAGGGAAGCCCCTGGTTTTGTATGTATAAATTAACAGGTATCTCTTCTGCCTCTCTCCTCTTCCCTATTCCTTTCTCTCATTCCTCCTATCTCTGTCCATCCCTTCTATCTCTCCTTATTTAGAGGGTGGAGAGAATTGTCATCTGTCCCCTGGGGGTGGCAGATGGCAGCTTAGCTTAGAAAGGAAAACAGCCAAACTTAGAATTAGTCTTGGGTGAAAGGTCACAGCAGCATCTGCCTGGGGATGCTTTCAGGAGTCACATTTCTATAGAGAGCGCGCGAACAGGGAGCCAGCCCAGTGCTGGTGGGGGAAAAGGCAGGAGCCCAGTACAGGGGAAATAGTGAAAGGAGGGAACAAAGAGGGAGGCAATATTTTTTGAACCACAGACAGAGCACCATTTAACTTGCATCCTCCCCCCCCTCCGCCGGAAGCCTGTTGCTCCTGGGCCAAGATTGGCTCTGAGGTGGCTTCCTTCAGTGAGTAGTCTGCTCAGTTCTCTCCACACTGTCTCTGAAATTCCCCTTCATCCCCCACAGACCTCCCTTAGAAGTAGTGTGGAGCGGGAATTTTCATCCTCACTTTATCCTCCTATAGAGAAACCAAGGACCAGAATGGTGTGGAAGGAATAGAAAGTGCCTGGGACTGAGAGTCAGTTGTTGACTGGGTTCTGTCTTTTACCATTAACTCTCTGTATTCCTTTATACAAATTATTTCACCATTCTGGTGCTTGGTGACAGAGTACAAATTAGGTTAGTGAATGTGAAAGTGCCTTGGGAAGTTAAATGGCATCACTGTTGTTATTCTGAGAAGCAAAATCAGTGTCCAAGGGTAGGAATCTTTTGTTGGTGTGTCTTCTTCATCCACCCATCCCTCCCTGCTTCCCAGAAAGTATGATGGGCAAAGATCTATATTCTGCTATACACATGCTAATTAAAGGGAGTTTCCATCTTGAAAGAGGCTATCTGAGGAGATTAGAGAAGATTCCATTATTATTTGAGGTATTCAACAGGTGGAAAATGTTTCTCTGCAGACCTTAGAAGTAGAGCCAGTGGTCCCTGGTGACAAACACAATTCTCTGATTTAGCAGTAGACCAGCTTAGAACTGTAGATTTAAAGAACTGGAAAGTCTCTTATGGGTCCTCTGGCTCAGCTCTTTCATTTTATGCAAGGAGAAACCAAGGCCCAGGAAAGGGGCAGTGACAATGAAGGTCACACAGCTGCCCAGTGACACAGCCAAGACTTAGGTCCCAGGTCTTATGACTCTTACTTCAGTATGGTGCCCTTAATATCACTTTTTTAAGGAAAGAGTAACCCCTGTGCCACAGCATTTCACATCTGATATCAGTGATGTAGTTTTTTGTTCAGTGGCATGCATGATTTTCACAGATGTGATAATCCTGGATGAGACAACTTGAAGAAAGACCCTGGGCTGGTTTTAGGAAATGCAGATTCAGGCTCGGTTGTCAAAGTGAGGAATGTTGGAGAGAGGTGGGAATTGGGTGGCTTTTACATGAGATAAGTTTTTATAACAGCTAAATTGCCTGTTCCCTCACAGAAGTGACTTTTTTAGGGGGCTGCTCAGTCACTGATAGAAAGGAAATATACCAAGCATTTAAAATGTAAAAAGGCAAGAACATAAGACCTCTTCTTCCTAAGCATCTTTTAATGTAAATTAACCATATGTTGAAGCAGCTGCTATAGGCAGATGTAACAAGCTGGTTAAGTCAAGTTCAGTTATCTATTTTTTGATCTGGTACTATGTGCTTGGGATAGCTAGGTGGTGCAGTGGATAGAACATTGGACCTGATGTCAGAAAGGCCAAAGTTCAAATCAGAACTCAGACACTAATAGCAGTGTGACTTTGGGCAAGTCACTTAACCCCTGCCTGTATAAAACTAGAGAGGGAAATGGCAAACCATTTCGGTATCTTTGCCAGTGGACTGAATAACCATTATGTTCTCAGAGACCAAGACATAGTCTCTTACTCTTACTCACTTTTTATCTGGCAAACAGATTTAAAGACCAACAGGAGATATTTAAGTAACAATACAAAAACATTTATGATTTGCAAACATAAATGGTTCCCACAGTAAGTGCCATAGGAGGAGCTGAGAAGAGGGTAAATCCATGTGAGCTGGGAGTTAGGGAAGGTGATTTAATTACTCTGGAGGAGTGAATTGTAAGGAGGGACCGATTAGCAGGAAGGAAAAGTAGGCTCCTATGGTGCAGAGTTAATAGCTGCCTGGATTAGAATTTAGGTCTCTTGACCCTTAGTGCAATGCCAATCCTGTGCATTTTACATGGAGTATCCTCAAGGTCTTTGTGTTCTAACCTTTCTTTCCCATGTTAGTTTCACTAATCTTTGTTGGAATACATTAGACCAAAATGCATGGCTAGGACTCTGACTTGGTTGGCTAACTACCTGCTTCTATTACATTAAGCGATTCCTAGCTGTTGACTGGGCTTTCTGAAGGTCTGGTGTCTTCTTGTAGTCTCAGAGCATCCCTTCCCCCGCTGTTTTAGGGTAGAGTTAAATGTTGCCCCATCAGGGCATTAATGTGGCCTGAGTAGGAAGGGATTGCATGGAGGTAGAAAGGCCTTATGTATAATTTGATACAGTGAAATAAGGAAGGGGAAGGTAATTTTGCCTTTTGGCTTGTTAGTAAGTGTGGAAGGGCTGATCTTCCTTGGAGAGGTTTCTCTACCTTCCTCTCCAGCTCCAGGCTGGTGTGAAGGCAGAAGACACTAGATTTTCTTCATTCCTTTCCCCCCTTTCTTCTCCCTCCTCTCTCTACTGTCTCATTCCCTGTTCCCTGTCACACACACTTAGAATGTAAACACCTAATGAATCAATCTTCTTTGACAAAGGAGCTCAGTCTAGAATTTTTCTCTGAGATCTTATTACTAACAGGCAATCGGCACCTCTCTAGTAGCTTCCCTTCACCAACCACTGGAGGTGGGCTACAGTCTTGCTGCTTTATTTGCCTACCTTCTGGAAGTGAGGAGTGCTGGGGGAGGAGGGGCGGTGGAGGAGAGACACTTTTTCTTTATGATCTCACCAGAGAAGCATTTTACTTTATATTAAAGGAAACATAAAACATTCCTTCCTTCCTTTCATGACCCAAACCTGTTTTCCCTCATGGTGATTCTCGAAGAAACAAACAAAACTAAACTGCCCATCCCTAGTAGGGAAGAGGGGGTAGCACCCAGCATGTGAACAAAGATGACAGGAGTTTGAGGACGGGCAAACATGCCTTTACTCTTCTTTGCTCCCGGGCCCACAGCCCCGATGGACAATGCTCTCTCTCATAACAGCAGCCAGCTCCCAGAGCCAGCCTGTTGCATTCTTAAACTGGAAGATACTATTGAGCCACCCAGAAACCTAGCCTCCTGTCCCTCCCCACCCCCCATTGCCTGGGTCCGGGCTTGGCTATTGGCCGTCAGGCTGAGCAGCTGCTCTTCCTTATTAAAATGTGCACCTGCTCCCTCCAGCCGCCCTTTGTCCGGAGAGCAGATGCCTGATTTATTAGACACATTTTCCTTCACATTGGTCTGGGATAATACAATCTCATTAACTCGAAATGTCCCCAAATCCTTACAAATTCTCACACAATCCTCAACAATGAAATCCGAATTAGAAAAGTGGAGGGGGGAGAAGAGGGAGTATGAAACATAGGAACTTAGTTGTACTTAAGGTCTCTCTTCCCTTCTAAGTCTGGTTTTGGAAACCAGGTTGAGAAGGGGATGGGGTCTCTCTCAGGTTTCACCATTGCCTGATGATGTTAAAGTGTTAGGTAAAAGCTAGATTACAGGATAGGTTGGGTTTTTGGGGGGGGGGGGTGGTTATTGATGGCCACAGGGGACTGCATAAACTGAAGTCCACTAGTAGTATAGGCAACTGGATATTCTCCCTCTGCTCACTATGGGAAATTGAGATTGGTTGGAGAGTGAGGGCCCATGCATGTATAATTCTTGGATGTAAGTCTCAGGGTATTCCTGGGAGGCCAAGACAGGTCTGGCTCATCTCACCCTTCTCAGCTTCACTGTACATTCCCCAGTATTCTCAGTTAATCATGATGGGAGAGTCCAGCCAGAGGTGGGATTGACATCTCATGCTGAAAGAAGAGACAAGCAGGAGGAAGATGTGTGCCAGCGGGTGTTGATGGGGAGGCCTCAGAAATCTTTGATCAAGTGCCCTCTGTCTCTTCCTAACTGCCCACCACCCCCCTTCCCCTTTCTCCTCCCCATCTTCCTTCCCACTCCCTTCTAGCTATCCTTGTCATCAGCTTGGGAAAGAAAAAGAGCCTTTTCTCCTGTGCCCAAACTCCTATCTAACAATAGAGGGCATTGACATTCATTGGGGGGGGGGAGGGGAGAAAGGGGTGGTGAGTGGGTAAAGATCCTTTTTCCTTTCTAATCCTTCCTCTTGCCTGCTTTCCAAACTGGCCAGACAGAGGGGGTATGAAGAGGATGGAGGAATCACTGCTGGTAAAATTAACCCCAGTATTCTCTAGTTGGGGCACTGTGGTAGAGGGAAAAAAACATTGGAGGAGTTCAAGGATCTGGTTTTGAGTTCAGCACCTGCTGCTCTTAGCTTACTCCAGGGCATTTAGTATGACTCTAGGTTCTGGCAGAATCTTAGAGTGTGAAAGAAATAGGACTGGCCCCCATTGGAGTAGATTGGGCAGTTTGTTAGTTTGGGCCTCTCTGATGGACGCATGACAGGAGCTGATGACCAGCAACGGCCACAATTTTGTCCTGTGTCAGGAAATAAGTTAATTCCCCAGGCCATTCCCCCATCCCTCCCATCCTTAGGGGCTTTTGTTTTCCTCATGCCAGTTGCTTTGGCCCTTTTGGCTTCTGGTAACAGATGGTGGGTCTGAGTGTCCATTTTGAGTCTCTTTTCTTGATCACCCTCCCTGAGCTCATCAGACAGAGATAAATGGCTGGCAGAGGGAAGACAGATTAATTCTCCTGGCCCAGCTCAGGTTCAGCTTAGAAAAGAAGTTTTGGGACAAGGAAATTTATACAGCAACTATTGAGAAATGTAACTCTATTCTGGGAAGCCATCATAGGGACCCACCTGTCAAAGGGACCCTATGTCAGGGCTCCCACCCTTTAACTTGGCTTCCACTGATGCTCTGTGGCACATTCATCTGAGCCTTAGTTTCTTCCTGTAAAATGAGGACAAGAAGTGATGCTCTGGAAGTTTTATTCTGGCTCTGAATTTTTTGTTGTTGTTCTGAGATCTCTTATAGCTTTAAATCCAATTTTCCTCTGATCTTCTAAATGTGTCCCTTCTCCTCATCCAGTGTCTTCTATCTCCTCTCTGCTAAAATATGGTTTCTTTCTATTTTTATTTTCAAGCTGATCTTGTAGCTGGAAATTAAACTAGAAAGAGAAGAAGAACCCAAAGGGGAAGTTGTTTATTTTTTTTGTTTGTTTTCTAAAAATGGTCTGTCTGAGCATGGGGTTATGGAGGAATTCAGCTCACTTTAGAAAGAGTCCATGAACAAGGTCCAAAGTATAAAGGAATTATGCAAGGCCTAGCCTTTGGTCACAAATAAAACCCTATAGTCCTGTCCATAAAATGCAGAATTTCTGCTGGAGATGCTCTGGCCTATAGCATTGTGGTGTTTTGGATGCGAGTGTTAAAACTGACAGGCACAGAACGTGGGTGTGCCTTTTATTCCCAGTGACTTGTTAAAAGAAGGTGTGAGAGAGACACTTAGTAGGCTGAGAAAAAAACAAAAAACCTAAGTCTTGTGGAAGTAAGTTAGGGACTTCTATCACTGCAGATTGAAATTCTGAGTAGTTGGTTAACTCCTTTTCATAGCTGCAGAGGCTTTCATTATCCTCTGGGGATGACAGCAGCTGTGTCCAGAGCAACACTCTCTTCATAAAATACTATTAGCGAATATTTGTATGGGATTTAACTTGGCAGAGTATTCTCAAATCCATTTCAACCATAGGATTTAGAACTGAAAGGAAAAAAAAAACTTAAAAATTATCTAAGTCATTTTCCAGATGAGGAACCTGAAACCTTGAAAGTTTTAAGTGAACTCTCCCCAAGGTGACAACACAGGTTGTGCATAGTGGAGGTAGGGTTTGAATCTGGGTCCTCTGATTCTTTCTACTTTGACAGCATCATTTGATAATTTAGGACAGAAATATCTTACAGGATGGGTTTTCTTATCCTCATTTTACAGATGAGGACAGTGAGACCCAGAAAAGTGAATTAACCTATGCATGCTCACCATGTTAGAGCAAAGACTTGAGCCCAAGTGTAGTGCCATTCACATATGGAGCAGCGCACTTCATTCTAACCAGCTTGTGTGAAAGACACCTGACACTGCTCTGGGCAGGGGTGTTGGGCTGGGAAGGGTGGTGCTCTGCTGGTCCCAGGGTTTTTTATTTACCCTTCTCTAAGGGGAGGGGAATGGGAGGCAGAGGCGGCTGAGAGATGACCTATCACTTCTTTTAATCAGGTGATTTATGGCATCCCTCATGCTCTGGAAAATGTAGCAACAGGTGGCAGAGTAGGCTGGTTGGCGAAGGCAAGCAAGCAAGCATGAAAGGGATTTCTTTGCTGCGGTCGTTGTTTGGCAGGGGAGAGAAACAGAGGGGACTTGAGGTTTTAGAAGTAAATCTTGGGGTGTCCAGGATTGTTGAGTTGCAGGATAATGGCAGAAACAGCTTTTGCTTGGAATTCCACTTTTCTGCCTTCCTAACTCTTTTTTGCTCCCTTCCTTGAGTCCCTCATTTTTGCAGGATCACTGAAGCTACTTTCAGTCAAGAGCTTGTGCTCTGTGGAGAGACATTAAGGTGTCCCTGTTCTCAATGGGATTCCCTGATGTGGTGGGAGAAGACACATAGCCTGTGCTTTTGGGGATCCCCTAGTCTGACCACTGTCCACCTACTTCACTTGATGGGAGTGGGGGACTAGAGCCTTGTTTCTGGAGAGCTCCTGATCTGAGGGAAAGGGGGAGGAGATCATAGAGAAAGCTAAAATCCCAGTGAGAATTATGGTTCCTAAGTAGCAAGGGTCTAGAGTTGAAACTTTTGCATCTGCTACCTAGGTCATAGGTTACTGGGCTTGGGTAAGCTACCTGATCTCTTCCAGTTTTAATCTTTTCTCTGTGAAATTGGTACCAACCAACCATCTTTGAACTTTGCAGACAAACAGCTGAGACAAAGAGCTATGTCTATTGGTCAAGAGGTGAGGCATTGTTGAACTAGGGACCAATCACTTGTATGTTTTCCACCTAACAGTTGCAGTGGACCCTATGTTGGTGAGCGTTGTCAAGCCCCTAACCCTTGCCTCAGTTCTCCATGCAAGAATGCTGGGACCTGCCACACAGTGATCCAGGGCAGCGTAGTGGACTATGCATGCACCTGCCGCCTGGGCTTTTCTGATCGGCTTTGCTTGACGCCAGAAGACAATGCCTGCTTGAATAACCCTTGCCGGAATGGAGGCACTTGTGAGCTCATCACACTCACTGACTTCAAGTGCCGCTGTCCCCCAGGATGGTCAGGTGGGAAGGACTTAAACTTCTTTGGAGAGGGGTTCTTAACTTGGGCTGGGGTAACTGTGAATTTGCAGGGGGTTTTTGTTTATTTTTGATTTTTAAATATCTGAATAAATATATTTCAATATAATTGGTTTTCTTTGTAATCCTGTGTATTTTATTTTTACATATTTTGTGCGTTTAAAAACATTTCTGAGAAGGAGTCCATAGGCTTCACCAGGCTGCAGAATGGGTCCACTAGCCAGAGGTTCCCTAGCTAGTAAATACTGGATCAGGGACTAAAACTCTCCTCCATGAGGTCTCCTCATGTCTAGTTGAGTGGTGATATCTGTACTCATTTGAATCTCCCTTCCAGTGGTGGCAAAGGGGATAGAGTCAGATGTCTTTAAGCCTCAGTTTCTTTAAATGTAAAATGAGAGGGTTAGAATTTACTACAAACATCCCTTCTAGTTTTCAATCTATTCTCCTATGGGTCTGGATCATGGTTCTGTTACTCCACATCTGTGTAACCTTGAGCAAATCATTTAATCTCACTGGCCCTCAGTTTTGTTGGATTAGATAATCTATAACGCCCTGTCCAGGTCTAAATCCTCTGCCTATTGGGCCTTCAGTTTCCTTCTCTAAATTGTGAATGACTATCCCTGCCCCATCTATATCGCAGGACTATTATAAGAATCAGGTGAGATAACAGATAGAAAAGCAGAATGTTAAGTGTGAAGGGTCATCATTCCTTCCTTCTACTTCTTTTCTCCCAGGTAAGACATGCCAACAGGCTGACCCTTGTGCATCCAATCCCTGTGCCAATGGTGGACAGTGCCTGCCCTTTGAGTCTAGCTACATCTGTGGATGCCCACCTGGTTTCCATGGGCCTACCTGCAAGCATGATGTCAACGAGTGTAATCAGAGTCCTGCCATCTGCAAGAATGGTGGCACCTGCCACAATGAGGTTGGCTCTTACCAATGTGTCTGCCGATCAACCTTCACTGGCCAGAACTGTGAGCTGCTGTATGTGCCTTGCAACCCCTCCCCCTGCCAGAATGGAGGCACCTGCCGTCAGACTGGAGATACCACCTATGAATGTACTTGTCTGCCAGGTACTGAGTTCCTTCCCAGCTTTCTCCTCCTTCTCCTTTCTCTTATACTACCTTAGGTCTTTACTGAATGTGTACTGTATACCTGGCCTTGGACCCAGTTCTGGGAGGGTCACAGGAGTTGAAGACTACAGCCTCTGTCCATAGAGATGATCTGTTTGGGAAGTCAAGGCTTCCACACACGGAAAAATTGGAGAGTCGTCCAAGTATATATATATACATATATAGAGAGAGAGACAGAGACAGAGACAGAGACAGAGAGAGAGACAGAGAGAGAGAGAATATATACTGCACTAGGCTGCCTCACTTCTCGACTTACTACCTGAAGCGTATGGTCTAACACCATGTATAATACACAGGACCTGGAGTCACATCCTGCCTCTGATATTCCTGTCTGTATGACCTTGAACATGTCCTTTCACTGCTGAGGGCTTTGGAAGAGTCTTGAAAGGTCCCATTCAGTTCTTAGAGTGATAATTGCTGTCTTTGTCCTTAGAAAGCAAAGCTGGTCTAAAAACCTTCCTAGAAGAGCTTCGTTCACCTCAGTGGAGCATTCACCGGTGCTGCTCTCTACCACCGTTATCCAGCCTGTCAGATGACAGTGCTTAATGGGGGTGGTGTATGCTATGTATGTCTGTGTGTACGTTTGCTTGCTCCAGCAAGCGTGCCACCAGGACTAGGCCCTGCTGGGGTGGTTTTGTTTTGTTTTTTTTTAAAAGGGGAAATGAAAGGCCTCTTCAGCCTCAGTCCAAGCTAGTGCCCCAACAGTCTGTTCCTCAGAGATTCAGCCACTCCCACAAACAGCTGGGGGCCCCCTGCGTGCAGACACATGGTTTATGCACTTCCTGAATGTCAGCAGCCAGCTGGGGTAGGGGGTGAGAGGGACTGCTGGTTATGAGCAGTGCTGTTGCTCTGAGGTGGGGCTTTGTTTGGTCTGGGGATAGTTTCTTTTCACATCTAAATTGCCTTTCTCCTTGTTGGGGAGACAGTGAGAAAAAGCATCTCCCCCAGACTGGAGAAGTGGTATCAGAAGCTAGTGCCCAATCTTTGTGTGTGTTTCTCTGTACATGCTGGATGATGGAGAGGGGAAGCTTTCTGTGAGATGAGCTGAGGAGTGTAAAGGACCAGCTTGGGGTCAGGAGGATGGAACCCTTGATAAGGGAGTCAAAAGACTTGGGCTGTGGTCCCATCTTTGCCACTGTGTTCTCCACTTTTGGCCGGTGGTGTTATCTCTTTGTGCTTCAGTCTCCCCATTCTCTGAATGGAAGGTGGGGATTAGACTAGATATTTAAGTGGGGGGAGGGAGTCCCTTCCAGCTCTAACATTTTGTGATTCTGTAAGTTTTTATTGAGCACTTGGGTGCCCAGGCCTGTGCTAGAGAAAAGCAGAAGAATAAAACAAGAGTTTTCTTTCCTGCAAAGAGTTCAAATTTTAGTTAGGGGAAGATGTGACTAGCACATCTGAAACCACTAAGTAGTACAGCTGAGTACCATAGGAGTAGTACCATAGTACCATAGGCCAAAAAAAAAAAAAATGATCACTGTAAGCTATTGTAACAATTCATCAAACAGTTACTGAATGCCTTCTGCGTGCAGTGCAAGGTGCTGGGGTGAGATATGAATCTAAGATAAGATATGAACCTTGTCCTGATAGGGCTTACAGTTTAGTTCCCTCACCCCCCTCCCTACTCCCTAAACAGAGAGATCATCCCAATCAGAGCTATAATTAGGGTGGTGTAACTGATGTCCTGCTTCTGGGGGATGAATGTAGTAATAGCATTTGCAGCTTTCAGCAACAACAGTGCTTAACACCTAGTTAGAATAATTAGTTAAAACCGGAAGCTAGCAGATGTTGCTTTGGGGTAGCTCTTCACTTACTTTCCCTAATGTGTCTCTCTCCCCTTCTCTCACTACCTGCATAGGAATCTCTCTTACCTCAGTGTCCCACATCTCTAAGTCACTTTCTCCTCCCCATCCCCCAGCAGATTTTTGCTGGTTGTTCCAGGTGTGGTTTGTGGTACTTGCCCTAGAGATGAAAAAATTTCCTTTTTATAGCTCTGATTGTAATAGGAAATAGTATATGATAATCAACAAGCATTTATGAAACATCAATTTTAAGTGCATTAGCAAGGTAGAAGGCCACATAATTCCATGAAGGGGGTCATGGAATACAGAATTCAGAGTTGGAAGAGTCCTTACACATATAATCCATCCCCATAATTTTATGATCCATGAAGGACTTAGGGTTCAGAACTGGAAGGGTCTTTACAGATATCTAGTCCATCCCTCTAATTTTACAGAGTAAGAAACTAGAGAAGTAAGGTGATTTGCCCAAGACCATGCAGATTGTATACAGTGAAAAGGCTGGAGTTCGAACCCAGGTTTTCTGAATCCAAATCCAGAACCTTCCCTCATGCACTACAGCTTAGGTGACATTTGAGTTGGCTTTTAAAGGATGGGCAGTAATTCAGCACACATAGAACAGAGAGAGAACATTGCCATCATAGAAAATGGAGTGAGCAAAGGCACCAAAGTGGCATATGTTGGGCATGCTTGAGGGAATGTGACTAGTCCATTTTGACTGGATCATTAAGTTCTCAGAAAAGAGTAATATGAGATAAAGCTGGATTAAATGTGGTGTTGGCAGCTTCTGGAAGGCTTTGAATTGAAGGGAAAGAAATCTGAAATGTACTTGATGTGCAAGAGGGAGCCAGAATGCATTTTTGAGCAGAGCAGTGACTTGCTTTTTAGAAGAGCTAGAGATAGGCCTTGAGCTGGACCTTGAAAAACATGTAGAGGGAGAGACCACTAGATTGGTGTTGGAGACACCAGAAAAAGAAGTCAAACTGTTTTCCAGTGACTTCCTGTAGGGCAAGTGTCTAGCTTTGGACCTCTGAGTTATCACTGTAGGAAATAGTCCATCTAGCTAGGTCTAGATGAGGTAGTGGAGGGTGGAAGGTTGGAAAGACATATCCAGGCTCTGGAGTCCCTATTTTCCTGCCCGACCTCTTAACTTGCTTAGCTGTCTGTCAGGGCTTGGAAGATAAACCGTCTTCAGGGGACTGTCTTGCCAGTTGTTCTAATTCTATAAGACCTAAAGCAGAAACCT
This sequence comes from Notamacropus eugenii, assembly GCF_028372415.1. NCBI lineage: Eukaryota > Metazoa > Chordata > Mammalia > Diprotodontia > Macropodidae > Notamacropus > Notamacropus eugenii. The sequence goes on from NC_092872.1 coordinate 489,558,980, forward strand.
CTTCTTGGAAGTGGGTGATCATAGATGAAAAGGGAGACAAGACTCTGAGGTTTAAAGTGTAGGATTCTGATTGTGGAGGAGCTTGAATGGCAGGTGAACAAAGCATCAATTGTTTTCATCCCCCTCCCTAATTAACAATTAAACAAACAAGAGTGCAGGCCCAACCCTCTGTTAGTTACTGAGAGGCATATGAGAGGAGAAAATGAAAATCCCTACCCTTCTGGAGCTCACAGTATATTTAGAGAATGTAAAACAACCCAGACAGGATCACACATCCCAAGGTGCTAGAGAACATATTTGGGGACAGACTTTCACCACTGTTGATCACTACAAATTTCCAATGTAGTATCTGAGTCTGGTTCAGGTGGGAGGTAGGGTTGAATTCAACAATTTGGTCTCAGTTTCTCTGGAGCATAGCATAATGCTTTGTGCATACCAACCTCTTGTGGGCTTTTGTAAACTCAAAATGATTGGATTCTTGCATAGCTCTAAGAGGAGGACAATGCCCTATCATTTCCTGTCTGGTATTATTTTCATGGTGCATTCCATTGTCTACACAGCCTTTGAAGAGCAGGGATCATGTCTTCCATTTCTCATCATAGATGAATGTGTCTAGTCTTCCCCTAGTTGAGGCACATGGGGAATGCATAGGGTTGGGTGCTTGTCCCTACATTGCTTTGAGAAGTATTTGGCTGTGATAATTCTTCTCTTATTTACCATAAACATACCATTGCTTAGAGGAGTGTCAGTGATGAGCAGCAGGTTATACATTAACAAGCGGGTTTCCTGGCTTCCACTTTGCCACTTGGCCAACAGACATATGGTTTGAAGTCTAGCTCCTTTTTCCTTGTCCTGGGACACGTCCTCCAGCCAAATAGAGTCAGAAGTTCCTGCCTTGAGTGGAGATGGGTTGTGCTGTCATTGCTTTGGATTTCTTGGTGGATCTCTGTTAGATTTAGGCAGGTTCATAGGGGAAAAGAAACCAGGTCCCCTGATTGTCATGTCCCAGGTATGAAAAGCACCTTAAGAATGAGGACCTGGAAAGGTATCCTTGTTTTTCTTTCTGACCCCTAATTTCCTAGTTGGTCCTTCCTCAAGGATCTTTCAGGAAAATTCTCCCTAATTGGCTAGAGCTGGAAGAAGAATGGGTAACTGTAAAGAATGGTAGTGTCTGTTCCACACAAACAGCACTCGTAAAAACATAAAGTCTTGAATTTTTTTTTTCTCATTCAACCAAGACTTTTTAAGGTTTTTTTTCCCCTTGTTTCTCCTTGCTGCCAAGTTCCAGCTTCGAGTGGGCATGGTTTGCAGGCATGCCGGTAATGGGGGTGTCATTGACACTCCTGCTCTGGGGCAAAGCCCAGAGGGAAGGGACTGAAGTAGCTTGGCTTTCTCCAAGGGCATGAGGCAGTTCAAAGGATTCCTTAACTGGGCTAGAGCATTAATCAGTAACTGGCCACAGGTTTGCCCTGCAGTATAGCAGCCCAAAGCAATTAGAATCAGACCCTCCTGGGTTGATCATTGAGCCAGAGGGAGTGGAGCAGATTAATAGGTAACTTGGCAGCCAGAAAGACTTAGATATTAGCCCCCCAGGTGTTGAATGGAATAGGGACCCCTGTAATAAAGGAATTAAGCCTTAGAATATTCTGGGAGGAAACAAGTGTTCCTCTTTCTCGCTGCCTCCACTACCCTAGCCCTTCCCCCCCCCCCAAAAAAAGATGTCAGGAACAAAACTACTTGCATTGAGGTGTTTTGCTTTGTGAAATAGCCATGTATCTAAAAAACTGAATATAAATGGAATTTCTGTCTTTAGCATTCTTCCTACCTTGGAAGAATTAAACATTCTGAGCTTGTCCAGATTGGTCATTTTATCCTTGTGACAAATGCAGTCCAGTGAAGTGAAGTACTTTACTGAAGGTTGCACAGAGTTAGGGACAGAACTAGGTTAGAAAAGAAGTCTCTAATCAGTCCAGTGATCTCCCTACTGCATCACATGCCACCTTCTGCTCCATCAATCTTATCAAGGCATCAAGTACATAGATAGCATATAACAAGTACTGTCCTTTAAAGTAAAGTAGACTGTTGTCCCCTAATTAATTGGTACTCTAAGTTTTCATAATGATAGATTTCCAGAAAATAGAGGTTATTCCTGTGAGTTCTGGAGAGGATAATAGAGATTCTAAATGGGTACTGTTGGTATGACATAGGTTGAAGAAGAACTACTGGATCTTGTTCACTTGGTTTCTTCCCAAAAGGAAGTAGTAGCGCCTGATGTATCTTCCTTCTGTTTCCTACAGGTTTTACTGGCCAGAACTGTGAAGACAACATTGATGACTGTCCTGGCAATAACTGTAAGAACGGAGGGACCTGCGTGGATGGGGTAAACACCTACAACTGCCGTTGCCCCCCAGAATGGACAGGTAAGGGGCAACTGACAAAAATCTGGCTGACTTGAGGGAGAGAGAATTAATATTAGGGATGCCAGTCCAAGGAATGGGGAAGGTTCAGTCTTCCACATTCACTTCATAGATTCCCTGGGACTTCCCTAGATCCATAGGTCAGTGCAGTTCTAAGCAAAGGAAGATGATACAAGTTCAAGCCCAAGGTTTAAATGACTGGCGATACCATTTACCCCAGAATGAGAGCTCTGGAACCCCAGATGTTTGTGACTATTTAAACCCCACCATGTCCTTTGTCCTCACCTTGTGAGCCCTTATCTACCCAGTCCTTTTAGCCTTAGCTCTACCAGACACATCAAGCCCACTTATATGGGCCTCTGGGTATATGGAGGTATTTGAACACTGTCTACCAGCCAAGTATTCAGAGACATCCTCTTGCCAATGTTTGACCTCAGGGCAGGATCAGGATAGAGGTATTGGTGACCATTTTGGAGATGAGAAGACTCTCTCTGTGTCTCAACAATGTATATTCATACTGATAGCCTTGAGTTGTCAAGAAAAAATTGAAATATATTTGGTAAGTTCTATTTAAGAAGGTAGTATTATGTATGGATCTCATTTCTGTTTCCACTCTTCTTCCCTCTCCCATTTTGAAAGGAATTCTTTTGAAATGAAATATTCTTTAAAGTTTCAGTCCCATTGGACATGCAGTCTACAAAAGAAAGAGTTCCAGAGCTGCTGTTTGACTTTGTATCACAATATATAAAAGATTATCTTAACACACAAGCAAATTACCTATATCAATTCTTACATGCTAAAACCTTGGTTCTCTGGAACCATTAGAGAATGAATGAATCATTTTTTGATAGCCATGTTTTCCTGTATCTGACGATTTAGTCCTTTGCATTTAGTCCTTTGTATTTATATTAGTTGGACATCTTTGGAACATGATTTATGTAGATTGTCTCTTCTGCCCTCTTCATGCTATCTCCTGTGAAGTCACTTGGCTTTAAGGAATAAACCCTTCTAGCGTTCCTCTCCCCAGGGATTGGGTCTGACATTGCCCTTTTCTTGATCCTTTCCTCCTAGGTCAATATTGTACAGAGGATGTGGATGAGTGTCAGCTCATGCCCAATGCCTGCCAGAATGGAGGTACTTGCCATAATACTCATGGTGACTACAACTGTGTATGTGTCAACGGCTGGACTGGGGAGGACTGCAGTGAAAATATCGATGACTGTGCAAATGCTGCCTGTTTCCATGGTGCCACCTGCCATGACCGTGTTGCTTCCTTCTATTGTGAATGTCCCCATGGCCGCACAGGTAACCACAGGATGGGTGACTATTTGCATGCTGAAAAGTGCTTTGAAAATAAAGGTATTATAGGCATGTGAGGTATTAGTACAAGCCCCCACCCAAACAGTTTAGAAATCCAAATAGCTAGAATTGTTATCTGGGTTCTAGGAATGACAAGGATATAAGCTTCTTTCAGGAACTTATTTTAATATAAAACAAGTTTGTTAGTCAATAGACATTCATTAAGTACCTACTGTATGCCAAGGTGTGTTCTAAGGTTTGGAGATACAAATATGAAAAAGATACTTGCTGCCTCCAAGGAGCTTTTTAAAATCTGATAAGGGAAGACATAGCCTAGTGTCCTATGCTGTATCCAAAACTATCTGTTGTACCTGCAGTGAGAATGGGTCCTCAATCAAGAAGACTGAGAAATTAAAATGAAATCTAGTTTTGATGTCAACCAAGTTTGTAATCTGTAATCAACTGGATGATGGATTGGTCATCAGTTGTCAGGGATGATATAGTAGAGAGGATTCCTATAACAGGTATAAGTTGGACTATCTCTCAGGGATCCTTTCAGTTCAGAGTTTTTTGTTGTATTAAATTATTTCCTGATTCTTTAAAAACAAAATTGGCAACTCATTTATTGAAACATAGTATCATTATCCAAGATACTGGAAAGACCAGAGCCCTTGATCCTTCAGCCATTTGGGAACTTAATGTGGTTAAGTTTACATCTCATTTCACATTTTTTTTCCCCACTTAGGACTGCTTTGCCACCTCAATGATGCTTGCATCAGCAACCCTTGCAACGAGGGCTCCAACTGTGATACCAACCCCGTCAATGGCAAAGCCATCTGTACTTGCCCCTCTGGCTATATGGGACCAGCCTGCAACCAAGATGTGGATGAGTGCTCATTGGGTATGTGGCTGGGCAGGTCCATGGTGGGGAGAATTCTGGCTGCCAGTGGGGCACAAATTGAGAGCTTATTGTATTGCAGTCATACTACTGGGGAACACAGGTTGGGGAAAGAGGAGACAGTTCCCCCTGCTATAGGGGATCCTCCTGGTCAGAAACTGGTCAAGGGAGGCATAATCTAGTCCCTGTCACTTTTACTTGCATCTTTTGGGAGTAGCCCCTTGGGATAAGGAAGAGCCATTTAGGATTCTACTCCCAGGTTATGGAAATTCTTTAAATCCACTTTTACATTTGTTTTCCCCTTTACTAGGTGCTAATCCTTGTGAGCATGCTGGTAAATGTATTAACACCCTTGGCTCCTTTGAGTGTCAGTGCCTGCAAGGGTATACTGGACCCCGATGTGAGATCGATGTCAATGAGTGCATATCCAATCCTTGTCAGAATGATGCCACCTGCTTGGACCAGATTGGAGAGTTCCAGTGTATCTGCATGCCAGGTCTGAAATGGGAGTTGCTGGGTTTTCTCCAACTCCACTGGGGTGAATACCAAGTGCTTTGTCCCCAGTCTTTCTTGGGGAATTAGACTCCCCACTTTTAGTGGACATGCATAGGTCCTTGCTAGGTGTGGGGATGTAACGAGTTGCGGATACAGGGTGAAAAGTTGGGATCAAAGGAACTGCACCGAAGTTGGAGAGACTTGTCAGTTATCAAAGGTCAGAGCCAAAACTATAGTCAGAATGCAGGGAAACAAGTAAGAGTGGAGAGAATCCTATTTTAATAAGGCAGAGCAAGGTGTATGGTCAGAAGTCCCAGAAAAGAGATGGGAAAATGGGAGACGCCCAGGAGTAAAGTGTAAGAACAGATTGAGCATGTTTTACTATTTGTCTAGTCTTGGTTTCCTGATGTGCCAGTGGAGCCCCAGACTGTGTGGAAGGTTCTAGACTTGACTGGTCCATATGCTCTTTTGTGAACTTAGGCAAATAATTTCCTTTCTCTGGGTCCTAGAATCCCCTTCTAGAGAATGAAGGGGTTGGACTAGATGGTTTCTCCAGTTGCTTCCAGCCTTGGCATTCTGTGATTAATAATTATGATCAACCTTTCCTGTATCCAAAGAACTTCCTGTTAAGGCATGAATCTGTCCTCGAACAGGACCCTCCTAGGGCTTATAGGTGAAAAGAAAGGAAAGTTTATGACAGTTGCTTATGTACTGAATGCCAGAAACTCACCCTCTTTCCCACCATCATCCTTCCAACACCAAACCGATTCCCTTTCCCTCCTCTCTTCTCCCTCCCACCTCTTAGGCTATGAGGGTGTTTATTGTGAGATCAACACAGACGAGTGTGCCAGCAGCCCTTGTCTGCACAACGGCAACTGCATCGACAAGATCAGCGAGTTCCACTGCGAGTGCCCCACGGGTAAGGACTAAGGATGGGCTGGCTAGGCGGTCGATAGCCTTGCCTCTCAGCATAAGCCTTTGTAGTGGAAACAAAGTTGAAATTAATCCCCTTGCCAGAGGCAAGTAAGGAAAGGTGGATTTCCAGGCCGGCTGCAGGACTAGCCCCCTGGAGTCCAAGGCAGCCCACTCCCCTATAGCCACAATCCTTCATCTTCATCAGGGGATTCTGCCATTTTGGGCAAAAATGTCACTGCTCTTTCCCTACTCATCCTGGTTCTCAAGGGGCTTATGTACTCAGAGGGAATATGTAATGATAGGAAGGGCATTGGATTTGAGTTAGTAGAACCAGGTTTGATCCTGGTTGTCAAGTTTGTGACCTGGGTATTTATTAACGTCTGAGTCTCAGTTTCCTCATCTGTAAACTGAGAAGGTTGGATTAGTTGATTTCTAAGGTCCCTTCCAACTTTAACTCTTTTCCTCCACCCGCTCTCCCTCACCTCCTGCTTTCAGATAAGCTGAAATTTCTTTGGGAATCATAACTTCAAGTAGGCTATATGGCTGGCCTAAAGAATGAGAAAGATCTTGGCTCTGTGGTAGGGTTAGAAGGAGAGATATGGTAAAGGGGCTCTCTGGTATAGTGCAATGAGAAAAAGAGACGGAGAAGAAAGAGAGAGAGAGAAAGAGAGAGAGAGAAAGAGAGAGAGAGTTCCAACAAGGAATATAGAGCCAAGAGGATTGAATTCCAGTTCAAACTTTTATCATTAATTGTGACCTTGGGCAAACTACTTCTTTGGTCTGGTTTCAGTTTTCCCATCAGTAAAATGGTGGTGTTAGCCTGAGGTATCTCTCTCCCAGCCCTGGCACTCTGTGATTATAAAGCAATACCTGCCTGACTTTGGGAAGTGTCCTCTCTCATTGAGGAGGAGATGGTTTCTTCCAAAGAGCTAGCAAAGAGTGAGCAGGATTTCTGAGTACTAAGGGAACAGAGAAGGAAATGTAGGGATCAGAGTAATTGGGATTTTTTTTTTTAACTTGCTTTTCTCATCTTTGAGAGAGCTAGTTAATATAGGAAAGTTGCCTAAGGAAAGGGCACATGTGCTTTCCCTGGATAGATCAAATATACCCAATCACCTTCCCAGTTGAATTCAGTATTGCCTGTTTGTATATACATATACACACACACACACACACACACACACACACACACACACACACACACACACACACACACACACACACACACACACACACACACACACACACACACACACACTCAGACACACACACCTTCACCCTTTGGTAGGGGAACCGAAAAGGGAAGAATGTGGGCTGGGCTTTCTGAAAACAGTTAAAATGAAAATAAAAACTTGTGATTGAAAAGTCTTCAGCGTGGGAAGGCTAGACCAGGGACATGCCAAAGAGCTGGTTGGGGGCTTGACTAAGGTGTCAGTATTCCAGGGGAGAAAACAGAGTGGGGAGGGGGGAATGGACAAGCTGTGAAAAGATTTCAAAGTTCAGATCCTCACTCCTCTAGAGATGTAAATAAGATGTTCCAGACGTTGGGTCAGATTCCCCCATTCACAGCCCTATGTGGCTGTAGCTATGGCAACCCAAAGTGGGTTTGAAAAAAAAAAATACCAGCTTCTATAGGCAGGTCTGAGGGTGGGAGGCTGGCAATGTGCAGGGAAGGGACAGTGATCAGAAGGGAGTTAGCTGAAAGAAATTAAGGGGCTTTGAGATGAGAAAGCTTTGGGCTGGGGCAGGTGGAGAGACTTAAAGGCAGGAGTTTGAGCACTGTCCTGGAGGAATATTTTCTGGAATTTCTTGGGAGTGTTTTATTCAAGCCTAAGGTTTAGGGAGAGAAGATAAAGGTATTTGGAAAAATATGTATTGAACACTCCATAGTGGGGTATGTGAGCAGGTTTGGGGGATTAGGCTGATTTTGGAAGGATGAACTGGTCCACAGTGTGGGCTGGTCTTGAGTAGGAATGGGGGGAGGGGTGGCCTAACTTAATGAGGATGGGCTTTGGAATAGCACAGAGAAGAGAACCCTTGAAAGATTCCCACTTGGGACTTGGGACTTGACCTTGGAAAGAGGACTGCAGATGTCTAGGATAGGAGAAGGCAAGCAGTGGTCAATAACTTTTCTGTGCTCTGGATTTCAGGCTTCAATGGGCACCTCTGTCAGTATGACATCGATGAGTGTGCCAGCACCCCTTGTAAGAATGGAGCGAAGTGTGTGGATGGGCCCAATACCTACACCTGCGAGTGTACTGAAGGTATGTGTGTTTTTGAGGGTGGGGAAGAAGGTAAAACAGGGGCCAGAAGTCTGGTAGGGAGAGGGAACAAAAAGTTGCCAGGGTTCAAGAGACAAAATATTTTTCATATAAAATTTATTTACCAAGGACTTTCTCCAGCCCCTTGTAAGAAATAAGTGCAGTCAACCAAAATGATTCATTATATTGGCTGTCTAAAAATATATTTCTCATTCCACATCTATAGTCCCCCCCAACCCCGTTTCTCTGCTGAGAGACAGTGGGCATGACACTCCACTTCTCTCTGAAGTCGTAATCAGATGCTGTTTTGCTTAGAGGTCTAGTCTTTTGTTAGTATCTTCCTTTTCATTGCATTATTGCAGTTCCTGTGTAAATTTTTCCCCTGGTTTTGATTATTTCATTCTGCAGCATAGGTTTTTCTAAGTCAGGTATAAGTCTTTCTAAGATAATTCTACATTTTTTATAGTTTAGTAATATTCCATTATAGTCATATGCTAAAATTTATTCATGTATTCCTTAGGTGATAAACACCTAGATTCCATCTAGCTCCTTGCTATTCCAAAAAATATTGTATATGTGGGACATTTTGCAAGGGCATCCTTGGAGTTTGTGCCTGCTAGTGGTTTTGCTGGGTCAAACATTTTTTTTTTCCTTCCAGTCATTTATTTTTATTTTTAAAATTTTATTTATTTTTTATTTTCCCCCAGTCACATGTAAAAACAATTTTTAACATTCATTTTTTAAAACTTTGAGTTCCAAATTCTCTTCCTTTCTCCATCCCCACCCCACCCCATTGAGAAGGCAAGCAATTTGATATGTTATACATGTGTAGCCATGCAAAACATATCCATAATAGTCATGTTGCAAAAGAAAATAGAGACAAAAAAACTAAAGAAAAATAAAGTAGAAGTACCACATCACACCTATCAGACTGGCAAACATGATAGAAGAGGAAGATGATAAATGTTGGAGAGGAGGAACACTAATTCATTGTTGGTGGAGCTGTGAGCTAATCCAGCCATTCTGGAGAGCAATTTGGAACTATGCCCAAAGGGCTACAAAAATATGCGTACCCTTTGACCCAGCAATATCACTACTAGGACTATATCCCCAAGAGATCGTAAAAATGGGAAAGGGTCCCACATGTACAAAAATATTTATAGCAGCACTCTTTGTAGTTGCCAAAAACTGGAAATCAAGGGGATGCCCATCAGTTGGGGAATGGCTGAATAAATTATGGTATATGAATGTAGTGGAATACTATGGCGCTATAAGAAAAGATGAACAGGAAGACTTCAGAGAGGCCTGGAAAGACTTATATGAACTGAGGCTTAATGAAAGGAGCAGAACCAGGAGAACTTTCTCCACAGTGTGTGAGAGTTTTTTCTGGTAGATTTGGAACTTCATTGCAATGCAAGGACTTAAAAAAAAATTCCCAATGATCTTTAAGGCTAAATACCTTCCACATCCAGAGAAAGAACTATGGAATTCAATCGCAGAAGGTAGCAGATCATTTTCTTTTGTATTACTTTTTGGTTTGTTATATGATTTCTCCCATTCATTTTAATTCTTCTACACAGCATGACTATAGTGAAAATGTATTAAATAGGGATGTACATGTAGAACCTATATAAAATTGTATGCTGTCTTGGGGAGGAAGGGAGAAAAAAATCTAAGTTATATGGTAGTGATTGTAGAACACTGAAAATAAATAAAATTAATAAAAATTTTAAAAAAAGGAAAATCCAAGACAATTAAAAAAAATAAAGTAGAAAAAATGCTTCAATCTGCATTCAGACATCATCAGTTCTTCCTCCAGTGGCAGATAGCACTTTTCATCATAAGTCCTTCAGTTGTCTTCCTTCAAGTTATTTTTTGTGGTCATTTGGTTCCCTAACATCCCTGTGAATTTGCTAGGGGTGCTGGCCTCAGCCCTATTCTCCATTTGACAGAGGAGGAAACTGATGTAGTGTTTCTTTCTCACTGATCAGTCCAGTCCCCCTAAGTGATACTAATGTTTCCCCATCTCAGGTAAAGCTGTTGTTTCATTCACAATCCAGTAGTGCTTTCATGGGGTTATTAGTTGTTAAGAAACGCTTTGAGATCACCATTTGGGAGCAGCTGTTTCGGAGGGCGGCTTAGGCAAGCTGTTGGTGATAGCATAGCATGGGCTTCTCTTCGGCACTGGGCCCAGAGACCTGAGGAACAACTGGGCAAGCTGATGCTGGCAGCCTGGTGTTCAACAGAGAAGCCTTTGTGCAGCTTTTGTGGGGCCTTCCCGCCAGAAGTCAGAGTAGGGCTGTCCCTAATGAGCGTGCACACAGTGCTGAGCCCTGATGAGAGGCGGGAAGTGTTGGGTGGGGGTAGGGGGTGCTCTTAGAGACAGTCCAAGCCAAGAGACAGTCCAAGGAGAGGAGGAACACAAAGAAAGGGTTGTAGTAGATTGGAAAGAGCCCTGGACTTGGGAGTCAAAGGACTTTGACTTTAAATCTTCTGATTTTGTCGTGTGACCTTGAGTAACTCATTTTTCTTCTCTCTGGCTCTCATTTTCATAGAATCATACTTTCGGAGCTGGGAATGATACTGGAGGTTATCTAGTGAAATCCCTCTTATTTTTACAGAGGAGAAAACTGAGGCCCAAAGGCAACGTGACTTGCCCAAGATCACAATTATCTGTATAGGTTTAGGACTTGAAGTTGGACTTTTCCAATTGGCAATAGAGTGTTCTCCATTATTCGCATAATGAAAGGGTTGTACTAGAGGGTCCTCTTTAAGGTCCCTTAGAGGAAAGTAGGTGGCTCAGTGTATGGACTACTGGGCCTAGAGTCAGAAAAATCTCTGTTCAAACTTGGCCTCAGACATTTACTATCTGTGTGACCTAGGAAATCAACAAATCTCTATCTGTCTCAGTTTCTTCAGTTGTAAAATGGGGATCATAATAGCAACTGCCTCCTAGAATTGTTGTAAAGTGCATAACACATTATAATAAATGCATATTCCCTTCACTTTCTCTTCTAATTGTAACATTGCAATTCTAGAGACTTCTGCCATGGCCCCTCTGTGGACCTGGGTCCCACCAATCCAAGGAGAGGCCTCTCAGTCTCACTTTGTCTCCTTAATCTAGAAAGATTGAATGTGGAAGGGAGGACAATGTCCTAGGGGCTTCTAGAGGCAACTGTCTGCAGGGTGTTTTGGGGGTAGGTGGTAGACAGCAGTCCTAGAGAAATGGGATCCCAGCCATCTAGGCCTTCCTTGATCTCAGTTGATAGAAGTAGGAGGTGAAGGACCACATAACCCGGCCACATTCTCATAGTTCTTTCTCTTGTCCCCTCCCTCAATCAGGTTTCACAGGTTCTCACTGTGAGGTAGACATCAATGAATGTGATCCTGACCCCTGCCACTATGGAACCTGTAAGGATGGCATTGCTGCCTTCACCTGCCTCTGCCACCCAGGCTATACTGGGCATCGCTGTGAAACCAACATCAATGAATGTCAGAGCCAGCCTTGTCGAAATGGGGGCACCTGTCAAGACCGCCACAATGCCTACAACTGTCTCTGTCTCAAGGGGACCACAGGTGAGGTCTTTAAGGAAGGGGTTAAGGCAAGAGAACCAGAGGGAGAAGTAAGGTCATTCAAATAGGGTGTGAGGGGAGGGAGGGAGATAGAGAGAGAGAGAGAAGGGACAAGACAGAGGTTGAAGATTCCAAGGGTTGGGGGAGGCTAAACAGGTCTTTTTTATATATTTTGTGTATAAAATGTTATCTTACTACCTATCCGTTAAGTCCCAAAAGGGGTTTTTAAAAGATTTTTAGAGCTTAAAACTGCAGTAAGACCCTCTATTTTTATAGATGGAAGATCCTCTGGTAAGGTGATGGGGGAATGGAGCAGAGTAGGAGTCAGGCTTGACAATGACCATTGATTCTCTCCCAATTCCAGGGCCCAACTGTGAGATCAATCTTGATGACTGTGCCAGCAACCCCTGTGACTCTGGCAAATGCATAGACAAGATTAATGGTTATGAGTGTGCATGTGAGCCAGGCTACACAGGTGAGGATCTGGTTCTGGAAAGTAGCATGGGGTACCTACCTTCTTGGAGTTCTCTAATGTCAGCAACCTTTTGGATTACTATCATGTGTCCCCATCTCCTGTAATTAGCCTATATAGCCCCACTTCCCAATACCTAGGATTGTTCTAGGTCATTCCTGCCCCTAAGTCTGACAATCTAGTTGGTACATAAAAACAAGCAAGGTTAACATGTTTGAAGTGATAGGTTGCAAATGAGTCATGCCATCAGTAAGGAAGTTGGAAGGAAGGAGAGATCATTGAAGGCTGAGGTGGTTAGGGAAAGCTTTGTGGGGGATTTAATCTAGGTCTCGAAGAGCAAGTGGGATTTGGAGAGGTGGAAACTGGGGGCAAAACATAAACAAAAGCAGAGACATTTGGAAAAAATGCAAGGTGTATTTGCAAGCCAGTCATCTAGTTTGACTGGAATGAAAGATTTTTGTAGAGAGTAGAAGGAGATGAAAGTGGAAAAGCAGGTTGGAGTCAAATTATAGAAGGTGAGGAGCTATAGCTTAAGGAGCTTGGACCACCCTGTAGAAAATAATAAGGAGCTCTTGAAGGTTCTTAAGCAAGGGAACAACATGATGAATGAAATCCACATTTTAAGAAGATAAGTGTGGTTGCCTGGGCAAAATGAACTAGAGGCAGAGGCTATTGCTGGACATTCTCCCTTGGTCTTAGGATACCAACTAGCTTCTTGGTTAGCCTTATTCTAACTGCTCACCAGCTTCCTTGCTTCTTACAGCTTGGGTTGGAGTACAAGGGAGCAATGAGGGCTGTATTGTCTACAGGAAAGAGGAGGATGTGGTCACTGAACCTCATTTAATCTCTATGGGTCTGTTTCTTCCTAAGAAATGAGGGGGTTGGACTAAATGATCTCTGATGTCCATTTTTGCTCTAAATCCTGTGAACCCATAATCCCAGACTTGTGGGTCTCAGGGCTATCAGGTTCCTTGTCATGTTTGACTGGTTGGTTTGTTTACCATGGACAGAACAGTATCTTGGATCAGTGCCTTCTAAGCCTGACCCAAGGCACCAGCAAAGAACCCACATCCCTTTATTAGGTCTTTCTTGTTGCCTTGAATAAAAACTCAAGAAATAGTTCCTCCCCTAATCAACTGAAATCACGAATATGTATATAAGATGTAGAACTGGAAAGGATTACTTTGGTCCAAGCTCCTTATCCTGTAGGTGAGGAAGCAGAGGTCCACGGGATTGGATTCCTTTCCTAAGAAAGAATGTTTGGAAGAGACAGATCATTCAGCATACTAACAACTCCTTTCCAAAGTTCTTGCACACTTGTTTTGTGTGACAATTCATGTCACCCTCCGGAGATGGACAGGGCACATGTCATTACAACTGTTCGATAGATGGGAAAACTGAGCCATAGAGAAAGGAGTGAGTTAGTGGTAAAGTTGGAACAATCCCAGGATCCTAATACTCAAGTTCAGTGGTTTCTTGCTAGGTCACATTCTTTACCAACCATTTTATTTTATAGATGAAGAGACTGAGGCCCAGGGAAGTTAAGAGATCTTTCCACAGTTAGTAGCTAGTAAGTAGGAGAACCACAATTCAAACCCAGGTTCTCTGACACCAGAATTATTTCCCTTTCCAACTTAACCAAGATGCTCATCATCCCTTACCAAGCTGAAGATGGAGAGAGACTGGAATCCATTGGAGAGGGCTTATGGGTCACCATTCCACTGATTTCCCTGTCTTCTTTCCCCTTCCCACCAGGGAGTATGTGCAACATCAATATTGATGAATGTGCTGGAAACCCATGTCACAATGGTGGCACATGTGAGGATGGCATCAATGGCTTCACCTGCCACTGCCCAGATGGCTATCATGATCTCACATGCCTATCTGAAGTCAACGAATGCAGCAGCAACCCATGTATACATGGAAAATGTCGGGATGGCCTTAATGGGTACGTAAAATCCTAAAGCTTCAGGGAGTCAGATATTCTGGGCTTTTATCCTTACCATATCTCATTGGTGGGATTCCGTGGCTTCATTCTGCAGTATCCTTAGGTATCAATTTCCTACCGTCCCTGGCTGGATTTGGGCTTCTTCTAACTACACACTTATTCTCAATTATGACCCTGCATTTCAAGGTGGACAATGAAAAAATGTGAGTATATTTAGTCAAGGGCAAACAAGATGGCTAAGAGACTTTGTTCTTTAGGTACAAGTGTGATTGTGACCCAGGCTGGAGTGGCACGAACTGTGATATTAATAATAATGAATGTGAGTCGAACCCATGTGTTAATGGAGGGACCTGCAAGGACATGACCAGTGGCTACGTGTGCACTTGCCGTGAGGGCTTTAGTGGTGAGTGGGGTCCTGGTGATGCAGGAAGGTATCATGGTCTACACTTGAAGACAGTCTGGGAGTTCCTTTGATTTCTCCTTCACTCCTGTGCTATTTTCTGATAATCTACTGGTCTTTGGCTATAACTATAGGCCTCAGAAACATAGGACAGGTGAGCCAGAATTAGGGGGACATCCTAGCTAATGGAATGCTCCATTTGGATTCCATTCACAAAAATGTTCATTAAGCATTTGCTGGGTGGGAAAATAAACATTTAACAAGTCATTATTAAAGTACAAAAGGGGCCCTCTGAGAAATGTAATGGGAATTTCAGAGGTGAATAAAACATGGCCTCAGCCTTCAAGAAACTTCCTGTCTCGTGGAGGACACCAGAGTCACATTCACAAGTACTTGGGAAGTATAGGTGGATGGTTGTCAGTGTCATGATGTCCTTGGGAATGATGATTTGAGCAGTGATTCTTTTGACCAAGACTATTCTGAGCAGTATAACTATGAAATACATTACTGAGGTTGGATCTCAGGGTAGAATTCTCTTTTGCTCTTGGCTTCCTAGTTCAAACGCAACTCATGGTGAGGCCCTGACTGGCCAAGAAAACAAATTTGTGACAGGAAAATGAAAGAGGGGAGTGCAAAAAATAAAAAAGAAAAAACCGCTGAGAGGAAAAAGAGTAGAACCACTAATTTTTATAGCTGGATGGAACCTTTTACATAATCCAAACCAGTCAGCTAATGAGGAAAGACTAAGGCCTCAAAAAAGGCAAGGAGTTGCTTGAGGTCAGTCATTGAGTTCATGGCAGAACTGAGACTAGAACCCTAGTGTTCTCCTTCCAAATCTAGTGCTCTTTACAGTGTACCATAAGAGGGAAAGGATGAGAAAAGGCAGTAAATACTGTAGGAAGGAGGAAGGAGTGGGTCTTTAAACTATAGCCATTTATCCTAAGGAAGATTAAGCCCATCTCTGAGAAAATGGAGCATGATGATTTGTTTTTTTGTCCTAGGACCCAACTGTCAGACCAACATCAATGAGTGCGCTTCCAACCCATGTCTGAACCAGGGCACCTGTATTGATGATGTGGCCGGCTACAAGTGTAACTGTCTTCTACCCTATACTGGTGAGTGAGAGTGGGAGTGGGAGGACACTGGTAACAGTGGTCCCTTACCAGCACAGGTGTATGTGGTTGCTACCTCTCTTTTTCATCCAGCCTGAAGAAGAGGCTCTTTCAAACACTCCTGATCCACTCTCAGCACCACCCTTAGAATGATTCTTTTTTAAGGGAAATAAGTTTATGGGCAAAACTCTGGACTAGAGCATTAGAAGAATAACACCACCACCACCCCCCCCAAAAAAAGAAAAGTATCCATAAGGTGTATCCTGAGGGATCTAAATCATACTGGGGAAACTAATACTTTGCAGAAAGGACCCATATAATGGGCTTTAACTTCAGCTAAGTTGCTTATGCCTCTTTCTTTGAGCAATTGTATGCTTAATATAAGAAGACAGCAAGATGAGATCTATTAGAATTGAAAACCTAAGACCAACTTGTCAGGGATGTACCCCTCTAGAATTAAGTCACTGATTTGGGGCAGGGGCCTCAAAGAAGGTAATTGTCCTCCTTGATGTGCCCCCTACAGGTTAAAAATAGGGCTAAAATTTATCAGTGCGTACACTCATAGAATGTCCAGAACTGGAAGGGTCCTTGGAATATAGAGTGTCAAAGTTAAAAGAGTTTCCCTCTGTCCCCTAAAGAGCTACCATTCTTTGTGTAAGAGTAATCAAGGTGAATAGGACAGAGATTAGAGAGTCTAGTGGTTGGGGGAGGCTGGACAGGATGTGTGTATGTTTTTATAGGGGCTGAAAACAACTACTGAAAAATCCAACCAAGTAGGATTTGCTTGAATGTGAAAATGTGAGAAATGTTTCCTTAAGAATCCTAAGTGCCTGCTCATTGACCACATGTCCAGTGATAATAGTCCCATGCAAAGAATTGATTGAAAAATTCTTTAAACCAAGTATCTCTGAGTTTTCACTCTGAGCATGGGAATGTGGGTGGATTTCTGCAGTTTGGAGGGAAGGTGACAAATGCAACTCCCTGAACCATGGTCCTAAATCTGTTATTTTAGCCCTGATGGATGCTGCTAACGGAACCTGACTCAGAAGGGGAGGAAGCTTCCGAATGGGCTGTACTTTGATTTCCTGTGACATAGGGCCATAAGAGAAATATTTGCTTTGACCAAAGATAGGGGCCTACATTCTCAATTGCTCTCCCAGAGTCAGGCAGCTGTTATTTAAGAAAACAGTACAGGGCCCTTGTCTGTTTGGGGGATGCTATCCCTTTCCGGGTCTATAGATGAACAGCATTCTCTCTACTGTTCATGCTCCTTTTTGGAAAAACCTACATCAGAATCCCCTGAAAAACAGAGACTGGGGGCAATAGTATAAGGGAGAGGAGAGGGAATTAGTGCTGATCTAGTTCCTGTTGGCCAGCTTCCTGCTTCCTCTTGCACAAAATGGCAACATGTGCACAATTGTAGGAAACTCTGGCGAATTTCCTGTCTGCGCAGATCTCCATGGAAACAGATAGGAAAAATCAGCTCTGGAAAAATCACAAAGGTCTAGTTGGAAGATAACAGTTAACAAGGAAGATAAGATTTCCTAGTCGTTTTATTCCCCCCATATGCCCTGTAAACAGGAAAACTATAAATCAGATTTCATTTTCTTTTTATTAAAAAATCACATACATGTATCTGCTTGTCTATGTAAATGTTTTTTCCAGGTGTATGTTGAGGAGAAAAAAAAATTTAAGTAGAACATAGGGACCCAAATGCCAGGGCTCTGGTTTACTCTCAAGTGACAAATAGGAGTTACTTTAAGAACCAGGGGAATGCTTCTAAATGATTGGCTATCCTTGGAGACTGACAGGTACAAATGGCTAATTCCTAAGGTTTTGCTAGGTGGCAATTCTCAGTGGAATTCTGCCATGGGAATGAAGTACTTGAATTAGCCTGACCTGGTTTTTGGAGTAAGGGTGTTAAGAGTCCCTTGGAAACAACCAGACCAGACATGGTATCGCAGCCATATAGAATGATGCTAGGAAGTTGATATCTCACTTCATCACCACCTTCCTTCTTCCCATTCTAGGTCCCATTCTGATTATCAACTACTTTTGCTAATTTAGGAATCCTTAGTAAAGTGTTAACTGATAATAGCTTAAGGGGAATGCATCCTCTATCCAGGGATTATTAAGTAAGGAACTTTTAAAGACCTTCAGAAGTCTTTGAGAGAAATTAAGCCATAATGCTAGAAATGAAAGGCAATTGGATTGATAATTGGGAGGGTGGAGGAAGGTCGAGACCAGAACCTCATAGTGCTGCAGCAGCCAGATGTACTAGCTCTGGATGTTTAATTCAAGTAAAGTCATCTCACCTTGTCACTTCTCTCCCAATGATCAGGTGCCACCTGTGAAGAAGTCCTGGCTCCATGTGCCAAAGATCCATGCAAAAATGGTGGAGAGTGTAAGGAGTCAGAGGATTATGAGAGCTTCTCATGTATGTGCCCCACAGGCTGGCAAGGTAAGGCTTTTTCAGAAAAAAGTATCCCATGATGCTTCTTGGGGCTCCTTCATCCATCTGTTAGGTTGTATTTCAGGAAGACCACAGGGCAAAGTAAGACTCTTTGAAGTAACACAGCTCAAAACAGTAGAACAGGCATGGGGTCAGGGAGGCCCAGTCAGACTGGAAGTCAGTGGCCTATCTGGGCTTTTGGTCATACTGTCCAGATTCTCCAGAGCCCTGCTCTCTGACCAGGTTTCTCCTATATCTAGAACAAGTGTATACAGCCATTCAAGGAGGCAAAAGGGTTCTCGGCCTTGCCCTTGGCTTGTTAAAGGATATACTGACATTGCCTTTCTTCTTTGGAATTTTCAGAATCAGTATAGAAGCCCAAATTCCTTCTAAACCCTTAGAGAATTCTCAGGAGAAGGATGCTGTGGAAGTGAGTCTCCTGAGTTCAATGGGGATAGTTTTCCATGTTTTGATGTAGCTACCCTGGTCAGTAGAGAGCTAGGTGATCCGTGGTATGACAGGCAGTGCAGTGTAAAAAAGGGCCAGACTGGGACTCTGTGGATCAGGTTATGAATTCCCAGCACTGCTGTTTGCTAATCATCTGTGAGATCCCAAGCAAATCACTCTTCCTCTCTGGGCCTGTTTCCCTCTCTGTAAAATTATTGAGTTGGAGCAGATGACCTCCAGGGTCTATTCTAGGATTTACAGCTATGTGTCCCTATGATCCTTCATCCACCAGGACAGACCTGTGAGATTGACATTAATGAATGTGTGAAGAGCCCATGTCGGAATGGCGCTACCTGTCAGAATACCAATGGAAGTTACCGCTGCAGCTGCAGGGCTGGCTATACTGGACGTAACTGTGAGACCGATGTGGATGACTGCCAGCCAAGTAAGAGTGGGGTTGGGTCAGGTGTGGGAAAGAGGAACATTAGGGAACATAGAGGGATTGGTGACCATCTGAATTATTACCATGGCAGCTTCCCCAACAGGGCTCTCCTGGTGTTGAGGAGTAGTTAAGGCCCTCTCAGGGAGGTATAGTGGACTTAGCACTTGCTTGTCAGTAGGATCATGGATCACTTGGGTTCTAGTATCAGCTCTCTGCAGCTGATTTTAGAAATAATTTTTAATGAGGCCTTTTGTTTTTACACAATAGTCAGTTACCCATAACCCTTCTTTTCCCCTCCTCATTTGAATTTGAAACATTTAACCAAAACCATTAGATACCTTTGTGACCATGCTAGACCTTATATACCACATTTCATGCTGTAGTCTCCCACATATATTCCTACTGGAAGAGGAAATGTTTCATTATTAGTTTTCTTTTTTCTTTTCCCAAAACTGGTTATATTTTAACATATAGGAAATTATTCATTAATGACATGGAAGGCATTCTCCGAAATCAGCTGGCTGTTCACATTAAGATGACTGACTTATCAGAGCACAGACATTTCATTTTTTTAATTTTTTAAATTATTTTGTTTGCTTTCAGTGTTCTACAATCACTTCCATGTAACTTAGATTTCTCCCCCCCCTCCCCCTCCTTCCCCCTTTCCTCTCTGAGACAGCAAACAATTTTATATAGATTCTACACATACTTTCCTAGTAAATATATTTTCACCTTAGTCATGTTGCATAGAAGAATGAAAATGACTGGGAGAAATCATAAAACAAACCAAAACGTAATACAAAAGAAAATGATCTGCTGCATTCTGCGATCAAATTCCACAGCTCTTTCTCTGGATGTGGAAGGCATTTTGCCTTAAGAGACCATTGGGAATTTTTTTAGGCCTTGCATTGCAATGAACTTCTAAGTCTACCAGAAAAAATCCATGAATACTGTGATTGTTGCTGTGTACAAAGTTCTCCTGGTTCTGCTCCTTTCACTCAGCATCAGTTCATATAAGGCTTTCCAGGTCTCTCTGGTCTTCCTGTTCATCATTTCTCATAGCACAAATTTCATCATATTCATATACCACAATTTATTCAGCCATTCCCCAATTGATGGGCATCCCCTTGATTTCCAGTTTTTGGCCACCACAAAGAGAGCTGCTGTAAATATTTTTGTACATGTTGGACCCTTTCCCCTTTTTATGATCTCTTTGGGATACAGTCCTAGCAGCAGTATTGCTGAGTCAAAGGGTATGCCCATTTTTGTAGCCTTTTGGGCATAGTTCCAAATTGCTCTCCAGAATGGTTGGATCAGCTCATTAGTTTTCTGAGACAGAAACCATTCATTAAAATTAATTTAGAGTTCAACTGCCTCTCTTCAGTTTTAGTCAGTGAACGTATACATATGTTCTCATTTCTTGTCAGTCTTCCTGTGTATTTTAAATTGCCTTATATTTGTTATAGTACAATATATTGGAATATATTCTATTGGGCTTATCAACCATAATTTGTACGATCCTTCCCAATTGATAAGAACCTACTTTTTATCCTTTTTTTTAATTTTTTGCTACCACAAAAAATTTTTCTCTGAATGTAAGACTTTTCTGCCTTTGACTTTCTTGGAGTATATATGCCCAGTGGTGGGATCTCTGGGTCAATGGGAAGGAATAATTTAGTGACTTTTTCTGCATAGTTCCAAATTATTTTCCAGAATAAGTGGATCAATTCACAGGACTACCAATGATGTGTTAGTGTATCTGTCTGCCTTTAGCCTTGCCAACCTTTGACTCTTGGTCTTTTGTTTTTGCCCCTTTGTGGGGTGAGCAAAAAGCTTAGGATTATTTTAATTGGTGATCTGAAACAATCTTTCATATGGTTGTTGATCTGCCATTGATTGTTGCTGTGTGACCTCTTAGATCCTTGTCACAATGGTGGTGCCTGCTCTGACGGTATCAATACTGCCTTCTGTGCTTGCCTGCCTGGCTTTCGAGGTCCTCAGTGTGAGGAAGACATCAATGAGTGTGCCAGCAACCCATGTAAGAACGGGGCCAATTGTACTGACTGTGTCAACAGTTACACCTGTACATGTCCATCTGGCTTCAGTGGAATCCACTGTGAGAACAACACTCCAGACTGCACTGAGAGGTGAGAATTGGGATACAGGAGGCAGAGATCTCTAAAATGTTCCATCTAGTCAACTCGCGTCCCTGTAAATTGTGGGAAAAGTGCTTTGTAAATGTTACTTATATAAATTTGAGATGCTTTTTGTCATAGAAGCAACCTTCGGTGGAGAGTCAAGAGATTTTCTAGTTTTCTGATCTCAGTTCTGTCACTAATTTTTGTGCTTTGAGACTTTGAGCAAATGACTTCACCTCGGGCCCCCACCATCTTTCTTCAGCAATAAAATGGAGAATATAATAAATACTCTGCCTGTGTCACAGGGGTGTGGTGAGCATCCAATGAAATAATGAATATGAGAGTGCGTTTTAACAAATGTGAGGGTGAGTCAGAAAAGCATTGGACTGATGTACCTCTGACTCTGACAGATTTAAGGTCCACTTGACCTGAGCAGCACGTTGCTTTCATTCTTTAGGTCTCAGCTACCCCTTTGTCTAAAATGAAGGGGCTTAGATTAGATGATCTCTGAGGCAGAGATGATCTCTGAGTTCTCTTAGAATTGCTCTGATTTTTTTTTTATTTGATAAACAAAGATATACAAGAAAGAGTTTTGGGAAATATACTTGCATTGGAATATTATTATATTATAAGAAATGCAAGGTAGACAGAATCAGCCAGGTGGCACTGTGGATAGAACACTGGAACTGGAGTCAGGAAGACCTGAATTCAAATATGGTCCCTGGGCAAGTCATTTAACCTCTGCCTGCCTCAGTTTCCTTAACTGTAAAATGAGGTTCATAATAGCTACCTTACAGGGTTGTGAGGATCAGATGAGATATTCGTGAAGTGCTTGGCGCATGGTACTCTATAAATACTAACTGCTATTATCATTATTATCATAAATGAAGAAAATTTCAACTTCTAGGTACTTAGAGAAACTTTGAAGAAACTTTTAAACTTTCAAGTTCTTGCATTGCAATGAAGTTCTAAGTCTACCAGAAAAATTCCTCGCACACTATGGTTGTTGCTGTGTACAAAGTTCTCCTGGTTCTGCTCCTTTATAGTTCTTTTTCTTTTTTTAGTAGATAGTGGAGGTGGGAAGAACAAAGGAAATGAATGCTTAACAATCAAAAAATGATAATAATAAAGAACTAAATGTGCCATAGCATCTCAAACTAAAAAGAGAAAGAAAATAGGCTTGCTTCAAAGACTTTTTGGGGCAGTATCTAGTGCTTAAAGATCAGGTTTGACTATATACACTGAGATGTTTTTGCAGATGGCTGTAGAATTAGCTGGTTTGGAGCAAAGGGTGGTATTCATTATTGTGTTTATAACTGGTAGTTATACTCCTTCTGCCTTTCAGCTCCTGCTTCAATGGGGGCACCTGTGTGGATGGCATCAATACCTTCACCTGCCTCTGCCCGCCTGGCTTCACAGGCAGCTACTGTCAACATGACATAAATGAGTGCGACTCACGCCCTTGCCTGCATGGAGGTACCTGCCAGGACAGCTATGGCACCTACAAGTGTACCTGTCCTCAAGGATACACAGGCCTCAACTGCCAGGTGACTGTTGCCTACCACGCTTATATATCATGTTGGTCAGATGGAAGAAGTCTTGAGTTCCTTTATACTTTAGGGGTTTGTACTCTGCTTTAAATCTAGTATACGGAAAAACCTGGATTTAGACTGAAGATGAATCTATCACTGAGTCTATTTGATGATTAGCTGAGAAGCATGGTGGGACAGCAGTGAGGTAGAGTGGAAAGAGCTTTGGTCTTCAGTACAGAGATCTGAGTTTTTGCCATGGAATAGCATATGACCTTGGGGGAGAGTTCCTTCTTGCTGGGCTTCACTTTCCTCATCTGCCAAATGAAGAGGTTACTAGATGATCTTGGAGAGGTCCCCTCTAGCTCTTAGGATTCCAAGATTCTCAAAAAACAAACACAAAGAAATCCCTGCTCTCAGCTTTGAAAGGAAAGAGTGACAGTTGAAGGATGGAGCAATTATCAAGAATGATGATTTGAATTAGATTTCCAAAGATCAATGGATAGGATTTGATTAGGCAGAAGGAAGTAGGGAAGGAGAGGTGTTCCAGGAGAGGAAAATGGAAAGTGGGCATGGTGTATTTCTGGGACAACGAAGACATCATCTAAGGAGGGGTGGTGGATTTGACAAAAGGATTTTTCACCTCACAAGACAAACCAGTGCAGATCTCCATTTAGGTGTTAAGATGAAATACAATTTCAGTTTTAACTAGGGTACCTTTAGAAAGAAAACCAGTATACGAAACAAGGTTAACAGACTAAATCCCCATTGTTCTTCTGGGCCCAGCAGAAGGATTTGATTGACCATTTCCCTTCCCTAGAACCTGGTGCGCTGGTGCGACTCATCACCCTGTAAAAATGGTGGGACGTGCTGGCAGACCAACAATCTGTACCGCTGTGAGTGCGTCAGGGGCTGGACTGGCCTCTACTGTGATGTGCCCAGTGTGTCCTGCGAGGTGGCTGCCAAGCAACAAGGTGAGTTGCTTTTCTTATTGGTGGGTGAACAGGGGAGTATGGAGGGATCATAAGAGGTTTCAGTGCAGGCCCATGTTGGTTGCCCCAGTGTCATCTCCTTAGGTTTTTTGGGACACAAGCAATCCAGACATTTGCCTATGGAGACTCCAGAAAACAACCACCGCCCAGGCTGCTGCACTCATACAGCACAGCTTATGTCATTACTGCTTCCTAATTAGAAGGCATGGTCTGATCCCTGTGCAGAGTTCTTAAAAGAGAAAAATGCTGTTTCATATCCGTAAAGACCAGCCCCTCTCATTGTAGAAGTCAAAAGGGGGCTTCTTGGGACTAAAAGTATTTTATATTTTTTTTTTTAGTTGTTTCCTGGGTCACTGTGGCTAAAAAAAAAGAAATAAAATCCATCTCCTATTAGCCAATCCCATGATTATCCCCACAGACTGAGCCCTCTTTCCTGTTCCCTGTAGATACTGATGTGGCCCACCTGTGCCAGAACTCTGGGCTCTGCATGGACACTGGTAACACCCACTACTGCCGCTGCCAGCCAGGGTATACAGGCAGCTACTGTGAGGAGCAGGTCGATGAGTGCTCTCCCAATCCCTGCCAGAATGGAGCTACCTGCACAGACTATCTGGGAGGCTATTCATGTGAGGTGAGTAGGAATACAAGGGACTGGCAGAGAGACACAGCAAACTCACTCCCGTGGGATACTTGGCAAGGACATTGTAGACTGGATTGTCATAAAGCAAGTGCCATCTTGACTGGTGGGACAGTACTAGTTGTTGAAAACATTGTCAATAGGTCAAATGAGGGCTTGTGTATCTGCAGCCCTATGCTGGTCATATGTATGGTACCAGGCTCTGAGGAACTTGGGAAGATTCACACAGTGCAGTTCTTCATATTTTTGCTACTTTTTTTACTGCCATTACTGCTATATAGGATTAAGGGGAGTTTTAAATTTATGGGAGGTCACTGTAGCTAAAAAATTTATCACTTCACAGCCAGTTTCTAGATCTTCATACTTAGGCTGGACCTCAGCATAACTCTTGTTTGGCTGTGTACTTGAAACCATTTGGGCTCAGCAATCAGACCCTTCCAGAGCTTGTTCTCTGCTAAAACAGCCTTTGAGACACCTGGAACTCTGTGCCACAATGAGGCATTAGAGGATGTGAGTGTAGAAATAGTTCTTGTACACAGAACCGAGAGAGACCAGTCCTTATCCAGGCTATGTGGCTCAGGCACTAATTTGGAGAAGAAGGCAAGATAATTGATAGCCAGAGAAGTCTAAGGTCTTGAGTTGGTCTCTAAAATGGATAGATAGTAGGAGTTGAAGGATGACCTTCTAAATTAGCCTGAGAAAGAAGTGAAATGCAGGCTACTTGGAGGATAATGTAATTTTTTTTTGAGGATGTAGAAGCCAAATTGGTGATTTTCCTGAGGGAAATGGTTATTTTGTAAAGTAGGTTTGAAGGAGAAGGCAGAGAAAGATGGTGGGGTGAGGTAGTGGTGGAATCTGTCCCATACTGTAGGAAAGAGAAAACACTGACACACACGTAGCCCTTACAGAAAAATACAGGCCAGGGTGTTCATTTGCTCTGAATTCCTCACTCTGCTGATTGTGAGTGCTGAACAAGGTAGTGTGGCAGTCAAGGAAGGCTTCTGGACAGAAGCAGGGTTACTGTAGAGACCTTCTTAGGAAGAGCCATCCCCAATCCCCTGAGCTTCTTAAAGCGCATTCTGATTTTGCCCTTGAATATTGCAGGGGCATAGGAGATGGAGGCCCAGGACTGCTACATTCTGCATACATTACCTCAGCCCCGTAATAGTTGGGCCCCCTGAGGCAGCTGAGTCTGTTCAGGGCTAGGTTCTGATGTTTTCTCCTTTTCCCCTCTTCCTTTTCAGTGTGTTGCTGGCTACCATGGGGTGAACTGCTCTGAGGAGATCAACGAGTGTTTGTCCCACCCTTGCCAGAATGGTGGCACCTGCATCGATCTGATCAATACATACAAGTGTTCATGTCCCAGAGGAACTCAGGGTAAGGAAGCGATCTTCACCAGGGGAAAGACCTTGGGTTTTTTCAGTGGAAATGCAAATAAAGAACATTTAAGAGCACAGAAAGGCAAAGATGAAAGTCATGTATTCTCTGTGAGAAATTGAGGGGGTAGGAAATGCTTCCAGCCATATAGAGTTAGAGAATAAAGGAAGTCTTCACAGAGGAGGTGCTCCCCTCAGAGCTAGCAGCCCTTTTCAGACTTGCCAATTTTCACTTATCTATGTCTACTACCACTCTCCTGAGTTACTCTCCTGAATTCAGTATGTCTTCACATAGATTTATTTCTTTAGTGCTTTTCACTGTCCCCAGTGGCCATGCTTAGGTTAAACCTAAATGACTTAAGTTGGCTTCTTATAATCCTCCCCCACTCAGGTAACATCCATCCCACCTCCTGACCCTATCTGTCAATATTGAAATGCATTGTTATGTAGTGGAAGGAGCCCTGCATTCAGGGAGTCTAAGTCTGTGTTGTCTATATTGTTGGAGATTGACTATTCACTTTCTTCCTTCCTCTGTGGTTGTTGGCAGGTGTGCACTGTGAGATCAATGTGGATGACTGCAACCCCTTCATAGATCCTCTTACCCGGGGGCCAAAATGTTTCAATAATGGCAAGTGTGTTGACCAAGTGGGAGGCTACAGTTGTAACTGCCCTCCTGGCTTTGTTGGAGAGCGCTGTGAAGGTGATGTCAACGAATGTCTCTCTAACCCCTGTGACCCCCACGGCACTCAGAACTGTGTACAGCGTGTCAATGACTTCAAGTGTGAATGTCGGCAGGGGTACACAGGTGGGCAGGAGGGGAACAGCAGGAAGGAGGCTGTTTTAGGGACTGGGTGGAGGGAAGAAGTGGGAGGGAGATGGGCAGAACCAATGAGGGGCTGACTTTCCTCAATTTTATATGCCACCTATCACCAACCTAGGGCGCCGTTGTGATTCAGTCGTTGATGGCTGTAAGGGCAAGCCCTGTAAGAATGGTGGGACCTGTGCTGTGGCAACCAACACTGGACGTGGCTTCATCTGCAACTGCCCCTCTGTATGTAGTGATGCGGTTTTGTGGGGATCTGGGGGGGGGTTGGCAGAAAGGGGTGGAAGGAGGAAGGGAGAGGAAATTAAAGATAGATAAGTTGGTGTCTCCAACTTGGAGGTGACCAGTCCCGGATGCCTCACTGAAGTCTCCTCCCAGAACTCTCTAGGGTTACACTAAATCATGAGTTATGAGTCTGAGGAGGAGGAGATACTAAAAACTCTCTAAACTCCCTAGGGCTTTGAAGGTGCCACGTGTGAGAATGATTCCCGTACCTGTGGTAGCCTGCACTGCAGGAATGGGGGTACCTGTGTCTCTGGCCAGAAGAGCTCGAAGTGCTTGTGCATGGGACCCTTCACAGGCCCTGAGTGCCAGTACCCAGTGAGCAGCCCGTGCCTCTCCAACCCCTGCTACAACCAGGGAACGTGCGAGTTCATCCCCGAGAGCCCCTTCTACCAGTGCCACTGCCCTGTCAACTTCAATGGACTTCTGTGCCACATCCTGGACTATAGTTTCTTGGGTGGGGTGGGAAAAGACATCACCCCACCTGAATTTGAAGAAAAATGTGAGATCCCTGAGTGCAGGAAGGACACTGGTAATAAGATCTGTGATGGGAAGTGTAACAATCATGCTTGTGGCTGGGATGGTGGAGACTGTTCCCTTAACTTCAATGACCCCTGGAAGAACTGCACTCAGTCTCTGCAGTGCTGGAAGTATTTCAACGATGGCAGCTGTGACAGCCAGTGTAACAATGCTGGTTGCCTATTCGATGGCTTTGATTGTCAGAAAGTGGAGGTTCAGTGCAAGTAAGTCTCCTTCCTCTGCCATGTGTTTTTTCTTTCCTTCCACTTTTCTTGCTTCATGAGATTTAGAAGGCTTTTTATGCTGATCCATAGAAGCAGCCAAATTTATTTTGTGTTCTGATGGGATTTAGTGATTTGGAAAAGCCTGCATTCCTGTCCCCCTCATATCCCCTTCTGGAGGATGGGGAAGGGAGGAATTTAGGCAAGGGGATAGTTTTTCTGTTGGGGATAGCATAAGCAAAAGCTCACAGTTGAGAATGTATCTCTGGTGTGTTCAGGGAGTAGATTTGGAGACCATTCCAAAGGGGACCCTGGTGGATGGTTCTAAGTAGCTCAGCTGTAGTTCATTTCAGGATACAGTGGAGGAATCCATGGCTAGGAAATGATGTTCTCCTCCTCTCCCTCTAGCCCCCTGTATGACCAGTACTGTAAGGACCACTTCAGCGATGGTCACTGTGACCAGGGTTGCAACAATGCAGAGTGTGAGTGGGATGGTCTGGACTGTGCTGACAACATGCCCGAGAAGCTGGCAGATGGGACCCTGGTGGTTGTGGTGCTCATGCTCCCAGAAAACCTGAAGAACAACTCTTTCCATTTCCTTCGGGAGCTCAGCCGAGTATTGCACACCAATGTGGTCTTCAAAAAGAATCCTAAAGGGGAGTACATGATCTATCCCTATTATGGCAACGCAGAGGAGTTGAAAAAGCACCACATCAAGAGGTCTGCGGAGAGCTGGGCTGACATTCCAGGTGCTGTCTTCAATAAAATGCAGACTTCTCTTTACTCCCAAGTTGGAGGGAGGCAGCGGAGGGAGCTAGACCAGATGGACATCCGAGGGTAAGAGGTCCAGTGGGTTTTCTGGGACCTTAAGTTCATCATCTTTTATCTTTGTTTTTCTAGCATTTCCATTTCTCAACAAATCCTTCCTCCCCCTCCCTTATCCCATGTTACAAAGAATAAAAGAAGGAAGGAGAAAAGCAGTTCAGTAAAACCAATCAACACATCAATCAAATCTGACAGTACATGCACTGTTTCTCTCTCCCCCTCCCCACTTTGCAAAGAAGGGAGAGAGGTACATTCTCATCTCTTTTTGAGAGGATCAAGCTTAATCATCATTCAATCACATTATCTTAATAATGATTCCACATAAACTTCATACTGTTGAAAGCATACTGACTGTGCATTGGTTTCTCCATCTTTCCCTAATGGGACTATTAACAAATATCGCATGAGATAGGATGTATGAAACTAAGTAGAGCAGATCTATACATCTCTGAGGGGTGGTAGTTCTTTTTTGGGGGGTGGGGAATTTCCTAGGCCTTGCCTTCTTGAGTCTATGTCCATCACCTTTCTCAGTCTTGGTTCCACTGAGGGACAGGGTTAATGTAACATCAAATGTTACTTTGTTCAGGAACAGCCAAGCTTCTCAGAGGCTTGAAGACATTTCCTATTCTGTCTGTTCAGAAGGGTTAACAGAAATCTCTTGCCTCTGAAATGTGGACTGCCAAATCAGGGGTTGGGAGAGAAGAAATGAGAATATTCTGCCGACTCTCGCACTTGTATCCAGTCATCATTCCTGTTTCTCCCCATTCCCCATCCATACAGATCAATTGTGTATCTGGAAATTGACAACCGCCAGTGTATCCAATCATCATCCCAGTGTTTTCAGAGTGCGACAGATGTGGCAGCCTTCCTGGGGGCCTTGGCTTCGATGGGGAACCTTAACATTCCCTACAAAATTGAAGCTGTACAGAGTAAGTAAGCCCATCAAATCCTAGGGTATGCAGCCTTGTTCACCTGGATGGAGACTAGAATTCCCCCACTCTAATGCCATTCTCCCCTTTAGGTTTCCTGCCTAGCTCATTCATTTAGTCAGTTCCCAGATCTACATCTGGCTTATTTTCCTCCTTAAAAACCTTGAATTATTTTTTATCCTTTTTGGGGGGAGCAGAGGGATGGGAAAAAGGAAGACAGTAAGGTTTAAATCTGTCTTAATTTCTCCAAAGACTGGGACTAAATCATCTTTGTCAGCTAGTCTGAGGGGTGTCCCACTTCTGCTGTTTTGAGGTCTGGAAAAGATTTTCTAGACCTCTGAACAGAGTACAAGGGAGACACCTCATGGTACCAGTGGTGCCAGCTGTTAAGAATGATACATCTTTGGAGAAGTAAGTTTATTGGTAAGTCATAGTAAGTAACTGGGATATCTATCTTTCTATCCTCATCTACTCTCTACATTTCACTCCCCCTCCCCCTCCCCAGACCTTTTTTCCCTTTGTTGGGTATTATTTCAAAATCATTACAGCTTTAAAAAAAAAACCAAGAATTGATCGGTGTCATGTGAGGAGTTGAAGTTTGTATCTTGAAAATCCCCCCTAAATCCTTTGTCTTAACAGCTCAATGCAAGTGCACTGATTTGAAGTTTGCTAATCCTTTTCCTTAAAGGAGAAAAAAGTAAAAGCTGTCTCCAGATACAGTGGGCTAGTGCAGGAGAGAATTTAGTGATATTTTGCAATTCTGATTAATCATGTATAAAATGACCTTATTTTGGGGGAGAATGATCTAGAGCTAGTGAGTTACCTTTTATGAACTAATTTCACTCCATCTGTCTACTCCGGTCCATGACTTGATATGTAGCTCAATGTTCCGGTGTGTCCTCTTGCCCTGTCCCCTCGTAGGTAAGACAGTGGAATCCCCGGAGAACTCAAAGTTGTATCCTATGTACGTGGTTGTGGCTGCTTTGGCGCTGTTGGCCTTCATTGCCTTCGGTG
This sequence comes from Notamacropus eugenii, assembly GCF_028372415.1. Classification (NCBI taxonomy): domain Eukaryota; kingdom Metazoa; phylum Chordata; class Mammalia; order Diprotodontia; family Macropodidae; genus Notamacropus; species Notamacropus eugenii. The sequence continues at coordinate 489,589,396 of NC_092872.1, forward strand.
TGCTGGTGTCAAGAAAACGGCACAGGGAACATGGCCAGCTGTGGTTCCCTGAGGGCTTCAAAGTGACCGATTCCAGCAAGAAGAAACGACGGGAGCCTTTAGGCGAGGATTCAGTGGGATTGAAGTAAGTCACACAGCAGAAATTTTAACCCATCTGATTCCAGGAAAAGTGGGTGGAGGTCTGAAGGGGGGGTGTGTGTTGGGAACAGGCACTGTCCTCTTAAACTGTAGTGTTCTGCAAAGTGGGAAGACCTTTCCCTGGGGAAACTTCCCTTTTCCATTTCTTGCATGGTGGATTATGTTCTGTGAGAGAAGTGGCCATTCAGCATATCGAGCAATTGTAGATGGGGTCCAGAGGGGAAAGAGCTGGGGAGGAGTCTTGTGAAATGTTCCCAGACTCTCTCAGTGAGCATACTTCACTCTTATCCTTCCCTCTACCCTTTCCAAAGACCCCTGAAGAATGCCTCTGACGGTGCCTTAATGGATGACAACCAGAATGAATGGGGAGATGAAGACCTGGAGACCAAGAAATTCAGGGTGAGCTCTGCTGCGTGCCAGTTAGGGATAGGTCAATGAGAGGCTCTTATAAGCTGCTGATGCTGGGAAGTTTCTAGTATTTGCATATAGCTCAGTTAAAGCCTTTCTTCCTGAAGTACCTGAAGCCTTATTTCTCTACCCCACCCCTCACCTCCCCTCTTCCCTTCCTTCCCCAGTTTGAAGAACAAGTCATGCTGCCAGACATGGATGATCAGACAGATCACCGGCAGTGGACTCAGCAGCATCTTGATGCTGCTGACCTCCGGATCCCCTCAATGGCTCCCACCCCGCCACAAGGCGAGATTGATGCTGACTGCATGGATGTCAATGTCAGAGGTCCTGGTAAGTGGACCCTCCCTAAGGATCCTCATGCTTTCTCTACTTCAGCATAACTTGTAGATCTATTTATATAAACAGCCCCTGGCACTGTCCTTTCCCCAAACCCATTAACGTCTTCTCTGGCATGTTCTAATTCCCACCCTCATTCCTCCGCCACACGCAGAAGGTCAATAACAACATAGTGTGATCAACATTCTGAAAGCCTGCTGTGTTGAATGGGGAGGGAAAACTCTTTTCAGTTCTGTTAGATTTCAAGTTCAGAAAAGGTTGTGAGAAACTTCTCGAGACTCCCAGCACAAAAGTGTGTGTGGTCCGCCCCCATCCCCAGCTTTCTCTTTAGGACAATTATCCAGTTTCAGGTTTTGAGTAGCACATGGCATATTTAAATGTTCTTGTCTCCAGAAACTATTACCCAAGCTGCCTCTCTCAAGAAGGCAGAGCCTTCTCTTAATCACAAGAGTTTTAAAAGCCTCATTCCATATGGGCATATGTTGCTTTTGGTGGGTGAAGAAACAAAAATGCAGATACTAAATGAAGTGAGACAGTGGGGTCAGTGACTGAGCTGACAGTCCAAGGGTTCTTTAAATAAAATTTGGATGGAGGAAGAGAGTTCTATTTTGTGTCTTTGGAAAGTAAAAACTACAGCAATGTTAGAGTAAATAGACATTCACCTTTGTCTCCTATAGATGGTTTTACTCCCTTGATGATCGCTTCATGTAGTGGAGGGGGCCTAGAGACTGGCAACAGTGAAGAAGAGGAGGATGCTCCAGCTGTCATCTCAGACTTCATTTACCAGGGAGCCAGCCTGCACAACCAAACGGACCGAACTGGGGAGACAGCCCTTCATCTGGCTGCCCGCTACTCCCGTTCAGATGCAGCCAAACGTCTTCTGGAGGCCAGCGCAGATGCCAACATTCAAGACAACATGGGCCGGACTCCTCTCCATGCAGCTGTGTCTGCTGATGCTCAGGGGGTCTTCCAGGTAGGTGCTTTCCAGGTGCCCTGAAGCATTCATCCTTTTTCTTTCCTGAACTTTTGGGGCCAAGCTGGTTGGGGGCATGGGATTTATGTGATATTTCCCTATGAAATATGATCACTTACTGTAGAATGAGAATTTTGGCCCCTAAAAGGGGATTTTTGGATGTTGATGTGGGATTGGGGGGGGGGGGGGGCAGGACGGGACTGATTAGAGGATACCTTTTAAGTTGTGCACATATTACCCATATATCAAAAGGCCCCATTTCTTTTTTTTTCTTTTTTCTTTTGGAATCCACCATTCTTCCTCATTCACTTAAGCTCAGAATGTTTTGGGCCTACTGTGTGACTAACACTGCATTCTGCTTTGGCCAGGCACCTGGTCTTTTGATACATGTCTCTGCAGTTGTCTTCTTCCCTGTCACTTCCCTGACTCTTAAATTCTCATTTTCTCTGGGTGCCTAGATCCTGATTCGGAATAGAGCTACAGACCTGGATGCTCGAATGCATGATGGCACCACCCCCCTGATCCTGGCTGCCCGCTTGGCAGTGGAAGGCATGCTGGAGGACCTGATCAACTCCCATGCAGATGTCAATGCAGTTGATGATCTGGGTAGGTAGGCTCTGGGGGATAGAAGCTAGCCAGCGGTAGTAAGAAGAGAGCCTGGGGTGAGGTGAGGAGAAGGTTTCCTTTTTCTTAACACTTGATTAAATATGTTTTGACCTTCTTGTCCCCTAGGCAAGTCTGCCCTGCACTGGGCTGCTGCAGTAAATAATGTTGATGCGGCTGTTGTACTGCTGAAAAATGGAGCAAATAAGGATATGCAGAACAACAAGGTAGACATGAGACTGCATGGTTCCATGACCAGTGACAACTCAGGGTGGTTTGGGGTGGGGGAGGGCGGTATTGCTATTTTCAAAGTTAAGTTTACCAGATCCTAGTGCTCAAAGATATTAACACATGAAAAGAGCACTAGGTTTGGAATCACAAGGACCTAGATTTGAATCTTGACTACTGTTAGCTAATAGGCAAGTTGCTTAACCTCTGGGCCTCAGTTTCCTTGTCTATAAAATGAGGAAGATAATATCTGAGGCATTTAATTCATAGGTTTACTGTGGGGATGAATTGGGAATGAATTTAGGAAAAGCACGTAAGCAAACTTTAAAGAATATTATATGCTCACACACAGAATAAGTTACGTAAAGGATATGTTCTTTACATAATGTCCACCATATAAAGAATATGCACAAGTGTAAGTAACTAAAGGTAAATGTATAATGAAGGATAAGCACTTGTCCCAAAGTCATGTCTGTCTGAACCGTATCAGAAAAGACATGGAAAATGATGGTGAAAAATACTAACAAAAGTCTAATTTGATTCCATTTCATGAGGATGTGCAGGAGAGGCAGCAGAGGGGAGTGGGCCCTGGATTTAGAGTCAAAGGACTTGGGTGTGTCCCATGTGAAAGTCATCTTGAACTGCTTTCACATCTGTAAAATAAAGGGATTGTACTGTGGACCTCCAAGATCCTTCCAGTTGTAAATCCTGTAAACTTATGAGTTCTGACCCAGTTTTAAGTTTTGAGTAAGCATGTGGTTCCCTACCACTTTGAGAGGGTTCTTTCTCATCTGATACTCTCAACCCGGTGTCCTGGTGACTGTAGGGAAAAGCAGCACTGTTAATTCCCTATGTGCCTAGAAGCCTTCTTGCCTGGCTTTACCCTGCTTGGTCTGTTGTCCCTTCTGGAGAATGGATCCAAGCATAATAATATTGATCATCATCTGAGATCCCAAGTAATTATTAAGTTTGGTTTTAGGATGCATATGTTTGCTCTAAATTATTTTAAATTCCTACCTAATTATGATATGGCTAATATTGAAATCAGTTTGTCTTCCACAAGTTCCTTTGCCCCACTGGATGATAGAGAGAGCTCTCCTGGACTAAAACGGATAAAATGGAAGTAGACTGTCATGTTAGACTCAAAGGTTACCAAATGTAGTAGGAAGTGTAGACAATATGGTGTAATAGAGAGAAAACTGGTTGGGAGGGAGACTTGTATTCAAATTTGCCTCTGACATCTACTTATCACTTATACTTCCTAGAACTGAGTTTATTCATTTGTAAAATGAGAGGGTTGGACTCTATGAACTTTAATATCCCTTCCCAGGGCTCATAATTGCAAAGCATTCTGGACGATGGGGTTTAAATTCTGCTAGGGTACTGCAGAAACCTTTACTGACTTTCTCCTAAACAGTTTTTTGTTTTCTGTCTCTTCCTACAGGAAGAAACGCCTCTGTTCCTGGCAGCCAGAGAAGGGAGTTATGAGACTGCCAAAGTTCTGCTGGACCACTTTGCAAACCGGGACATAACCGATCACATGGATCGACTGCCTCGCGATATTGCTCAGGAGCGGATGCACCATGACATTGTGCGGCTTCTAGATGAATACAATTTGGTGCGCAGCCCACCCCTGCACAATGGGCCACTGGGGGCACCCACCTTGTCTCCTCCACTCTGCTCCCCTAACAGTTACATTGGCAACCTGAAGCCGGCTGTCCAGGGCAAGAAGGCCCGGAAACCCAGCACCAAGGGACTCAGTTGTAATGGCAAGGATGCCAAAGACATCAAGGCCCGTAGGAAAAAGTCTCAAGATGGGAAGGGATGCCTTTTGGACAGTTCCAGCGTGCTGTCTCCTGTTGACTCTCTTGAGTCACCCCATGGCTATCTGTCAGATGTGGCATCTCCACCACTAATGACTTCCCCCTTCCAGCAGTCCCCATCCATTCCCCTGAACCACTTACCTGGTATGCCTGATGCCCATCTAAGCATCAACCACCTAAACATGGCTGGGAAGCAGGAGATGGCCACACTGGGTAGTGCCAACCGCTTGGGCTTTGATGCAGTGCCACCTCGCCTGTCTCACCTTCCTGTTGCTTCTAGTCCCAGCTCAGTAATGAATAGCGGGTCTATGAATTTCGCAGTTGGTGGAGCAACCAGCCTGAATGGGCAATGTGAGTGGCTTTCGCGACTCCAGAATGGGATGGTCCAGAACCAATATAATCCACTGAGAGGGAACATCCCTCCTGGGCCTCTGAATCCACCTGCCCAGAACCTCCAACACAACATCTTAGGGCCACTCCATAATGGCCTTTCCTCTACTACCCTGTCCCAGATGATGAGTTACCAGGGTATGCCTAACACACGGCTGGCCACCCAGCCCCACATGATGCAGGCCCAACAGTTGCAACAGATGCAGCCACAGCAAAACTTGCAGCAACAGCAGCAGCAGCAGCAGCCACAACAGCACAACACAAGCTCCACAACTGGCCACATTGGCCAGAGTTTCCTTGGCAGCGAATTGAATCAACAGGATGTACAACAGCTGGGGAGCAGTAGCATGGCTGTGCACACCATTCTGCCCCAGGAGCCCCAGATCCTGCCAACAACCCTGCCATCCTCCCTCTCTCAGCCCATGACCACTACTCAGTTCTTGACACCACCATCTCAACACAGTTACTCTTCCCCCATGGACAACACACCCAGTCACCAGCTTCAAGTTCCTGATCATCCTTTCTTGACCCCATCCCCAGAGTCACCAGACCAGTGGTCTAGCTCCTCTCCACATTCCAACATCTCCGACTGGTCGGAAGGCATATCAAGCCCACCTACAAGTATGCAGTCACAGATAGCACACATTCCAGATGCTTTTAAGTGAACACATGGTATCTAACCACAAAACTTGTTTTTTTTTTCTTTCCTAAAAACCATGAGAGGAAAGAAGACATTTAGGAATGCTATATGCTGTGACTTGACTGAAGGATTCAATTTTCTTTTCTTTTTTATATGTTTTTATACAGAATAAGACAAAATTTTAATTTTTTTTAGTATTTATTTATGTACTTTTATTTTACATGAAAACACTGCCTTTTTTATTTATATGTTCTATGTAGGGCTCAAAGCAAAAAGTTTGTTTTGAGACAAAACTAGCTGTTTAGAAAAATGATTTTCTTTAATAAGATGATTTTTTGTGTGTTTATAAAGATAAGCAAAGATTCATGATTTAGAAGTTACATTTATTTATTGATAATCTTTCTAAATCTGGAGATAAATGATAGGGAGGATAGGGGTAAGAGTTATTTTTAAACCAGCTATGCAGAAAAGTTCCCCCAAAACTGCAGTTTTTCCCTGGCCCCATCCCACAGTACCACCCATTGCTTTATTCATCTTCCAGTGTTTTCAGTATCAGTGGACTGACAACTGTCTCTGCAAGTAGAAGTTGTAAAGTATAAATTTTCAAGAAAACCTAAAAGAAAAAAGAAAAAAAGGAAAGAGACTTTGAGGTCTTCAGCAGAAGTCCTTTATTAATTGGCATATCTGGTTTTAATATGAATTTGAGGTATATTAAAATGGAATGATTTTTTGAAATGTACTTAAAATGTTTCCTTAAGGATACATTTTATGGTACCAATCATGAATCTTTGTTTACAATTTCAGTATTATGTAGTTTCAGGTTCTTGTTCTTTCAAAAAAAAAAAAAGGTTTTGGGTTTGTTTGTTTTTATTTAAACACTGATATGAGCAATCAGGTCAGCTGACCTGTGTTCATTATTAAGCTAATAGATTTCACATCTTAGATGCCATCTGTTTAGGAAAAAAAGAAAGAAAGAAAACAGGACCATGCATGGCATCAACAAAGGAAAAGAAACACCTCACCTTTAATGTCTTTTTTTCAGGTTCAGCAAATAATTGAATGAACAAGTTCTGGGATTGGGGTTTGGTCTACCACACCTTGATTTTCTGTTCCTATTTTTTATAGGAAGTTTTCCAGGACACTTTAGATAAATGCATAAAGTTTTTTTGGTGGTTTTTTTTTTCTTTAAACAAATTCATTATACCAGTCTAGGCTGTGTGCTTCAGTCCTATCCAGACATCCCTTTCAGGTTTGGGATGTGGGGTGTTTGTGGTAAGTTGAAGTTGTATCTGATTTGGGGTATACACTGAAGCCTCTAGTCCTAAGGACTAGAAGAGTGAGTGGGAAATGCAGCTGAGGACTTGGGTAATGAAGTTGTTTTAAATATAATGTTGGCCATTGGACCCTCTCTGTTCCAAGTGGTGTATCTCAGTTATGAGGTGACACATGCTTGAACATGAGAGGAGGCAAAAAGAACAACTTTGTAATCTAATGTATAAGCCTATGGCAAGTTAAATGTTTGTAAATAGATTTTTAAAAGATGGATTTTGTTTCAAAAATCTCAGCAAACAAGTCTTAAGTATTTCATGCCAATTAGAGATGTCAGAATATTGCTCTACCTGCAAATGAAGAATCACCTGGATGTGCAGGGATGTCTGTTTGTTAACCAAGACAAGCCCTCTCCGGCATTGTGGCTATCAGGCCAGATTGGATGGCCTGCACCTTCCCAAACAGTGATGTTGTGGCATCCCTAATGTGCATGACTAAACATCATACGATGTTGATTCTTCTCATGTTTTATAAACTAGGCTGTAGTTTACAGAAGAGAAAAAAACCTTTTAATAAAGTCTACATGCAAAATTGTAGATTACAAAATTATGTAATTTTTGTTTTTGTTAACTGATTTGCAATAAATGATTCTGTCATCTAGATTTTACTAAATCTGGGTATGGTGATTGGTCCCCTTCCTCCTCCTACCCTCCCACTCTTTTTTTGGATTGTGAAGCACTGAGCAGAATTCTCTCTTCTAGAAACAGATGGCTGAAGGGCAAGGGGGAATCTTCTGCAGTTAGAGATATGGAACAGCTTTCCCAAGTCATGGAAGATGGGAATAGAGATGGGAGTTTAGGTATCTCCTTTCTCCAGAAATTTTGGGAAATTTCAGAACAAATTAAAATGTGTGTCTACAGACTCAGTCATGGAGGATAGGAAACCAGAAATGGTCTGCTTTAAGCAAGGTCCAGACTGCCATTTTAATAGTTTATGCTGACTTGACACTAAGAAGTCTCAAAATGATCTAACAAGAAAGCTATTAGCTTTGTTCAGTTTACGTCTTACCTGTCATTCAAATACAGCTACCTCCATGAAGATTTCCCTGATCACTTTCTCCCCTTCTCCTTTCCCTCCCTCCATGTCACTTTTCCTTTCCCTACTAGGGATGACACTTTGCACTTCTCTTGTGGCATTTTTCAAACATGCTTATTCTATCATTCTTCACTTAATTGTAAGGTCCTTCAAGGTAGGGCCAGATCTTGCTCAGCTATATCCCCTGAACAATTCTAGAGCAAGAAAAAACCATTCCAGTCAGCCAGGTCTCCTGCCTCCTCCTGCAAGAAGAGAAACACCACCACTGAACACCAGACTTCTTTCCAGGGAAGAAGAGAATGGTCATTCCATTAAGTCTCCTGATCATCTGCTTTGGGGGAAGGGGACTAACACATTCCTTTAGTTCCAAGAACACTTGTCCCCTCACTGGAACCACCTAAGGCCTTAAGAGTACTACACCTTGTGACCAAACCCCTATGATTCTATCTAAACTCATTCCTCAGTAACGAAAATAATTATACCCAGTCATACCCTCCTCATCCCAGTGATTGTGAACCTTTAACAGTCATCATAGAAAGCCCTGTTCCTGACCCTCCAATACCTGAGTTATTCCATTTCTCTCAATCACACCTTACCTAATTGGACACCCTCACCCCCACCAAAGTTCCACTCTGTAATGCCTGCTCCAACCACAGGCAACAGACTTGCCTTCATCTTAACTCTTTTCCTTTCCTACTCCCATGGTCTAGTTCTCATTGAGACCTAACTCCCTCCTGATGACAGCGTCCCTCACTCATGACTCATTCATTGGTCAAGGTGAAACAATTGGATGACTTCTTGCTCCCCATTGCTACTCCCAGTTTCTCCCTCAGCCACTATCATTCATAACCTCTTCTCTGAAGTTCATTCAGTCTGTATCTACCACCCAATCAAAATTCTCACACCTGTTGTCTACCAACTTCTAGAACATTCCCCTTCTTTCCTTAATGAATTCAGTACCTGATTAATAGTCTTCTTAACTCCTACCCTAACATCAGGAGACTTCAACATAGATACTGATAATATTCCACCAAACACTCTAATCTCATAGTTCCCCAATTCACTCCACATAACCTTCTATTCCACCCCACCTCAGTCACACAGAAATATGGTTATGATCTTAATCTTGCCATCGCTCACTTCAGCAGCACTTCAACCTCCGTTAATTATGAAGTTCCCATATCTGATTACAGTCTATTGTAAATGTACCTCATTCAAACTTTGTTCTTCACCCACATCATGACCTTCAGTTCTTTCTCAGACTTTCACCACTGCACTAGCTACATTTTCCTCCCTCCTCTATTTTGATCCCCCTTTTTCTCCTCCAGAGTGCTTTGCCCCCTCATCACATTGTCCATCTTTCCATTTACTCCAGGCCATCATCCCCGAAGTTGTCAAAGTTATCTTCCTAAAGTACAAGTATGACTATGTTACCCTCATCCCCCCCTTCCAATCAATAAAATCATTGGTGACTCTCTATCAACTCCAAGACCAAATACAAAGTTTTTTGGCAAAATATTCTCCACCTTTCCAGTGTTCTTGCATTTTACATTCCCTGTCCCACCCCACCTGCATCCTAATCCTGCCATGTACTCTGCAATCCAGTGACACTGAATTTCCTGCTTTTGCTTGAATAAGACATTCCATCTCCAGACTCCAGACGTTTTCATGACCGTCCCCCAAGCGTGGAATGCACTCCTTCCTCATCTCTGCTTCCTGGCCTCCCTGGCTTCCTTCAATTTCCAACTAAAATCCTACTTTCTCTAAGAAGTCTTTCCTGATCCTCCTTCTAGTGCCTTCCCTCTGTTGATTGTTTCCAATTTATCTTGCAGATAGCTTGTTTGTATATATTTGTTTGCATGATGTCTCCATTATATTGTGTGTTTCTTGACAGCAAAGACTGTTTTACTATTCTTTATATCCCCAGTGTTTAGCACAGGTACTTAACAACTATTTATGGGCAGACTCTAAATCTAGCTTTTTAGGGGGATTCCAAATCACTTGAGCTCAGTTTAAGTAGTGGGTCTTGACCCTAGTCCCAAAGAGGAGGAAAGGGTCTTTCCTAAAAGAACAGGTCATTAACAATTCCACCTAAAGTACAAAGGACCAGATTGATTTAAGTAGAGATTTGACCACAGCAGTAACACCAACATGAAACTGAGAACACTAATGTAATTTTATAGGCTGCTTTCAATCAATCCACAAACATTTATTATCTGTCTTCTATGTAAATGCCAGGCACTGTGCTAGGTCCTATACATACAAAGACAAATGAAATAATTCCAAAGCTTAAGGAATTTATTGAAAAGTGCAAAGTGTTCATGACCAAGGCAATGAAGCCTCTGTTTCATTGTCTCCTGGTCAGACCACATTGGAGTGCTACTCCTAGTCATCTTTTTCCAGATCTCAACCTTGGATTTACCTCCACCTTTCTTTCTCCATTCCTACCCCTGTGCTGCTAAACACCGCCTGAGGAAGGTATACAATTGGGTCAGCATGCTAACTCGGTCAACTACAAATTTGTTTTCTAATCTCAACCGCTCAGTATTTTATGGCAATCTTTGTACTTCCGTTTGATGGAGTCTTTCACACTAATTCACAACATCAGTCCTGAACTTCATGAATCACTTGTTCTTTAAACCTTGTGTGATCAAACCATCTTTTTCCTATCCCTCTCAGCAAAGAACCTCATTGCATATTTCACCAAGAAAATCTGAGACTTTATGAGCTCCCTTCACCACCATCCCCAACCTTACCTTTCAGATCCTTTCATCATCCCCCATTTTCTCCTCTGCTCCAGACTAAGGAAGAAGAGAACCCTTTCTTTGCCAATACAAATTTGTACCCATAATTCCATTCTCTCATCTTCAATATGCAACTTGCCCTTTCATTCATTCTCTAATCTTCAGCTTCTCTTTATTGTTCCATCCTGGCTGCCTAAAACCATTTAGATCTCATCTTCAAAAAAAAAAAAAAGTATCACTTAGCCCACAAGCTACTGTCCCATGTCTCTTCTCCCTTTCCTGGCTTGGAAAACGCTTCCAACCACTTGACTAAAACTGCTCTCACCAAGGTGACCAATAATTTCTTGTTGTCAAATCTGGGTGGCTTCATCCTTGACCTTGGTAACTTTTGGTATTATTGGCTAACCCCTTCCTGTTGGTTACCCTCTCTTCCCTGGGTTTTGAGGATTCTGTTCTTGCCTGATTCTCCTATCTGTCTGCTTGTCAGTGTCCTTTACTTAGTAATCTCTATGCTGATGTCTCCCAAATCTACCTTTCTAGCTCTTATTATTCTCCTAAAATCTAGCCCTAAATCAAACACTTACTGGATAGTTCTACCTTTGAGTTCCTACCCTTCTTGCTATCTTCCCTCTCCCTTAGAGTGCCACCTTAGTTCAGGTGCTCAACACTTCTCATTTGGAATACTAAGATAGCTTCCTAATTGATCTCCCTGCCATCAAATTCTCACTTTTCTAATCCATCCTCTATACAATTGCCAAATTAATATTGCTGAAGAATAGGTCTGCTAAGTTATTCCCTTGCTTATGAAGCTGCAGCTTCATAATAGCTCCCTATTATTGATAATGATAGCTCCCTATCAATTCTAGTATGAAATGGAAACTCCATTTTGGCATTTTAAGTCCTTCATAGTCTGGTTTCAACCTATTTTTTTCAGACATACTTCATCTTATTCCCCTTATTTGGCATTCCAAACAAAATGGCCTGCTTGCACACATCATTCCAACTCTCACCTCCGTTTCTTTTTTTAAATATTTTTTTCATTTATAACTTATTTTGAACAGTAACTTTAAAATTTTTTTGAGTTCCAAATTCTCTCTTCCCCTCCCTGCAGCCTCTTCCTCACTCTTTGAGAAGGCAAGCAATATATAAATTATGCATCTGAAATCATGCAAAAACATATTTCCATATTAGTCAAAAAAAGGAAGAAAAATAAATCGAAAAAAAAATATTCAATTTACACCCGGAACTCATCATTTCTCTCTCTGAAGGTGAATAGCATTTTCTTCCATGAGTCCTTCAAAATTATCATGGATCATTGTATTGACCAGAATAGCTAAATCTTTCACAGTTGATCACTCTTACAATGTTGCTATTACTGTGCACAGTGTTCTGATTCTGTTCACTTTATTTTGCATCAGTTCATATAAGTCATCCCAGGTTTTTCTGAAACTATCTTATTCATCATTTCTTTTCAAAAATCCATTTATTTTTAGTTTTCAACATTCACTTTAAGAAGATTTTGAGTTCTAAATTTTCCCCTTCCCTTCCCTCCCCCCTTCCCAAGATGGTATGTAATCTAATATAGGCTATACATGTACAATCATATTTAACATATTTCCACATTAGTCATAAGGTAAAAGAAGAATCAAAACAAAAGGGGAAAACCATGAGAAAGAGAGAGAAAAAACAAAAAAGAAAGAAAATAGTATGCTTCATTCTGTATTCAGACTCCATAGTTCTTTCTCTGGATGTGAACAGCATTTCCTATCATGAGTTTTTTGGAACTGTCTTAGATCAAATGCACTGCTGAGAAAAACTAAGTCTATTAAAGGTGGTTATCACACAATGTTGCTGTTACTGTGTACAATGTTCTGGTTCTGCTCACTTCGCTCAGCATCAGTTCATGTAATTCTTTCCAGGTTTTTTTGCAATCCGCCTGCTCAACATTTCCTATGGAACCGTAGTACTTCATTACATTCATATACCACAACTTGTTTCACCATTCCCCATTTGATAGGCATCTCCTCAATTTCCAATTCTTTGCTACTACAAAAAGTGTCTTATAGCACAACAGTATTCCATCACAATTATATACCATAACTTGTTTAGTCATTCCCCAGTTGATGGGTATCCCCTCAATTTCCAATTCTTTGACACCACAAAGAGAGCTGCTATAAATAGTTTTGTACATATAGGTCTTTTCCTTTTCCTTTGATCAATCTGGGATTTAGACCTAGTAGTGGTATTGCTAGGTCAAAGGGTATGCAGTTTTACAGATCTTTGGGCATAGTTTCAAATTGTTTTCCAGAATAATTGAACCAGTTCACAACTTCACCAACAGTACCTTTGTATCCCTATGTTTCCACATCCCTTCCAGCATTTATTTTCTTTTTCTGTCATGTTAGTCCATCAGGTAAGTATTAAGTGTTACCTCAGAGTTATTTTTGTTTCTCTGACCTATAGTGATTTAGAACATTTTTTCATATGACTATAGATAACTTTAATTTCTCCTTCTCAAAAATGCCTTTTTACATTCTTTGACTATCAAATGAGGAATGGCTCTTTTTATAAATTTGACTCAGTTCTCTATATATTTGAGAAATGAGGCCTTTATCTGAGAAACTTGCTGTAAATCTCCCCACCTACCATCTACCACCCAGTTTTCTGCTTTCTTTCTAATCCTGACTGCTTTGCTTGTACAAAACCTTTTCAATTTAATGTAATCAAAGTAATTCATATTAAATCCCGCAACGCTCTCTTCCTTTTTTTTGGTTGTAAATAGGTGCCAGTTAAGCTATTCCATATTCCTTTATTGCTTATATCACTCTTTATGTCTAAATCATGTTCACATTTTGACCTTATCTTGGTATATGATGTGAGATGTAGGTCTACACCTAGTTTTTTCCAAACTACTTTCCAGCTTTCCAAGCAATTTTTGACAAATAGTGAGTTCTTGTCCTAAAATCTTCGATCTTTGCATTTATCAAGCACTAAACTATTATGGTCATTCCCTACTATATATTGTTTACCAAGTCCATTCCACTGATCCATCATTCTGTTTCTTAGCCAGTACCAGATTGTTTTGATGGTTATCACTTTATAATACAGTTTTAAACCTGGTGCTACTAAAGCTGCCTTCCTTCATGGTTGTTTTTCTTTCTGTTGATTCCTTTGATATTCTTGACATTTTAGTTTTCCAGATGAATTTTGTAATTGTTTTTTCTAGAAGTACAAAATAAGTCTTTGGTAGTTTAATTGGTATGGCATTGAATAAATAAATTAATTTTAGGTAGAATTGTCATTTTTATTATATTGACTTGGCCTACCCAGAAGCAATTAGTTTTTGTACGAAATGTGTTTTGCAACTGCATTCCTTCTAGTTCTTAGATCTGTCTTTGATCAAATGAGTGGACAGTAGGGGATATCTTGCAGGTAGACTCCCAAGTATTTTATATTGTCTGCAGTTATTTTTAATGTAATTTGTCTATCTCTTCCTGCTATGTTTTGTTGGTAGTATAGAAATCCTGATGATTTATGTAGGCTTATTTTATATCCTGCAATTTTGCTAAAGTTGTCAATTATTTCAGCAAGTTTTTAGTTGATTGTCTATGGTTCTCTAAGTATACCATCAGGGCAACTAGGTAGCACAGTTGATAGAGCATTGGGCCTGGAGTCAGGAAGGCCCAAGTTCAAATCCAGCATCAAGCACTTACTAGCGGTGTGACTGGGGGCAAATCACTTAATCTTTTTTGCCTCAGTTTCCTCATCTGTAAAATCAGCTGGAGAAGGTAATGGCAAACCACTCTAGTATTTTTGTCAAGAAAACCCCCAAGGGGGTCACAAAGCATCAGACATGACAAAAATGACTAAACGACAACAAAGTATACCATCATATCATCTGTAAAGAGTGATAAATTTTTTTTCTTATTTTTATTTTTGTATCAAATTCTTTTTCTTTATTGTTATAGTTAGCATTTCTAATACAATACTGAATAAGAATAGTGATAATGTTCATCCTTGCTTCATCCCAATCTTATTGAGAAGGCTTCTAGTTTATCTTCACTACAGACAATACTTACTCTTGGTTTTAGATACTATTTATTATTTTAAGAAAAGCACATTTATTACTTTCTAGAGTTTTTCAAGAGGAATGTATTTTGTCAAAAGCTTTTTCTGAATCTATTGAGGTAACTACATTATTTTTGTTATTTTTATTACAAATATGGATAATTATGCTTTTAGTGTTCCTAATATTGAACCAGTCTTGCCTTACTGGTATAAATCCCACTGGGTCATAGTGTATGATCTTTGAAATATATTGCTGTAATCTCCTTACTGGTATTTTATTTAAACTTTTTACATCAATAGTCATTAGGGAAATTGGTTTAAAGTTTTCTTTCTCTGTTTTTCTGTCTCTGGTTAGGCATCAAAACTATATTTGTGTCACAGAAGAAATTTTGTAGAACTCTTTCTTTACCTAGTCTTTCCAAACAGTTTATATAGTATTGGAATTAAATGTTTTACAAATGTTTGGTAGAATTTGGTAGAAAATTCATTTGTAGGAGAGGATTTTGGGAAGATGGTGGTGTAGGTCAGAACACTTTGGGCTCTCCAAACTTCCTCCACAAAAAAAGATGAAACATTGCCTCAAAGTGATTGCTGAGTAGCAGAAATAAACAAAAGTAGGGGTAAAGCAGTTGTCCTCCTAAGACAACTTGGGAGGACCCCAGGAAAGACTTGACCTCTAGGGGCTGAGGTTGGCCCAACTCAGTGAAACAAGCAAATAAGCCCTGAGGGCAGCTGAGTTGAGAAGCAGCCTCAGCCTCAGGGACTTTCATCTCACTGATAGTGCTGAACTGAGTAGAAGATTGGAGGACCTTCTACTGTTGAGGGATGCCAAGTGCAGCTGTGTTGACCAGACACAGTTCCAGGTTGCCACTGCAGAGGAGGAGGAGCTGTACATGCCTGGTAAGTATAGTAGCAGAGGGGTGGAGACTCTGATTTTTGGTTCCAGGGCAAAGAGGAGAGTTGAACTTTACAGACACTGGAAGGATCACAGGGAGCAATAGAATTTGCTATATAGTATGGCAGGGGGCCCTAGCTATGGCTAAAGAGTGGAGAGGAGTGCCCAAAAAGTGCTGCAGAATGTGTTTGTCCTTTGTTCTCAAAGAGGACCATGATATCAAGATGATGACATGATTTGCATTTGACTTTGATTTGAGTGAGGGAGGGCTGTGCAAGGTCACCAGCCTCACTCTCTCCTCCAGAGCCATCTGAGTCCAGTGACCCGATATTCATCAGGATGACTGGAGATGGCCCAGGATGCAATACAGCACTTTGGTCATTTTAGGCTAAGGTCTTATCAGTTTCTCACTTTGAGTGAATAGGCCTCTTTAAGAAGTTGCTCAAGGGATGGCCCCTTCTAATAAAAGAAAATAAAACAAAAAAATCAAACTGGGAGGGGAAGACCCTCAGGGTTCCTAGGTAAAAGAGAAACAGTTATTATTTAGTAATCAGCACAGGATAGAGCTTAGAAAATAACAGTAGCAGAGCCAACATGGTGGAGTAGAAAGATGCACATACACTAGCTCTTACCCCACAGCCCATAAAATACCTCTAAAGAAAGACTCTCAACAAATTCTAGAGCAGCAGAAGCCACAGAACAATGGAGTGGAGGATATTTCCAGCCCAGGATGAGCTTAAAGGTCAACAGGAAAGGGCTGTCGCACTGGACGCGGAGCCCAGCCCAGCCTTGGCCTTGTCACAGCACCCAAGGAGGATCTGAGCAGGCCTTGGGGGTGGAATCCCCAGCAGCAGTAGCAGCAATTGGCAGATCCCTCAACCTACAGAAGCCAAAGCTCAGTGAGAGGGTTTATTCAGCTGGCTGAGAAGGGAGCAGGGTCTTCCCATAGCTCTGGCCTCAGATGGCAATGGCAGAGGCCACATGGGGAGGCAGCAGCTCCCACAGCAGCCCTCATCCATTGTTGGATCGTAAAGCCCCTAGGGGAACTGAGCAGCTGATCCATACCTCAGCCATGTGTGGGGGCCCTGCCCCCACCTAATGCTCCTGGGGGAATTGAGCAGCTGATCTTTATCTCACACTGAATGGCGGCCCTGCCCCCTAAAGCCCCCGGGGAAATTAAGCAGCTTATCTGAATCTTAGCCCCCAGTGCTGGCTTGGTGGAACTGGAGGCCAGGTAGCTGCAGAAAGGAAACCCTACCACTCACAGATTATGGGCACAAAAGTTTCTGGTTGCTCCCAGACCAGTGTACACACTTGATTGTGCCACCTTGGAGGAACTGAGATCTTACAGATACCCAGAGTATACCCTACTCTTGACAAAGGACCCAAAAGCCAAGTAACTGGTTGGAAAAATACCCAAAAAAGGGGAAAAAAATAAGACTATAGAAGGTTACTTTCTTGGTGAACAAATATCTTGTCCCATCCTTTAGGATGAGGAAGAACAATGCTTACCATCAGGAAAGACATAAAAGTCAAGGCTTCTGTATCCCAAACATTCAAAATAAATACTCAATGATCGCAGGCCATGGAAGAGCTCAAAAAGGATTTTGAAAATCAAGTAAAAGAGGTGGAGGAAAAATTGGGAAGAGAAATGAGAGAGAGGCAAGAAAATCATGAAAAATGAGTCAACAGCTTACTAAAGGAGACCCAAAAAAATGCTGAAGAAAATAACACCTTTAAAAATAGGCTAACTCAATTGGCAAAAGAGGTTCAAAAAGCCAGTGAGAAGAAGAAGGCTTTAAAAAGCAGAATTATCCAAATGAAAAAGGAGGTTCAAAAGCTCACTGAACAAAATAATTTTTTAAAAATTAGAATAGAGAAAAAAAGGAGAAGATGGCGGAGTAGAAAGACGCACATACACATAGCTCCGAACCCACAACCCACAGAATGGCTAGAGGGGACCAACTCATGGTGAATTCTGCACCCAGAGGCCACGGAATATTGGAGCGAGGGAGATTTCTGTTCCGGAGAGACCGGCAAACCTCTCGCGGGGGGTCCTTCGCGCTGTGGACTGGGCGCCGGGACTGGGAGCAGAGGGCAGCCCTGCAGCGGCCGCGACACCGTGAGGAAAAGATCCGAGCGGGCTACGGAGACGGGATCTCCAGCGGCCACACGGGTCCCTCCACCCACAGAGGGACCTGCAAACCTCTCACAAAAGGTCCGTCGTGCTGCAGACGCAGAGCCCAGTCCAGACCTGCGGCAGCCAGGGCTCCGAGAGGTACAGATCCGAGCAGGCTTCAGGGACGGGATATCCAGCGGCGGCACAAGCCCCCCCACCCACAGGTGACGAGGGTCGGTGAGAGAGTCTCTTTGGAGGGTCAAGAGGGGAGTGGGGTGTTCCCATGGCTCGGGCCCCCCAGGGAGATAGAAGCTGAGAGGCGGCTGCAGACAGGGGCTCCCCAAGCAGGCGGGAGCCTGGATCCATTGTGGAAGGTCTGTGCATAAATCCCCTGAGGGAACTGTGCCTGAGAGGCGGCCCTGCCCCGACCTGACCATCTGAACTTAATTCTCACACTGAATAGCAGCCCAGCCCCCGCCAAAAGCCCTAAGGCGGGAAGCAGCATTTGAATCTCAGTCCCCAAACGCTGGCTAGGAGGATCAGGAGGTGAGGTGGGTGTGAGGAGAATATTCAGAGGTCAAGCCACTGGCTGGGGAGAATGCCCAGAAAAGGGAAAAGAAATAAAACTATTGAAGGGTACTTTCTCGGAGAAAAGACACTTCCTCCCTTCCTTTCTGATGAGGAAGAACAATGCTTACCATCAGGCAAAGACACAGAAATCAAGGATTCTGTGCCCCAGCCCACCCAATGGGCTCAGGCCATGGAAGAGCTCAAAAAGAATTTTGAAAATCAAGTTAGAGACGTGGAGGAAAAACTGGGAAGAGAAATCAGAGGGATGAAAGAGAAGCATGAAAAGCAGATCAGCTCCCTGCTAAAGGAGAACCAAAAAAATGTTGAAGAAATTAACACCTTGAAAACTAGCCTAACTTAATTGGCAAAAGAGGTTCAAAAAGCCAATGAGGAGAAGAATGCTTTCAAAAGCAGAATTAGCCAAATGGAAAAGGAGATTCAAAAGCTCACTGAAGAAAATAGATCTTTCAAAACTGGAATGGTACAGATGGATGCTAAGGACTTTATGAGAAAGACATATCACAGAACATAGCGAGAAGATTAGAAAAATGGAAGATAATGTGAAATATCTTATTGGAAAAACAACTGACCTGGAAAATAGAATCAGGAGAGACAATGTAAAAATTCTGGCACTACCTGAAAACCATGATCAAAAGAAGAGCCTAGACATCATTTTCCATGAAATTATCAAGGAAAACTGCCCTGAGATTCTAGAACCAGAGGGCAAAATAAATATTCAAGGAATCTGCAGAACACTGCATGAAAGAGATCCAAAAAGAGAAACTCCTAGGAACATTGTGGCCAAATTCCAGAATTCCCAGGTGAAAGAGAAAATATTGCAAGCAGCTAGAAAGAAACAATTCAAGTATTGTGGAAATACAATCAGGATAACACAAGATCTAGCACCCTCTACATTAAGGGATCGAAGGGAATGGAATAGGATATTCCAGAAGTCAAAGGAACTAGGACTAAAACCAAGAATCACCTACCCAGCAAAACTGAGTATAATACTTCAGGAGAAAAAATGGTCTTTCAATGAAATAGAGGATTTTCAAATTTTCTTGATGAAAAGACCAAAGCTGGAAAGAAAATTTGACTTTCTAACACAAGAATGAAGAGAACCATGAAAAGGTGAACAGCAAAGAGAAGTCATAAGGGACTTACTAAAGTTGAACTGTTTACATTCCTACATGGAAAGACAATATTTGGAACTCTTGAAACATTTCAGTATCTGGGTACTGGGTGGGAGTACACACACACACACATGCACACACGCACACATACATAGAGACAGAGTGCACAGAGTGATTTGAAGAGGATGGGATCATATCTTAAAAAAAAAATGAAATCAAGCAGTGAGAGAGAAATATTGGGAGGAGAAAGGGAGAAGTTGAATGGGGCAAATTATCTCTCATAAAAGAGGCAAGCAAAAGACTTATTAGTGGAGGGATAAAGAGGGGAGGCAAGAGAAAAACATGAGGTCTACTCTCATCACATTCCACGAAAGGAAAGAATAAAATGCACACTCATTTTGATAGGAAAACCTATCTCATAATACAGGAGAGTGGGGGACAGGGGCACAAGCAGGGTGGGGGGGAGGATGGAGGGGAGGGCATGGGGAGGAGAATGTAATCCGAGGTCGACACTCATGGGGAGGGACAGGATCAAAAGAGAGAATAGAAGTAATGGGGGACAGGATAGGATGGAGGGAAATATAGTTAGTCCTATACAACACAACTAGTATGGAAATCATTTGCAAAACTACACAGATTTGGCCTATATTGAATTGCTTGTCTTCCAAGGGGAAGGGGTGGAGAGGGAGGGAGCTAAAGAAGTTGGAACTCAAAGTGTTAGGATCAAATGTAATGTTCTTACCACTGGGAAATAAGAAATACAGGTTAAGGGGTTAAGAAAGCTATCTGGCCCTACAGGACAAAAGAGAAGACGGAGACAAGGGCAGGGAGGGAGGATAGAGGAGAGAGCAGATTGGTCACAGGGGCAACTAGAATGCTTGGGTTTGGGGGGGCAAGGGGATAAAAGGGGAGAAAATTTGTAACCCAAAATTTTGTGAAAATAAATGTTAAAAGTTAAATAAAAAAAAAATTAGAATGGAACAGATGGAGGCTAATAACTTTATGAGAAACCAAGAAATCACAGAACAAAACCAAAAGAATAAAAAAATGGAAGACAATGTGAAATATCTCAGTGGAAAAACAACTGATCTGGAAAATAGATCCAGGAGAGACAATTTAAAAATTATGGGATTATCTGAAAGCCATGACCAAAAAAGACCCTAGACATCATCTTTTATGAAATTATCAAGGAAAACTGCCCTGACATTCTAGAACCAGAGGACAAAATAAATATTGAAAGAATTCACAGATCACCTCCTGAAAGAGATCCAAAAAGAGAAACTCCTAGGAACATTGTAGCCAAATTCCAGAATTACCAGATCAAGGAGAAAATATTGCAAGCAGCTAGAAAGAAACAATTTGAGTATTGTGGAAATACAATCAGGATAACACAAGATCTAGCATCTTCTACATTAAGGGATTGAAGGGCATGGAATATGATATTCCAGAAATTAAAGGAACTAGGACTAAAACCAAGAATCACCTACCCAGCAAAACTGAGTATTATACTTCAGGGGAAAAAATGGGCTTTCAATGAAATTGAGGACTTTCAAGCATTCTTGATGAAAAGACCAGAGCTGAAAAGAAAATTTGACTTTCAAACACAAGAATGAAGAGAAGCATGAAAAGGTAAACAGGAAAGAGAAATCATAAGGGACTTACTAGAGTTGAACTGTTTACATTCCTACATGGAAAGATAGTATTTGTAACTTTTCTCAGTATTTGGGTAATTGGAGGGATTATATAAATATAGACATAGGGCACAAGGGTGAGTTGAACAGGAAGGGATGATATCTAAAAAAATTAAAGGTTGAGAGAGGAATATATTGGGAGGAGAAAGGGAGAAATGGAATGGGGCAAATTATCTCTCATAAAAGAGGCAAGTAAAAGACTTTTCTGTGGAGGGAAAAAGGGAGGAGGTGAGAAAGAAAACATGAAGTTTACTCTCATCACATTTGACTCAAGGAAGGAATAAAATGCACACTCATTTTGGTATGAAAATCTGTCTTACAATACAGGAAAGTGGGGGAGAAGGGGATAAGCAGGGTGGGGGGGGGATGATGGAAGGGAGGGCAGTGGGAGGAGGGAGCAATTAGAAGTCAACACTCTTGGGGAGGGACAAGGTCAAAAGAGAGAATAGAAGAAATGGGGGGCAGGATAGGATGGAAGGAAATACAGTTAGTTTTGCACAACATGACTATTATGGAAGTCTTGCAAAATTACACATATATACCCTATATTGAATTGCTTGCCTTCCCAAT
The DNA here is from genome assembly GCF_028372415.1 of Notamacropus eugenii. Taxonomy (NCBI): domain Eukaryota; kingdom Metazoa; phylum Chordata; class Mammalia; order Diprotodontia; family Macropodidae; genus Notamacropus; species Notamacropus eugenii. Next base: position 489,611,092 of record NC_092872.1, read on the forward strand.
GGGGATGGGTGGGGAGGGGGGAAGGAAGAGAAATTGGAACTCAAAGTTTTAGGAACGACTGTTGAGTATTGTTCTTGCATACAACTGAGAAATAGGAAATACAGATAATGGGGTATAGAAATTTATCTTGCCCTACAGGACAAAAGAAAAGATGGGGATAAGGGAAAGGAAGGATGTTAGAAGGGAGGGCAGATTGGTGATAGGGGTAATTAGAATGCTCGGTGTTTTGGGGTGGGGGGAGGGAAGAGATGGGGAAAAAAATTGGAACTCAAAATTTTGTGGAAATGAATGTTGAAAACTTAAAATAAATGAATAAATTTTAAAAAACTAAAACAACAATAAAAACCTCAGAATTTTTTAAAAAAAGAAAATAATAGTAATGAGGATCTGAGGCCTGGGGCATAATGCCCCATAATTCAGGACTAGTATTAGTGCTGCTAATAATAATTAGCTGCTAAATAAGCTGCTAAAATAAAACAAAACAAAAATTAAAATGAGCAAGCAAAGGAGAAAGAACTCAACTATGGATAGTTACTATGGAAACAGAATATCCTTCATATTCAGAGGAAGATAGTTGAGCTAAAAAAGCCACTTCTTTTTCAATAAGAAACATCAAATAGTCACAAGCCCAGAGAATTTTTGGAAGAAAAAAAACTTTAAAAGGACTCTGAAAAATCAATTAAGAAAGATCAAGGAAAAATTAGGGGAAAAAATAAGAGCAATCTAAGAAAATCAAGAAAATTATAAAAAGAAATTCAACTAACTAGAAAAAGAGAATGAAAAACTTAAGAAAGTAAATAATTCCTTGAAAATTAGACTTGGGCAAGGGGAAGCTAATGACATTATAAGATAGGAAGAAATAATAAAACAAAACCAAAAGAGTAAAAAAATAGAAGAGAATGTGAAACATCTCATCAGAAAAACAACTGATCTGTAGAAAAGATCAAGGAGAGAAAACATAAGAATTGTTGGACTACCTGAAAGTTGTGATTAAAAAAAAGAATCTTGATACAATATTACAAGAAATTATTAAGGAAAATTGCCCTGAAGTTCTAGAACAAGAAGGTAAAGGAGAAATAGAAAACATCCACCAATCAATCACCACCTGAAAGACCTCATAAGAGAAAAACTTACAGGAATATCATAGCCATGTTTCAGAACTCCCAGGTTAAGGAGAATATATTACAAGCAACAAGAAAAAAAACAATTAAATATTGTGGAGCTATGATCAAGATCTAGCAGCTTCTATGCTGAAGGACTTGAGGTCTTAAAACACTATGTTTTATAGAGGAAAAAAAGCTGGCGTTATGACTTGTTATTCAACACAGTTAAATATAATCCAGAATGAAAAAATGGATATTTAATGAATTAAAAGACTTTCAGGTACTTCTAATAAAAAGAGCAGAACTTAATGGAAAATTTGACATATAAATCCAGTACAAATATAAGGTACACATTAAAGACCAATTATAAGGGACTCTATAAAATCAAACTTTATTTCTTATCTGCAAAAAGGTTATCAGTATTTTTATGACTGTCATCATTATTTGGGTAGTTTGAAAGAAAGGCTTGAGATGAACTGTGTATGATAGAGTAATTCTACAAAGTAAAACTCCATTGAGAGAGATAAAAAAGGAGTAATTATCCCACACAAAGGAGCATGAAAGGAAGAACTGATACAGAAGAAGCAAGTGAGGGTAGAGGGCTGGTAATGGTGGAACCTTACTCTCAGAGGAAACAACATATACATGGAGAAGGGTATAAAAGTCTTCCAAATTTAAAAAGAAATAAGAAGGCCAGAGGATAGGATGAGGAAAGGACTTTTAAAAGGGTGTGTAGATTAAAAATTAGGAAGAGGCAGGGAATAAGGGAAAAACTCTTAGAAAAATAAGTAGATTAAGGTACAAGGTGGGAGGAAAGTATAAGGGAGGGACATTTAGAGGGGTGGATATATTAAGGAATAGGAGGGCAAGGTAGAGGGCAGAAGAAGTAAATTAGAAGAGTGAGGGGGGATAGGGCAAATAGGCTAAAGATAGTGAGGAAAAATAGGACGGAGGGAAATACAGATAAATTTGAATGTGAATGGGATGAATTTACCCATAAAACAGAAATGGATAGCAGAATGTATTAAAAATTTAAATTCAACAATATGTTGCTTTCAGAAAACGATAAAAATGAGAGCTATACATAGAGTTAAAATAAAGGGCCAGAGTAGGATTTACTATGTAAACCAGGCAGGGGTAGTAATCATGATCTCAGACAAAGCTAAAATAGATTTAATTTAAAAGAAAAAAGGAGGGAAACTACACTACGTGTCACTAATATTTTTCAACAATTTTGTCAAATTTATAAGAAAATAAGTCATACCCTAATTGATAAATGGTCAAAGGAAACAAATAGGCAGTTTTTCAATGAAGAAATCAAAAATATATATAATCATAAGAAAAAAATACTCTAAATTTTTATTGATTAGAGAAATGCACATTAAAATAACCTTGAGATTTTATCTTATGCCTAGCAGATTGGCTAAAACGATAGAAACCCTTCAATGTCTAAATAAGCTACGTGTATATAATTGTGATGGAATACGGCTGTGACGTAAGAAATTATGAGTTAGTTGATTTAGAAAAACCTGGAAAGACAGACCTGTGCAGGAAGTTGCCAACCAGTCCTGAAGAAGAAACTGACAAATAGAAATATTCATATTATGGTCTTACATATGCATGTGTTTATAGATATGTATGTATATGTATATAAATTTGAATTTAATTGTAGCCTTCTCTGGGAAGGGGGGGAGAAATAAAGGGGGAAGTGCATAGCAGAGAAAAGAAAACGTAGAAGGAAACACAGAAAAGCTGGGTAGCTTTGAAAACAATGTGTAGTATTTATTATATGTTTTCTTGAAATAGAAATTTATTGTTATATTGAATCCTCTCATGTTCTGTTGTATACATGGAAAGTTTTTTTTTCTTTTCTCATTTTGTATTTAAGTTTAAAATGAATTTAAAAAATTTTTAAAAAGAAGTCATTTGTAAATCCATCTGGTCTTGGCAATCTTTTTCTTAGGGAACTCATTTACGACTTGTTCAATTTCTTTTCTAAGATACGATTATTTAGGCATTGCATTTTCTCTTCTGTTAATCTGAGTAATTTATGTTATTGTAAATATTCATCCATTTCACTAAAGATTATCAATTTTATTGGCATATAATTGGGCAAAATAGCTCCTAAAAATTGTTTTTATTTCATCCTCATCGGTGGTACATTCACCCTTTTCATTTTTGAAACTAGTAATTTGGTTTACTTCCCTTTCTTTTCACAGTGTATATCCCTCATGCCTGGAACATTCTCCTTCCTCAGTTCCAGCTTATAGAATGCCTAACTTCATTTCAAGGCTCAGCTCATCTATAACTGTCTTGACTGATTTTCCCCAATTTATTTTATATGTATTTTGCATTTGCTTATCCTAATACATGCTGTTCCCTCTACCCTCAGTAGAAAGCAAGATTTTTTAAGGCAGATTCTACTGTTTTCATCTTTGTATCTATCTTCAGGGCCTGACACTGTGCCTGACACATAGTCAGTACCTGATAAATGCTTGTTGAATTTAAATTATTTTCAGCTCGAAGAGAGGCAGCATGATGTCATGCATAGAGAGATGGCCTAGAAGTTAAGAAGACCTGGATTCAAGTCCTGCCTCTGATATATACTAGCTGTGGGACCTGAGGCAAGTCACTGAACCTCCAAGTGCTCTCAGAAACTCTAAGACTAACTTAAAGAGAAGATGCTGGCCTGGCATTGGTAATAGAGATAGTTTTGCCACTTAGAAGTTCCCTACATAATAAAATTATATGTGCAGTCCCCTATCCTATCAATTTTGGATGCCACATTTTAGAAAAGGACATTGTAAAGCTGGAGAGTATTAAGATAGGTGACCAGAAGAGTAAAAAACCTCAAGGTCTTGACCCATATTTGGATTGGTTGAAAGTAGTAGGAATGTTTAGCTTAAAGAAAAGATTTAGGGGATATGCTTGATTTCTTAAAATATTTGAAGGGCAGTCATGTGGAAGAGGAAGCTGGCTTTTTTTCTTGGCCTGAAAGGGCAGAGCTAGAAGAAATAGAGGGAAAACGCAAAAAGACTGATTGAAGTTTGATACAAAGAAAAATTGTCTAACTACTACAGCTATCTAAAAGCACAATGTGTTTTCTCAGGGAGGTAATGATTCCCCTTGCCTAGAAATAGTCAAATAATGGCTCTATGGACACTTTGGTGACTATGTCGTAGAAAGAATTCTTGGTCAGATGTGGGTCGGATTAGATGGACTCTAATGTCCTTTCCACCTCTTAGATTCTAAAAAGCAACCTGTGTCAGTCATATCTGCTCAAGGGACACTGAGATAAAGTAAATAGTTGTGATTCCAGCCACTTTTCAGGAACATTTCTCAGAAGCAAAGATAAAAGACTTTAGAAAAGTGATTTCTCACTAGATCCAATCCAAACTTTCATCACATTCTGTTTTCTCATCCAGGGAGGAAGAGGCTGGAAAATCATCCCCTGGAGAACAGAGATTCTCATTCTAATTTCTGAATGGAAGGTATTTATTATGGCAAAATCATAAAGAAGAAAGACCTGATCATAACTCTCCCCCAGGCACTATTTTCCCCTTTTGTTTTCAAAGAGGATTTCTCTTTCAAACCCTTTGCAGAAATGTTCACTTGGTCACATCTCTGAACTCTTTTTTCTACGCCATGTGTGTAGCTTTGGCCAAACTGTTCTCTCGGCTCCTAAAATATGCCCTTAATTCTCCTGCTTCCGCATCTTTACTCAAAACTGTTGTTCCCTAAAATCAGGAGTGGCCTAACTTTCCCTTTCTGTTAAATTTCTACCAGGTCTCTCAAATACAACTGAAACAATACTTTGATGAAGCCACCCTCCTCTGCCACAACCCCGATATTTCATGTAGCACTTTGTTTTGTACCTCTCTGATGCCTTTACTATGTGATTTTTCTATATTACCATTACCTATGTTTCCCTTTCAGAGATTTTTTGTTATTGTTGTTTTGATATTCTTTTGATTTTTTTTTTTGTTTGATATTCTTTTGTTGTGTGTTTGCCTTTTCCTGCGATATAAAGAGAAGGACCTGATCTGCTCTCACCTAAACTTTGTATTTCCAAAGCTGACTTAAAAGCATTGTGGTTGTTCAGCATTGTAGTGCTGATGTGAGTTGAAAAGGCTGTGTTTGGGAGGGTCTCAGGTTCTTTAGAAGCCCACAGACTTTCATCCTCTGCTTCTAAAAACTGTGATATTAGCAACAGATATGTTCACACTCTTCCCAATCTATTTTGGGAGATCAAAAAGCTGTCCTGCTAATCCCTGCTATCACTTGGGCAAAAAGCCAGTTACTTTAAAAAGCAAAACAAAACTGTAGGTGGATTTTCTTTCATAGACTGGTTATGTACCTAAAAATTGATGTGAGGAGAATTTTTACAAATAAAACTGTTTTATGTGAATAAGTGGAGCTTCCTATTTTAGAGACATTCTTATGTAAAGGAGAAAATCACCTCCACCCCAATTTACCACTTGTGAAAATCTAGATTTTTACATGTGAGGTTTGCTCAAAGTTGAGAGACCTTTGCCTGGTTTTGTTAATAAAGCAAGTAGAGTGAGTTTTGTTTTCTGTGTTACATGCACTTTCAAGTCTGGGCATTCTCCTTATCCCAGGGTTCTCTTTTTTCCTGTCTATACTACTTAGTGATCTCATTAGCTCTCATGGATTTAATCATCATCTTTATGCTGAAGATTCTCAAATCTATCTATCTTGCCGTAACCTCTGTGCTGACCTCCAATCTCACATCTCCAATTAGAAAGCCATTTCCAACTTGATGTCTAGTGTTCATCTTAATAAACTCAACAGATCCAAAACTGAACTCATTATCTTTTCCCCTAGACCCTCCCTCCTCTCACCTTTCCTATTTCTCTAGAGGGCACCTTCATCCTTCCAGTTCCCTCAAGCTCACAACTTAGGTGTCATCCTCAACTCCTCCTACCTGTTAGCCAAGACCTATTGATTTCACCTTTGTAACATCTTTTGAATATGCTCCCTTCTCTCCTCTGATAGTGCCACCCCTCTGGTGCAGGTCCTCTTTACTGTACACCTGGCCTACTCCTGTAGCCTGCTGCTAAGTCAGCCTGCCTCAAGTCTCTCCCTACTCAAAAACACATCTAACCTTTAGCTACCAAAATGATTTTTCCTAAAGTGCAGGTCCAACCATGTCATTTCCTAATTCAATGAACACTAGTGGCTCCCTTATAGCCTCCAGGACCAAATACAAAATCTTCTGCTTAGCTTTCAAAGCCTTAAGTTATGATAACCTAGCACCACTCCTCCTCACTTTTTTAGTCTTGTTACACCTTATTCCTTGTCACTTTGATCCAGTGACACTGTCCTTTGCTGTTCCACAAATGAGACACTCCATCTCTCAACTCCAGGCATTTTCAGAGACTGGCTCCCATGTCTGGCATGATCTCCCTTCAAATCTCTGCCTACTGGCTAAGACCCTAGCTAAGACCCAGAAAATAATCTTACCTTCTACAAAAAATGTTTCCTAAAGCTCTCTTAATTTTGATGCTTTCCCTCCCTTAATTATTTCCTATTTATCCCCTTTATAGCTTGTTTGTATATATTTGTTTGCTTGTTGTCTTCCTCATTGGATTGTGAGTTTCTTGAGGGTGGGGACTATCTTTTGCCTCTTGTTGTATTCCCAGCACTTAGTACAGTGCCTGGCACATAGTAGGCACTTAATAAATGTTTATTAGTTGAATGACTGGCATTCCAGAATTAGACAAACAAAACCCTATCCTTTTCCACTTTGCTAAGGTTTTATTTAAAAATTCTGAGTTTTTACAAAGCTCCTAATTCCATTTAACAAGTATTTACCAAGTAGATGACAGGAAAGGCACTGTGATAGGTATTATCAGAAACAAAGACAAAAATGACAACAGACCCTTTACTTTCTCCTGGGGCTGGTGCCTGGATAAGTAAACATGAAATACCTGGAAGAAAATACAAAGTAATTTTTTAAAAATTAATATTTATTAATATATTAACTTTTGTTTTACATTTTCTTTTTCAACATAACATTTTATTTTTTTCACTTACATGTAAAGACAACTTTTATCATTCCTCTAAAAAAAATTTTGAGTTCCAAATTTTCTCCCTCCTTCACTCCCTCCTTCCTCTCTAAAATGGTAAGCAATTTGACATAGGCTATATATGTGCAACCATGTAAAACATTTCCATATTAGTCATGTTAATACAAAGTAATTTTGAAAAAGAAGAAAGAACATTAATTACTGAAAGAGATCAAGAAAGGCCTACAATAAGAGGTGACACAAGTTAATAAGCCTTGAAAAAAAGTAGGAGTTCTATATATGCTAAATCAGTGTTAGCTGAGAATGTGTTACTAAAAGTCTGGGATCCACAATGAAGGTCAGAATCATACTATCACCTACTCATCTAAGACAACAGCTAAAATATGGTGTCCAAGTCCAGGGTGCTACATTTTAACAGGAACACTTAAAAATTGTAGGACCCATCCAGACCATAATTATATCCATATACCCCCAAATTTGTCAAAGACAAATAGAATTCATATGAATAAAAATATTTATAGCAGTACTTTTTCTTGTAAAAATAGAATTGGAATCAAAGTGGGTGACCATCAGACAGAGAATGGTTAAACAAACTGGGACATATGGATGTATATATGGATATTATATATAAATACTACTGTGCTTGTAAGAAATGACAATTGAGGCAGCTAGGTGGGATGGGGGTAACACAGTGTTAAACTGGGAGTCAGGAAGACTTGTTTTCAAATCCTGCCTTAAACCTGTGTAACTCTTGGCAAGGGACTTGACTTTTCTAAACTTCAGTTTCCTCACCTGTAAAACGAGGGGAACCCGAAATCAATGATTACCAAAGTCCTTTCCAATTCTAAATCTATGATCTGATGAAATATGAATAAGGACAAACATGTAAAGACACATATGAACTGATACAGAGTGAAACAAGCAGAACTAGGTGAACAATTTAATATGTTGACCCCAATAATGTAAAGAAAAACAACTTGAAAGACTTTAGAACGCTGAACAATGCAGTGACCAATTATAACTTCAGAAGACTAATGATGAAGCATGTTTCTTGTCTTATGGCATGGCAGTGATTATAACTAGGTGTTGAATGAGATATTAATCAATTAATCAACACGTATTTTTTAAGCACCAACCATTTTCCAGGCACTGTGTTAAGCACTGAGGACACAAGGAGAAAGAATTCATAATGAATTCACAATGAACTAACATTCTAATGGAGACAAGTATATATAGAAAGTACATAAATATAAATATATACAAACTGGTTAAATACAAGTTAGCTTGGGAAGGAAGATACCAGCATTTGGAGGGATCAGAAAAGGTTTCATGCAGAAGACAGTGCTTGAGCTGCGTCTTAAAAGGAAGAGGTACTTTATAAGGCATAAATAAGAAAAAAGGACACTGTAGGCATCCTGGGGCAGCTGGTGCAAAGGCACAGACGGGAGATGAAGTGTTCTGTGAGGAACAGAGAGAAAGCCAACCATGGCCAATGTATTGATTTGTTTTGCTTGACTATATTTATTTGTTATAAGGGAGGTCTTTTATGGGAAGAGGTATGGTGAGGTCGTGGGAAATGACAGAGACTGAAAAAAAGAAATCAATAAAACATTAAAAATACACAAAAGAAAACAAAAAGGTATTCAGAAAAGAATGCAAGGCAATTTTGTCAGTGACTTTCATATGTGCTGAAAACCAAAGCATATCATAGCAGTCAGTTTACAGTTTCATAATCAATTTTTTGTTCTTTATATACTAGGATGTTTGTGATTGTTGATAATCAAGTTCATAATTAAAAAATTAAGATTTTAAAAAAGATTAGTGAAGGGACTCAAAACCATGTTATAGGAGGACAGATTAAAAGAGCTTGAGATGTTTAACCTTGGAAAAGAGAGGACTTTAGAGGCAGCTAAGTGTTTTAACTGAAAAAGCTCTCTTTTTGAGATGAGAAAGTCCTGGGTTCAAATTCTGCCTCAAACACTTAACAGCTGTTATGACCCTATGATCTTAAGTGGTGTCCTAATATATAAGGATTGTTTAAAAAATGTGTTAGCTATCATGCAGAGGGATTTAGTGCTATCAGACACAATCAGGATTCAAACCTGGGATTTCTGATTCCAAGTTCTTTCCTCTAGACCCTGTTTACTCTCTTACCTGTGGGTGTTAGAGAGATTTCAGCTCCACATATGCTAAAAATCAGGACTACCTAGAAGCCTTTGCTCCTTAAGGAAGTCAGTTTTAGGTAGAAGATGCAGGATCCATCCCTGAGGAATGACAGAGAAGGAATTCCTTAGAGGGAAGAGAGGATATATTTTCTCCGAAAGTCCCTTCAGACTCCCAATTCTATGACTATTGGAGAAGGAAGCCGAAGGGTTTCCTAACTCCCTGGGGCCAGAGGAATGTGACTCAGTGTATACAGCTGTGACAGGGTTTTGCCTCTCCCTGCTGGCAGAGCGCTGACAGTGCAGTGTTTTGTCTCTGATAAAGAGATGATTTTCTAATTCTAATTCGTAACTCAGAGGAATTTCTGAATGTCAGAGTGTGAAGGAAACTTAAAAATCATCTAGTGTAATCCTTTATTTTTACACATGGGGAAACTAAGATCCAGAGATGGAGAGTAAAATTCCTCAAGGTCACATAACCAGATACTAATAGAGCCAGGAAAGGGTCCTGGATTTGGGATAAGGAGACCACAGTTCAAATCTCTCCTCTGCCACTTAACTACCTTTGTAACCTTACAAAAAGCATTTGAACACACCCTGGGCTTCATTTTCCTCACATGTAAAATAATGAGGTTGGGCTAAATGGCCTTAAGGTACCTTCCAATTCTAAATCTATGACTTTAATTATCTAGCTCTCCCCCTATATTCCCAGTCCTCTTCCAAATCTGATTGAACCAGAACCTGTTTCCTATTGAAAATCTTTGCATCAATCGTTCTGCCACTTAATCATATGTTGTTTCCTATTGTTTCACACCAGTTAGCCCTCTTCTTGAACCCTGTGGTCAAACTGGACTTCTTTACATAGAGTCCCCAGTGCCAGGAATGTACTCCTTCCTAATCCTGCCTCTTAGATTTCAACTCTTCAAGACTCTGTTTAAGCCCCTTTCCTAATTCTCTCCAGGGCTAATGGTTTCTCTGCCCTTCAAATTACCTTGTGTCTTATCTATCTATACACACACTGTCTCCCTGGATAGAATGTGAACTCTTCAAGGCAGACATGTGCTGGTAAATATCTAAAAATGTGCTAGCTCCACCATACCACTGCAGCCTAGAGGGCAGGGACAACTTCATTTTAGTTTTGTATCCTCAGAGCTTAACACATATTAGGGGCTTAATAAATATCCAGGGTGATTGTAAACTAACTGTTCACAGATGTGTATGTCCTGTGTCCCCGATTTTTGATGAAAGGGATCATGCCTTAGGTATATTTGGATGCCTCACAAAGTCGAGGTAATAGAAAGTGGTAAATATTTAGTGCGCTTCTTTTATTTCTTCTTATCTAAACCACAATCTTCACAAGAGCAAAGGACTATCTCATTCTCCTGTCCAACCTACCACTCATCATGATAAATATTTGTTGGACTGAATTTTATTTATAGTTCCCTCATTAGGCTCAGTCTCTCAACTCACACTCAAACTGACAATAAGGTCTTGAGAGGAGTAACTGCTACCTTGGGTTCTAGGGGTTACTCTGTGGATAACTATTCAAACACGGTACTTCATAGGACCCTACCAGGGGTTTCCTGGGAACAATTAGCCAACAGACTCAATTACCTCTTTGAAAAGGCATTTATTTAAATAGTATAGTAAGAACAGTACTTACAAAGCAATCTCCTCCAAAACTTGGGCATGCTCTTCCACTAAGACACCCCAAATCAGTGGGAATAAATTTAAAGTACAATGAAGTGATATATACATACATGCAGGGAACACAAGAAACTCTAGAACTGCAGGGCTTAAATGTGCTTTCTTTGGAGGGACTTCATCAAGTTCACTGTAGCATCTAGGCTGAATGACTTGTTTTTCAGAGTCAATCCACTGCCAAGAAGGGTCACTGGCTGCTGAATTGGCTTCTCCCAGAGTACTGCATCTCTTCTAGACATATTTGGGTCAGTAAGTTGCTCAGCTACCGCTCACAGGACATGGTTACTGCCAGGTTGGATCAGCCAGGTTGTTCAGTTATTGGGGCTTGGCTTCTTAAAGGGTGAAACGTGTGCAGGATGCCAGTCTCTAGGGCAATCTTCTATGGGCAACTACTGGCTCTAACACCTCCAGCCTCAGGTTCTTTCACCTGGGCTTTTCAGTTAGAATGCTATGGTGCTTTTTTTAAGGAAGGGCAGAGATCATGAGCTGGCAGAAGCCTCCTCGGCTCTGCTCCCTAAAGAGTGCTGCCTCTGAGGTTTGTCACCTCTCAGGCAGAGGATGAGAAAAGTATAGACTCTGCTATTGTGGGTTCAAAACTGTTTACCCTAGGTGAGGAAGCCCATCCTAAAATTTGTGACCATCTCAGTACTTTTCTCAAATTCTTAAGGCAAAAGAATGACTTGGGGAACAAAAGTACCAGGGGAAAGGGGGCCAAGCCAAGATGGCAGGGTAGAAAGACACACCTACTCCAGCTCTTCCCCTACAGCTTATAAAATAACTGTAAAAAAATGACTCTAAACAAATTCTAGAGCATCAGAAGCCAAAAAACAACAGTGAAAGAGATTTCCAGCCCAAGGCAGCCTGGAAGGCCGACAAGAAAGGTCTATTGCATGGAATGAGGAATGGATTGCAGCCCACGGAGCCCAGCACAGCCTTGGCTGTGAGGCACTGGCAGGAACAGGATGGGAGCAGGCCTCAGGGGTGGAATCCCTGGCAGCAGCTGCAGTTCCCAGATCCCTCAAGCCAGAAACGCCAAAGATACCTTCAAAAGTCAGTGAGAAAGCTTTTTCACCTGGGTGAGAAGGGAGTAGGGTCTTCCCCTAGCCCTGGGCGCAGGCTACGGCAGCAGTAGCAGCATCCATTTCTGAGGCCCTGAGCCTAAAGACCCTGGGGGAATTAAACAGCTGATTTGGGTCTCAGCCCTGAGTGGTAGTCCCGGGGTGAGGAAGAGTGCTGGTGTTGCTCATGGAGGCTCTGGAAAGGGAATTATACTTGCAGATCATGGGCAGAAAAGCTTTAGTAGCTCCCAGACCACAGCATAGGTCAGGGTAAACTCCTCTCCCTTGATTGTGTCACCTTGGAGAAACTTAGAACTTACAGATCCCCAGAGTATACCCTCCTCTTGACAAAGGACTCAAAAGTCAAATAACTGGCTGGGAAAACACCCAAAAAAGGGAAAAAAATAAGACTATACATGGTTACTTTCTTGGTGAACAGGTATTTTCTTCCATCCTTTTGGATGAGGAAGAACAATGAATACCATCAGAGGAAGACATAAAAGTCAAGGCTTCTGAATCCAAAACCTCCAAAATAAATATGCAATGGTCTCAGGCCATGGAAGAGCTCAGAAAGGATTTTGAAAATCAAGTAAGAGAGGTAGAGGAAAAATTGGGAAGAGAAATGAGAGAAATGCAAGAAAATCATGAAAAACGAGTCAACAGCTTACTAAAGGAGACCCAAAAAAATGCTGAAGAAAATAACACCTTTAAAAACAGACTAACTCAAATAGGAAAAGAGGCCTAAAAAGCCAGTGAGGAGAAAAATGCTTTAAAAAGCAGAATTATCCAAATGGAAAAGGAGGTTCAAAAGCTCACTGAAGAAAACAGTTCTTTAAAAATTAGAATGGAGAAGATGGAAGCTAATGACTTTATGAAAAACCAAGAAATTATAAAACAAAACCAAAAAAATGAAAAACTAGAAGACAATGTGAAATATCTCACTGGAAAAACAACTGACCTGGAAAATAGATCCAGGAGATACAATTTAAAAATTATGGGACTACCTGAAAGCCATGATCAAAAAAAGAGCCTAGACATCATCTTTCATGAAATTATCAAGAAAAACTGCCCTAATATTCTAGAACCAGAGGATAAAATAAATATTGAAAGAATTCACAGATCACCTCTTGAAAGGGATTCGAAAATAAAAACTCCTAGGAATACTGCAGCTAAATTCCAGAGTTCCTAGATCAAGGAGACAATATTGAAAACAGCTAGAAAGAAACAATTTGAGTATTGTGGAAATACAATCAGGATAACACTGAATTTAGCAGCTTCTACAGTAAGGGATCAAAGGGTTTGGAATATGATCTTCCAGAAATCAAAGGAACTACGATTAAAACCAAGAATCATCTACCCAGAAAAATTGAGTATAATACTTCAGGGGAAAAAATGGTGATTCAATGAAATAGAGGACTTTCAAGCATTCTTGATGAAAAGACTAGAGCTGAATACAAAATCTGACTTTCAAACAGGAGAATCAAGAGAAATATGAAAAGATAAAAAGGAAAGAGAAATCATAAGGGACTCACTAAATTTGAACTGTTTACATTCCTACATGGAAAGATAATATCTATAACTCCTGAAACTTTGTATTTGGGTAGTTGGAGAGATCATACATACATACATACATATGTGTATGTGTGTATACATATATATATATCTACAGACAGAAGGCACAGAGTGAGTTGAATAGGAAGGGATGATATCTAAAAAAATAAAATTAAGGTGTAAGACGAATATATTTGGAGGAGAAAGGGAGAAACAGAATGGGGCAAATTATCTCTCATAAAAGAGGAAAGAAAAAGCTTTCTCAATGGAGGGGAAAAGGGGGGAGGTGAGAGGGAAAAAGTGAAGCTTACTCTCATCACATTTGGCTTAAGGAAGGAATAATACGCACACTCAATTTGGTATGAAAATCTATCTTACACTACAGGAAAGTAGGGAAGAAGGGGATAAGTGGGGTGGGGAGATGATAGAAGGGAGGGCAAATGGGAGGAGGGAGGAACAAGAATTAATTATTTTAGGGAAGGGACAAAGTCTAAAGAGAGAATAGAATAAATAGGGGCCAGGATAGAATGGAGGGAAATATAATTAGTTTTTTACAACATGACTATCATTGAAGTCTTTAGCAAAACTACACATATATAACCTATCCTGAATTGCTTGCCTTCTCAGTGGGGATGGGCAGGGAGGGAGGAAGGGAGAGAAGTTGCAACTCAAAGTTTAAGGAATGAATGTAGAGAACTGTTTTTGCATGTAACTGGGAAATAAGAAATACAGGTAATGGGGTATAGAAATCTATCTTGTCCTATGAGAAAAGAGAAGATGGGGATAAGGGAAGGGAGTTGTGTGATAGAAGTGAAAGCACTTTGGGGGAAGGGGTAGTCAGAATGCATGGTGTTTTGGGGTGGGGGAGGGGAGAGGTGGGGAGAAAATTTGGAACTCAAAATTTTGTGAAAATGAATGCTGAAAACTAAAAATTAATTAATTAATTATTTTTAAAAAGTACCTGGGCAGTCTGTGACCTGAGGCAAGTTCATTGTCTTGCTGACCTTTTTCACAAAGAACTGAGTTACTCAAAACCTTAGAATCCCTTCCAAGGTGTAGAATACTAAATTTACATCTGAAAGGGCCTCACCCTAACAGTTTGGAGTTCCCCTAAGCCCTTAACAAACTTCAACGGTAGTCTAAATGGGGCATACAGCATGAAAGAGGTTTTTGGTTTTTTATTTGTTTTTGTTTCTATCATAATGTTTCTATCATCTGTCCCACCTGGGAGCTCCCACCAGGGCTTATGACTAGTGTTAGAAATAACCAAGAATTCTATCTGGCCATGAGCAAATTTAGAAAAATAGAGTTTTATTTTACATCTAAAAAGATGGAGAACTTAGCCTCCAAGCAGAGCCTGGTCCAATGTTCCCCACCCCTACCCCACCCCCACTGCTAGTTATATAAGTCTTTTATAATTCATCCAAATTCGAATTTCACACCTTAAACCCCATTGGTCAGCATTCCAGGGTTCACGAACCCCACTCCTCGATTACATCTTCATTTACTTTATTCTTTATATTTTTAGTCTATTTGTAATAGCAAACAAATAGGGAGAAATTTTCAGTTATTAAGGGAATTTACAAAAGCTGTAAGTTTGAAGATATATCAATGACAAAGGTAAGTTTATGGCCCTTATCCTCATCCTTTGTGAATTAGGTCTGGCTTGGCAGTTGTCTTTGACATATAGGAAGAGACCTTTTAGATATGTTCATTTTCAAGCAGCCAACCTCCCCCACTGCACTCTCTTTAAGCAGGTTCTTTTTTTTGTCTCTGACATTAGCCACCAGTATTAATTACCATTTTATATAATTTCAGTGGAAACAAAATTCAATCATACCTTACACTAGGGCGTCAGGTGAGTTTATATGGTTCTAGCTAAGGGTATGTATAAGATATATCTAAATTCTGACTGGTGAGAGTTCTCTTATCTAAGGTTATGAAGAAATGAAACTATTAACTAAAGCTAACATTTGCAGTTGTTAATTGTTTCCCAGATTTGGACAAACAATCATTTTCAGATCTTGTCAGTTGAGGGGGACAAACATGTCATTAGTAATTGTTTTATCAAATCTGGGAGACACATGGCTATTGCTAAATTATATATACCTGCTTATTGTATCATAGAAAATGCCTAAAACAAAATCCTAAGTAAACATACACAATGCCACTCCACCTTAAGAGTTTAGGGACCATATAGGAAAATATAAGGTATCCCCCAAATCCTGGGAGGTAGGTGCTATTGTAATGCCCATTTTATAAATGAAGAAACTAAGGCAAAAAGAGGTTAAGTGACTTACCCCAAAGGACTATCTGGATTTGAACTCAGGTCTTCTTGACTCTAGGCTTGGTACTCTATCCACTGCCCTACCTAGCTTCCTCTAAATCTGATGAGGTTCAGACTCTGGGAGTCTCCTTGAGCTCCCCTTGAATCTGCCCACTTAATCCGTTACAGTTCCCACCCTTGATCCCATCAAAACCCCATTTCCCCCAATGACCACTCCCATCAAGATCTGTACTCATTCTCATACTGCCCCTATCAAGATCTCTGGATTGCCCCACTTGCTTCCCACTCATTGTCTGATATCTCCTGATTGCCTCCAGCTGTTTCCAACCCTTGACCAGTCATTCCCTCCTTGAGCTTCTCAAGACCCTTCCTCCCATCACCCTAGACTACAAGACCACCCCCAGAGCCTTCCTATAGTCTTTTCTGTATTTAAGTTCCATCTTGCCTCCATAAAGGCACTCAGATTCAATCCAGCTCAGACTCTGTCTAGCTGAGATTCTATCTGGCCCACTTGTGAATACAAGCGTTACAAATCCTTAGGCTTCTTAAGAGTCAACCCAATATGGCGAATCTTTAATGAACTTTGTTTTCTTTGGCTTTAAGAAGGCTTGAGTTGAATTCATTTGAGCAGGACCCAGCATGTCAGTATTTCAGGGTCCCCAGCACCCCCCCAAACCTTGTCAAATCCAGTCCAACGTATTTCATTGTACAAGGGAGAAGCCGAGGCTTACTACATAAATCTGATCTGCCCAAGGTTACTTAAGTAGTAAGTCACACAGCCAAGTTTCAAACTCATGCCTTTCGACACCAAATCCAGTGACCATGTTTTATTCTCCCCATATCCAGGATAAGGTTTTGTATGGAGTGGTTGTTCAGTAAAATTCTTACTGATTAGTTGAAAAGACCTTGCTGGCTATGCAAGACTGAAAGGGAATTTTTGGGGGGAAAAAAACCTGGATAAGTTTGGAGAGACCATTCAAACATGATCATGATGATTATCTACTTCTCACAACTGCTTCATTTTCTTCAAAGATAAATTGGGTAAGCAAATTGAGCCCTTTGAGTCTACATGGCTTTAATAATGGTCACCATGTAGGGAGGATTATTTTTCAAATTCTTCTCTATGGGGATGGTTATTATTACCCTGCATAACAACTGTGTGCTTGAAGCTCACTTGCCATGGTAGTAGCTGGATACCTGGTGTAAGGTGCTGGGAAACAAATAAGAAAAGTACAGTCTCTGCCCCCAAGGAGTTTCTAATCTACTGGGGAAAGACAAAACACAAAAGAAGACTGGAAGGAGGATGGGGAACCAACAAATCTTTGGGTCCTAAGGAACTGAAACCCAGCAAAGCAGCAGAAACAAAGTAGAATGATTTGAAAATCCAAGTTCTGCCCTCCAAAAAAGAAGGCTTTGAGAGGAGGTATTACACCCTCCAGCCCTCCAATAAGAAGGGAGAGGAGACTAATGGAGGTGGTATCCAAGCCTGAGTGAGCAGCATAGAGATGAGAATAGAAGAGCTTGTTCCAAGGAGTGGAAATCAGGCAGTGAAAAATAGAAACATCTACCTTCATTTCCCACTTGGTTACAGTAGCTTGGATGCCTCCATTGTACTCCAGAAACCTCATTTTTCATTCACTCATTCCCCTCATTCTCATCTACCTACTCTACCCCCAACCCCTCAGCAGCCTCTCATCACCTATAGACTCATAGCATAATAAAGCTGGAAAGAACTCTATCACCTAACCCCATTCCCCAATATCCCTTCCTTTCATCCTATATCTTGTCACCTCATTCCTAATCCTTCATCCTCTCATCTTCCACCTCTGGTTCCTTATCCATACGTAATATCCATATGTAATAGGGGCTGAAACAATCCCTCACACTGAAGAGACTGGCTCAATTTCAGTTGCTTCCAAACACACACAGGTGTCCTCCATCTTAAAAAGCAAAATAAAATAAAACCTTCACTTGACATAGCCATCCCTTTCTTAGCCTAACTCCTAAAAAAATTCCCTTCTCTCTGTCTATTTCTTAACCTCATACTAATTCTCAACCACTTGCAATCTGGATTCCACCTTACCAGTCAGCTGAAATTGCTCTGTCCAAAGTTACCAGTGACTCCGTTATTCTTTTATTTACAAATTTTTCATCACTATCCTTTGCTTTTACATCACAAAATTTTCTTTTCCCTGCCCAGCAAGCAAACTCTTGTAGCAAAGAGAAAAAAATAAGTTCAGCAAATTAACCAACACGTCAATCAATGTTCTGCACCCAGAGTTCCCCATCTCTGTAAAGAAGGGAGAGAAGTACATTTTCTCTTCTATTCTCTAGGACCACGCTGAATGTATAGCACTCAGTTTCCCTTTTTTTCTTTCCATTTACATCGTTGTAGTCATTTTGTATGACTTTTTTTTTTGGTTATGTTTGCTGTATTCTGTATCAGTTCATATACGTTTTCTCAAGCGTTTCTGAATTCTTCAAATTCATTATTTCTTGTAGCACAGTAATGTTTTGTTATGTTCATGTACCACAATCTGTTTATTCATTCTCAACAGAGGAATATTTTCTTGGTTTCCAGTTCTCTGCTACCACAACAAAAGTGCTGCTCTCTGTATTTTTTTTATGTATATGGGACCTTTCTTTCTCTCTTTGACCTGTTTTTTTTGGGGGGTGGAGCAGGGAAGGTGGTATATGCTTAGCAAGGCATAATTCTAAATTGCTTCCAAAATGGTCAGCCCAATTTATAGCTCTACCACCTGTGTTATTATCATGTTTGTTTACATACAAGTCTTCTAGCATTAATAATTTCTTAATTCTAAATCTATTCTTCCTGACCTTATACCTATATAGTACTTAACACTGTTGACTACCCCCTCTTCCTGGACACCTCCTTTTCTGGATTTCTGTGGCAATGACTTCTCTTGGTTCGTCTTCTACTTGTTTCACTGCTCCTTCTTCTCCCTTGCTGGAATATCCTCCACTGTCATGTCTCCTAATGGTGTCAATACCCTGTCAGAAACAATTGTCTTACCAAAAACTCCACATGGCCATTAAAGAATTCAGGGGGAAGAAAAGATTTTTATTTATCATTCTCTTGCAAGAGACTGGGTGACCCATAAGGAGGCACACCCTTTCAGACAACTGCAAAGCCTTTTATCCCTTATCCCAATTTGAATTTCCCTCTGCTGTTTCCTATTGGCTGGGTATTTCAGGATTTACAGTCAATCCAAAAATACCTAACACTCTCCCCCCACCCCGACACACACACACACAGGTCTCCATCCCTGAATACATTTCACATTTCAGCCCCATCCCCTTCATCCTCATTCTCTTTATACTTTATTTAGTAAAGGAATGACAAGCCATAAATACTTTTTAGAATAATTCCAACTCAGGATATCTGCATCACTCAAATTTTATGATCTCCAAAACATGAGAAAGGAATTTTCTCAATTGCTAAGAGTTGACAAAAGTGTGAGTTGAAGATTCAACCCAGGTATCCATAAGAAAATTCCCATTATCTAAGTTAGCATCTCATCCTTAATGGAGCTTCACCTGGCCTGGCAGTTTTCGACACAGGAAAAAAGCCTTGTTAGAGAACAAAGATAACGTCTGCTCTCAACCTCTGAGCTACATCCCCTGCCACAAATTTTATTTCCTGGATTAACTAATAAGTAGGAGACTTTCTGACAAATATAACTTCTCAGGTTTCTCAAATTATGTTATCAAATGATTTCTGTGGAAACAAAATTCAATCATCCCTTACAACCTCAAGGGTCTCTGTCCTAGGCCCTCCTCTCTTTTTTCTCTCCTGATGATCTCATCAACTCCCATGACTTTAATTATTATCTCCATGCAGATAACTCTCAGATCTATAGACTTAGTTCTAGACTCTCTCCAGAGTACCAGTCTTGCATCATCAACCACCTATGAAACATTTCAAAATGAATGTCCTATAGGCATTTCCATCATGTCAAAAGCAAAGCTCATTATCTTAACCCTATCACCCATCCCTTTTCTGAATTTCCCTATTTCTACCAAAGGCAATACTATCTTTTGAGTCACCCAGGTCACAATTTCAGAGTCATCCTCAATTCCTCATTCTTCCTCGGCCCCTTGCCACCCATAACCAGTAAACTGCCAAGTCTTGTTGATTCTTTCTTCACAATCGCCCCTTTTATCTCCACTCACAAAGCTAACACTCTAGTTCAGGCTTTCATCCCATCACATTTCATCTGGCTAATAACAAGAGCTAGAATTTACACAGCATTTACTTTGTGGCAGGCACTGTGCTAAGAGCTTTACAGTCTATCTCATTTGATCCTTACAACAACCCTACAAGGTGGTATGTTATTATTCCCATTTGACAGATGAGAAAACTGAGGCAAAGAGGTTAAGTGACTTGCCCAGGGTCAAATAGCTTGTGACCAGTCTGAGACCAGATTTGAACTCAGATCTTCCTGATTCCAGGTTCAATACTCTATACCTTATGCTACCAAGCTGCCTCAAAAAAGAACCTTACTGATCTTCTGTTTTCACACTGCAAAAGTTTCTCCCAATTTTTCTCCCCTCCTTTCACCCCATAGAGTCATTATTTTTTAAAGTGTAAAAAAAATATATCAATAAAACAAATTAATACATCATAAAAGGACTGAAAATATGTGCAGTGTTCCACATCCATGACTCCATCTCTGTGAAGGAGTTGGAGGAGGGAGGGGAGGCTCTTTCCTCTAAAAAGTTTTTTCTTCCTTCCTCTTCTTTGGGGTCATGCTTTTGTAATTTTGTAACATTTACTTTTTTATTGTTTTATGATGGGTGTTTTGTCCATTTGCATTAATGTGGTTATGATTTATATTGTGTTCTTGGCTCTTAATTGTCTGTCCTTGGCTCACATCAGTTTTTCTAGGCCTCTCTATATTTATCATAGTTGTCATTTCCTAGCCTTATTCACTGAATGGACATTGCTTCTGACAAAATGAGACCTGGGAAAGATCTTAGCTTATAAAGGGCCAAAACCTCCCACTGCATCAGGGCCATCTTGAGCTGTCCCAATACTAATATAGGCCAGGTAGCTCTGGAGGAGAGAGTGAGGCTGGTGACTTTGTACAACCTTTCCCCACTTAAATCCAACTCACTTGCGTGTCATGGCATTACCTTCTTGATGTCATGGTCCTCTTCAAGAATGAAGGACAAACAACAACCTGTGAATAGTAGCAGTTGCTCTACTGGGGACCCAACTGGCCAGTTCCAGTTGGGCAACACAGCTCCCTTCTTCCTTCCTTGCTCTCTCTTCCCTTGCTTTCCTCTTTCCTTCTCTCCCTCTCTCCTTTCCCTCTGTCCACATAGGGAACTTATTTGGGCAGGTGCTCTGCCCAAATAAATATAAATTTTGATCATTGAACCTTTGCAAAATATCTTCATATTTATGGGCTAGATTTCATTCTTAAGGACCAGGCCTTAAACCCAAATCACCCTGGCTCTTGTTGACTGGTCAACAATAGGTCCCAACTTAAGCCTCACTTGGTGACTGTTTCAGCCCAGATGGCTCAGAGTGAGTGTAATAAGCAATTATTTCTGTTTTGGCTAGAAACCATGAACGTTCTCACCTCCCAGATTGATTTCCCCCCCTCCCCCTTCACTTCCCACTAGGCAAAAGAGGCCATTCTTTGCCTCATTTTTTTGTGTGTGTGACTTGCCCAAGGTCACAAAGCTAATAAGTGTCTGAAGACAGATTTGAACTTAGGTCTTATTCACTTCAGCACCTAGCTGCCTCCAATATGTAATGTTCTTAATGGTAGAGATTGTTTAATTTATTTTCTCTATATTTTCAGGGCCTGGTACAATGTTTACTAAATGCTTATTGATTGACTGACTTCAGATGTCACAGATTTCAATCCATGCCGGAGGCATTATCCAGCTCCCAGAAGATATTCCCATTCCCATGGATAAACCAGACTCACATGAAGCAAGTCCACATTGTTGGTCCAACGATGGACTGGAATCAGAGGGTGTAGGGTAAAATCTCAGCTCTGCCATTTGCTGTCTTTGTGACCTTGGTCAAGTCATAACCTTTCTGGACTTCAGCTTTGCTATTTGTAAAATGAGGAAATTGGGCTAGATGCTCTTAAGGATCTCTCCCAGCTCTAAATTTAAATCCTATGATCCCATACTTTACGAACAACAAAAACAAAAAACATGATTAGGGATAGGAGTTGGACCTGTGATTACATTGGAAGAAGGGGACCCTAGAGTGAGGAGACTTGGTCTACCAATACAGTACAGCATCTTCTCTGTAACTCATGGTTTGGGAGAAGTGCTTAGAAAACAGGGATCAAACATGGAGACAACACTCCTGTATGTGACCTGAGTCCAATGAAATGTAACCGGGAATCACTTAACAAAGTTAGAGCAAAGTACAACAGAGCAAAGATAATGTTAACATGGGGTAATCTAAGTCAGTATATGACACTAGCCCCTGCCTGTCCCTCAAACAAGGTTCAGGGCATTCTCTCTGGCTGCGATGTATCCTCCCTCGCCCCCCACTCCTTCCTCCTGTCTGACTACCAAGCTCACTGGCTTCCTTTAAGTCCTACCTTCTGTAGGAAGTCTTCCCTAACCTCTCTTAGTACCAGTCCTTTCCTTCTTTTAATTATTTTCTATTTATCCTGTATATAGCTTGTGTGTACATAGTGACTTGTATGTCTTCCCTGTTATATTGTAAGCACCTTGAGGAGAAGGACAGTCTTTTGCCCTTTTTTTTATCCTTAGCACTTAGCACAGTGCCTGGAACATGGCAGACAGACTGACTCACAGGAATCCTTTTGTAAGGTTTAGTGGTCTCTGTTTCTATCTGAGTTTCCTGCTACTGGCACAGGGAGGGTAAGTGACTTGCCCAGGGTCACACAGCCAGGATGAGTTAAAGGTAGCACTTGAATCCAGATCTTCCTGGCTTCAAGGGCAGCCTTTCATTCAATGTATCATGATGCCTTCCTAAAGTCTAAAGAAATCTTAAGCTCTGTATGAAACATACATGGGTAGAAAATAATCAGCTGACCTCGTCAAACTCAAAGATTGTTTTTGCACATTTAAAAGGTTGGCTGTTGTTGCTGTTGTTCAATCAGGATTAAGTGACTTGCCCAGGGTCACACAGCTAGCAAGTATCAAGTGTCAAAGGCCACATTTGAACTCAGGTCCTCCTCACTCCAGGGCTGATGCTCTATCTACTGCACCAGCTAGCTGCTCATTTGTTTTTGGGGTTTTTTTTTTTTAAAGGAAAAGACATTCCAACTTAATAAACTGAGGGTTTTTCTCTTTCCAGATTCTGTCCTAGGCCCCTTGTATCTTGGCCACCATGTCATACAGAGACAACCTGGCTATTGGTTACATTTAGGTTCTATTCCTCTCCACCAAAAGGGTCAGCCCCTGATAGCTTTCATTCCCACTCCCTCACTCTGGTTCCATGGAGGCAGCTGCAGAAGGTCATCTTTGGATAGTTCTCCCAGCTAGAAAGTCAACCTTCTTCATTCTGTAACAGCAATAACCACAGCATACTTGAGGGCTACTAGCACAGGTTCACTCTTGATCTGCTCAGATAGGCAGACACCTTCAGAGGGGTTAATAATCTTACTTTATCCTAGCTCAGTGTTCCAAGATTGGAACAAGGATTGCTGACATTGGAACCACTAACTCCTCCCGCACTCCCTAATCAACCTTCTCACCAGGGCGGCGAGAAGCGGGGGCAACTAACTACCCCTACACCTCGATGGGGTCAACTGAGACAGTCCCAACTTGTGCACTCCCCTGAATCCCCTCTAGCCTTGATGGGGGCCAGTCAAGGCACATACACTATTCCAGCTTGTGCATTCAACCCTAAGGGTTCCCCACTCACTGACCAGTGCCTAACTGCTTTAGAGGGCCTTTACAATCTACACAGGTGATACTTTTGAGGGTAACAAGAGATTGTTATGGCCATGGATCTTGGGAAACTGAGCTCTAAGAACAAAAATCCTCTTTATACTACACATTCAAGCACCAGTTAATAGAGATCCACATAGAATCAGAGCTGGAAGGAACTTTAGAAACCACTTAGTTCAAACTCCTTATTTTAAGACAGAGGAATCTGAAGTCCAGGTAGGGGAAAGTGATTTATCACAGCTTACACAGTAAATGAGTTATCAAAGTTCCCTTGGGAGATCCTTCAAAACAATCAGTAAGTCAAATAGAATTTGGTGGTACAATGGATAGAGCCAGGCCTGGAGTTAGGAAGACCTGAATTGAAAACTGGCTTCAGACACTTACTAGCTGTGTGACTATGGACAAATCACTTAACGTCTGCTTGCCTCAGTTTCTTCATTTGTAAAATAGGGATAATAATAGCACCTACCTCTCAGGTTGTTGTGAGGATGAGATGAAACAATAATTGTAAAGCTCTTAGCACAGTGCCTGGAACATAAAAGATGCCACATATTAGCTATTATTATTAACCCTGGGGATACAAAGAAAGGAAAACTCTCCACTTCTACCCATGACACCTCTCCACTCCTGAAAAAAAACAAAAAATCACCCCTTACTATGTACAAAAAAGATATATACAGAATAAATTGGGGTCAGTCTCAGATGAAAGACACAAAGATTAAGGAAGGCTAGGAAAGGCTTTTTGCAGAAGGGAGGGCTTTAGTTGAGGCTTGAAGAAAGGCAGAAAGTTAGGAGGAAGAGATGAGGGAGAGCTTTCTAAGGGCAGCCAATAAAAATGTTCAGTGGCAATGGTGAGGAACATCAAGGAAGTAAGTGTCCATGGATGACAGAGTACATGGAGAAGGGTAAGGAGTAAGAAGACTGGGAAGGTAGGAAAGGGGCATGTTATGAAAGGTTTTAAGAATCAAACAGGATTTTATATTTGATCTTGGAAGAAACAGGGTGTCACTTGAGTTTAGTAAATGGGGTAATGGAGGAGAGGTCAGACTTGAGGAAGATCAATTTAATAAATGAGCAGAGGCTGGACTGAAGTTGGAAGAGACTTGAGGCAGGAAGACCAACCAGAAGGCTATTGCAATAGGAGATACTCTCATATCTGGGGATGATCTGCAACTAGGTGGAGTCCCCTTTCAAACAAAGAATTTTTTTATTCTGTGCAAAAGCTTGAAACTTTTACCAGGAAACAAAATCAATTCTCTACCTTTGTTTGCCACCTCCTGATAACTGACATGACCTTCAAGGACTCCAAGAAGGCTTCTCTTTACATTTCCTCCTCTCCTCTCTGAACTGATAGAGTACTTCTGTTTCCCCTACTGGTTGTTGTCCTTCTGTTCTTCGTTCTCAAAGAGGATTAAAATGACATCACCATGATAAAATGAAATTTCAGTGTGTCTGACTGTGGCTGATCAGACTAATACGACCTCGGAATGCTCTACCACAGGCTGGGCACAGATAGTCCGTGTGGATATTTGGAGTGGATACTCCAAATTTGTGCATACTACATTTACTTTGTGCTATTTTAATTCTGCTTTGTTCATAGAGCACAGCACCCTTTCTGATGTAGGCATGCCATGCTGAGCGGTCCTGTGCCAGTGTCTCCCATGTTGCACAGTCAAATCCAAAGTACTTGAGAGTCTCCTTGTACCATTTCTTCTGGCCACCATGTGATCACCTGCCCCATACAAGTTCTCCATAAAATAGCCTTTTTGGCAAGTGTACATTTGCATTCTAACAACGTGGCCAGCCCATCAGAGTTGTGCTCTCTGAAGCATAGTTTGAATACTTGGCAGTTCAGTTCAAGCAAAGACTTCAGTGTCTGGTACCTTATCCTGCCAGGGGATCCTCAGAATCTTCCTAAGACAGTTCAAATGGAAGTGATTCAGTTTCCTGGTATGGTACTGGTAGACTGTCCATGTTTCACAGGCATACAACAATGAGGTCAGCACAATGGCTCTGTAGACCTTCAGTTTGGTAGTCAATCTAATATCTCTTCTCTCTCAAACTTTCCTTCTGAGACTCCCAGACACTGAGCTAGCTCTGGCAATGCATGCATCAACCTCATTGTCAATGTGTACATCCCTGGAAAGTACACTACCAAGGAAAGTGAACTTATCCACAGCATTCAAAACTTCTCCATTTGTTGTAACCAAAGGTTCCACATATGGATGGTGTAGTGATGGCTAATGAAGCACCTGTGTTTTCTTGGTGTTAATTATTAGACCAAAATTAGCACAGACAGCAGAGAATTGATCCATATTTTGTTGTATCTCAGCTTCAGAGGCTGCATTCAGTGCACAATCATCTGCAAACAGAAAATCATGCACCAACACTCCCTCTACTTTAGTCTTGGCTTGTAGCCTTTTCAAATTGATGAACTTACCATCAGTATGGTAGTTGATCTTGATACCATGTTCAACCTCATTGAAAGCATTTGACAACATGGCTAAAAACATCATGCTAAAAAGCATGGGAGCAAGCACACAGCCCTGTTTCACTTCGTTGGTGACTGGGAAGGCACAAGAGCACTGTCCACTATCCATAACCCAGGCAAACATGCCATCATGAAATTGACGTACAATACTGATGAACTTCTCCAGGCAACCAAATTTTGACATAACTTTTCATAAGCCTTCATGATTAACAGTGTCAAAGGCCTTGGTCAGATCTACAAACATTGTGTACAGACTTCTGTTCTGCTCCTGTATTTCTCCTGGAGTTGTTGGGCAGCAAACACCATATCTACAGCTCCTTGGCCCTTTCTGAAGCCACATGGACTCTCAGGTATATGACCATCTTCCAGGTGAAACATTAGCCTATTAAGGACGACTCTAGCAAGAATTTTGCCAGCAATGACTAAGAGAGAGACCCCCCCGTTACTGTCACAGGATAATCTATTCTCTTTACCTTTACAGAGATAGACAATGGAGACATCCTTGAACTCCTGGGACATAACCTCCTCTTCCCATATAACTTGGAAAATTTCAGTCAGCTTTTGCGTGAGCAATGGTTCCCTTACCTTGTAAATCTCAGGTAGAACAGAATCAGCACCAGGAACTTTGTCACATGAAAGAAGCCTAACGGCCCTCAAAACATCTTCTTCATTTGAAAATTCAGCTAAGGAGGGATTAACTTCAACCTGAGGTAAATGGTCAATGGCCTCAGCATTGACTGATGATGGTCTGTTGAGAATACTATGGAAGTGTTCAGTCCATCTCTCTAGGATCATGTCCTTATCACTAATCAATGTGGCTCCATCAGCACTGAGTAGTTGTGATGCACCATTGGTTATAGCTTTCTGTTGCATTTGGCCAGCACAACACATTTTGTTTCATATTGTCATCTAATTGTTCTATGAATGTTAGCCTTGTCTTTCTTGCAAGATTATAACATCCTCTGAGCAGAAGTCTGGGATAGTAGAAAGAGTAGGCTGGGCAAAGAGTAAAGAGACTTGTGTTCAAGTGCTGGCACACTTACTGACTTTTTGACTTTGGGTAAGCCCTATCACTCTGGGCCTTCATTTCCCCATCTGTAAAATGGGAATAATAATACACTATCTACCTCACTCAAATTATGACAAAAGAGGTATTGATTTTTATCTATGTTTTCATGCCACCTGGCTCCAGGTTTGGGGCACCACCCTGATCAAATAGACTTGTTGAATTAAAGTGGAAAAGGTCCCTTAATGTAAATGTTAACTTACCAGAGATGACTGTTTGCTATACTAGATCTGTTTAAACTTTCCAAAAACAAACAAAAAAACCCTTTTTAAGATCCCAACAAAGTGAAGTAACTCTGTTTGATCATGCTAATTCAAAAGGGTAGGGGCGGGAACAAATGACAAAACAATTTTTTTCACTTAAAGTCTTATGACAGTCAAGGTCTCTGAGTCACTTTTGCAATGTAGAAGGCACTCTGCCAACCAGCTTAAGAAAAAACCAAACAGCATTACTAGCATGTAACGTTTGGTGGGTGATGCAACCGCTTACTGAGGGCAAGCTTGCAAAACTGTTCCCTCTTCTAAAATTCCAACAGTAAAGGTATGATAAAGTCTACCCTGCCTTTCTTAATCTCTATTTTCTAGACCATGGCACCTCTGAGGTCATTTAATCCAACTCCCTCATTTTACAGATGAGGTTACAGTGGCCAAGAGAGAATAAAGGACCAGACCAAGGTCACATGGCTTCATCCACTCTTAAATCCAACATCATAAAGCCAAGGCAGACAGAAGGAAGGCATCGCTGGGATGTTTTGACAAAAGTCAAGGACAGATTTTATTTTGACAGCCTTTCATCTGTTCTCACTATCCCTGTCCTTAAACTCATCCCAGAGGCAAAGAGGCATTGCCTTTGGAGTCAGAAGACCTCTGCCTACTTCTGCGACACTGAGCAAAGCCCTTCAATTAAATTCCTCAGTTTCCTCACCTCTAAAATAAGGGTTTGGAGTAGAGGTTTCCGAGATCTCTTAAAGCTCCAGATCTATGATCCAATGAATATAAACTAATTTCCCCGAGAGTGGGATTCGAACTTGTGAACACCGAATACGAACGGAGCTTGTCTAACAGGCTTGTCTAAGTAACCCGGAGTGTTCCGATTTTCAGAAACCTTCGAGTGTTATTGAGTGGGACGCTGGAAGTTCTGCGCATGTGTCAAAAATTCGGCCACCGTTTCCTACCTCAGAAGTTCCTCGGGTTTCGACGGGAAAAACTACGGCGCACGCGCATTCAAAACCCTCTCCAACTTCGATTCGCTCCGTAATTGACGGAAATAGCCGAGCCTCCCCGGCGAAGGGCACGGGAGAGATATTTCTTGATTGATCTGCGGGTAAGGAATCTTGCTCTTCCACGCACTTCACTTTGCAGATAGAACTTAGAGAGTTTTTCCCCCCGGCAAGAAATCACACCCCCCCCCCACTTCCGCGAAGGCTGGGACGCCAGCGTCAGGGGCGGGACGAAGCGGGGTCACGCTGTGACGTAAGGGTCGGACACGTCGGCGGCGGCGGCGGCCGAGGCAACCGGAGCCGGATGTGCCAAGATGGCTGCAGCTGCCGTGGGGTCTACGTTGGGGAGAGCCGGAGCCGCTGCCGCTGCCTTTCCCCGCGGCTGCTGAGCGGAGCGGGCGGGCGAACGCTCGGGGAACGGCTGTGTGGCCGCAGCGGCCTCCCCGCGGCGGGCTTGTGGGACGAGGGAGCCCGGCCTGCCCGGGGCTCTGTCAGGTAAGCAGGGGGTGGAGGTGGGGGCCCGAGGGGACGGAGCAGCCCCGGTCCGCAGGAAGGATGCGCCGCGGGCGGCGAGCGTCTCCACTCGCTGGAGCGCTTCCTTCCGAGCCTGCCGGCGCCGCCGCCTCCGGGAAGCCTCCCCGGCCCTGGGAAGAGCCGAGCCCAGGGGACCCTCCAGTGGGTTCGGAGTCGGGAGTGTTAATCCGCCCTGTGACTCTGCTCAAGTTTCTCTGTGTAGGATGAGAGTTGGGACTGGATGATCTTCAAGAGTCCTCTGATTCCTAGGGGGCATTCCAGCATTCTAACCCAGAGCCGGGAGGCCCTCAGGAAAGCCTCCCCAGGCCTGCCCTCGGTGCCTCTAGCTCTCATCCCATCCCCCGAGCCCCCGAACTGCGTTCCTGCAGTGGGGGAGGAGGGGTGCGGTGGGTGCCGAGCAGCGAAGACGTTTGGATTCCAGGCCTTTTTCAGCACCCAGATGATGGGGAACCTTGGAGGAGGCTTTTTTTCAGAGAAGCAGCTTCATGCCGTCAAAAGACCCGTGGATCCTGGAGTCAGAAGGACTTTTGTAGGAATCCCGGTTCTTTTACTACCTGTGGGTCCCTTCAGTCAGTTCTTGTTCACCTAAACATTTATAAGTGCCTCCTAGGTGTAAGGTGCTTCCTCCAGGCCTCAGTTTCCATATTTGTAAAACGAAGGAGGTTGGAATAGGAGGATCTTTAAGGTCCCTTCCAGCTCCCAAATTTTACAGTCATACAAAACTCATCCATACATTAACAGTAATGCTTTTTGGTATTTCTCAGTTAACAGCAGTTGCTTATTTTACTGAGACAGGGAGGAACTGAGGCCTTGAGAGAGCCAGTGAGGAGTCATATAAAGAATTAGTGAAGGAACTGTAGAATGCAGATCTTTTGACTCCTGAGTCAAATTTACTCTCTTTCAATGACTCTTGCTTATTGTATGTACTTTTCTTGTATAGTTGTCCTAGTTTTGAGTGCTAATAACACAACAAAATGCTTTCTTCACGGCCTTTTGAAGTAGGTAGTACAGATAGTTTTTTCATTTTAGAGAGAAGAAAACAGTGGTGAAGAGACTTGCTAGTGCTCAGTCAGCACAGGTTAACAAGTTAAGCACTCACTTTGTGTCCAACACTATGCTAAAGCACGGGGGGTACAAATGAAGGAGAAAACAAGGTCCCTTCACTCAAGGAGCTCACATTTTAATGAGGGGGATGACATGCAAATCATTCCATATATACTGGATAGAAATAAAGTAAATGAAATGTTATCTCGAAAGGAAGTAGTGCTGCGGGGGTTAGGTAAGGCCTCCTACAAAAACTGGGGTTTAAACTGAGTCTTGAAGGAAGACAGGAAAGCTAAGAAGCAGAGGCGAAGACATGGGAAACAGTCAGAAAAAAGGCACAAAGTCAGGAGACCAGGAGTCCCGTTCAAGGAAATGTAAATAGGCCAGTGCAGATGGACCATAGAAAGGAGAACAGGAAAATTTAAGAAGACTGGACAGATAGGAAGGAATCAGGTTGTAAAGTGCTATGATAACCAAACCAAGGACTTTAACTTTGATTCAAAGATAAGAGGGAACCACTGAAATTTATTGAGTAGAGGGTATTTATGACATGGTTATGCATTTTTGCTTTAGGAAAGTCACTTTTGGCAGCTAAGTGGAGGCTGGAATGGAAGAAGGAGGCCAATTAGAAGGCTATTGCAATAGTCAGGTGAGAGATGATGAGGACCTGTAGCTACAGTGGTGACTGTGTGATTGGAGAGAATGTACACACAGTAAGTGAGCATCAGAAGCAGGACTCAGGTCTTCTAAAGTCCAGTACTAATTTAATTTCCTTACCCTATATTGTCTCCAGTGCTTCTAATTACTATTAGCTTTTATTATGGCTTATCCTCCCCTTTCCTCCCTCATTTTTTGTCAGAATGAAAATCAAGCCTCACCTAAAAAAAGTCCACAGGAAGCACTGCAAGTGTTATTCTCTTTTTTAAGATAAGGAAGCTGAGGCCCAGAGAAGAAGTTTTGGGGATTTAAAGTCAAAAGACCTGGGCTGATATACTGACTCTGCCACTTATGGTTTATTCTCCAAAATGAGGGGGTTATATTAATGATGTCTTACAATTCTGAATCCTCTGATCCTATAAAGAGCCTGTAGTGTACATAGCATTGTACCAGTTGCTAGGTAACATAAAAAGTCAGACCTGGATCTTGCCCTTATAGTGTTTATAGTCTAATAGTATAGTACAAGCACAGATAAGGTAATAAACAATACAAAACAGTGCTGAGTAAGGACTAAATAGAGAGGTAATTCATTTGAACACCAAGAACGTCTTTAAAAGATACATAGAAATTCTCCAGCCTGAGGCAGGAAGCACGTTCCAGGTATAAGGAACAGAGCAACCTCACAGAAGCTTGAGAAGCCTGTATTTTAGGGGAGATTCAGCCTGTTTGATTAGAAGGCAGTGTGCTCACAGTGAATAGCATG
Source organism: Notamacropus eugenii (assembly GCF_028372415.1). Taxonomy (NCBI): domain Eukaryota; kingdom Metazoa; phylum Chordata; class Mammalia; order Diprotodontia; family Macropodidae; genus Notamacropus; species Notamacropus eugenii. The sequence goes on from NC_092872.1 coordinate 489,642,698, forward strand.
AGATAAGGGCTGAAGAGTAAGGTAGTACCTAATTATGGAGAATCTTGAATGCCAGGTCAAGGAATGTGAACTGAAATGACTTATTTTATTTTTCAGAATTAACAGTAACGCTTTTTGGTATTTCTCAGAGTTAACAGCAGTTGCATAACTTCTGTGAGTCTTTGGACATTTATTTTCAGAGTTTGACAGCCAGGTCAAAGAATTTGATTTGAAAAGTCTTAAAGTCACACAGCTAGAAGCAGACCTAGACTAGAACTCAGGTCACCTAAGTCCCAGTGTGGAGCTCTTTTTTCTAGCCTACTGTCTTAGTACCTTTCTGAGCTTAAGAGATATCGAATTGAATTGAAAAATTTTGTTGATCCAAGGGAAAGTTCCTTTAGGATGTAGCAATTAGGGGAAGGTATTTTGGGTAAGGATAGTACTATAGAAGAACTTAGTTGAAAAAATGCATCAGACTGAGGCAGGGAACAGATTACAGCTATAAGGGAGAGGAGTATTTGGGGAAGAAAAATGGGAGGGGGTGTGAGTCAATTTAGCAATAATTAATTAACATGCTTTCAGGGATGGGAAGGGTTTGGGGAGTGGGGCATGCAGATCCTGTATTGCTTCCCTGCAACTGTCCTCCCACCTTTTTGTGGAGCTTGGAACTGAGTGGCATTCTTGTGATAGGAATCAGTGATTTTCTTTAAGTCCTTTATGACCTTTATTTTAGTATGATTATTGAGGATCAGTACTTGAATAGCAGGGGCTCCATTAGCCTACTTAATGGAGGGTGTGCTGCTGAAGATAAAACTAGGTTTAGGAATTTTAGTGCAGTACGTCTCATCCTGACTTTGCTTACCTTACAGTTTATATTTTCAGACTACCTGATGGAGTTTTGAACTGCTGCAGATTTTTTTCCACATCCAGTAGATGTAGTGTCATGACTGGTTGAATGTGGGCCACAGGTCATAAAAACATCCCAGAGCTGAGTTGAAATTAAAGGGATTTGGACTGCTCCTTTAGCTACAGGCTAAATTGACAGTATCTGAAGGGTATTGGATAAGTGGTTAAACTTAACAGAGATTGTTTGGAATCTTTCTGACAGTCTTCTGTGTAGTCAGTTTTTTTTATAAAATTGCTTAAAAAAAAAGATTCAGACTCACTTCTTAGAAGAAACCTGAAACCTTTTATTAGGAGAAACTGCAGCATTCTGATTTCTAATCTCTCTGGTCTCTGCTCTGAAGGGCCTCAGTAGATGAACAGTTTTGTTCCTTTGCTGGTTGAGAAAGAGTTTTTCTTAGGTATGGTTGTATTTTGACATTTACTCTTGAATATGACAGGAACTTTGTTTTTATGTTTTTCCTTTCAGAGATGGCCAGTATATCCCTACAGGGGAAATTTGGACTGTATTTTTAGCAAGTTTATTATGAGGCATTTAAGTTATCTCTTTTCCAGAAAACATCTACAGTAGAAACTTTGTGTCTAAACATGTTCTTAGAAGGCACTTTGAGATCAGTTGGTACAGTATAATACTTTTAAATTTTAAACTGCTTGTTAGATTGCATATGTGTTGCTAGTTGGACTTATCTTTTAAAATATGTATGACTCTGGGTGTTATAAAGAAGGACATTTCTTATCTTGGGTTGTTGGTGGATAGTAAGTAAATCAACTCACAGTCATTTGGTGTATGGTTATTATTTCAAAATCATTTTTGTACATTTCAACTTTATCTTGACATTGTACATTATTTTTTATTGTTTCATCTTTGGTAATGAGGACAATGTTATGTTGCAAAGGAAGTCAGAGGGCAAAGTGATACTTTACATCTTTTGTTATTAACTGAATCACTTCAGCAGTTCTTTCTGTTACAAACAGCATTTCTGTAAATTCCACTGAAAAGCCTTAAAAATAAGGTGTTTTGTAAGTTTAGTTCCTGACTCTGTAAAAACCTTTCAAAGAAAAAGATCTTTGAGTTTTTCACATTTAGGTGAGTTAATTTCTTTCTTGCCAGGTGTATTTGGTAGAATTTAGTGTGTGGTTTCCATGTATCTGCATTCTTTCATAGTGCCAGTTATTTAAAGAGAGTTGTCACATTAACACATATAGACAGACAGGAAGAGTTTAGGGGTTTCCTTGATGATTGTATTTAAGTGCTTCTTATAACCTAAAACACTTTTAAGAACACCTGTTTTATGAACGTTTAAGTTTTGGTGATACCAAGGCATTTGTGCAGAAAATGAGAGTGTACAAGGATATTTAACACAGACATAATTCAGCTAAATTGAAGAGATCAGCTTATGAATCTGTGAGAAGATAAATTGGTTTCTTTGAAAGTCTTTTTTTTGCCTTTATAAAGTTGAGTTGAAGTTGTCTAATAATTTTACTCAGTGTAAATGTCCTACTAAATAAAGTGCCATGCTTACTAGTAATAAATTAAATATCTGTGCGCGTTGTTTAACTGTTTAATAGAGGAATCAATGTTCAGTAGAAGGGTAGAATGTTCAAATTGGGGGTGACTTGGGGTAAAGTTGAGTCCTGTCACCTGTCACAGTGCTAAGAAAAAGCCATTGAGGGGAGGAAGAACTTTTGTGGGCAAGTAATTTTCTTTTTTTACTTTATAAAGTATTTCTAAGTTAGCATACCCTCTAAAATTTGGAAGACCCTTGACTTCTTTTAAAAATTAAGGAAAGACTTAAATGAAAACTTTAAAAACCTCAGAATGAAATTCAGGTAAGAATTGTCTTATAAGTTAGCAGTTTGGGTTCTGACCTTAGGATCTGAGCTTCAGTGGGATAATCTTTAGATTTATAGATTCAGACAACCAGCCCTTGTCCATTTCCTTATTCTCCCTAGAGAAGTGAAATGAAAGTCTAAGGTAGAAACAGGGATAGAATGCAGGTCTTTAACTTTCTATCTAGTGCTCTTTCCTCTACACCACATTGTTAATATGGATTAATAAATCTCTGGGGGCAAAATTCGTCTTAACAAAGTGGGGTATAGGGAAAGTGGAGTTCTGTGCTACAGGAATAGACTTTTGAAGTGACAGAGGTAGTGAGGGAATTCTTGTCCCTGAACACATTTCCTCAGTTCTGTCTGTTATATTTACTTCTAGTAACAAATTAGACTCCAAGCTTCTTGAAAACAGGATTGTCTTTTGTCTTTTTGTGTCCCCAGCACTTAGCACAGTGCCTGGCACGTCGGAGGCACTTAGTAAATGCTAGGTGACTGATTGACAAAAATTTCTGACAACACATTTTGGTTTTGGAATGCTTCTTCATTAATTGAAATATTACGATATTCAGTCATGAGGCTATAGTTTGTGTGAGTTGATCATTTCACAAATCTGAGAAAGATTCTTTTTCTTCTACAATCAAGCAATGTAAGCCAAGTTGTAGATTTTCTTACTTGCTTTAATATGGTTCTAGCTTAGCTTGAAATAATTCAGCAAGCATTTAGTAAGCTCCTACTATGTGCTAGACTCAGTGTTAAGTGTGGAAGGGAATGAACTATATGAAAAGAATAGAGGGTTTATCAGAATCAGTATTTATGAGAGAATGAGTTCATGGACTATTTTACAAATTATGAAGGTTAAAGTCATATAATGATAATCATTATGTTTGGAGGTTTTCATATATTTTTCCTTAGAAGGTTTTCACTAAAGTACTTCTGTTTCTTTGATTAGATAAACTTTTAAAAAAAAAAACCAAAAGGATTAATAAATAGAAAATAAAGACTTTTAGCTGGGATAAGTATTTAATATTACATAGGTGAACAGTTTCCTAAAATTATGGATTGTTTCCAGTTGGAACATAGTATGTTGCATATTATATGGACTTCTCCCCTTTTATTTTCTGTAGAAAATCTATAAATTTATAAAATTACAAATTAGGACTTTAGGTTGATATTTAGATGCTGGATTAAAATTATGTTCAATTTTCAGCTTTTTATTTTAATCAGTATTGTCTGCAGTTATTTTGGTTGTTAAGATGTATGTTGTTTTGTTACAGGGCAGATTTAGAACCATCAACTCTTTACTTATACTGGTGGTATAGCACACTGGATTTGGCCTCAGAAATACTTGAGTTCAAATCATGCCCCAGACACTTAGTAGTTGTGTAACCATGGGCAAGTTAATTAACTTTAGTCTTCCTCTAGTTCCTTATTTGTAAAATGATGATATAAATAGTACTTTCCTCCTAGGGTTGTCATAAGGTTAAAATGAGATAATATTTGCAAAGTGATTTGCAGAAGTGTAAATGTTAACTGTTACAAGCTATTATTAAAAGAATGAGCACTTTACATCATGGTATAAAGGACCTTTTAGTTGAAAACAAATTGAATTTACTTCATTTCTTTTTGTTTGTAAAGATGGAAAAATGGAGAGTTTTCTGGTTTATATTTCTTTTTCTTTTAAAAGTCATTCTCAGAAATAGAAAAAATCCTACCCCATATGGTGATGTGCTTTAGTTTTGGTGATCCTCAACCTATTGTTAAATAAGTCAAATAGATTTTCATTTTGGTGAAGGTAGTGTGGGGATAATGAGAAAGCAAGTGTAAAAAATTTTATTGCTAGTAGGATTGTATTACTAAGTCGATAAATGAATTAAAACCACGTTAGGAACTTTTTCATAAAGTGTTTTTTGAATATGCATTTGTCATTTTAACTTTTTGTATTTCTTTATAACATTTTGTATTTCTCTAAAATATCTTTTTCTAGCTTAAGGAGAACCTGGCTTTACTTTCTTTGGGCAAAAAGTATCTGGCTTTGCAAGACTGACTTGGCAAGAAGTGAATGATGCAGCCACCACCTCAGACAGTTCCTTCTGGAACAGGTGGACCACCTCCCGCAGGAGGTCCTCGTAATATGTATTGGTCTAACAGCCCATATAGCAGGCAGGCTAATGCATCAGTGACTGCTGCAGCTGGCCCAGTGCAACCTGTAAGAGGTTGTTTCATATTTGGCAGGCAGACTCCACAAGGAACAGCATTAGGCAATCCGTCCAAAGGCAACTCATTTGTTATGCAGGGTCCTTCCCCACCAATGTTTTCTCAGCCACCTGGTATGCATGTACCTCATACCCATGCAGGGGATAATTCACAAGGACTTTATACATCTTTGTCTGGGCCTGTATCACAACCTGGAGTAAATCCTGACTCCTTTACAAATGTATTGTCTCCTGCTGTGCTGCCAGGACATGTTATGAATAGTAGTGCAGAAATTCATCCAGCTGCAGAACCTGGAATTCAGGCTTCATCTGTTCCTTTACATTATAATCCTGGAGCAGGATTTGAAAATTCTTTTGGGGGACATCTTCAGAGTGGTGTGCCACTGCCTGGTGGGCCGCTCAGTCAGCAAGATCCAAATGGTGGCACTACGGCATCATTCTTTCCTCAACCTCATCAGCAAACCCCAGTTCAGTGGAGACCAGTTCAAGGAAGTCCACAGTCTTCAGTTCAGAATTATTCATCATATGTTGAACCACCTACTCAGAATACAGTTCCTCTTGCTTCTGGTAGTTCTCATTTTCTTCCTCAAGCAAATATGCAAGTTCCTGGACATCAGCAACATATTCCATTAGTTTCCACATCAGGACCCTTGGTTGGAAGTGAAAGGAATGAGATAGTCCCTTCTCAGAGTAGCAACTACCCAGCAAATAACTTTCAGCCTGAAAATATGTTTAGGCAAAATCCAGGAGTTAATAGTGGTTGGCTCAGTCAGGATTTTAGGCAGAATCTAGGAGTAAGTAAACAGCAATTACCAGACTCTACTCTAGTTAATCCCATTGCTCAGGGAAATAGCTTAGAAAACCATCCACAATATAGAACTGAAGCTGTAACCAGTCATGTGCTCCCAGAAACAAATTCAGGAACTATCACAATGTTTTTCAAAGGGGAAGAGGCAGAAAATGAGGAAAATCTTTCATCAGAAAAAGCAGGCACTACTGTTAAGTCTGATTTTGATGGCTTTCCACCAAATTCTGGACATGGAGGCCATCACCTTCCTCATCCTATGCAGGTTGGAGCAGGTGTCCCTTTTCAGGCATCAGTTCCTAAAGGTTCAGCTAATGAGTCTACTCAACAGGGAATAGAGGCCCAGCAATACTTTTCTCAGTCTACAAGTAACCAACATGATAAACAAACCACTAAAAACTGTGACATACATGTTAATGATGACAAAGCTTGCACTGTTAAAACTTGTGGTGCCGTTGGCTCACAATATGAAAATGTTGAGAACTTAGAGTGCATTCAGAATCAAGAAGTTCCACCAAGTGAACCCCCAAATTTGAATCCTTCCTGTCCAAATGATCAGTTCAGATATGGGCCACTCCCAGGGCAGTCTGTTTCAAAGCACAGTATTGTAAGTTATGGTGAAGGAGGACCAAATCTAGAGGCACCTGATTCAATACCTCATCCAGTCCGATCTGATAGTGTATCCTCCAACTATAGTAGTGTAAGTCATAGGAGTGTTTCTAGTTCAACAAGACCCCAAGAGTCAGTGGGCACGTTTATTCAGCAAGAAGTTGGGAAGCCTAATGAAGAGACTTCAGATAGTTTCTTTAAGCAGATTGATTCTTCTCCTTTAGTAGGAGAGCCAAATGATAATATAAACAAGAATTATCATAGCAATCTTTCCCAGCCTCCAACTCCAAGCCCTCCTAAACCTACAGGAATATTTCAGACAAGTGCAAATAGTTCTTTTGAACCTGTAAGGTCCCATGGAGTTGGGGTAAAACCTGTTGAGGCTGACCGAGCCAACATGGTAGGTGAACTGAGAGAGAACCATTCCAAGCAGAACAGCAGTAAACCAACTGTTATGGTACCAGCTGCTTCACCAGGTAATCTTGAACAACCTCCAGACAACATGGAAACATTCTTTACCCCTCTTGCACATCCTTTGCCTCTTACAATAACTGATGAAGCTGTTAATGTACTTCCCCATGGTGGGGGAACACTTTTGGAAAATGTGCCCATGGCATCTGAAAAACGATCCTCAAGGGCTCAGGGTACCACTAAAAAGTGTGAAAGCCCTGCGACTACTTTGTGGGCAGAGAATGAACTACCTAACTTTGGAGGAAATGTCCTCCTTGCACCAGCTGCTCCTGCACTTTCTGTACCTCCTAAAACACAGGCTTCTGAAATTATTCAACCTCCAGATGAGGGATTATCCAGTCTGCAGCCATGTAAACCAGGCTCTATTCCTATACATACCCCTCAGGATGGCAATGTATCTTCTGAAAATCTTGAGAATCCTCCTAAAATGGGAGAAGAGGAGGCCCTTCAATCTCAGGCAAGTTCTGGTTATGCAAGTTTATTGTCCTCACCACCCACTGAATCTTTACAGAATCAACCAATCTTGATTGCCCAGCCTAATCAAAGCTATAATTTGACCCAGCCCACAAGTTTTTCTGTTTCCCTGTCTAATCATTTAAGTCATAATGAAAATAATCGTTCTTGCAAAGATCCTGCAGTGGGGGACAAGCCTGTCCCAAGCAGTCAGCCTCTGTGTGCTGGTGTGCCTGGGGAAAGCATTCCCTTGTCTGAGATTCAAGCTGCATCTTCTGTTAATTCATCATTACCTACCAATCATTCCCATCCTAATTTTTCACAAGGTCCTGGTACCACTTCTGAAATGGTTTCTACTCAGTCTCCCAACTTACTAGTTCAACCACCATCTCATCAGATGCCACTTAACTTGGTTCCAGAATGTCAAAAAAGTCAGAATTTAGAAAGTTTTCCTTCTGAATTTGCTATAAAACCAGGGGTTAATTTGTCTGCTTCTCCAGGGACTAATCTCCCTACTGGAAACACCGGGGTAATGTTAGTTCCACCAGTGAACAGCACCCTAATACCCCATACTAATAAAGCAAATCTCACCAATTATCAGGAAGAAACTTCTGGAGCACTTGATTTTACACTGAACCGGACTTTGGAAAGTCACAGTACAGACAGTTCCGTGCGAGTACATAATACATCACATTCTAGTGGTCCAGCCTTTTCTCAGCAAACCATCACTAATCATAAAAGTCAGTCTGGGCCTGAATTGCATGATAAAGAACATTTCTACCAACAGGTAACAAAGGATGTACAGCACCAGATTGCTCTTGATAAATCCCAGTCAGAGGCCTTACCACCTCAGCAACAAGTTTCATCAGCTGCTCTAATGCCCAAGACAGTACTAGATTCTTCAAACTCTGGAAACCAACCTGATTTGTTATCATCAGGAAATTCACCCCAGCTTCCAAGCCAGAGTAAGGTGGAGCAGCAGCAGCAGCTCTCACAATCATCTAGTATTCCAACAACCTCAGCCCACTCTGGCCAACCAACTAGTCTGCAAGAGCAGCAGTGGCCACCATCACAGACTCCTCAGAATGCTTTTGGTCCACCTCAGAACCTGTCAGCTTATTACTATTACAGACATCTTTATGATCCCTATCAACCTCAGTATCCACCACCCTATCCTTCAGATCCTAGAACAGCTTCCCTTTATTACCCGGTGAGTGGCAGTATTTTTTTTACTATTCTACATTTATAACTATTTTACTGTTCATAGTTTTTGTTTTGATATTTGGGTCCATGATCAAGATATATGTTGTATTGAATTAGATGATAATCAGTGTATAGACTTATGAAGCTTTACTTTAATTTTTACTTCAAAGACCAGTATAAGAAACTTACAGAAATAGTTTTTTAATTATTTTAACATTATGGTGGAAGTCTTTAGGAAAAATATTTTATTAAACTAATGGAATCATAGGCAAGAAAAATCATAAAGAGTATAAACTTTAATATTGACTAAAACTAACAGGTAAGGGAAAATCTGCTGCTTCTACACTTAGTAATATTACTTAAGTGCCTCAGAGATCTGTGATTTTTATCATGTGTGGGTTCTCTCCACAGATGCAAATTACAGCTTCTTCTACATTTAGTAAATGGTCTTGATGACTTGTTGAAGTAAAAAATGTTTCTCATCTGGTGGCTAAAACTGTGGTGCTAAGTTTCTCTGACATTTGGCTGGTCATTTCCTTAGACAACCATTCCCCGGCGCCCATACATGAGGCCTTTCTAGACCAATAGAACCTACCCAGAGCTTGCCCTTTCTTAGTGTAACCATCAGGAATTTTGTGGGTCATTTGTGAACTATTACTGTGGAGGTGCTAGAGCTAGCCTTCAATGGAGGATGAAGTGATATTTGTAATGAAGATTTTGAAAAATCCTTTGGTTCAGACACAAAAATTAGCTTAATTGCCTAATGAAGAAAGTAAACCTAGAATCATAGAACTTTAGCTCCATGACCTTAGAGATCAGTCTAGTTCAAGACCTTTCCTCTTAGCAGCCCCTTGTACTCCTCCTCCACTCTAACTTTTACAGAGGAGGAAACTCAGCTCAAGAGAGATGAAGTGACGTCTAAGTCACAGCTAGTTGTTGTCAAGACAGGAGGAATACAAATGCAGGTTTCTCTATTCGTGGTCCAGTATATTTTCATAACCATGTATGGCGGATTGTGTAGGAAGAAAGGATGTGAGGTAGGGAAGAAGATTTTGGCATTTTTGAGTTAATAGTCTTCATAGCCCAACTTTCTAATACAAGTCTTTCTCTAAAATTTACCTCAAATTGTTTTATTTCTCTCTTGACTCAGAATCTTAGTCTATGAGTTAAAACAATCAGGTATTAATATTAATGAATTTACTTATAGAAAACTTTGAGATTCTTTGACCTGCCTTGAGGAAGCTATGTAAGAAAAGAACATATAACTAGCTCTCAGAACTTTTAGTTTAGTTCTGGAATATCCAGGTAAATACTATTGTTCATTTAATTGCTGGATGAATGTCTATGAAATAGAGGTGACTAATAATTAGAATAATGGACTCTTAGAATTTTGAGGAAGAGGCCTAATGGTTCCATGCCAGGGTTAGCCACAGGTACAATTGGTGTTGTCTGTTGCTTTCTTGACAGTCTTGGAGCAAGATTTACATATTTAGTGAATGTGAGTAATTGTTGGTGCTATTAAAGTTCTACTAAACATTTTCATGAGTATCACTTTTTATAGTGGTTGTTCAAAACACCAAATTCACTTCTGCTGTTTGGAAAAAGTTTTTATTCAAACTAACTATACTGATTTGTTTATTTAATGATATTTATCTTGTAATTTATAAACTTTATAAGACTTCCTCTTTCCTAGGAGGATGCCTATGGCCCATATGACTCTCGTTATAGACATTATGATAAAAGTACTGCTTATACTGAAAACTATAGATATGCCGAGCCAGAGCGTCCAAGTTCCAGAGCTAGTCACTGCTCAGATCGACCGTCTTCCAGGTATGGAACTATAATTTAGTTTTTCAGTTTTGTATATTCTTTGTTCAATCTCTACTCTGTACATTAGGCAACAAATCTAAGTGTCATAAATCAACAAATGTAAATTTGCTGTAAATATTCAGAGTAAATTGTTTGTAGGACTGACTCATACTTGATTTCAATGTGCTAAGAACAGTGTTTATTCATTTAAAAGATGTTAAAAATTGTAGGGCTAATTTTAATGTAATTTAACCTTATATTCTAAGTCATGAAGTGTAGTAGAGCGGGCTCTTAGACAGGACCAGTGAAAAAGTCTGTGTATAATCTCTGATCTCTACACTCCCCTTCCCCTGTACCCCTTTTTAAGAAGGTGATATCCCCCATTTCAGAGAAATACTAAGGAAATTGCTTCTGCTGCTGCTTACTGCTGCAGACAGGTCCAGCATATAATTTCCCCTATAATTGAGGAAGTTCTGAAGTCTTGGAAGACAGGATGGAAGAAAATAAAAGAAGTGCTAAAATACTCTTCCTTTTATTTTTGGCAAAGCTGGTCACCCAGGGCTATTGGACAAGTCTTAAGAGCAAGTTTAGTTGGTACTGAAAACTTCAGCCCTTCATATGGGTGGGTGGGTGGGATATTAATCAGAGAAAAAGCCCTACATCTTTTCCCCCTCAAAATGACAATGATTTTAGTAACTGTGGTAATCTAATCCATTTCCCTCTTGAGGATGTGGACTTTGCTGTATTCTTTGTGAGTGAATATTGCTAAGATGGCATTAGTATTACTTGTAGCTGTGTATGGACCAATAATGTTGACAGTAGTTATAGACATAATATCTATTATGAAAAAGCTTACAACTTAAAATGACATGTTAATTTGCATACTCTGTGTAAGTACAAAAGCCCTATTATGTAATTATGCATATATATGTGTATATATGTATGTGTGTACATAAATGTATATGTGTGTGCACACATAAATTCTGTGACTTTACATAGGAAAAAGAGCATCTACGAATTTTAAACCCCCTACCATATGTGCTGGAAGATAAAATCTTTCTCCTTAAATTATTTCCGTTAGAAATTATGTCCTTGAAAGAGGAATCTTTTGGTTTTTTTCCTGTAGCTCCTTTTTGTTTTTGCCTTTTTCTTTGCCACTTTCTTTCTTTCTTTCTGACATTTAACACATAAATTTAGCCTGCATCCTGTTCAGCCCTCTTTTTGCTTTTCCTGAACTAAGATAGCATTGGCTATGGATAACTTACTTGAATATTAGACATTAAGACTTTGGCCAGTAGGAGCATTGTTAATTTTTGATAGCCAATGCTATCCATCCATTACATATAATAAGAGATCAGGATAGGATCATAGAATCAGAAATGAGGGCCTGTCTCATTAATCTATTAGATTTTATTGTGTGTCTGTTTACAACTACCTCTGTTACACTTTCATCTGAGTAAGATTTTAAGCCAGATTATTTCCTCCTCTGTAAAATTAGAGGGTTGGATTACGTGATCACATTTCTTTCAACTTAGATTTTACAAAATTTATGAAAGTGGTTTTACATTGCAGAGAGCAGGTTTCTTTTGAAATGGAGAACAATTTTTCTTGCTTTTCCATTTCTACTATAATTAGCAAGCAGTTAGAGAGGAAAAAGTGTTAAGTATCTTGATACTGTCAGCCATATTTAAATTCTTTCCATTGTATTTGTGACTGCTCATTGTCAGAATAGAAGCATCATTGGGCCTCATATAGATTTTATTACAGGAGATGTTTAAACTTATATTTTGCTTTCTGGTTATAAAAGTTCTCTGTGATGCTAAGAAACTTCATTAATGAAGTAATGATATTAATATTCATTATTTCAACAGAATTATGTATTTCATAGTAAATCTTTTAATATTTTTTCTGAATAGAAAAACTTTCCTCTTGCCTTACCTCTATCCATTTGGCTACTCTGCGTGTCTGTTATTGTAAGATACACAGATATTTTTAAAGGCAGTTATTCTTTATAAAGCACAATGGCAACTATATTCTCCCTTTTAAGAAAAGTCTTTTTTGCAAAGCTTTAAATGTTAAGACACCGTCAAATCGTCTAGATTCCATAGATTTCTACCTTACCATGTAGAAAGCATAGGTTAACCTTAGGTGCTGAAATTTGAAGCAAATGAGCATTTGTTTCTTGAATTCCTTAGAGGTTGGAGAGACAAGGAAGGTTAGGCAAGTAAGGTCCTTCTTGCCTTTCCAGTTTTCTCTTTGCTTACCAGTCTACAGATTAACAGGTATTAATTACAAGAGCTGAAGATGGCAAAAACACTGAAAAAAACCAGTTCTAACCAAAGAAGAGGTGAGAGAGGCTGACTGTAACCATGATTTGTTCCCCTCTTACTCTTCTAAGTAATGGCTTAGAAGACAGCTCTTTAGAGTAACTCTCACTGCTGCCCTTACCCCACTCCTTTAAAAAAAACACACACCCACTATGTCACAATTGCTACCCGATATTAGCTTGACATTCTAGGTTCTTTATAACTCAAGCACCAGAATCAACCACTACCTTGAGTTATGAGTATACCTTTATTAGGTGATTTGATCTAATCTAAATGAAACTGTTCATTCATTAACAGAAGGTTGAGGATTTTCCTATATTCCAGTTTATATTAGACATTAATTGCAACATGTATTTGCATGTACCAGAGTACTCACTTTTATATGGTAGGGTACATTGAATCTTAAAAAGGTCTATGTAAATTTATATAAAGTAAATTCTATCAGAAATACAACAGGGGAAGTTAAAACTTAAAGGAAAACTGTTGTAAAATCTTTAAAGGAAAACTGTTGTAAAGTCTTTCGAAAAGCAAGATTTATTTTGTGATGTAAATGATTGTCTTAGCTGTTTTGTAAGTTTGGATTTGTATATCTAGCTGGCTAAGGTAAAACAGTTATAACTCTTACACAGATGTAAGGCAAACAGGATGATAAAAGTCTGAGAATACGATTAAACTTTGAGCAAGAGTAGGCATTTTTCACAATGAAAATTGTTTTTAATATTCTTTTACTGGGATTGGTAGCAAGGACTCTGGTTAGAGCTTGTCTTTGCCTTATTTTATATGATGTGTACCCCAAGAACAGATAAAGACCATTTTTTTCACATTAAATGGTTGTTACATGGCAATTCTTGACCTGAAATGAAGTTGAATAAGTAATGTATTAGGTATTTAGTCAATTTACATCAGTATTTCTGTCCCGTACTTCATAATAAACATTTTAAATAGCTATAATTGCTCGCTTGTTGATTTGAGCAGTTTGTCTTAACTGATATCATGCTTTAAGAAAAAAATTAACAATACCATATTTGATGTTTTTCAGACAGGGGTATCCTGAAGGATATTATGCTTCCAAAGGTGGATGGAGCAGTCGGAGTGATTACTATGCAAATTATTACTCTGGCCAGTATGATTATGGAGGTATATTTAGAAATTATCACAGTCTTTAACAGTTGGTTTTTGCAGAGGGCAGAAGAGTTATTGTCCAAAGATAAATAATATCTAATTATTAAGCAGATGCTTATGGGATGATTTTGTTTGGAACATTCCAGTTTATTATATTGTCTTTGAGTTTTGATTTAGTAGAAGAGTTAATTTAAAATAATCACATTTATAAATGAAAAAAGTATATGATTGTATATGATAAAATGGCTTGGCTTCAAATCCTGTATGTAATAAAGAATGATTATGTAACCATCAGCAAGCTAAGCCTCTGTTTCCTCACCTGAAAATGGGGAAAATGCACACACACACACACACACACACACACACACACACACACACACACATATACATATATGTATGATTTTATTTTTATGTAGCATTAATGTACTATGTGATTTTATCAATTATCTTTGGTAGTCAATTGATAGTTGTAAACATTCTGTACTCTTATGTCTGCTTTCACAGACCTAAGTGTTTATCTGTTGTCACAGTGTTCCAGTTAAAGACACTGGAAATGCTGATATGGTTCTTAACTATGCCTTGCATAATTACAGATTTGATGGCTCCTATAGTGTATTCAGCCCTGATTGGATTTCCTGTGATTCTCACAGGTCCTTTATTATTATTAATGTATTTTGCTGTCAACCAAACTCTGTAGACACATCTGGAACAGGTTCATTTTGCTTGAGGGATTTAAATATGAATTCTGTGTAGTTTTATAGGGGAAGATACACGCGCGCACACACACACACACACACACACACACATACATAAAAAAACAACACAATGAATCAGTGAATTTCAGGATTGGAAAAGATTTCAGAGTAATTCAACCTGTTTAGAATAGTTCAATCCATACCTGAACAAGAATAAACTCTCCAAAAAAAAAAAAAACCAGCAAGTAGTCCTCTAGTCTTTGACAGATTTCCTAGGCATCTCATTCCACTTTTTGACAGCTTTAATTGCTATGAAGTTTTTACTTACATCAAGCTGATATGTGTCCTTATGTAGGACAGATTTTTTCATCTGTTTTTTTTTTTCATCTGTTGTTCTCAGTCACCTCTGAGGGACAAATCTAATTCTCCTTCCTCATGACATCTCTTGAAATACTTAGACATTTATCATGTCCTTCCTAAGACTTTTCTTCAAGCTAAAGATTCCCAGTTCTTCCACCTGATCTTTATATGGCATGATCTTAAGGCCCTTCACCATCTTTAAGTGCAGTGTTTTGAACATAATACTCCAGAAATGATCAGACCAGAATATTATTTCCCTAGTTTTAGGTACTTTCACTTTGCTAATGTAGCCCAAGATAGAATTTGAGAGAGAGTCTGTGTAGTAGATAAAGAACTAGTATTGGAGGTAGAAAGACCTGGGTTCAAGTCCAACCTTTTCCATAGACTGACTGTGATCCTGGTCTTACTACCCCAGGGTGACTCTCTAAGACTAGAAATTTCACTGAAGCCACCGATCTTCATTTGGTAGAGAAAGTTCCTTATTAGGTACTCCCATATTTATGAAATCCCAGACCCAGTCAAATAGTTAGCTTTTTTGGCTGCCATATATTGCTTCTGATTCATATTCAGTTTGTGTGTCCACAGAAATTCCCAGACCCTTTTCTAGATTAATTGCTATTTACCTTTGGCTTCTTAATTTTATATTTGTAATGTTAATTTTTAAGGCATTTTTAATCTGTAATTATGCAAGGCATAGTTAAGAACCATATTAGCATTTCCAGTGTCTTTAACTGGAACACTGTGACAACAGATAAACACTTAGGTCTGTGAAAGCAGACATAAGAGATCAGAATGTTTACAACTATCAATTGACTACCAAAGATAATTGATAAAATCACATAGTACATTAATGCTATATAAAAATAAAATCATACATATATGTATATATAATATATAATTTTAAAGTTTAAGACTTTGTATTTCTTAGTATTAAGTTCAATTTTATTAGATTTAACCCAACCTTCTCTCCTGTTTGGGAAATCTACCTTGCAGGGTTGTTGTGAGGATCAAATGAGATAGTATATGTAAAGTGCTTAGCACAGTACCTGCCACATAGTAGGTTCTATATAAATGCTTATTTTCCTCTAGATTACTTTTAGATCTTGACTCAGTCATCCATTACATTAACTATCCTTCCTAGCCTTGTGTCATCATCTGAAATTTTGTTAAGCATGCCATCTGTGCCTTTATCTAAATCACTGATAGAAGTGTTAAAGAGCACAATGCCAAGCACAGATCTCTAAGTCATTCCACCAGAGGTTTCTTTCCAAGTTGACATTAATGATTATTTTTTGGGACCCAAATATATTCAAGCAGTTTTGAATGTACCTAACTGTACTATCTTGTAGCCCACATTTTCTCTGTCTTGTTGATAAGAATAGCAGGAATGATTAAAAAGGCATCTAGACGCTGTGCTAAACTTTGGGGATACAAATTCAAAAGAGATAATGCCCATACCTTCAAGGAACTTAATATTCTAAGAGGGAAAGACAACATACAGGGGAGTAGGCAAAGGCATTAGGACTGTGAGTGGAGCCATGGGGTAATAGAATGATAAACATGGATGACTTCTAGACCCTTTTAGAAGCAAAAGTAGTATTGCTTTTCCTAGAGTAAGACTGGATAAAGGTTGGTGGTATATATACAGCAGTTTGGCAGGAAGTTAACTAGGCTCTCTCAGATTAGTACAGTTTCAGGACAGGAGTTAGAGATCCAGTCAGGAGGGTGTATCATTTCCCCACCTGTCCAAATCATCCCCTTTTATCTATTTGCATGATTACATCTTAATATACGGTGTTACTCTCTAGCAGAGGCCACTGGTGGTACAGTGGATAGCTTGCTAGGTCTGGAGTCAGGAAAACCCAAATTCAAATTTGGTCTCATGCTTACTAGCTAGGTGGCACTGGACAAGTCACTTCACTTTTGTTTGACTCTCTTTCCTCAACTGTAACGCCAATGTGATACTCATTGGAGCCACTATGAATATACATGCATATTTCCAGGGTAAATTCACAAAATGTGATAAACTCTTGGTTTTGCCCCTTCCTCAGAGGCAAAACCAAACTATTTATTTGGGACATCATTAGTTTTTTTTAAAATTAAATTAAAATTCAACAGGGTACTTATCACTAATCCTGGGAGCATCAACATCTTAAACCTTTTCTGTCAGGCTTCCCCACAGAAATAAGTTCCCCTAGACAAATTCCTCCCTCCACAGCTTGCTTCTCTGCGCGCGCTCTCCCTCCCTCCTTCCCTCCCTCCCTCCCTCCCTCTCTCTCTCTCCCTCTCCTCCCCCCTCCCTGCCCAACCCCTCCTCCTTGGGCAGTCTCCTCCCAGTCTGAGCTTTGTGTGACCCAGGTTCCATATGTTAGGCCTTTTAATGGGCAGGGAAGAGCTTCCTATTCTATTAACATTGCAAACTGTAAAATGGGAATAAAATATCTCCCAGGTTTGATGTAAGGGTTAAATGAGATAATAATTATAAAATATCTGGCACATAGTAGGTGCTTAATAAATGCTTCTATCCTGACCACTCTAGTCCCCCCTTTTTTGTTTACTTATTCTAATCCTTTTGAATGAAGTATATCCTTAAAGAACCATATTCTAGTCATCAACCCCATCCCACCAAACCACAACAAAGTCAGATTTGTTTCTCTTAGTATCTCTAGTTCACCTTGATTTGTTACTCCATGCTCATTTGTATGTAGACACTTGAGGCCATATGCATGGCTGTTAACTCCTTTCTTAAGCGTTTTCTCCTATGAATTTCTAGCCTCTTTACTCTTTGTTTCTGTTTTTCTTTCTAAATTGTAGCTACTATGTTGTCCTTTCTGGTGGATGGATGAAGGCAGTTCTCTTTCTTTTCATTTTAAAGTGTCTCTCATTAGCTCTGTAACTTGAGATAAATACATTTTTACTTCCCTTATTAGGTATACAAAAGTCTGTCATTCCTGTCTTTTGCTGTCAACCAGAATTCCAATACCTGTTCTGAGACATTTTGTTCTTAAATCTTGTTCATTTCCCAAATCTGCCTTTCTCTTCTGAAGTGCTTGCTTTCAACTGAGGAAAATTGCACTTCTCTGAAGGTCTTTAATTCCTTGCCTATGATTTCAGAATCATTGGGAAAGTTGATATGCCCTTTTCTTTGTTACTCTTTTCTATCTAAAGTCTTGACAAACTGTATGGGTTGTAGCAATCAAAAAAAAAAACCTGACATCAAAAATGTTAATTAGTTAATGTTAATATTGTATGTGGATATTATCAGTCAGTATTGATCAACAAAGATCAATATCTTGTTCATATTACTATATTAATCTTTATTTTGTACTTGTAGATGCAAATCTCTGGGAACGATATCAGTATGATCCCAGGTTTAGAGACCCCAGGAGCTATGACCGAAGATATTGGTATGATACTGAACATGATCATTATAGGAAAGAAGCATATCCCTATGGTGACAGGTCAGTGGAATAGAACATTAGAGACAATATTTAAAGAAAGAAAAAGTGATCTGTTTTGTTTCTTCAGTGTTTTTGCAGTATGTTTAAAAGCTAAACTTGTCTCAAGGATTTAAGGATAATATTTGGTTGCTGTTCTAACCTTGGTTTGAGGGAAAAAAAATAGAGTTATTCCTAATTCTAGCCTTAGGAGGCTATCATGATGGGACTTATTTCAAAACTTGAGTTTAGATAGAAGAAATATACTTTCTTACAAATTTTTAGAGTAGTTGGGTATCTTGATACATTCATCGTAGTCTTGGTCATACTATTAGAGTCATATACTTTTTCTCTTAATCTTAAAGACTTTTGTACATTTAAAAAATATTTTATTGATAGTTTTTATATTTTACCAATCATTTCCAAGTATGTTCAATAGAACCCTTCCTTGTAACAAAGAAGAGCAGTTAAACCAAACTGATTTACAGTATGTGACAGCCCCCCACACACACACCTCTCTGACTATTTAGAATATATAACATTCCTCACCTATAATCTCCCACCTCTATTGAGAGCAAGAAATTATATTTCATCTTCTCTTGTCTGGGACTAAGATTGATCATTGCATTTAATGAGTTCTGCTGTCTTTTTTTTGTTTTTACAGTATTGTAGTCATTGTCTGTGTTCTCTTGCTTTCTTCATTCTGCATCAGTTCTTATAAGTTTTACAATGTTTCTCTGAAGTCCTCATATTCCTTGTTTCTTATGCTATGAATATGTTCATTACATTCACATAACATGAGTTGTTTAATCATCCTCCAATCAATAAGCATCCACTTTGTTTCCAGTTTGACAGAAAAAGTGATGTAACTATCTTCATCCCCAGCACTTAGCATTGTGTCTGTCAGATAGATGCTTAATAAAATCTTCTTGCTTGCTTGATTGCTCTTTGGTATATTTCAGATCTTTCTTTTGGTATTTTCCCTATAATAGGATCCTTCTCCCTCACTTATTTTAATTTGCAATGTCTACTTTGCATTACTTCAAAGTGATATACCTTCTACTTCATTGCTCCCTCCAGACCTGAAAAATATGATGATCACTGGAGGTATGACCCTCGTTTTGCTGGGAGTTTTGATGAGGAACCGGAACCTCACAGAGGTGCTTATGATGATGATAGGCGTAGTATCCACAGTGAACATTCTGCCCACAGTCTCCATAGCACCCACAGTCTGCGGAGCCGCCAGAGCAGCTTCAGCTCACGTTCTCATCAAGTGAGTTTTAAGATTTTGTGTTTTGACAGCTTCATTACTCCTTAACCTAGTACAAAACAGCTTGTTCCCACTGATGTAGCTTAACATTGAATGAACCTTGGATGTCTTTTTTCTGTTGAAACATTCCTGTTTCTCATCATGCTAAGTTTAATACTTCCAATTTTAGGCATTTAGGCTACTATGTAACCCTGTATATAAACTAAGTTATAATGAATTGTCAAATTTGTCTTTTTAAAAGAATTTCCATCTGAAGTCAGCTAATATGTTGAACAAATCTTGACTATTATGAGCAAGATTTTTGGACTGCTTTATGTGTGTATATGTATATTTTTAAAAGGACCTCACAGAAACTCTTGATTTTGTTAAGAACAGTTACTATAGTTCCAATAATTTATAAGATTTCCAAGTATCTACTGTTTATAAAAGTTACAAATGCATAGTTAATTGCAAATATTGTGACATTTTACTTTTCTCCTCTTCTCTTAAAACAAATGAAAAATCCAACAGAGCCAGGTTTATAGAAACAATGATGTAACTGCTAACTCATATGAACGCCCAGCTCCACCAGGCTCCCTTCATGGAGATTATTCCTATGGCGTTTATGGTAATAATTTCAGTGGTGCACAGGGTTTTACAGATTATGGCTATCCTGCAGAAACAGGATGGCCAACTTCGGAACAAGGTATGTCATAAACTTTATTAGACCAGTAGACCTTTGTGTATATCTCTCCCTTCTGCCAAACTTTTACCTTGCCATTTTGTCCAAACTTGTGGATTAATTAACTTCTGAAATTTTTTACCTTAAAAAAAAATCTATGTTCTGTGCAGTGTTTAATTTCGTCCCAGCTAAGCTTCTCTTAAAAGAAGGAACTAACTATAATTTAATTATGTAATAAAATAATAATATAATAAAAATCGAGTACCTTTCACTTTAGTTAAGAGTACATTACTAGGTAAATCACTTAAAATCTACGGTGTCAACTCTAATATTTCTTTATAGCTGTAGCATTTCTAAACACCCAGCACTGGTTAACTCCTTTCTTTCCTAATACTTCACATTGGATGTTTACTATGAAAAACATTAGCAAGATTAGTAAGATAATATCAGGGCACATTGTTTTATTTATTTTTAAGATTATTTTAGTCAGAAGAACATATTTCATTATATGAGAAAATAATGACTTTTGACATTTTAGTTAGATTATTTAACCATATGAAAAATTGTATCATTTGAGAAATGGTATCTATGATTATGGGATTTTAAAATGACTGACAAGGGAAAATATTTAGAAAGTTACATAGATTTTTTTATGAGGTATCCTTAGTGATTTCATAAGTGAATTTTTTCTGTGCTCAGAAAAGAATCATTTTAAAAATTTTTTCAAAGGATGTATTTTAATATTATTTCAATTAAATTAGATCTTATTTTAGAACTACTTACTCATATTGTATTTGATATTTAATTGGCTATGATCATGCTTTCTGCACAACTGCATGTTCACTCTAGAAATATAAAATGTTCATCCTTACAGTTGAGAAACCATTAAAATAAGGGCTTATCAAACCCATTTTTATTTTTCTTTAAAATGTAGTTCCATCAAGACCAACTACACCTGAGAAGTTTTCAGTGCCTCATGTCTGTGCAAGGTTTGGCCCTGGAGGCCATCTTATTAAAGTGCTTCCAAACTTGCCCTCTGAAGGACAACCAGCTTTGGTTGAGATACACAGCATGGAGGTAACTATGCATGCATAAGAATTTGGTCTCTGCACATCATGGGAAAAATATAGCCAATAAATTATTGCCATGAAATAGGAAAGTAGAGAAAATATATTTCCCTGAATCTTCAGATTTTAAACTTTTATCTTCTGCTTTTTCTTAATGCTTTTGCTATTAGAAATTGGTTTTAAATATTTACAAACGTGGGAGGTGGTGCCAGATGCAACTTGCACTGTTCTTCCTTACCATTGTACTGAATATGGTAATGCCACAATTCTGTCACAGTTTTTACATTGTGTTTAAAAGCAGTAATCTGTTACCTTCCTCACTAACAAAATATAGAGGAGTAAGACAGCATTTCCAGTTTAATTACGATACATTTTTAGTTAAAATGAATGTCATCTCTGTTCAGAATATGCTTTTCCACATCAGATAGACAAGAGACTGATGGCTACTTATGTGTTCTGGTCTAGACTATGTTGCAGCATACTTCTGAACAAGAAGAAATGAGATCCTTCCCTGGACCTCTTGCTAAGTATGTATCTTAGTAATTTTTTTGTGTGTGTCTCTATGTAATGGTAATCACTAAGTCAGGCACCTTAGATTCTACTCTTTCTGTTGCACTCAGTGACTTTTTATTGTTGTTATTTTTTAGAGATGATACCCATAAAGTAGACGTTATAAATTTTGCACAGAATAAAGCTACAGAATGTTTGCGGAATGAAAATCTAATTGATAAAGAATCTGCAAGTCTTCTTTGGGATTTTATTGTACTGTTATGCAGACAGAATGGGGTATGTATCTTTCTGTTAGCTTTTACTTTGAAAATTGTATAAAGAATTTTGAACTCTTGATCATTGGTTTATATGTTGAATAGTTGTACCATAAAATAGCAGCTTGTGAAAAGAGTATAAGGTATGATGCTTATGGGATGAGGAATTCCTTTGACTGGGTGGGGAAGAGAACTTGGGGAGGAGAAATATGAATAATTTAGGCAAATAATTTCAACCTCTCATTTTGTAGGTGTTTCTGAACAGCTCTAGACTGATGATGACTGATGATGGACTAATGTGTCCTGACCTAAATACATCTGAGTAGATCTTTAAGGAATCTTCACCTAGTTTACTTTATATTATTTTTTTAACTTACATTCCTTTTCATAAAATGTCTGTTTCACTTCTAGATACTGAGAGTTTCTTGCTGCTTAATGTCTCAAATGTGAGTCAGGCATTTTGGTCTGACTGAGTAGCATTGGCTTCTTGAAGCATCTCATAGTTCTCTCTTTTTCTCCCACAACCTCCTCAGACTGTTGTAGGAACAGACATTGCAGAGCTCTTGCTTCGAGATCACAAAACAGTGTGGCTTCCTGGAAAGTCACCCAATGAGGCAAACCTGATTGATTTTACTAATGAGGCTGTGGAGCAAGTGGAAGAGGAGGAGTCTGGTGAAGCTCAGCTTTCATTTCTCACTGACAGTTTGATAACCACTATTGATAGTCTTGAAAAGGAGACTGAGAGGTTTAGAGAGCTGCTTCTGTATGGGCGTAAAAAGGTGAGCAGTTTCTTGATATTCCATTATGTTGCTAATTTCATTATCCTGGTAAGAAATGAAATATTTGGAATTCTGATATGCTGTATCCCATGGTCAGTGGGTTTATATGTTGAATAGTTGTAATATAAAGTAACAGCTTATAAAGAGGGTTTAAGGTATGATGCTTATAAGATGAGGGATGAATGATGTTCATGATGATAAAGCATCAGTAGTATAGTTCATCTAAAGGCAGCAAGTGATGAAGATTTATTTGTCTTGGAAACTCAGTCAAAGCTAAATTTTGGTAATAAGCTCAAGTTTTCCTTTGTATTAGCACATTTTGGAACACCTTAGTAATAGATCTGGTATTTGATATGTAATATTAGTAATGATCTACTTATACAGTGGATCTGAATGAATTCATCAGCTCTTTGTCTGGCAGAGTAGTGTCTGCTTCTATTAAGAATACTACTCCTTCTAAGCCAGAAAAATTATCTTTGAGTCCTAATCATTTTGTAGAGTTATAGTTCATCATATATGAGTGTGAGAGGGATATTCTGTAGCTAGAGGTGTTAGCCTTAAGTAGAAGATTCAAAGGCCCAGGACTAGTCCCTTTTTTAGGCCGAGTCCAATGGAAAATAGCTTAGCAGTACTGATAAAATTTCTCTCTTTAAAAGTGGTCCTTATTCCTAAAATTGTATATTCTTTATACTAAAAAAAACATGATTTTTTTTTTCAATATTTAAGAGACTAATTGGAATCTTAAATTCTTGAAAGTAGTACATATTGTGGGGTTTGTTTTTGTGATTCATCATCAAAGCATTCTTTTTTAAATAATTGGCATGTAATGCATTGAACTATACCTAGTTAATTTTGTATGTTCTAAGTTATTACATTCATTTAATACGCAAGATAAAAAATTGCTGACTTTTTCGGGGGGGGGGGGGCTTTAACTGTCAATAGGATGCTTTGGAATCTGCTATGAAACATGGCTTATGGGGACATGCTCTGTTACTTGCAAGTAAAATGGATAGCCGAACACATGCAAGAGTTATGACCAGGTAAGGGATTTTAATTTGGGAGTGACTTCTAGAATGAATTCACTGTTCATTTATCTCTTTTGAAGCAACAGGTTATCTTCATGGAATGATATGCAATGGAAATTCTCTTAGAGTTATGCTGCCCTTTCAGGGTTGTTGTTACTGCATTTAATTTTGGACCCTTTCGGTTACTTCCTTCAGAAAACAGTTTAGTGGATTCCTTAATTTCACCTCAGAATCCATGCTTGTCATGTTTTTTGTTTGTTTGTTTGTTTTCATCAAAATACACTTTTTTGCTTCAGACTAAATCTAATCCAGATCTTTCTTCTCCTTCACTATTCATCTCCCAGTCATCTGCCAAGACTTGTCGATTTTCCCTATATTATTACATCTCTCACATCTTTCATCTTCTCTCCACTGCCATCCTAGTTCAGGCCTCCAGTACTTACTGCCTGCGCTGTTGTTATGGTTTGATCAAGTGAGAGTTTGTTCTTTCAGATCTCTGTCTTCTCTGATTTGGCATCCACACAACTACTAGAAAGGCATTCCTAACGTACAGGTCTGGCCATAGCACTTCCCAGTTGCCTCTAAAAGATAAAATTCACACAACTTTGGCATTTAAAGCCCATCACAGTTTAACTCCAGACTACTTTTTCAGGCTCATTACAAATTATTCTCTTTTATGCTTTCTGTATTGTAGGCCCAGTTGACCTACCCCCTCCCCCCACTTTTCTTTCCTGTAATGTACTTCTTCCTGACATCTACTTCCTAGAATCCCTAGCCCCCTTTAAAATGAGACCTTTCCTGATTTCCACCCCTCCAGATATTTGCATCCTTTGGAAATTACCTTGGATATACTTTGTGTTTACTTCCATGTGTTCTTAAATATGTTAGCCTCCTAATAGAATGAGAGCAGGAACAGATATGTTTTTGTCTTTGTTTCCCCAACTTCCTCATACTCTACTGGGCACGTAATAGGCACTGAATAGATACTTGTTAGTTGACTGCTTAACTATGATCTCCCAGAAGCTGGCTTGTATTGTATCCTTTTGTTTTTATGTAATTGCAGGTTTGCCAACAGCCTTCCAATTAATGATCCCTTACAAACTGTTTACCAGCTCATGTCTGGAAGAATGCCCGCTGCATCCACAGTAAGTATTGACCCTCAGAAGAGGGAGCTGCACTCCAGACTCTTATATGGTTTATTAGAAATTACTCATGGATTCACATTTTGCTGCCCTAGATTGATTTATTACATTTGCTAATGCCATTCTATATAGAATTTAAAATAGCTTTCTTTTCCCATGCATTACAATGATTTCTTCTATTTTTTAGTGTTGTGGAGATGAGAAATGGGGAGATTGGAGACCTCATCTTGCTATGGTTTTGTCCAACTTGAATAATAATATGGATGTAGAGTCTAGGACAATAGCCACCATGGGTGATACTCTTGGTAAGTTAGTTATTGAGGTTGAAAGTATAGCACTTGTCCAATGTGAACAAGTTGTTTTAAGTTTACTAAATGTTATCAGAAATATTTAGAATAAAGTCTTTTTTATTTTGCTTGTATAGATTTCAGGGACCTTGTAACTTTTCTTCTTTTCAAAAATGATCAATTATAGCTATTTCAGACTGCTTTTCTGTTTATTTAGCTTCTAAAGGCCTCTTAGATGCTGCACATTTTTGCTATCTAATGGCCCAGATTGGATTTGGGGTCTATACTAAGAAAACTACAAAACTTGTCCTAGTTGGATCGAATCACAGGTAGGGAAGCAAATGATTGCACTGGTTTTTGTGGTCGTTGTTGCTGTTTGTTTGTTTGTTTTAAAGAAAAGCTCTGACATTTTTGTCAAAGCTTCATATAGCAATTTCTGGTTATTTTTCTCTTGACTTTTACTCTTTTAGTAAAATCAGAACCATTTTTTAATCAAATGACTTTAATATTTATGCCATAAAAAAAAAAACTTCCCTGTATGTACTAAAGTTCCAGTTGACTCACCTTAGGCATGTATTTGAGTCACATACTATTATTGATTAGAATTACTTTCCTTTTTATCAAATTAATGTAATTTTCCTTCTCTTAATAGTTTGCCATTTTTAAAATTCGCCACCAATGAAGCTATTCACAGAACAGAAGCCTATGAATATGCACAGTCGCTGGGAACCCAGCCATGCTTCTTGCCTAATTTCCAGGTTAGAATTAATGATATATTTGGAATCTACAGTTTATGAATTTGAGTGGTCAGAGTTGGGGGAAATTTTTTTATGGTTAGTCTTCATTTTTAGCTGATGATGATTAAAATTTAAAAAGAAATTTTTCAAGGAAATTTTTGGCATGAAATAATCAAAATGAAACAGCATTAAGTTAAATTTATATTATGTGCCAGTCACCATGCTAGGTTCTTACTTGTCCAAAGACAAAAATGAAATAATTTCTGTCTTCAAGGAGCTTTTTCTGTCGTGGGGGATAACATGAACATATGTTAGTATGTCCAAAATGCATTTCAGATAAAATGTACTGTGTCCCAAAAATCTTAATGTAGTTCTGAGCTTTAATAGTTTAAACCTGCACTATGGTATTAAAGCTAATGACTGCACAAACACTTTTGGGACACCCTGAACAAAGTAAATTTTTTTTGGAGTGGAAGCACTAACATCTGTGGGCAGAAAGTTAAAAGCCTCATATCAAAAATGGTATTTGAATTGAATTTTGAAGGAAAACTAGGGATTCTGAGAGGCAGAGAGGAGAAGGAAATACATTCCTATATTGGAAACATGGAAGTGAATGACAGCCAGACTTGTCCTTGACGAATGTTATCTTGTACAACGTTGTGTAGTGGATAGATTGTCAGCATGAGAGATTTAAGACGACATAGCAGGCAGAAAAATAATCCTGCAGAAATGTTTTCTCTTGTAAATCAGAAAGAATTTGCTTTAAGGATTTCAAAATTATTTGCATTTTGGTTTTCATTTTAGTTCCTAAAATTTTTAGTTTCTCAAAGTTGGATCTGTTTATGAACCATGACCTGAAATCCTTTCATTCTGTCCTATCATAGGAAATGTTTCATCATCGTTTAAGTATGTTTAGGGGACACAATTTAAACTACAGCGCAAGTAATTGTCATAATGAGCTATGTTAGAATAGTCCCTACTCTTCTGGTTTGTTTCTAAACTAAAGACTTATTTTCCTCGATCTCAGTCACTTTTAAGTGAGGCATGATCATCTTTAGCATTATAAAATTCCAAAGCAAAAATTCCAAAGGTTATTCTGGAGAAGAAACAAAAGTTAAAATATTAGAATGTCTTTTGGGGAATGGGGCAGTACATGGGTATTGTCTGACTTGTACTTGATATTTCTCTGTAGATGAGAAGAATTTGGAAATGATTATACTTCCTTTGTGTCAGTGCACTAGTGCCAGATGTAAGATCTGCTTGCAGTCATGTACCAATTCAGATATGATGAGTTACTTTTTAGTGTAGAATAAACAAACATTAATTAGTGAGAGTTGACCAGACAGTAATTGAAAGGCATATAATACATCCTTATTTGATTCCTTTAGGTGTTCAAATTCATCTATGCTTGTCGACTGGCTGAAATGGGACTTGCTGCACAGGCCTTTCATTACTGTGAAGTCATTTCTAAAACTATTCTCAAACAGCCACGCCAGTATTCACCAGTGCTAATTAGCCAGCTCATTCAGGTACTTATTGTCTTCTTTCAGATTGTCTGGTTGCATAAGATTTTTGATATGTTTAGAGAGATGAAATACTAACTTTTAAAAATTAAGCTTTTTTTATAATAACTGATTATTAAGCAAACATTAATAGGAATTGCATAAATTTTCTTCCCACAGTTATTTTAATGTGCATCTTTTAGTAAAGTAGTTTTCAGTAACTTGTGCTGATTCATATATTTATTGATGATCTTAAGTTCACTGAAAATAGTAATGGTCTTTGTTCATCAGCATATTAGAAGCTTCATTTAGTAGAGTAGAATACTACACAACTTTCATATGAAGTATAGAACTTTAAAATACATCTCTGCCTGTTCAGTAGTTTTGTTGTTTATAAATGTACTCCTGTTTGATATTTTAAAGCAGAACTACATATTTATGGTCTATTGCTGATAAATAATGCATAAAGATGAATTTAAGTTGAGCTTTTGAAATTAAGCATGTGATTTGCCTGAGTATGCATATTTGTTATGAGAATTTTCTTTCTCTGATCTTTCTTATGGGTTTTTTTTTTAACCAACAGAAGGATGGGAGGAAGGAAAAACATAAATGCTTGTTAATTGAAAAGAAATAAAAGTTTTTTTTAAAATTAGTCTAATTATAGGCCTGCAAGGGATGAAATCTGGACCTGTGGTTTCATTGGTATAGAGAGGGCCCTGGTGAGGAAAGAGTGCTAAGAGGTGACTTGCCCAGCGTCATTGAGTCAATGTATTTAAGAGGTGGGACACAAATTCAGGTCTTACTAGGTTTGGGGGGCTGGCTCTGTTTACTGTGCCATGCTGTAAACTAAGTTTAAATGAGTAAGATTTCTGAAAGACCTGTTGAGTTCATTGAAAACTTGCAATAATACCATCAAAGAGGCATTTGCTCTAGGGTTTACTGTTTTGAAAAGTGATTTTGGTTTGGCAGATCTTACGATAGTAACAGCCCTTCGTTTTTTATGTTTTTCTAGATAGCCTCCCAGTTACGACTCTTCGATCCTCAAATAAAAGAGAAACCAGAACAGGAATCATTTATTGAACCTACTTGGCTAATACAGCTCCAGCAGTTGAAGAGGCAGATAGAGGTATAGAACTCATTTTACTGATAAGACAGTTTGGTGATTTTGTGTTTGAGAAAAATTGTTTCCTCATTTATTTACATATTGGAAATTTCAGATGTAATTGTTAAATGTGATTGTGAGAATTCCTAATTAGCAAAAACAAGCACTTTGGATTATTTGTTACTTTTGTGAAGAAGATTGAGTAAATGAGAAGTACTAATAATTAATATTTTATGCTCGATTCAGGTTGTTATAATGCAGATTATGCTTCCTGAAATTTTTACCTTCTTGAAAAATGGCTGAAATATTTCTCCTATAGGAGGGTGATGTAGTTTGGAATCAGGACAGAGCAACACCGCATCAATACCCAAGTACACCAAGCTCTGAACTGGAGCAGTATGATGGCACAGGACACGGTCAAGAAATTGGCCCAGGAACCGACAACCCATTATTAGCATCATTATTGCCTAATACAGAGCAGCCTAACCAAAACATTCGCCTTATGCCTTCAGGTGAGTGTTTTATATTCTCTATTTGAGAAGTAAATATACACTGAAGAAATTTCTATTAGGAGAAATCTTTCTGAAAATTAAAGCTTTGAATTTTTAAAATTTTAATGCCAGGAAAACAAAGGGATAACAGGCAATTAAGGGAAAAGATTAACAGTTACCATCACTTTGAGAGAGCTGTTTTGATCTTTTATGAATTGTTACTGAGTATACCATAACCCTTTTTCCTAATGGTTTCTGTTTGCCTTTCATCTTATTATGTTATAGATTGAGTACTACTCTTCACCACGATGAAGCAAGCATCCTTCTTTTATTCTTATGCTAGCAATAGCAAGGAAATCTATGATACATGTTACTTTAATTAGAAAACTCCTACCCTACCAGTTTTGATCAGTTTTCTTGTTGTTGCCTAATCAGTCACTCAATATCAAATATCAAATCACTCATTTTAACACAAGTCTTTAGGAAAGAAAGTTAAATATATTTGGTATGGAGTTTTGAATTACCAGTTATTTGTTGCAATAAAGATTGAAAGTAATTTACATTAACATAGATGTACATAAAATTATTTTACATTGGTTAGTACATGTAGGGCTTTTTGCTCCTATGACATGGTAAGAAACCGAGATGATACAGTCCACCTGCTGGTTCAGTTGTAGTTTTAGTGGAAATTATGTTGAAAAAAATTTTTAAGTACATTCATAATTCTCTTTGATACCTTTTCTTATGGGTGATCAGTACAGTTTTTGCTTCTTCCAAGAAAGTTATGTCTTCATTTATTTTGAGTCGTGTAAGGTTGTACCGCTTGTTTACTTGTGACATGTACCCATTTTGTGATATTTCCTCTTGCTATTCAGTTTTTGGCCAGGATCTTTTTTGATAAGTTTTCTACTCATTCTGGCTTACTCATCATTCATTTCTTCCAAAAAGTGAACATTGGTTCTGCATTTATTTTGTTCAGTGCACTGTGGGAGTCCTCAGAGGAGATAAATAAGACAAACTGTTTTTTGACTTTGTGTTAGGATTTTCTTAGCATTGTCAGTTTTACTTGTTACTTATGCTTCATGGATATGTGTTGCGGTCTTGGTTAGTTTCTTTTTCTGTCTCCAGTGCTTCTGATATTTTAATGAAGTTTTACTGTAATTTTTGGTTATATCTATTTTTTTCTTTAATTTATTTATTTACTGTTATATCTGTTTATTCTTTGATTATTTTAATTTTGATAGATTTTTATTCTTGAAGGTTTTTATTACCTCTTTTGTGTTTGTTGTTTGGAGAAGCCTGGCTCTCTCTTATCCTATTGCTGTGACATTTTGGATCTTTCCATCCTTTCTTTTCTCTCCCTTCCATCCTACATTAATATTTTTCCTTTCTCTGTTTTTCCTTACATTCATTTCACCTTATGCCTTTTATTTATTCTTTATCACTTAGGCATAGACCAAACATCTCATTTTAAAAATTTGTTTTTAATGATAAACTTACCTCACAACAAAAACAAAATAAACATACAGAAGAGGGGTAATAATATATTACCTCGAACCCCTAGCCTATAACAAGTCACAACCAAAGAAATTAGCAAACAATAAGCCAAAAAAAAAAAAAAGCTTTTATTTTATATCCCCTTCCTGGCCTTCAGTGAAGTTCCTTTACCATTCAGTTTTCCTTCTTTTGTTTCCTTTTCTTTAAGAAATAAAATAAAATTGTAGTTGATTCTGTATATATAGTTCCTATTCAGTCATTTTACTACAGCTTTGGGTATATTTTAATCCCCCAGATTTTTAAGAAATTTGTTTTAATCAGCTGAGATCCACCTCCTTATCCTTCCATCCCAATTCCCATTTCCCCCACCCCCAAATTAAGAATGTAAGGAAAAACAAAACCCATTGCTGTCCTGAACAGATTTATCTTTAGTAGAAAGTGCACTACTTTCCTCTTGTTGAGTTAAATTTTATGCAATGCAAAATCTAGGATGTTTTTCTTCTTTTATTGTATAGCTCCTCAGACCATCCTTGAGAATTCAGGCAGTGCGCCTGCTTCCTTCCATCAAGAAAAACCTGACAATGTGCCATTCTATCCAGTGCCTCCTGGACCTACAGGGCATGCCCCTGTATATGGACCACCAGTGTCTGTACCTGGGTTTTCAGATCAGTGTGGTCCTGAGCATGCATCTGTATATCCAGGGCCTAATGTATCTCCATGTGGGCAATCTCTCCAAGTGACAGATCAGCTGCCAGAAGAGTCTAGGAATCAGGACACAGGTTGGTCTCCTTAAGCAACTTGTATTTAACTTAAGGATTTGGTTTTCTTTTTAAATGAGATGGTATGATGAAAACTTAGCAGGTCACTTAAGGTTACTTGAGCATTAAACACTAGATACTTCAGTACTTCTCAAAAATCTGTGATTTCTTCAGCATGGAGATTTTCTCCACTGATTCCAACATGTACATTCATGAGCCTAATATCCCAGTCCTTCCATGCCTCAGTAGAAACCATCTTGATGAATTACTGTGGTCAAAAACAGATTCATCACGTGGTGGCCAAATATCCAGGGGTAAATTTTTTCAAACTAGCCATTGCTCAAATGAAAATCTCTCCTTGAGTTTGGGAAACCTTTCTAGCATGGCAAACATTATCTGCTTTTATGTTCTCCAGTCTTAGCCTTCAAGAACCCAGGATGAACTCTGCCCTGAAAAGGTATCAGAATAGTGCTCTTAAATGAAATTTAAATCATAATACAGAATATAAATAATAGTGGACATTCCTATCAAAGTAACTTTAGGATGTCGTCACTTTTGTCCTGAGATCACAATAAATGGTATCATGGATTAAAAAACTAAATCTTACATAGTTCCTGCCATTACTTTGCCATGAATGTGCTTGACTTGTTTTTAATTTTTTTTTAACTCAAAATTCAAATGTGACTTTAAAGAGAGCTGAAAATAGTTCAGGTAAAGCTTTAGTCTTGATTTTTGAAATTAGCTCATCAGAAGGCTAAGCATGTTCCTGAAGTTGCATATTATATCACTGTTACTCATATTTGCTTTCATTAAATGTTCATCAGTACTAAAACTCAAATAATTGTCTTTTTAATCAATAGGAAGACTGACACAGGAATCAGCCACTAGGAACTCTATTTCAGAACAAGGAGAAGAGGATTTTGGTGGGAAATTTGCCAATATGGTACTCAACCTGTATTTCCTTATATAGTCACCTCTGTGCCAGTGATATTCACTATTGCTGCTTCTTCAGCTGTAGTTGGAAAGAAAAACAGCTGCAGTTGAGAAAGGAGTTTGGCTTCAAATCAACTTTTAAATGTTTACATGAAGAAGCAATTCTAAACTTTAGTTTTTCAAAAGGAACTCCTAATAAAATGATTAAAGTCATGGGAGAAAGATAAATCACCTTTAAACTATTGCAAGCTGAGAAAGAGGGTGAACCTTTTCATATTGAGATGAAGGCAGTTACCTTAACTAAGTAAAAGAATGCTTGGACATATAAAATTACTTATTTATGATTTATATTTACATATATGCGGATATTTATATAAGTACTTAACATTATACGTAGCTTTTAGTATTTATACTCCTGAATCGCTAATTTCCACATTCCTGCCCTCCTAGAGATTCTGTTCAGAGTCCCTGAAATTTTCACTGCATTTCCTATAATGTGGACTTCTTTTTTCCTTTTTTATGGAAATAGTATTTTACTTTTTCCATTTACATGTAAAGATAGTTTTCAACATTCTTTTTTCATAAGAGTTTGAGTTCTGAATTTTTCTCCCTTTTTCCCCTCCCCAAGACACAAGCCACCTGATATAGCTCATACATTGCAATCAGTGTTAAACATTTGCACATTAGTCATGTTGTGAAAGAAGAAACAGGTCAAAAGGGGAAAAAACACACAAAGAACAAAAAAAGTAAAAATAGTATGCTTCGATCTGCATTCAGACTCCACCAGTTGTTTCTCTGGATTTGGATAGCGTTTTCCATCATGAGTCTTTTGGAATTATCTTGGATCATTGTATTGCTGTAAAGAGCTAAGTCATTTATAGTTGATCGTCACGCAGTGCTGTTACAGCGTTCTCCTGGTTCTGCTCATTTTACTCAGCATCATTAACATGGACTTATTTCTTAGAAATATTATATACCTTCAGTGTTTTACAACAAACTAGCCAAGAAGAACAGGCAGAGTTTCTTACATGAGCTATTAATATAACATTTTCTTTAAGAAATGCCTTGCTCATCCAGACAAACTTTGTAACACCAGACATTTTCAAATCTTGATTTTGATATGATGACATGAGAAATTATGCTGCCATTTCTTCTGTTCAGTTTAATAGAGGAAGGGTAATGCCATGGCTCAACTAAATATTCAAATTGTTGTATATATTTTCATTTAAATGCCATTTTGGTACATTTGAGCATGTAGAATCCACTTAAACTGTAAGCAAACATCATTTTCTGTGTAATAGAAACAGAAGACAAAAGGAACTTACTTCTGCAAGGATTAGGTAGTACTGTATGACATCATAATTGGAGGAAGTATTTTTTCTGCCTGACCTTGAGTGAAGATGTTCATTATGAACAACCTAGCCAAAATAGGGGGCTAGGGGTGGAGAGAGAATAAAAAATAATCTAGAAGAGTTTGATAATCCACAAACCAAATTGGAAGAATCTGCATTTTAATTCAGTAACTTAACGTGCCAACTTAGGTTTTATTAACATACACCACAGGAAGCAAATACTTTATGACAGTTTTTTATATAATGTACAAATGTAAAATAAATCCAGTGAACTTAGAGGACCGATTTTAAGTGCATTTTCCTTGGTCGCATATAAAACTTTGTAAGATTAAAACTTGGTAATTTCAAGAAACGCAAAATGCTGAAATAAACTACATTTTGTTTCTCTTGTCAAAAAAAGTGTCTTACTTCCCTTGTTTAGGATGTTAGTGAACATTTAGTGCCTTTAAAGAGATCTCTTTGGAATGAGAGCTAAACTAACGAAGATTTAATAATCTAAATCTGAGGGGGGACCATTTTGGTTATCTGAGTTAAGAAACTTCCATTACAGATAACTTCCCCAGGGTTTACAATCTACTTTATTGTTGTTTTTACTTATTAAAAGTATAGTAAGTTATATCTTAGTTTTAATTGTTGTCATTTGACTTGATCTTCTGTCTTTTTTAAAACTAGATCTGTGATTTCATAGGTGTACAAGCTCCTAGTGAGGGACTTTTTCTAAACCAATGGAGATTGGTACCATCTCTGCAAAAGCAAGAGATTCTGGCTACTCTTCTTGGGCTAGTTTGTTGTGAAACACTGGAGAGAACTGCCTAGGGCACTGAAAAGGGGTTAAATGATTTGCCTTTGATCATTTGGTTAGTATGTGTCAGAGGTAGGACTTAAAACCTGGTCTTCTTTATCCATGCTGCTTCTCTGATCCTGATTTTTGTAACAAGTAGCCACTTGTCTCTAAAAAAATTAAAAATGGGGATTTAAAGTGTAACTTAACAGAAACTTTTTTTTAAAATAGTTTAAAATCAGTAATTAGTATGTAATCCACAAGTATAATAAATATCTTTATTTTCTGCAAGAAATGTTTGCACAAAAACTTTAATATTTGCAAAGAGACATTATGTAGTTGCTTACTAAAAAGCATGTGCTCACTTTATCTAAACAGGCACTAGAACGAAGATCCAGAACTACCTCCCAGTCTTCAGCACACATGGTATAGTATATCTGTGCTGCTTTTACTAGTTCTTCATCTTTGTTAATAATTCATCTTTTTCTGTTTGAATCATTTTATTATTTTGCCATCTCAGTAATGTTTTTAAGGGTTCATTCGAAAATGATTCCTAATCTCTTTTAAGTTGCATTGATATAAACCTTGCATTCCCCATGTTTTGGAATAGGATTATTCCAGAAAATATCCTGAATCCTATAAAGGACGAGAGCGTTCTAATTCTGCTGGGCAGCAGCCTTCTCCCCCTCCAGCTTTTGCTTCTGAAGTAAAGAGACCAACCAAAGATGTCAAAAAAGACGCGAAGGAACCTAAGAAGGTAAAAGCACATAATATCTCTAAGGATGACTTTTAGAAAAAACAATATCAATTCTAGAGTAAAGATTTTGGTATGTGAAGATAAATAGGAAATTTGGAAGAATATTTTAAGATTTAGAATATTAACTCCAGCATTGTGGCATGTGCTTAAGAATCCTGTCCTTCTACTGGGGAAGCTGAGGCTGTTGGAGTGCTAGAGTTTGCAGGTTCTCTGTTGCAGTGGGTTAAGCCAATTAGGTGGCCATACTAATTCTAGCCATGAGCTAGAATAGTGAGCTCCTGAAAGCTGGAGACCACCAGGCTGCCCAACTGGTCTAAGTTAGAAACTGGGCAGGTCAGTAGTTCCTGTGGTGATCCATCAGGTTCATTAGTGGCCACGGCACTTCCAGTCTCAGAGACAGGGAGACTCAGTCTCACCTTACCTGCTTCCCACCCACCCTACCCCACAAAAAAAGACTAGGGAATGCATGGTTCTATATTTTTGGCCCTTCTACTGGCTTTCTCTTCCTCCTCTTTCTAACTTATAAAATGGGGTTATTCTTAGGTTGATGTAATGTCTTCATTAGCTTGTTGATATTTTAAGGAAGAAAAGCTTCCCAAGTACTTATTTTTATTTTGCCTTTTTTTTTAAATGTGTAGAGTGGTGAGTCTTGGTTTTCTCGTTGGCTCCATGGGAAAAAAAAGACAGAAGCTTATCTGCCAGATGACACAAACAAATCGGTAAGTGTTTTTAAATATGACCAACTAATATGCTTATATCTTTTCTAGTTCACAAATACATTTGAAACCAGGCTAAAGGCAAGTGTAGAAATTTTAATAAAAATGAAAAATATATCAATAGTTGATAATTAAGTATATGTATAAAATGGAGGCAGCTAGGGGTCACTGGGTCTTTAGTCAGAAAGACCTTTAGTCAGAAAAGTAAATCTAGTCTCAGATACTTACTAGCTGTGAGACCCATGTCAGGTTACTTAGCTTCTGCTTACTGTAATCTACTGGAGAAGGAAATAGCAAACTGCTCCATTATCTTTGCCAAGAAAACCCCATGGACAGCGTTGGTTTGATATGGTCCATGATGTTTTTGACAAGGTCACAAATAGTTGCTCGTAACTGAACAGTTAACTAAATAAGTATAACATAATTATTCAGTGATGTGGAATCCTCTAAGAACAGTTGTGTCTTATGTATTTAACAAGATAATTAGGAAAATTAAAATGTCATAAATTAACCTGTTTTATTTGATTTTAAATCTTTACAGATTGTTTGGGATGGAAAGAAACAGCGCTGGGTGAATTTAGATGAGCCAGAAGAAGAGGTAAAACATTTTTATACCTAGGAAGGAGACTTTTCCCTTTTAGTTTTTATTGTTATCTTTTTGTATTTCCCTGTTTATTTCCCAATATGCCTTTCCCCTCTCCTAGAAAGCCTTTCCTTATGGTAAAGAATAGAAAAGAAAGGGGGAAAAAAAGTTCAAAACTAGCCTACATATTAACCAAACCTGATGTTGTACCCATGATCACCCCTCTCTACAGAGCAAGGAGTGAGGTGTATTCTTATATCCCTGGAGGCCTTTTCATCTTTATACTTTCACAGAAGTCAGTTTTGGTTTTTATTTTTTCACTGCTGTTCTTTCCATTTACAGTCTTGTGGTCATTATATATATATTGGTCTCCCAGTTTTACTTCACTTTGCATCAGTTCATATGTTTTTCCATATTTCTCTGTTTACCATATTGATTATTTCTTGCAGTGAAGTAATATTCCATTAGAATCAGGTACCACAGTTTGTTTATCTATTCCCCAATAGATTAGTATCTACTTTATTTTCAGTTCTTTCAGCTACAAAGTAAGTGCTGCTTTTTAACCATTTTAGAGTATTTTAGAGAAGGTTTTTTTTTTTCATCATTTACTTTTTTGGTAGTATATTTCTAGCAGTGGGATATGGACATTTTAGTTACTTTCTTAGCTTAATTCCAGTTTGCTTTCCTGAATGATTGGGCCACATCATAGCTGCACTAGTATTGATCAGCGTGCCTTTCTTTTGACAACCTCTCAGTGTTAACTATTTCCATTTTTTTTGTCATCTTTACTAATTTGACATGATACTTAAGAATTGTTTTAATTTGCATTGATCTTTCTTTAATGATTTCAGACCAGTCTTTCATATGGTAATTAATAGTTGATATAGTTCTTGGGAAAACTGTTGGTTCATATTCTTCTATCACTTATTCATGGAAGAATGGCTTTTGGTGTAGTATATTTGCATTAGTTCCTGATGCAAAGATTTTTTTTTTTTCCTAGAGGACTGCTCACCTTAACCTAGTTGTGATTTTGTTAATGCAAAAGCTTTTCCATTTCATATAATCAAAATTCTTTTTTAAATTTTTCTGTTGCCTCCACCGTACCTTTTTGTTTATTAATTCCCCCTCTGGTCTTAGCCATGAACGATACTTCATCTTTTTCTTTTCTAATATTTTTATGTCATAACCTTTAATAATTCAGGTCATTTACTTATCTTGAGATTATTATGGTATATAGTGCAAGATGTTGAAGTAAACCTATTTCTTCCAAACAGTTTACCTATTGGGAAAAGGCTTTGTAAGAACAAAAAAGGGGTTGTTTTCCAGCCAGATTTGGAAAACTTATCTTTATCTCTTGAAACTCAATGTTGAGTTTTTATCAGATTATATTTTACTTTGTTCCTGGGGTTAGCTATTTTTTTTTCTTGCAGAACAAACCACCACCTCCGCCTCCATCATCATTTCCTAAGCTTCCTCAGGTTGCTGCTCCTCCAGGTCCTGGTGGCCCCACCAATACCTCTGTTAACATGTTTTCCAAAAAAGCAGGTAACAGTATCAAACTATAATATAGAACACATATAGATATTATTCATTATACAAATGTTTTGTATCTGAGAACTGTAAACCATGATTGTCAAGTTAAACAGTTTTTCACCTCATTTTAAAAGCATTTATTGACTTTTAAGGGTGGATGTGGGTGGGTGGGTTGTGTATACACAAAAACCCGATTTCTTTAGTATATGTAGGAACTTAGAATTTAGAGATGGCAAGGACTTAGAGATTGTATTGTCCAATTCCCTCATGTACAGATCAGAAAGCTGAGGCCAAGACTGGGACATAGATACTTTGGTTCCAAGTTGTTTATAGATTATCAGATACTATACTCTGCTGGCTTGGGTGCAGAGAAATTTAAAATTAATAGAAAATATGAACAATAAAAACTTAAGTTTCTAGCATAAGTAATTTCATTGATTTGAATATTGAGCACTGAAACAAGTCCCTGGTCCTCTCTAAGTAAATTTGTCTTCCCTCTATGACAGAAAAATCTATGACCTTGCAGCCAACCTAATGATTCATCTCTCAGAGCATAGCTAGCTGAGTACTTGGCCTGTAGATGCACTGTCAGCAGGTATAAATCAAAGTTTATAAAGCTTGATAGAACTTGCCAGAATTTGCATTGCCATGACCACTAGAATCAAGATCTGGCCTCTATGCAATGAGGCATCAGAATAGGACTAGTGAAAATAATTTAGTTAGAAAACAGTGAAACAATCTTCCTTTTACCATCCCTTTCCCCCTAAAAGGAAAAGCTAGACAAAAAGTATACATAGTATCTAAAGTGAGGTGCACATGAGTATACAAAGTATTAAAGATACTACATGCAATGTTAAAATTTATTCTTGTCATTTCTTCCCTAACAAAATAAAAATTGAATTTTTGATATAAAAAATGCCTGATTATGTTGATGTTAATTAGGATTCCTTTCTTCTTCACAGCAGGAACAAGGGCACGTTATGTCGATGTTTTAAACCCAAATGGAACAAAACAGAGTGGACCTGTACCTGCACCCTCAGATTTATTTGCTCCACTAGCACCACTTCCCATTCCTTCAAATTTGTTTGTACCAAATTCAGGTATGCCAAACAATAATGAACCTCTTTTTAATCAGAGCATCAAAGCCTTCCTTGCCATTAACCACAAATCTTATTTCTAAATTCTGGGTTTTTTTTCTTGCCCCAGGATAACAGTGACAGAAGTTAAATCCTCTGTTGCTTCTCTGTGAAGAGCTTTGATAAAGATTTTAAAGTTTTAAAAATTAAAAAGCCAGGGTCTCATATATACATTTGATGATAGTTGTAATGACTTTCAGAATGACCCCACCCTAAGAAACATCATGATTATAACTTAATTTTCCCAAGAGATTTTAGTTTGAATAACAGAATGGTTCTTTCTCTCTCTCTCTCTCTCTCTCTCTGTCTCTGTCTCTTTCTCTCTGTCTGTCTCTCTGTCTGTCTCTCTCTCTGTCTCTCTCTCTCTCTCTCTTTCTTTTTAAAGCTAATGCAGAGGAGCAGCCTTTGGAAAACAGTGGCCTAGAGGGGCAGGCACTCGATGCATACCAACCTGATCCAGAGCCTGCTGCAGAACCACAGGTAAACAGTGAGGTGGAAAAATATTTATAGTTAACTTTGGGAAATGAATGTTTTGCTGTGCTCTTGAAAAATTTCAGTTATGCTTAAGGTTGTCTTTTCTCATTTAACATAAACGTGAGAATAAAAAGGTTGAAAATTGTGCTTGTGTTTCATAATTTAGTGATTTTACTGAGTTATAATAAAGGAAATGCCATTAAAACTACTTTCTAAAATGGATGGTTTTCTGTCAGTAGTACCAGTTTTAAAAAGGTAGTTTTGACCATAGGAGAATATCAGAAAAAAACTTTTTCTATGGTAAGATAAAATTTGTTCTGCATCCATTACTACTCTCTCTGATAAACAAGGTTTTGAACATCGTTTAATCTGAACAGCCATGACTTTTTTTCTGTTCTTTCTGGTTAGTTGTTAAACTCTGCCACATTGCTACCTGGTTCTGAAAACTCATCTTCAAATATGGATGGTCTCCAGTCAGGAGAGGTAAGATATTCCTCCTCTTCCCTCCCCCCCCAAACTGTAAATAATTTCTTAGTCATTTGTATTGGTTTGAGTTTTTGAAATAGAATGCTTAGTGAACTTTGTCTTCCCTATATTTTATATATATATGTATATATATATTTGATTTATGAAGTATAAATTAAAGACTAGAAAACAGAAAGTTAAATGCAAAAAAAAAATGTCAAATGTGTTAATTTTTCTGCTTGGATCACTTTTTTTCTATTTTAAATGTGTCTTTAAATGTCCCAAAATTAAGAGTTTTAAAGTTCAGGTTTTATTTTCTCCTTTCTCATCATAGCATGTAATAATTCTTTTAATCTGTCAAATATGTGCTGCTGTAAAGGGGAGAATCTGGCTTAGGTTAAATGGATTCCCTTCCTCCCCAAACTAATTTTTATCAACTCTAATTTATTTCTTACTAAATAAAACTACTTGTTTAAAAATAAAATTTAAACTAACTGGCTTTTTAAAATTTGATATCTGGTTGACTCTAATGACAACGTAAAACTTTTTGAAAAGAAAATCTATGGCTTGGGGCAGTGACATGCATGATGATTTTTTTATTTGTGTGTGTTTTGTGTGTGTTCTTGCTATTTTGTAGCTTTCGCGCTGTAGTTCAATGAGTTCATTATCACGTGAAGTAAGCCAGCATTTTAATCAGGTACATGTGGCTGGCAATTTTCAGTTAACATGAAAGCTTTTATTTTTGGTTTCATTCCATTTCCCCCCTTTGGGAGAGGGAAGGTTTGGTGGGTAGGGGTCCGAATGTGTTCACTTTCTAACATGTCATCCTATTATTTTACTAAACATAAATTAACTAAGGATGCAGTGTTCCTTACTGAATTTGGTCTTAAGGGTTTTGAATTTTAATATACTAATTCACAAAAGAGAAAATTTAGCTTAAAATATTCATTGTTTAGGAGCACATTATTTGAGTTCATTTTCTTAGTGTCTAAAGTGAAATATTTGACCTTATCAATGTGAGGTATGATTCAGAAGGCTCAAAACAGGGTGCTGCAATTTGGAAATCAAGTTAGATTCCCTGTGATTGAAGACATGAAGATGTGTTTGTAACAAAAGAGGAGAGTAACAGTAATAACCCTATGACCATCATTTTTAGGCAGTAAAGGAATTCTTCATCTTTATGTGTATCATAGACTTAAATTTTGTTTATGTTGGGGCCACTAGAAAAGTTGTCATGGCTTTTGGTGTTTACATTAAAATAGTGTGTTATTGGGCCCTTTTAATGTCTTACATAACAAGCTCTACTAACTGCTACAGAGTACTAATTTAATCAGTTTGGTGCTGGGCTCTCCTAATTTGTGCATGCTTTGGTTTTCAAAACTCTTGGTTATGCATGCTGCATTATGTTTTTTTATCATTTTCTGTGGGCCATTAAATAAACCCGGAGTTGCAGGAAATGCCTAAGATCTGTTCTGTTTCCATGTGAGTTTTGAATCATTTGTCCATAGAAATTACAAATAATTATTTGAAATGATAGCTGTATTCTACAAATGAGCAGATGGGTAAAGTAAATTTTGTTGTTTAATATGGTGTTAATGAAATGGATTATTCACGGTTTACAGCCTCCTAATCAGCCACCATCAGGAGGAGCTACAGTGGGAACAGTACCATTCTATAATCCTTCTCAGTTTGCACAGGTAGGTGACATACTTCCCTTCTTCACTGTTGTTTATGATATATATGTTTAATGATCCTTCCCCTCTGTACTTCATCCCTCCCCCTTTTTCCCCCAAGTAATAGTAAAAATTCTTGGAGCAATTTATCTGTTCTTCATCTTTTTCTTACTTTTTGGCATAACTCAGCTCTCATAACTTAGATGTAAAGGCAGTTAGGTATGATGAAGTTAAGTGCCAGACCTGGAATTAGGAAAACTGAATTCAAATGAAGCTTCACACACTTAGTAGCTGTGTGACCCTGTTACATAGCAAGTCACTTCACTTCTGTGTGTATTGGTTTTCTCAGTTGTAAAATAGGAATAATAATAGCACCTACCTCCCAGGGTTATGAGCAGCTAGGTGGCGTAGTGGATAGAACCCTGGGTTTAGAATCAGGAAGACTTAAATTCAGGACTTCAAATCTATCCCCAGACACTTATTAGCTGTGTGACCCTGGGCAAATCACTTAACCCTGTAAGCCTCAATTTCCTCATCTGTAAAATGGGCTAGAAATGGAAAGGCAAACCACTCCAGTATCTTTGCCAAGAAAACCCAGATTGGGTCATGATGAGTCAGACATGACTGAAACAACTCAACAACAACCCAGGGGGTTGTTGTGAGGACAAAATATGAATATTTGTAAAGTGCTTAGCACAGTACACACTTAATAAATTCTTCCCTTCCTCCATTTTTCCCTCGTTCCTATTATTAGACTTCCATTTCTTTCTTTTTATATACATAGCCGTGTGCTTTGTCTGTTTGTACTCATTTATAGTTTACCTGGAATAGGACATCATTCAGTTTTGTTAATTTTGCAACAGATTT
The DNA here is from genome assembly GCF_028372415.1 of Notamacropus eugenii. Lineage (NCBI taxonomy): Eukaryota > Metazoa > Chordata > Mammalia > Diprotodontia > Macropodidae > Notamacropus > Notamacropus eugenii. The sequence continues at coordinate 489,685,269 of NC_092872.1, forward strand.
GGTTGCAGGACATGCTCTCTCTACTCCTCCACCCACCCCACCCCCCCGCCCCCACCTCCCCACACCACCCCACCCCAGTACTTGTTAGGAGTTCAGCTGCTACAGAAATGTTGACTAAATAAACATATATTGTCAGATTATTAAAGCTTAATTTTTTTTTTTTACTAATAGGCAGTAAAGCTTTTGAAAAAGAAAATTAAACTATTTTAAAAGAAATAAAATTTTAAAATTAGATAATGTTATAAATTTAACATTGAACATCAGTTCAGAAAGTTAATCTTGTTTAGTTAAGTCTTTAAATTAGGTTCAATAAGTAATATATCTTAACTTTTTAATCATTCCCTCTAAATCTCCATCAGTATTCTTTGTTAACTTTTACTGTATACTGCTATATTGTTCTTCAAAAATATTCTACAAGTTTGTAATTTCATGAGCAATGATCAATATTCTTTGTTTCCCTATAGCCACTCCTTGGGGGTTGGATTTTGTTGCTTTTAAATATTTTTACCATTTTGTCAAGTCCGAGTTGATACCTCCAAGTAGTCTTAATTTGCACATCTTTGATTATTAGTGAGGTTGAATATCTTTTCTAGTAATTATTAATAATTTGTGTTTCCTTCTTTGAAAAATATTCTCTATATCTTTTGACCATAGACATGCAGTTAAATTTAACCTTTTTTTTTAGTAGACACCAGGCAACTTGGAAATTTTCAAAATTCCAACAATTAAAATAGTTATGTGGTTATATAGCAAAGGATCTCACTTAGAAAAATATACTTGTTTTTCTTTGGGTTGTAATGGCCTATTTAATTTTTATCACATGCCTCCATTTTCCCCCCATAAACTATATAGTTATATATTACAAGAAAACTTCTTACTTCTGCATATAATTGAGACAGTAAAGTCTTTGACTTAATGCAGTTTGTTTCATTTCAGCCATCTGCCACCACTGGAAGTTCCAGACTGGGAAGAATTGGTCAGAGGAAGTATCCAACACTGAAGTAGACTGTTTTGTCCTTTGAATTAGCTATTGAAACACTTGAAATTCTGAGATCCTGATAATTCAGTTTTATTGCACATGGTATAGCTATTCTGTTCTGAAATTGACATAGCTGTAATTTAATACTGATTTTTCTTCTGGTTTCCTTTTCTTGCAGTCCATCTGTGAATTATTTTCAAAAATAATTCCAGTTTCCTTTAAGATCCTAGTTGGAAAGGCTAAATCTGTGAACCATTAGAGGGAAATAGTTGATGTCTATCACTCATACCAACTTCAGATCTGCAACCAAAGGCAGTTCCTTCATCCTTATAATTTTGGAACCTACTAGAGTGATTTAAGAATATAAAGTTAGTTTTTGCCCTAGTAACAGAAGTGCATTTCCTTTCCTGTAGCAAATATATTTCCACTTTTACCTAACTCTCTGTGGCCTTACTAGGACCATAACTAATTTTAATGCACATAAAGTTACAGTGATGTTTGTCTATATATGAAGGGTGTTCAGTTATCAAGAGAGCATCAGCAAAAGAACATGTGTCTTAGGCTATAACTGGCACATACCGATCTTGGGGGCCACAGCTGATCCAAATTAACCATTGTTAAATGAAAACTGTGACTGTAATAAATTTGGTTTGGATTTTACCTAGTATGTATGTAGCTTGTGTTTAGCCTCATTGTAAAGGAAATTGTATAGTACAAAAAGCTCTTGTATAATAGTCAATGCTGTACTCTTCTGAGGAGTGATTTTTTTTTTTTACAGTGCAATATGGTTAAGTTGCTTTTTTTCTCTCATACTATTGGCACAGTTTAATTACAATGGTCACATCTTGAAAATAGTTCACCACAATAGAATCCTGTCTGAAATCCTGGAATCTGTTATTTCTGCCCTCAAGCAGTTTTCATATTAAGGTCTTAAATAGCTTATATATTGAATATCAGTCTTGCTAAACTGCAAATATAGACCTCTACTTAATGACCTTGAAATTCTTTTCGGTTTAATTTAGAATATTTTCAATACTATTCATACTGGTTAAGCCTGAAGAGGCCCAATGAGAGAGAAGATTTAATATTTATGAAATCAATAGGTCATACTTTCTTTAGGTTTTGCTGGGGGAAGATGAATAATTTGTTACTTTGGTATTTGAACCTCTAAGAGTAGACTTGATGTAAATGTGGAATTAGTATTGGTCCTTCCTTTTTATCTAGCTAACATTTGAATTAAAGAGGGGAGAGAAATTTAAATTCCAAAATGTTTTTCAGGGTTGTACAATTCAATTTAGAATTCATTCATTTCAACTTACAAAAAGGCAAGTCCTGGTGGAAACACAGTCTTTTGTTTAATGAATGATCCATAGCTGGACCCTCTCATCAGCAGTCAATGTGATTTTTTTTTTTGGTCTTCAAAACTTTGTTTGGATCCTTGGCTTCCTACAGTTCAGCCCTGCTGCCGGTTGTTCTTTCCGCATAGACTGCCAAACACCTTCAAGAAGGCTTCCTCTGATCTGGGAGCTGCTATTTTTCCTAAAAGTGTTAGATTTGACACTGTAAATTCTTAAATAAAATATTTTGCGCTCTGGAGCACTTTCATATTTTACTTTCCTTGTCGTTATTGGTATCAAACTAAATTAGGTGAAATGATTATCCTGGCATGCCTGGGTTTTCCATGTCAACATGTAAAAAGTCTTGACCACATCCAAATGTTTAAAAAGTAGACAGACCTTTATTACAATCTATGGGGTATTAACAAAGTAAGAATTTCATTTTGCTATTCATTAGAGATACATAGTAAAACACATTTGGATCCTGTGATAAACACAGCCTAGGAGTAAAGAAAAGATACCAGATCACTTGACTCCAGAAATTCCCTGACCAGCTTGAACTGCTGCTCACTGAAGTAAAACAGTTTAGGCAGCTAGGTGGCCTAATGCATAGGCATTAGACTTGTAATCAGTACTTGAGTTCAGATCCTGCCTTTAGTAACTGTGTGACTGAGGCAAGTCTACTCCCCTGAGCTTGTTTTCTCATCTGTATAAGGATAAGAGCACCCACTTCATATGATAATGTATACAAAGTGCTTAGCAAGCTTTAAAGCCCTACATAAATGCGAGTTATTAATTCCATTTGAGGAGACTGGCCCAAAAGGCAACGATGAAAGGTATTCTAGTGTTTGTTTAGAGGCAGTGCATTGTGAAATACACAGCTGTCAGATTGCTTCTCAGAATAAGGGAAATTTATAGGTTCATGGGTCTTTCTGAGCTAGAAGGGACTTTGAGAGAGAATTTAGTCTGGGCCCTTAACTTTGCAGACAGGGAGGCTAAGGCCCAACTGCCAATGACCATGCCAAGCCAGGTCTCCAGTGCTCCAATACCTTTCAGGACCTCCTCCCCTTGGACTTGGAGCTCCAGGGACTTTGGAACTTAGGAGTAAATAGGAGCTGCAGGGTGGCTGTCCACCGCTTCCTTCTCCTGTCCCACAGACTTCCATCAGGAGCACAGAAGACAGTATTTATTACGGGCTTTGGGGAAGCGGAGTCAGATCCAGGTAGACTTCCTACGCCTGGAGGGGAGGCAGGAGCATTTAACTGGAGGCCCGAGGAGATCGAAACGCTTCTCCTGGCCCGTGGGTTGAGAGCCTTCGGCGAGAGGGCCACAAATCAAACCTCCCCCAGCAGCTTGAGAGGGAGGGCTGGTAGAAGGGGAGGGGCCCGGGGAGCTTTTACTGGCAAGTCCTGCCCTTGGATTGATGGGGGAGTGGGCGCGCGGCTGCGCCGAGGCGCGGATCCTCCAGACGCCAGGGGGCGCTGCCCCGTCCCCGTCCCACCTCCAGAGCCGCCCTTTCTCCGGCCTCAGTCGCGCGGTTGCTAAGGAGCTGAGCTGGGAGCGCGGCCGGGAGAACGAGGCCCCGGCGCGGGGTCCGGGCAGGTGAGCGCCGACCCTTCCTGAACCTCGGCAGGGAACCCCTACGGCTCCCCCTCATTCTCCGGGCCTCATTCGCGAATAACTCGGGGTCCCCCCAACTGCCCCCTCCTTGACTCCCCCCCGTCTGTGCCTTCCACGTCCTGCCTCTACACCGCCCTCCTTGCCATCCCCTCCGGCCTTCCTCCTGCTCTCCTGGTCTCCTCCTCGCCAGCCCCCGTCCCCTCTCCCTCCCTCCCTGATACCTCCAGGATCTCCTTCCCTCCCGCGCCCTCTCCCGGGTCTCCCCTTCCCGCCCCCCTTCTTCCTGATCCCCCCCCATGCTCCCCACCTCCATCGTTGCCCCCTCCCTCAGTGTCAGCGGTAGTCGTGAGGGGGTAAGTACATGTGGGTACTTGAGGATGAAGACAGAGGGTCGTGCCCCCGAGCAGTGCTGACTTAGAGCCCGCAGAGCGTTGGAGTGCCACCGCCGTGCCAAGGCCGCTGCGATCTTCCCCCTCACCGCTGCCAGGCCCTGCCCGGCTCACTTTGGGGCGTGCATGTGGGCTCTCCCGGTGCTCCCGCCGGGCCGGGCCATCACCCCGGGCCCCGAAGGGGTCTGCGGCTTGTGGGCCGTCACACGGAGACCCAGGAAGGAGCCTTCCCTGGCCGGAGCTCCCGTGCCCTCCTCCGCTTCATGTGCGGATGCCCTGAGACACAGAAGGCTGCAGGAAGGCAGGAGACAGAATTAGAGGAGGAGCTAGAAGTCATCGTGGATGGGTCAAGAGCAAGAATTGGATCTTGCCTAAGGTGGAAAACTGGAAACTGTTGCCTTGAAGTACAACACAGGTGTTTTATGAATTCCCTTCTGAAACAAAGGAGAAACATTTTTAAATGGATTTTTATTGCTATCTTTTCTTTTCAGATCTAGTTTTCCACTGTATCTCTTCTCCATTCCTTCTAAACAAAGAAGGAAGAGAAACACTCTAAAACAATCCATACCTTCAAAAAATCTGATAGGATGTACACTTTCATCCTTTAAAGCTAGTTGACCCTAGCTTCTGTAAAGGAATGGGAGGTGTCATCTCCTCTTGGATGACAAGATTATTCTTTATCATTTCAACATTCAATCTGTATTCTTTTAAGGTAATGGCTCTATTTTTATTTCCGTTTTTGTGTATATTTTTTTCCTGGCTCTGCTTTACTTCATTTTACATTAATCCATGAAGTCTTTTCCTGTCTCTCCATATTCACGTTTGTTGTTTCTTATGACAGGAATAATCCACTACATTCATGTACCATACTTTGACCATTTTCCAATCAGTGAGCAACTGCTTTGTTTCCAGTTCTTTTTTTACGACCACAGAAAGTGCTGCTGTAAATATTTTGGTGTATATGGAGCCTTTTGTTAGTGATTTCCTTGGGGTAGATGCCCAGCCATAGAATCTCAGAATCACAGGAGATGGGTATTTTGGTCAATCAAGGAGAGAGTTAAGATTTCAGATTTATGTGTAAATTATACTCTTTATATTTATGTGTAGTGGTTGGCATTGGATAATAATGATAATAATTGGCATTTATATAGTGCTTAAAGGTTTGCAAAACAGTTTACATCTGTTATTTCATTTGGTCTTCACAATTCTACAACATGGATGCTATTATTATCACCTGTTTTACAGCTGAAAAATCTAAGACTGAGAGAGTATAAGTGACTTGCCCAGTAAGTTAGTAGTTAGTCAGTTAGTAAAGTTAGTAAGTGTCTGAAAGAAAATTTGAACTGAGGCCCTCCTGACTCTATATCCAGCAATCCACTGAGCCATCTAGCTCCTTAGTGCTGTCAGAGCAGAATATAACTTGATAGCGAGTTTTGAAAGTCAGCTTGTGAATTTTTATCTGTTTTGCTCTCAGTGATACAACCAGGTCACTTATTGGTGGGGTTGGGCTGTCATCATTATAGTGGTAGTAACGTGAGGTCTTATCTTACCCTTTAAGGTAAAGCTTTCTACCAATATACATATATACGTATATATATGTATGTATGTATATCTATACATACAAAAGCTAGTTACAAATGTATACACAGATATCATAGCATTGCCTATGCATTCAGTGATTATTTGCTATGCCCTTGTATTTTTTTACGAAATCTTTTGTGTTAAATTTGAATTAATACTGAATAATAATTTAGTATGATTTAATAAATTCTAATGGTGTAGTATTTTCCTTCCTTTCAGGAAATTTCTGTGTGACTCCATGACTTCAAGATTTCCAACCATGTGCCAGTTGGCTGTGGCCATTTTACATCATCCCACACCCCAAAGTAAGGTATCTGTAGGGTCTTTGACTTTGGTATTTGGGCTTTCCAAACCCAAATGCATATCCAGGATATTCGAAGGGCCAAATGGTGAATTAACAAGGTGAGTTTTCTCAGGAAGATCAAGCTCCCAGGCTTGGTGGGAGCATGGACACTCTCAGAAGATGCCAACCAAGCCAGTGATAATGGATCCTAATCATTCAGTTTCCCAGCAGCCAGTAACCTGTGTGAATCCACAATCTGACACAATGCTAAAAGAAGCAGGATTGAAGAATGAGTTGCCTGAAAAGAATGAGCCTTGTGGGAACACCTCAGAGTTTCCTTTCAATAGACTCTTAAAACTTACGACTGAGGAAATGAAATTTAACATGAAAGTCAAATCCATCACCCCCAAACCACCCAGAAAACCAAAGCTGGAGCGAACATTTTCTTTAGATGAGAAAGGCTGGAGGAGAAGGCGTTTTAGAACAAGCCAAGAAAGCCTGACAGACCCTAATGAGACAGGTTCAACATCTGGCTCCCCACAGGAGGTGACTACAAATCCTCCAAATGTGACATTAAGTCATGATGGCAGTAATACTCCTCACAACCTCAATAGCCTACAAAGCACCTCTTTGCAAGATATTCCTGAACCAGGAGACATAGGAAATAGTACAAATCCCCCTTCCTCCTTGGAAATTACTCCTCCCACTGTGACAAGTGGTTCCCTGGAGCTTCTGCATGGGGTTACAGCTTCAGGGAACAAACTTAGACTTTCCAAAGTATTGCCACCATTACTACTTCCCCCTTTGAAATTGAATGTAGCATCTGAAACCCTAAGGACAACTAATAAAATTGACCCAGATTATGTAAATTATAAACATCATGCTCAAAGTAAATTGCTCCGGCCTGATAGTGGCCTGAGTGATGGTAAATTACAAAGCAGTATGGTTTGTGATAACTGTTCAACAACTTCTTTGAAGTCCTCATTCAGCCTTCTTACACCTATTCACTCAAAGGATATCAGAAACAGGTAGGTGACCCTCTTTAAAATTTTATATAAGTGACAGCTGGAGTCCCATTCATATGCAGAGACATGGACCAAAGACAGATGGAAGAGGTTAGAGTGTTGTATTGCCATATTTTATTTTCTAAGAAAGCGTCCAAAGATTACAGCCCTAATGACAGTTTTTCTATCTGTGGTCCAAGGACCCAACCTTGCAAAATTTGGAGAAGCTTGTCACTAGGTTGACCATGAGGTGATAATTTCTTTTTGACCCCAGGAGCTTTAAAACACCATCGACTAAATTGAAGAAAGGATGAAATCTGGATCAGTGGAGGGTTGCCCATACAGATGATATCACAGTTTCTTGAAGATAACTGTTATTACTGATTCTTCATCTTTATACAGATTATGTGAGCTAACAGCTCTGTTAGTTTTACTGCAGAATTCTGGTCTGGGTACAAGTTATCTTTACATTAAAGAATGCTTTTAAAGGATGATGATTTCCCATAATTTGGCAGGATGTACCTTTAATATTTAATTAATATTGAGTTTATGTCCTGAGAGGATTTAGCGTGCCTCCAGTATGTACTATGGTTTACTGCCATGTGAAACTAAACATACTATAGCCTATTTATCATTTAAAATTAGCATGCTACCTTATAATGGAGTGATTTAATAATTATGAGACTCCTTATGGTGTTTTTAGCAGAAACCTTAGTTTAATAGTTTAAATCTTTGTAAAGCATTTTATTGATACTTTTGTCTTTATTTCAGTCATTTCATTCCTCTTTTTAGATTAAACCTTCTCGTAACAGAACAAAAATATCTAGATTTAAGTAAATCCTTTTTTTTCCCTCAACAGAAGACTAGTTGAGAAAATTTCCATTTATTTAAATTTCTATAGAACTACAGGCAATTATGATTTTATTGGGTCCTTTTCTATTTATTGTGAATTAAAAGTGCTATAATTAGTCAGCGTAAAAGAAGCTAAAGGAAAAGTGGTCAGTGTTTTCTTTGGCTAGAGCTTCCAGGATGATCATCCCAAAAAGTTATACCCACAAATGTATCTGCTTTTTCCCTCAGTGAAAAGAATCGGCTAAGGAATAATAATGCTAACATTGCGTATTATGTCATTTGCACTTCGGGGAATTACAAGGATTTCCCTTTAGCTGCTGTTTCAGTCAAGCAGCAAGCAGTTTTTATTAAGTGCCTACTATGTGCCATGTGTTGAGGATGCAAAGACAAAAATAAAAGACCCTGCTTTCAAGAAGCGTACATTTTTATTGAAAGAAGTGAAATGTTTCAGTCATTTGGTGAGTGCCACATTGAATTATCTTTGTCCTCATTGGAATTTCACCCACTGAACCAAAGCAGAGAGGAAGAACTATATTAATGTGTAAGTTAAAAACTGAGAACTAGTTCTTCTTTACCCAATGATTCCATTCCCTTACCTCTAATAGAGTTAAAGAATCTTTTGTGCTTAAGTATTGTATTAGTTTCCTAGGAAATTCCATAACATCTTTGAAACTTAGAACTAGTGGGGACGTTAGAGAACGCTAATCTAAACATCTCATTGTAAACCAAATCCTAGTGATCAGAAAGGTCTTATCCAAATTGAATTGCCACAGTACAATGTGGACTCCAGTAGAATGTGAGATCCTTGAAGCAGGCACCAGTTTTTTTTTCTATAATTTCCTCGACATTTAGCACAATGCCTAACACGTAATAAGTGCATAAATAAATGCTTGTTGACTGTGATTGACTGAAGGTTACACAGTGGATTAGTAATAGAACAAGGACTAGGAACGTAACTCCCAGGTCAGTGTTCTTCCCACCTTACTGATATAGTCCAGAAAGTAATAGCCAAAACATGCCCAAGGATGAATTATCATGAGTCTTCCCATGCTCTGAAATAAAGGGGAATTGAACAGCTTTTTCACCTTCTACCTTAGGCATCAAAAGTACTCTTTTGTCTGTGACCAGGCTTGCAGAGCCAGTTTCCGAAAGTATTTTTGGGTAGCAGAAATGTTTGAAGGACATGTCAGGATGATTGATCCGAGTGAGTTGTATGGTGGTGCTTACCAAACTATTGTTTTCTAGTTCTCTGAAAAATGACTCAGGAAACAAGTTTATATAGTAGGCCTTACTTTAAAAAATGTTGAAGGTGAGTTGATTTTTTTGGAAATCAAATCTTATTTTAAATTTATGAAAGGAATGGAATATTCAAAGGAACATTGTGATGAATTACTTGGTAAAGTGAAGTCATGTTCAAAAAAAAATCATCCCTTAATATATGTTGTGTTAAATTTAGAGCTTTGTATATTAGATTTTCATAAAGTCAGGACAAATCCATATTTATCAGCCACTATAGTATGATGACTAAAAGCTGAAAGTGGGAAAAAATTATGCCAATTATTTTTCAAATCAGTTTCTAGTCACTATTTTGTAGGCAGTTTCCATTAATAGATTTGATTCAAGGAAATTAATATCTTAATATTAAAGTTTTGTAATCCTTTTCAGAAGAAATGATGTTACTCTGAGTTGATCTTAGCTGAGTTTGGCTACATCTCTCCGGAGAGTACACATAGTTGGATGCTTTTGCTGTATTTCTCCTTTGAAGATCTGTACCATTTGTAAGTACTTGGTAGCCTAACTCTGGAATTCACTCCTCATTATTTTGAATCTAGTCTATTTTATTCTTTTTATAGGAGCTATATGGAAGGAAGCCTCTTAGCTAGCGGTGCCTTGTTGGGAGCAGATGAACTAGCCCGATACTTTCCAGATCGGAACATGGGACTCTTTGTGGCCACATGGAACATGCAGGGCCAGAAGGTTGGATAACTGTTTTTGATCTAAGAGATTTTGCAGCTTGTAGAGGTGAGAGGGTGAAGATTGGAACAGAAGGAATAGCCTTATATAGTGAACTCTTTTGTCAGGTAGAATTGCTATGACCTGTTACCTGATTACTCTACCATGGCTAAGCAGTGTGATGTAATGGGATCCTGTTGTCTTTTTAACTAGTTATCCCCACATGAAAAATGAATAGTATACTAGCAGTCTGGTCATTTACCCAGATAGAGTGCTGCAAAGATTGATGATTTAGTGTTAATAAATAACTAAAGTGTTGGCTTGTGTGAAATAAAACAAAGAAAGTATTATTTTCCCTGTCATATGCATTTGTAACAGATCAAGGACAGAGAATTTACTGCTGCCACAGATTTAATCCAATTGGAAAAATATTTTATTCTGAGTTTTCATTATGAGACTTAGTAAAATCACTTATCATCTGGATTGGTTTGCCACCTGGAACAAAACATATTTCCAGAAAGCAGGAGGCAGTTTGGTAGTTCTGTACATGAAAATTTTTGTGTGTGTTTTTGATAGCATGTTTTTTAGAGTTTGTTGTTCCATATGTTTTCTTCTGAAATGAATAACCTGCATTAATCCAGGGGTCTCATTTGTTATAGCAGGGTCTATTGTAATAATACTTAATCTCAGAATGGTTTATACCCTAAAGATGAGAGGTCTGATGGCTCTCACTGAAACAGATCCACCAGTTCAGCTGGCTGTGACCACCATGATGTTTGTCTAAGCCATCTTTGCCCTTACTGCCAGAAATACAATTCAGGTCAGAAATATAGTAAATGTTTTCATGAATAAGTTGAAAAGAACAATTTTGAGAGAGCAGCAATGGTGGTATTAATATTTGCCAATTACACCTTTGTAGTTGGCACGTTTTGTCTTCACAAGGTTTAGTTTAAATTGATTGCCCTGAAAACTTGTGGAACACATTGCCTATGTTTGAAAACATAGAGCATAGAAAGTAGAGCGTAAAGAGACCTTGAAGATTAATCCAGACTCCTCTCTCATTTGCTTGATTAGATTTAATTGAATATTTAGAAAGAGAAAATTATACTATTTTACAAGCTTCACCAAGCATTTGCTCTTTGACCTTGGGCAAGTCATTTATCTTCTTGGGGCCACGTTTGGTCAAAAATAAATAGGATAATCCAGTACCCACATCTCAATAAGAAATGGCGTATTTATGATCCTCTAGTGAAAGGCAAGTTGTACCTTACTCTGCTTTTCTGATTGTCTTGCTTATGTTTTACAAGTCCTTATGCTGCTGCTTGTCATGTTGTCCTTTGATCTAACAGACTTGTTCAACTTTTGCTCAGGAACTTCCAAATAATCTGGATGACTTTTTATTACCTTCTGAAACTGACTATGTCCAGGACATGTACGTTTTAGGAGTGCAAGAAGGCTGTTCAGACAGGTATTATAGCCAGTGTAAATAAGACCTTGTTAGGTTGTATCTTTATTTCATGTGCTTCTCCTCTTCCCACATTTTTTCTTCTCACTTTTCCAGTTCTCATCATATTTTGTATTTGCCAAAATAAAAGCCAGAAGTGTTAGTTACAAACAAATTCCTACAGCTAGAAGATCTTTCTTTAAGTTCAACCTTTCTGTCTGTACCTAATACACCTAATAAAATGGATAGATGCCACTCATGGAAATTATTATCATCAACAAGAATTTGGGAGGGCATCTACTATGTGAAAGGCTCTGTGTTAGGTGCTGGTCATATCCAGTGTTATTACCTTTCCTATAATGACTAAACTGTGGTATAAAAAGCAAATTGTTCTTGTTCTACTTCCTCCCCCTCCTACTTTTTCTTAAGGAAGTAATTGTTATGTAATTTTTAAAAAATTACTAAGGGCTAAGGGAAAACATATTATGTACTCAGATGTCCTAGCCTGTTGTTTCTCAACTTTTGACTTTGATTTCTGAGTTTTATTTTTTATTTTCCTATGTAATTTCCAGATTCTTGTCTAGTGTTTTTGGACTGAAGTTTTCATATTATGTAGATAAATACTCTGTTATGGATATGTGTTAGATTCTGATGCAGTCATTTTAAGATTGATTGAGAAGTCTATCTGGTTTGTGTGCACTCTTAGAATTTTATTGTGTTTTCCTGATTCTTGACATTTTTGCAGGCTACCATATCATCAAGGAAGAACTTAGAAATCAGAAATCTCTTTACACAGAAGGTCCTAGAACAGAGATGCTTCTTTTTATCATGGGCCATGCTTTTCACAGAAGCTTAATATTGTTTGTTTTATAATAGGAAGCTGCTTTGACCTTTTCATGAGACTAAAAATGACTAGTTAAATGTATCACTTTGTTTATTACTAGGATTTTAGTTGCACTGTTTTCCTTTGGTTAAAAATAGCTTAGATTTTGTTGTTGTTTTTCTTAGATTTTTTTTCTCCCACAGTGACTTAATGAAGAAACTCAGTAGTTTGATTCTTAACTTTGCCAGTATTTTACCAGCTTGCTCTTCTATTATGAAAACAGAATGTAAAGTTTCATTTTTAACTGTTTTGTCCATGTCATTTCAGAGCTTAAGTGTAAATTTGTTGATTTTGTTTTCTTTTCCACAGAAGGGAGTGGGAGATCCGGCTACAGGAAACATTGGGACCCCACTATGTAATGTTGTACTCAGCTGCCCATGGTGTACTCTACATGTCAGTATTTATAAGAAGGGACCTCATCTGGTTCTGTTCAGGTATTAAATAGGTGGTGAAAGAAAATAGAAATTATACGAGGTAGGAGTTATGTAATACTACTATCAGTGGAATTGGAAATACATCATTACCTCTTAAAAAGCCTGACCTTTTATTAACATTAAAGGACAGTATTTATATACTTATTCTTGTTGTAATACATCTGTTTATAATGGATTGCTTAAATATAGAAATGCAGGAGTGTAACAGAATAGTTTATTTTACTATTAGGTTCCAGAAGGATTTTCATTTAGAAAAACAAGGTCATATAAGAAAAGTCAATACCTATTACAGATTTTCACCCCAGGTTACTACTTTTAGAAGCTCCTTAAATACTTGACTACGTGTTGATTATGCAATAATGCCCTACTTCTTTAGTGATCAGATATGGGGCAGCTTCAGCCAATTGGAAACATAGCTGTGGAACCTAAAGCAAAAAGGGCCCTGATCTCTCAAAATGGAGTGACTGAAGTCAACATACTTTATTCAAGAGAAGTCCTGGGGACCTCGCTCAGTCTACTTACCGAAACCACTAAGTTTATTTCACAGAAAACCTTCGTTTGCTCAGTGTTCTCCTTGCCTACCTAAAAGTAGCATGGATGCAGAAAATTAGAAAGTGGAGGGAGGGTGACTCTTAGAGGTAGGGATCCTAGTAACTGATATCCTGCCAATGAGGATATCTGAAATGTAAACACAGTTATCAAAACATAGCAGTCCAGGGTGATTTAGTGTTTGGGCAAACAGCCCCTGCCCCCTGGAAAGACTGCGTAGACCTCTGCTAATAAACTTGTCAGACACGCCTCTTTGGGAAAGACTGAAAAGGCAACAGGATCGTAAACAGAACAGTTTAAGTAAGAAAGTGATTCTGTCTTCTCTTTCTCTCTTTCCCGCGTGCAGAGGTAGAATATTCAACAGTGACTACTCGGATTGTGTCTCAGATAAAAACCAAAGGGTCGCTGGGAGTCAGCTTCACCTTTTTTGGCACTTCCTTTCTCTTTATCACATCTCACTTCACTTGTAAGTCATTTATTTTCTGAATTAAATTGTTCTTTTTTAAAAACTTCTCACTGCTTTCCTCTCTGTGATTGAATAACTTAAATAAAGTACCACTTAGTTACTCATGCTTGACATTCATAAAACTCTGGGATGTTTTTATATTAATCAATGGATTCCTCAATTGTTAATGAAGAGGCCTCCTCACCTCTGCACCTTAGAATCCCTCCCTCCTTCAAGGAGTGACTTAGGCACCATCTTTGATACATTACAAGGCCTGTACTGATCCCTCAGTCACTGATGATCTCCTAACCCTGCAGAGACACGGGATTTACTTGTTTAAATGCATAGCATATCTATCGACTCTTTAAGAGTCGGACATGTTTTGTTCTTGTATCCCCAGACCTTATCATTGTGTCTCAGACATAGCAGAAAGTTCATAAACTGAATAAATGCTGCTTATGAATTCAGAGAAGCCTAACTCCAAATACGTCAAAACTCATTCAGTTAATTTGTGCAACATGCTATAGTTGTTCCAAACGCCATATTTCAGATGTCCTTTTTTTTTAAACACAAGGAGGAAAACTAAGATGTTCCTTCTACTCTCACTGCCAAGAATATATAATGCCTGGAGGGCCCCCATGGTAGGGGAAATGAGAAGAAACTGACTTCCTTATTCAGATCAGTTCTGCATACTTTTTAAAGTAAAGTATGGTGGCCTTAAAGTAGGTGTGAATTACTGTGTCACAATAATGATTTCAATATCAGTGAATATAGCTAAATTTACAAAGTTTATTAATTTAGTAATAGCTAGCATTTATGTAGCATTGTAAAACACTTTACAAATATTGTTATTTTATCCTCACAGCAACCCTGTGAGATAGATTGTTACTAACTTCATTTTACACATGAAGAAACTGAAACAGACAGAAGTTGTGACTTGTCCAGGGTCACATAGCTAGTAAGTGTCCAAGGTAGAATTTGAATTCAAGTCTTTGTGACTTCAAGACTGACACTCTATCTACTGTGAAACTTAGCTTTTGGAATAAACATTACCCTTCCTCCCTCTCCCACTTTCCCTCACCAAAAAATCAAATTAACCCTTGTGTGCTTTTGGCAATTCAATCTAGACTATCAGTTATCTCCAGATTTGGGAAACTAGTTCTTGAGGGACCAGAGTAGTAAGGACTGAATTTTCAGGATGGCTATCTAATACACTATAGCATAGGATAGCAGGGATCTTTGTTGAAATTTCCTTGCATCACAATTTTTTTTTATCCTTTCAGAAAGCTAAATAACCATTTTGGCTTCTTGAGATCTTAGAGAAATAGTGCTATTTTATTTTACAAAAGGTTAAATAATTGGGACATGTATACCATCATACCTCAACCTTTCAGAAACCTTTTCTTCAATCTCCTCATTCACCTGAAACATCACTCAGTGAATACTTGCGTAAGGGAAAGTCTGGAGCAGAGGTGAGGAACCTGCGGCCCAGAGGCCACATGTGGCCCTCTAGGTCCCCAGCTGCAGCCTTTTGACTGAGTCCAAGTTTTACAGAACAAATACTTTTATTAAGAGGATTTGTTCTGTGAAGTTTGGATCCCTGCCACTGGTCTGGAGTTTTGTTTTTGGTGCCTTTGAAGATAGGCCTGTAACTTTAGTGAAGACAATCTTCTCAGTATACTTGAATGGCACAAGACAGTGACAGCAGAAAGAACCCCAAAGTATGAGAGTCACATGATTTTGGATTATGTTCTCAGCTCTGCCACTTATGACCTTAGATGAATCACTTGCTCTTTTGGCCTCAGTTTCTTCATATGTAAAATGAGGGGTTTAGACCCTTCATAAATAATGTCTTTAATTTCTTGCAGATCTGAAATTCTTTGGTTTTGTGACTATTGCCTTAAGGCTTCTGCAGACTTATGAAACAAGTGTCAAAGACTGGACCCCAAATTTGTAGATATCTGGTAGTTTAAACTCAGTGGTCAATTCTGCACAATGGACTATTAATTTTTTCAGGGGAGATAGGGAATATGTTCTGGTTTAAACCCCCAAACTTTGTACATTTGGCTAAATTAGATTGAGTTCTAAAAATAGAATCATTGTGACCCAGGAGTTTTTGTCTTCTTTAAGTGCATCATACTTCAAATGCCCAAAGAGTACTGAGCCTTGTATGAATTTTTGCGTCACACACCTTCTTTAATTCTTTTTTTGCAGCTGGTGATGGGAAAGTATCTGATCGACTTTTAGACTACAGTAAAACTATCCAGGCACTTACACTTCCTAAGAATGTACCAGATACAAACCCATATCGATCTAGTTCCTGTGAGTATTCAAATCTAAATGCACATTTTTTTTTAAAAATGCTGATATACTCATTTTTTTCTGCATAATTTGTCATGAATTAGTTACTTAAACAGAAAGCATATTTTCTGTTGCACTGTAGGAACTTGTGTAATAGAAAAATTAAAAAGTTTTAATTAAAATGCAATACAGTAAGCATTTATTAGCTGTCTGTTGTGTGCAGAACCCTTTGCAGGGTTCTAGAAGTGATACAAATTTTAGATGAGTCACAGTTCCTGCCCTTAGAGTCTACTATGGGCAGAGGTGCCATAGAGAAAATAATATTTCTATACTTATTATGTAATACATATGATGAAATACAAAACAAGAAGAGCACATGGGGCGGTAATTTCAAGATCACCAACTGTAGAAATTAAAAAAAAGAAAATCTGTAGAAATAGCTTCTAGCTAACTAGTCTCATTCATATAAAAATCGCCATTCTAAAAGCCATGCTTAGCCTGTGATCCTTCTCATTACAAAGTATGAGAGGGCATAATTTTAAATCTCAGCCCCAGTTGCCTGCAAGGGCCACATTCCTTGTTACTGTTATTTCATTTGGAAGAAGAAAAATTGAGATACAGAAATAGTACCTTGTTTATGCTAAATAGGAAGACTTTTTTTACTATCCTAATTTGGATATAATACTGCACCTTGTCATTGGATGAATTGTGGCTATTTTAAGTATAAGTGGAAAAAAAATCAGTGGAGATTTTAAAGTTTCAATGTTTTATTTAATGTTAAGTGTTAAAATTTAAATATTTTATTAAAAACATAGATCAAAAGAAGATCAATACAACCAACTAAACTTGCTTAGGAACTATTTACATTTAAGTTAATTTCAATATATAATGTATTACAGTTTTCCAGTCATTCTCTGAGAGTCTTCATGAAGATTTTTTTTTACCTGTTTACTTTCATTCACTTTTCCACTTACTTGATTGTAATTAAAATATAATCTGTTCTTTTGGTTCTACTTTTTTCACTTTGCATTGTTTCATAAAGCACTAGGTTCTCTGTATTCCTTATGCTCATTGATTCTAATTACATTATAGAATTACAATACTTTAGCATGCCATTATTTATTTAACTACTTTCCTTTTATTGAACATTTCCCACTTTTTTTCCTGACATATAATTCTATTAGGAAAATCTTTGAACAATGACTCTTTTAAAAAAAATTTCAATAACTCTTTCAAGGTTTGTTCCCAATAATGAATTTATTGGGTCAAAGTATATGATTATTTTTATAACTTTTAATGCATGCTATCAGATCTCCAAAACGATTCTACAAATTTGAAAATCCACTGGGAATGAATGATTGTGCTTGTTCCTTCACAATCCTGCCAGTACTTATTTTTGTTGCTTTTAATTATTTTTGCTAATTTAATGAATATGAGATATGCTATCTCAAAATTATTTTAATTTGCATCTTTTTGAGGATTTATTAAAGATGTTTTAGAACCTTGTCTTTTTATTAGTGTGAATTTTTTTGTGCATTTTGAATTTCAAGGGAGCTCTACAAAATAGTGGGTCGTTGCATAGCTAAGCAAACATTCCTCCTTGACACTTTGCAACAGATCTAGACAAGCTTCTCTGTCTATTCCAGAACTAGTCTTTTTCTCTAGATAGCCAGTCCTCAGAATTTAATGAATACCTGTTGAGAGTCTTTGTTGGGCCATTGAGCGCTTTATGTCCAGTAAGTATGCCTACTAGTTTTATTTTTAATCCATAGCTAAAGGCCAGGATCTGAAACTGCTTGTGTTATGGTGCTCAACTAGGAAATATGGCACTAATGAACCTTCTAACATTTGCTTCAGTGGATGTTACAAGTCGATTTGATGAAGTGTTCTGGTTTGGAGACTTCAATTTTCGACTGAATGGTGGACGGATGGCAGTAGAATCAATCCTGAAACAGAATCTGGAGATGAACATGTCAGAACTACTTGAGCATGACCAACTTATTAAAGAAATGAAGAAAGGTAAGTGGTATTGCAATTTTTTTCTAGTCACTTTAAAATTTTGGAAGGCTGAGGTATTTTGACCTGTTGGACTTGGTGAAAAGAGGCAATACCTTGGGACAGAAAGTCTTTATCATCCTTGCCTTGCCTTTCTGCCTTGCAGGATCCATCTTCAAGGGGTTCAGGGAAGCAGACATTCACTTTTTTCCTTCATATAAGTTTGATGTTGGAAAGGACAGCTATGATACCACTTCAAAGCAGAGGACCCCTTCTTATACAGTAAGAGGACTTCATTCCTTACCCTTCCTAGTAGGGAGGCAGTGCCTTTTTCTCAATGTTGAGCTGTAGGCTCACATATTCTTGAGTGTGTGGCTGCACCTCATAATGTTCTGTTGCACGTGGCTATATGAGCATCTTCACTGACTTGGTCTTCTTTCTGCACATGACATGTTAGATTACACTACATATGGCCATTTGCCAAAACAAATACTTATTGTTTGAAGAAACCCGGACCTTGCTTAGCCTATTTAATTCCAAAATTGATATCCAACTGGAAAATCTGTACACGTGGACTCTTGATTGTCACAATGATTATTTAAAAAAAAAAATGCCACTATGTAGAAACTGCCTAGAATTTTAGCTTATGATATTTTTTATTGGTTCTATAGAATCAGATTTTATTTTAGCAGACTTTGGGGTGGGGGGAAATAATTTGTTTTAAAGAATATATCATCTGATTAATTATAACCATTAGCTGTAAATACTAGAAGAAAAATCCCACATATTTTCTGAGGTTCCCATTTCTACCAAATGAATTTGCAGAAAAGTCCAATTCCTTTGCATAAAGGAACTAACAAAACTAATGTTTAATTAATAATTGTCCATTAGGTACCAGTGGACTTTCCTTTGTCTGCTGCCTCAGCTTTAGGACCTTTCCCTTCCTGTGCTGTAAGTTTGCTCTCAAACTCTCCCCCACAGTGGTAATGCTTCTTGAATGGGCAAAAGCTAAGAAACCATTGGAACTTTTATATACTGTTAAAGCTTAGCTAGTGGAACACATAGATTCTGTGCATGCAGCTATTTTCTTCTTCCGTCATAACACATGAGAAAACATGCATCCTGCTTGTGAAGGATTCATTGTCAAGGAATTGTCCATGTCAAAGAATCACCAATGAACATTAGTAAAGAACATTAGTAAAGAAATGGATTTTTTTATTCTAAGGTATACTTTAAGACAGCTCTATAATCTAATATCCTAATCTTTGAATACCAACCTCCCACTCCCCCAAAAAAGCACCAAATTCTGAGCACAGGTAACTCAGATGAAATAAATTCTTTGAAGTGAAGTGAGTCCTGAAATGGGTTGAGGTGAATGATGTTTGTTTTAAACAGTAGAACGTAAGAAGTGAAAGGGGAATGACAGAATTGGAAAAGAACCAGATCAGGTCTCTTTCTTTCACTACTATGGTTAGGGGGGAAATTCTTTTTTATTTATTTAGTTAGTATTTTATTTGTCCCTAGTTATATGTAAAAACAACTTCTAACATTTGTTTTTAAAACCTTGAGTTTCGTATTCTCTCCCTTCTTCCCTTCCCATTTCCCCTCAATGAGGAGGCAAGCAATTCGATACGTGTTATATGTGTGTAGTCATGCAAAATATATCCATAATAGTCATGTTGTGAAAGAAAACATAGACAAAAAAACCTCAAGAAAAATAAAGTTTAAAAAAAAGGAGGTGCTTCAATTTGTATTCAGACACCATCAGTTCTTTCTCTGGGGATAGGTAGCATTTTTCATCATAAGTTCTTCAGAGCTGTCTTGGATCATTGTATTGTGAGAATAGCTGTCATTCACAGCTGATCATCTCATAATATTGCTATTACATTGTACATAGTACATGTCACTTTGCATCAGCTCATACAAGTCTTTCCAGGTTTTTCTGAGAGCATCCTGCTCATCATTTCTTATTATTATTCAGTGTTCAATATTATTCAGTATTCTCAATATTATTCCCTCATAATCATATACCACAACTTGTTCAGCCATTTCTTAACTGATGGGCATCTTCTTGATTTCTAATTCTTTACTCCCAAGAAAGGGATACTGTAAATATTTTTATACGTATAGGTCCTTTTCCTTTTTTGTTTTTTATCTCTTTTGGAATACAGACCTAGTTAGTAGTATTGTAGGGGAAAAATTCTTAACCACACAAGCAAAAAAAAAATGATCACAAAAGATAAAATAGATCATTTCAATTACTTGAAATTGGATGCTTTTGCACAAACAAAATCAACTAGGATAAAAAAGGGGAAGTGATTTGCAGTAATTATCTCTAATAAAGGTATAGAGGTATATAGGGAACTAACACAAATTTATTATAAGACCAGAATACCTTTCTTTTGTATAAGTGGTCAAAGGGTGTAAACTACATTGGAAAGAATTGTAAAAATTTTAAGAATCATAGCAAAGATTGCTCAAAATCACTATTAGATAGAGACTTGCAAATCAGAACAACTCTGAGGTTTCACCTCAAACCCAGAAAACTGGCAAAGATGATAAAAGGTGAGAATAGTCAGTATTAGACAGAGTGCAGAAAGATAGGCACACTGATGCATGGTTAATGCAATCATTCTGGAAAGCAATTTGGAATATGCCAAGAAAGTGACTAAAATGTCCATGCCTTTTCAATAACAAATGTCATTGGAGTATATATATACCCCAAGGAGATTAAAAAAAAGTTCCAATATATATCAAAATATTACTTTTAACACTTTGTATAGTAGCAAAGAGCTAAGAATAAAGTACGTATCCACTGATTGGAGACTTGCCAAACAAGTTAAAATCCATGAATATAATGGAATATAACTGTAGTGTAAGAAAATATGAATATAGAAAAGCATAGGAAGATATGAACTTATATAAAATGAAATTTAAAAAAAAAAAAAGGAAACCCATGTATACAGTGACCACAATATCAATTTAAAGAAGAACAAATAATAAAAACTGAATGCTGTGAAATTTTACTGATCCAGCTCGGTCCCAAAGAAAAGACAGGAAAATGCACCTCCCTCTCTTCTTTATAGGGTGGGAACCCTATAGGTGTGGAACCTTGCATTTAATGTCAGACTTGGTTGATGGACTGAAGTGTTTTTTTCATCTTGTTTGTCAAAGGATATCTTTCTAGGAAGGTGAGGTAGGATGATGTATTGGGGAATGTAGGTGAAGTAAAAACAAAATATATCTATAAAATATTTTAAAAGACAAATGAGCAGGTCATGTGTGTTCCTATGGAATTCAGCTTAGTTTCGCTGCCTTTTGTAATCTCTCCCTATAGGACCGAGTTGTATATAAAAGCCGTCAAAAAGATGACATCTACCCAGTCAAGTATTCTTCCTGTCCTGATATCAAGACTTCTGATCACCGCCCAGTGTATGGTCTGTTCCGAGTAAAAGTGAGACCTGGGAGAGACAAGTTAGTGTCCCATTTGTGCATCTTTTTTTTTACAAGGGGTTATATCAGCTCATCTTAGGGTTAGGACTTCCATAGTTCACTGATTCTTGTCAGGTCCTGATTTAAAAAAAAAAATTAAAAAAATAAGTCTATGTTGCATGTGAATCTCATGGATTATAACTTTCTAAGGAGGGGTGTGTGTGTGTGTGTGTGTGTGTGTGTGTGTGTGTGTGTGAGATCTTTATTTTTATCTTAGGGGAGCAAGAGGTTAACTCAAATCATCACTAAGATAACTCACTGAAAATAGGCCCAATTTAAAACTTGTTTTCATATTTTTCCTCTTAAAATCAAGTTTTTTGATACAGATCTGAGTGAGACATTCAGAGTTAGATGGCAAACTAACTCTTCAGTCAGGAGAATATAATCTTTAGATCAGGGGCTGTTTTTTGTTTTTGTATGTCCAATACCTTGAACACAGTATACACTTAAGAAGTGTTTTGATGAATCAGGCTTACCTTGAATATTAGAAAACTAGAGTAGCTAAGACCAGAAAGAAAAGCTATTGGTATATCCCCCAAGACAAAGGGGCCCCTTTAAGGTATATGATCAATCTATTCTGTTTCAATGTACTCCTCCCAGGGCAGCTAGGTGATGCAGTGGATAAAACTCTAGTCCTAGAGTCAGGAGCACCTGAGTTCAAATACAGATTCAGACATTTATTAGCTGTGTGACTCTGAGCAGGTCACATAATCCTGATGGGCTCTTAAGAAAACAAAAACAGCGTACCTATCCCTTGCTCCAACATCACCTTGTGGCTCTAAGTTTTCCCCTTGGAAACTGGGCTCTGCATTGCACGGCAGTGACCAGTGAGTATGAGCCCTGCCTTCTAGTTTTGTATTTTGAGGAGGACATAGTAGTTGCACAGGATGAGCAGACACACATGGATAGAAAACCGAATCACAGATCTCATTACATTATCTTTCCCCTCAAACTCATTGCTTTTCCCAAACATCCCTGTTACTATTAAGGGCACAACCAGTCTTCCAGTCATTCAGGTTCACAAGACTCCTCAATTTCCCTCATTTCAAACAGATCCAGTTATTTCCTCAGTCTTATTTCTACCTCCACATTTTTGACATCTATCCTATTTTCTCTACTCACACTATCACAACCCATGGTATACTATAATAAAAGCCTCCTAATAGGTTGCCCTCTCTCGGGTCTCTCCCTGCTTATACATAACTGGCAATGTTGGTTGGATACTCAGTAAATTCCAGAGGCTCCCAATTACACCTGGAATCAAAGGTTATTTCATCTTTATTTTATCCTTTTTAATTTCTATTTTCATGTAAGTTTTATGATATAATGATTAGTATAGCAATACATTTATATATAAATAAGTAAATCTACATACCCAGTTGGAGATGTTTGTAGACCACTGCCCAAAACCACTCTTGTACTCAACCACAAAGAGCCCTTTATAAAGGCACCAGAAAATGTGTGCATGTGCCAAAGGGAAAGAAATCTCATTTTGTTGTAGCTCTTACGTAGTTCAAATTGTTGCCTGGTTTTGTGGTTAAGAAGCCATATCTGTATCACAGTTTCTCTTTCCTTTACAGCATTCCTCTAGCTGCTGGCAAATTTGATCGAGACCTCTACTTAGTAGGAATTAAAAGACGATTGTCAAGGGAATTTCAGAAACAGCAAGCACTTAAAGATCAAAAATCCAGCATGATTTGTACTGTTTCCTGAGAAAGCTGACCTTGCAAGAACCTGACAAGCCATAAGTAAGAGAAGATCACCCTAGCAGGCCAAATGAATATTTCAGTCTGTGTATGAAGAGAACTCAGTGTAAAAGACTAAAGTAGTTTTGTTTGTAATCACCCATTCCATCTTTAATGACCCATGAAGACTATCTTAAAAGTTATTCTGTTCTCTGTATCTTACAAAAAAACCTAACACACTGGCTGTGAAAATTCAGTAATTATGTGGTACCTAACTTACCAGTGTCCTGGGAAGGACAGGTATCCTGAGAACAATTTGGATTTCTTGTAAATAATCACTCCTCTATTTGTAGTACTTCCATTATGAGCAAGGCAAATTATCTTTATTGACATTTCAGGTAATTCTAGCCTTTTTTAGGGTTCCTCCATTGTGTTCCTCCAATAGTATATTAATACAATCATTGGCATGCTGCTTTGGCAAACACCTGAATTACATTTTGCCCTGAATAGCTTATATGATCTAAGGCAGTACTCTATTTCCTTAGTATTTTCTGCCGAAGAGCTCTTTAATACCTGGCTAAATTTTACTTTTTAAAAAAATAGATAATATTGGCCGTATGCCCCACAGTAACTCTTGTAGGCACATCTGTGTTCTTCCTACATTTAGCCTCCAGAGACATATACAGCCCCCATATATAAATATATATCCTTTCCTATATACATCATTCCCCTAGTTACAATTGAATATAATGCCACAGGATAGTAAGCCATTTGCTTAATGGCCTACTTCTCCCTTACCCAGGGCATTAGGTCATGAGAGTAGAGCAGGTAGTTTGTCAGTTGTGCTCAGGGAAGTTTTAAAAGCTAACCTTGTGGCTTAGGCACTCTTAGGATTGTCCTTGGACATGAACCCCAAAACCAGGAGTCACTATTAAGAGGATACGAGGCCATGCTGAACAGTCTGGTTGCCCTTACCAAATTCGAGAGATGACTGAAAGCCAACTTGACTCTAGGAATGGGGAGTGAATGAAGTGATTCTCCAGGATTGATACAATATATGCAGTATCACCACAGAACTTCATTTTTCATCCTTACGAATTTTATCAGCTATACAGATTCCCGTGGAGGTCACCCCCAAGTGTCATTTTATGGAACTACAAGATTTTTGGGAAACAAGGGAACATTGTAGAAAGGATGTTTACTTTGTTCATGTCAGTTGCTTTTTTTTTTTTTAAAGAATAAGCCACGGAATAGCATCATTTTAAATCCTTTTCACTTACTTGCCTAATGGTTTGGATATTTGGAGTGTTATTATTTTGCACTAATCCTGGAGAAACAACTACAGATTTTTAAGAGGGTTTACAACACATACTGCTGTTTTGTTTCTTGTCTCATAACCAAAAAATGTTATGCCTTGAATATGTGGCAATCAAAGTGGATTCAATCTAGTCTTCTAAATTAATATTTATTTTTCTTATTTATATTTTAAAATAAATGTATATATTAAAATTTATAAAGTGAACCTACATCTTACCTGTAGGTGTGTTTTTTTAGCAACTTTATAGTTCTAACAAAATATATATATATACACATATATATGCATATATAACCTTCAAAGTTGAAATGTTAAAACTAAAAAACAACTGACCAGAATCTTTCTGAATTTCAATTATGTGATTTCTATTTTCTAATCTATAAGTAAATTTATTGTAAATACATCAGAAAGTAGTGTATTGAAGTGAAACTCCCAATTTCTGCCATAAGAATAGACTACAGAATTTGAATTTCCTGATATAAACTTGTGGTTGAGTCAACAAAGAACTTTTTAAAAACAAAATTCAGTCTTTTAAGATATTTATAGAAATGCATTTTTTTCTTATAGGTAAGATCCTATTAGGAAGAATCTCACAGAGCTGTTCAGTTTCATTTTGCTGGAATGTTGTATACAATATTGTTTAAATAAGTAGGCCATGCATTTCACTTAAAAATCATGGTTATGTTGGCTTTTGTTGTAACATCATTTGGCCTGAGCAAATTTTTTTTTTCCAAATGAGGAGGAATAAATTTTATTTCTTCAACTTTAAAGTAATTAATACATGAATTCATTTATATAGTAGTTTGTGATTTAAGAGCTTGGGAGGAAGGCACTATATAAATCTGATTTTTAAAATCATTAATTCTGTGTTGAGTAAATTACTTAACCATGAACATTCAGATTCTTTATGAAATTAATTCACTCCTGGAAAATTATAGTTAGAGTAATTTTGATTGAACACAAATTATAATTGTTAAAGTTATGAAAAGTAAATTTTCCAAGCAATAATCAAATCTGCTTAAAATTTTGATTTGATTAGTCTGAGTTGCTTATTTAAAAAATTTTTGTGTATTAGGTCTCTTGTAAATTGTTTTCATCTTGAATTTTTTTTTACTTAAGCTATATATATATTTTTTGTACTTACACAATTAAAACTAAATTGCCAAGAAACAAACCCAAAATGTAGTCTGTGGTTTCCTAATCTTCTCTTGGTATTTTTTTCCTCAAATTAACAAAAATCTACTTTCTCTCACTTCAGCCTCCCCCTTCATCTTCCCCCCCAAAAAAATCCTTCAAAACACTTTTAAAAATATTCATCACCAAGCAAAAGATATTCCTGCATTGAACATGTCCAAAAAAGTTGAGTCTGATTCTGCATCTCAAATATATCACTTCTCTGTCAAGAAGTACTATGCTTTATCATAGGTCCTCTGGTCGGTCCCTATAGTGATCATATTTCTTGAGTATTTCAAAGTTGTTTGGGTTTTTTAAATTAATTTTATTTATTTTCAGTGTTCTACAATCACTATCATATAACCTAGATTTTTTTTTTCCCCTCCTTCCCCCCAGGTTCTCCCTCCCTCCCCAACATGGCATACAATTCCGTATAGGTTCTACACATATATTCCTATTAAATACATTTTCACTGTAGTCATACTGCGCAGAAGAACTAAAATGAATGGGAGAAATCATATAACAAACCAAAATGTAATGCACACACACACAAAAAGATCTGCTACATTCTGCGACTGAATTCCGTAGTTCTTTCTCTGGATGTGGAAAAGTTGTTTGTCTTTATGATGTTACTGTATCAATTGTTCTAGTTCACTCTGTTAATAGTTTATATAGGCCTTCCAAAGATTCACTGAAACTCTCCCTTTCATATCTTACAGAACAATAGTATTCCATTCTATTCATGTACCATAATTTGTTCAACCGTTCCCTAATTGATGGGCACCCCTTCTCAGTTTCCAGTTCTGTACCACACAAAAAGAACTGCTATATGGGTATATGAGACCTTCACATCTTTCTTTGATCTCTTTGGGGCACAAGCCTAGTAGTCCTATCTCTGGATGGAGATGGATACCACAGTTTAATAACTTTTGGGGCATAGTACCAAATTCCTTTCCAGAATGGCTGGACCAATTCACAGCACTGTAGGTGCTACAGTGCATCCATGTGCCGGCTTTCCTGCAGCCGCTCCAACATGCATCATTTTCCTTTTTCATCAAGTTTGCTAATCTGTTAGGTATGAGATGAAACTGCAGTTATTCTAATTTGCATTTCGATAATTATTAGAGTTTAGAACATTTGACCTTTCATCAATTGCTTCTCATAGGATTTGAACTAGATTACTAGTAAGGTACTGTAATTTTCTTTTTTTTTCATTTGTTTTCAGTTTTCAACAATCACTTCCATAAGTTTTAAATTTTCTCCTCCTGAGATGACATGCAATCTTAGATGGGTTTTACACATACATTCTTATTAAACACATTTTCACATTAGTCATGTTGTATAGAAGAATTAAAACGAATGGGAGAAACCATGAGAAAAACCAAACCAAAATAAAACATAACACCAGAGAAAATAGTCTGCTTCATTCTGTGTTCAGCTCCATAGTTCTTTCTCTGGATGTGCCTCAAGAGTCCTTTGGGGATGTTTTAGGTCCCTGCATTGCTGTGAAGGGCTAAGTCTACCAGAAGAATTCCTTGCACACTGTGATTATTGTTGTGTACAAAGTTCTCCTGGTTTTCCTCATTTCACTCAGCATCAGTTCATATAAGTCCTTCCAGGTCCCTCTGAAGTCTTCATTTCTTATAGCACAATAGCATTCCATTATATTCATATACCACAACTTGTTCAGTCATTCTCCAATTGACGGGCATTCCCTCAATTTCCAGTTCTTGGCCCTCACAAAAAAGCTGCTATAAATATTTTTGAAGGTACTGTAATTTTCAAAAGAAATGTTCAGAAAGGTTGCCACTAATTAAAGTTAGTATTTCAAAACTGCACAGAAGCTTCTATCAGATCAAGAACTGACTTGTGAATGGGACATAAGGTGTCTATACAAAGATAAGGACATTTTGGGTTTTTTTATGAAATACTCCATCTTGACAGAAATTTATTAAGACATATTAGATGCTTAAGCTTCTGAACTATTCTTTCCTATGCTGTCTAGTAAATCTAATATTTGGCATTATCATATACCTTGTACATACTAGGGATTTAATCTATACTGGGGTCAATAAAATACCCACAATATGCTAAGCAGTGAAGATACAAAATCTTTGCTGTTAAGATGCTCATATTCTACTGAAGGGACATAACTTGTACATATATGCAGTAATTTGAGGAGAAAACATTTATCAGTTGGAATCGGGAAAGGCTTGAGATGAACCTTGAAAGAGGAAAGAGATTATAAAACCCAAACATGAGAAAGATGTGCATTCTAAACTGCAAAAAACAGGAATACAGGAATTGGAATGTTAAGTGTAGGGACCACTGGCAGGTCTATTTGATTGGAACATAGTGTATAAAGAGGAATAATATGAAAAGAGGCCTGGGAAGGTAGGTTGACACCAAACTGTGGAGAACTTAAATTTCAAGCTGAAGAGTTTGTATCTTTTCTTAGAAATATAATTTTTTGAGTAACCTAGTAACAGAGAATTGTGACATAATTTGACAGCTCCATGGAACGCTGACTGAAAAGGAGAGACTGGAAACAAAGCTAATTAGGAGGCTAGCCAAAAGAGCAAGAAAGGAGTGTGAGTAGAACAGATAAGATATGTGAAAGTACAATTGACTAGACTGGACAACAGATTGGTTGTAGGGGTGAAAAGGATAGGAAAAAATTGAGGCTGACTGACTTTGTGAACATGGGTAACCAGAGGGATGGTGGTCACAAGGGATAGGCTTTTGGGGGAAAATAAGTTCCAATTTGGACATGCTGAATTTGTAGTAGTAGAAATTGTAGAAAGCCAACAATAATTGGTGTGGGATTGGAATTCCAGAGAGTAGGGCTGGATATATAGATCTG
Organism: Notamacropus eugenii; assembly: GCF_028372415.1. Taxonomy (NCBI): domain Eukaryota; kingdom Metazoa; phylum Chordata; class Mammalia; order Diprotodontia; family Macropodidae; genus Notamacropus; species Notamacropus eugenii. Next base: position 489,713,846 of record NC_092872.1, read on the forward strand.
GGTATTATCTGTAACCAGATGACAAAGCCAAGGGTGCTATTGAGATCACTATGAGTAAGAAGAAGGAGTAGTTCAGTCTTAGACACTTCCATGCTTAAGAGGGTAGGTGAAAGATGATCTAAGGAAGCCATGTTGCCACATGTAAAATAAAAGAAGTGGCACAGATACCAAAAGAGAGGATAGCTAGGAGCAGAGGACAGCAAAGTGTCAAAAGCTATAGAGAGATCAGGGAGGAAGAAGGACCTGAGAAAAGGGCATCAGGTTTAATGGCTGAGATCATGTATAACTGTGGAAACAAATTTCATTCTAGTGGTGGAATTGGAAGCCATGTTGCAAGAGGTTGGGAAGTGAGTCAAAGGTGAAAAAATAACAGCAAAATGACTATAGATCATTTTCTTAGGATTTTGGCTATGAAAAAAAGAAAAAAGATATAATTTGGACTTCCTGCTAAGATACCTGCCTGAATGAGAGAGGCAGGCAACCCAGTTCCACATACTTCAGCAAAACCCTAAGTTCACTCCCTACTGAATGATAAATTCAATGAAAATCTGTAATTTTTTATACACCAGAAATGCAGTCAGCCAGAAGTCCATTGGCAATAGAAAAATCTATTCCATTGCCTCTGAAAAGTCAGAGGTAGCTAGGGACATATGTTGCCTACGAGGCTCTATGCTCAGAGGCACCAAGAGCAGAAAGCTCCCTTGAAAAAAGCCTATAGTGGTGAGCTTCTAAGCCCCACGCAGCAGGCAGTGATCAACTCACAGACCAACGCAGCACCACAGTGCTAGCACTGAGATGGCTCAGGCTCTAAGGTCCCTAATACTCTGACCCAAGACACGGCCAGAGAGCTTTAAAGATCCAATTAGGAGGAGCTATCTAATGTTGTGTTAACATTTCAATGGGAGAGAACCTCACTGTCTTCCAAGGGCAGTAAGGGTCCTAGGGGTAGACTGGTTCTAAGGGTTTGAAAAATGGGGGAAGGCTATAGAACTTGTTATTTTTTGTAAGTGAGACGCATGAAAATAAAAAGAGGAAGGCGCAGGAAGAATTGATCCCTTTTCTGAAAGGGTCAAAGGAAGATAGAACACACCAAGTATGGAGTAAAAACTACATCAAACTATTCAACAGGGAAAACAAGCAGGGATAGGGGTGGGAGTTAAACCAAGGAGGATAATACTGGAGAGGGAATAGTCAGAAGCAAAACAAACTTCTTGATCCTAAAAGATTAGAGATGGGGGTGGAGACTTAGGGATAAAAATAAAGGGGGCATCTTTAACTGCCTCTTAGAAAACTGGGAAATGAACAAATTGAAGTGTATGAATGTAAGGTAATGGTGATGTAAGGTAAGGTAATGACATCTTTAGATATAGCCACTATATAAATTTTGCTTGACTATGCTTATTGTAAGAATTTTTCCCCCTTTTGCCTCAGTTTGAGGTGGAGGAAGAAGTCAATATTAAGAATAACAATGTCTCAAAAGGAGCTCATTTAAATACCTCTGAAGAGAAGTTTAGAAGACAAGCAGAATGGTTCTGGAAGGAAGAGGTAGATTATATACTTTAAAAGTCAAGTGGCATGAAATGAAGATTGAGTTTTACATAAAATCCTCTTGGTATTCTTGTGTACGTGGAAATGCTTTTTTGTGTGTTTACACAAAATTTTGAGTTCCAAATTTTCTCCCCATCTCTCCCCTCCCCAAAAGGACAGGTGAAAAGTGAAGCTTACTCTCATCACATATGGCTTAAGGAGGGAATAACATGTACACTCAATTTGGTATAAAAATCTATCTTACATTACAGGAAAGTAGGGGAGGAGGGGACAAGTGGGATGGGGATGACAGAAGGGAGGGCAAATGGGGTAAGGGAGTAACTAGAAGCAAACACTTTTAGTGAGGGACAAGGTCAAAAGAGAGAATAGAATAAATGGGGAGCAGGATAGGATGGAGGGAAATATAGTTAGTCTTACACAACATGATTCTTATGGAAGGTGTTATGGGGTGGGGGGAAAGGAGAGATGGGGAGAAAAACTGGAACTTAAAATTTTGTGGAAATGAATGTTGAAATCTAAAAATAAATAAACTATTAAAAAAAATTAAGCTACAGAGACATAGCTTGGGTGGATAGTATGATCAAGTGAAAGTTTTTTAAAGATGAGAAAGGCCAGACTGGATATATTTCTAAGATGGGGATAAGGGAAGGGTGAGGTGTGATATGAGGGAGGGCATATTGAGGAGGAGGCAGTTGATAATGAATAAGCAAAAAGGCAAACTCAAAGGATGGAACAAAAAAAGTGTTTTTTAAAATTGTTTAATTAGATATACAAATGTACTGTGGATATCTACTATTTGATTTAAAGTTTTGCCTCCTATTATGTGTGGCATAAAACCTGATATGGAGAGAACACTACTAAGCTTTAATGTATGTAACTTAAAATTTTAGGTAAATATAACCATTCTGTACCCTTTTCTTAAGGGGTAAGTGGGATAAGTAGAATGTGTGCTGAAACGATAATTTCTAGCAAAATATGAAATACCTAGCATTGGTCATTTTTAAAAAAATCTATTTGATTTCCTTGAAATGTCAACCACAAACAGTACCACATATGTTATTCCTGTTCAGAAGCCTTTCAAAGAGACCAGGCTTTCTAATTATTAATAAAAAGGTTTGAGGATCCATTCCCTTCTACAGAACAATAAACTACTTCCCCTCCCTAATTCCCATTTCATTTTGAGGGCTGTGTGTATGAGAGTTTAGCATAGAACAGTGACTGCTATTTCAATCAGCCAGGCTGCCTTTTTAAGACATTTTGCATGTAAAAATTATACAGACACTTAATACACCTTTCTTACTCCCAATAATATATAACAAATGATTCCTATGGCTAAGTCTTTCAATTTATTTATTTATTTTTTTTTACAAACTCTGTTACTGTTATTCTATCCAGGCTTAAATAATCCAGAACATATTTACTACTGTTTGGGTCAAGCAGGGCAGTTTCAAGAAAACTTTAAAGTCTTCACTTAATTCACTACCTACACAATCTCAGGAAAGCTGTGTGCTCTTCTAGGTTAGCGGTTTCCAAGGAAGGCTGACTGCCCCAGCCAAGGGCAAGACGAATGCTTTGCTTAAAGCAATACTGCTTGGAAGGAACAAGTGAACGTTTCACATGTAATTTTGAACTTGCTTTCCAGCTCAAAATTAGATCTGAGTACCCTTCTAATTTAGTATTATCTTTGGGAACTTAAGTCAAGTAAGTAGGATTCATTTCTATGCTACGTGATCTCTGGTGAAGTGGAAGGAAAAACCATACTTCATATTATTATCACACAGTTCGATCAGACGGGATAAAACCAACGTTCTTCTTACCTGATTTAGGACATCGATCTCAAAGTGGTTCCTGCATATCATTTAAAAGAACAAGATTCATGCTAAGTATTGATCCATCTCTAACACTGTAGATTATTCTTTAGCTGTTAGCAACCTCTTCTTTAACTTGAAGAGAGGAACATTATGCACTTAAGTGGTGAAACGTTTAATCCAGTGACCATCATACTTAATGTTGAGGGAGTTAAAATTGAGCTGTGTGGTCTGGAAAGGTTTAAATTAGTTCATTTAATTTCAGAGAATAGTCCCATATGTTTTATTCCATATAATTAAACATCTTTTTTTGTACTAAATTACAACAATCCCAAGAATAATACATAAAAAACATGCTCCCCTGGATTCTCAGGGTGGTTTAGGCTTTCCGAGTTCCTCATCGGAAAAGCCTATACATTCTCGGCAGTCGTCCATCTTTACTAGCTAGTGCTGCTTGAATGTGTTCATATGTTGGCAGGTCTGTCAAGTCTCCCAGGGCAGCTACTGAAGGTTTACCCCGAAGCATTTTAGTTGCTACTCTCTTGATGTCATCTGATTTCACATTACCTAGGATAGAGGAAAACAGGAATTTTGAAAATGACTTTGCTCTGAATGTACTTTTGCTTAAACTAGAGATGCTGTTTTCAAGATCAAATCATTTTGAGGACAATAAACAAATTAAGAGAGAGTTCACAAAGACCTAACGAGAAGAAAATTCCCATGGGTTAAGAAGCAGTTAAAAGTTGTTTGTACTACAATGAATTGGCAGAGAAAGGGTTAGGCCAGTTGGTGGCTCAGTATCTGCTCTAATTAAAATACCCTACTCATATCCCATGGCATCTAGGTGATGCAGTAGATAGAGCGCCAGGCCTGAAATCAAAGACAGACTCATCTTCCTGAGTTCAAATATGGCTGCAGACTAAGCTGTTTGACTCTGAGTAAATCACTTTAACCCTGGTTTGCCCTGAAACGACTGAACAACAACAACCTTAAAGCAACAAGTTTCAACCCCTTCAGTGACAGATGGGTTGGTAATGGTCTACTTAATAAACTACTTAAAGGATATAAAGCTCTCTGGCAATGAGTTCTGTATATAGTAGGTACTCCACTAATGTTTAATGCTAGAGGATGAGGATGAAAAATCATGTAAAGTTCCTTTTTTGAAGGTCAAACGAGAATTTAGTATGACAACAATGGCTCTGTAATAATCCTTTGAGGTAGTGTAACCATAACAGAGATGTAGATGTCTACTTACGAATGAGGGCACACAATTCATGAGGTAGTTTTCTGGAGTTTGTTGCCAGCACCTGCCTCCCTACATCCTCAAAAATTACAGGTCTGGATTCTAGGTTCATCATGAGCATGGACATAAGTTGTGTCTTGGCTCTCTCAAGCTCCACCTAGATGTTTAAATAACCATTTCAAAAGATTTTATGAATATTAGCCATGCATGTGAAAATTTATCAATACTGAATACAATCAACTTTTGCCTATTCATTTATGTTTACAATTGAGAGTATACAAGGACTGCAAAAGATGGGAATATTTTCCTGAGTTGAAAATCACGAAAACATAGGATTGATTTGATTTCACCAATGCCCATGTTTACAAAATTAAGACAGGGTTCCCACTGCCCTCTCCCCCCACCCTTCCTTAACAAATTCTGATAATATTTGTTCTTTTGAACTATGACACTGATAATTCCTCAAATATCCTGGTCTCAATTCCTATGACCTTTAACTTTATTTCACATCAAGGATTGCCATATCTTAATTCTCATTATTACCCATACCAAAATGCCTCCATAATAATTCTGAACTCTGAAATTTCTTCCTCTGATCATGACTTACTGCTTTTTTACCTCCCTTTGTGCTTCATTCCTCCCCAGTACTGTTCTCTCGCCTTGGCCTCTAATCCTGTTTTTCCAGTCGATCATGATTACTCTGCCTTTACTGTTCCCTTCACAATCCTCCCCTAGAGCTGGCCAGCTCACCCATACACACTATCCTGAATCCCAGTCTCTACCCTTGGTCCTACTGGTATTCATGACTTACTGAAAGACTACAGAAAGTAACAACTGGTTATCTAACTTTCATCAGGTCCTTAGTGCTACAAGGTCTTCTTTTTAATCTTCCACCATTATCTATGACACAAGGGTAGAGGCAGTTCCTTTTTTTCTCCTCCAACCTGAGAGAAGACCTCACCTTCTCCTTCAAGAAAAACGAGGACATAACTCTTCAAAATCCTCATATTCTCTCTTACTTCGTCCCAGTCTCTGACAAGGTCCCTTTTTTGTACAAAGGCCACCAACTCATCCACTTGTGCTAGTGAGATATGGTGGAAAAAGTACTTCCTCTGGAATTAGAGGATCTAGAATAAAACCCACCTCTGATACTTACTTCCTATGTCAAAGTGGGCAAGTTCCTTAACCTGCCTGGTATCTTCATTTCCTCATGTATAAAACGAGAGGCTAATACACAACTTGTCCTTTCCAGCTCTAAACTGATAATCCTAAACCTTACATCTCATTCCCCTTGTCTCCTTTCCATTTGAAAGACTCCATCTCATGTTCAGTCTTTCCTTTTCTAGTGGCTCCCTCCTTGCTGCTATACAAACATTCATTCAGGTCTCCCCCAACCTTTAGAAGCCTTTCACTTGACCCTGTCATCCCCTCAATATATTCTTACATCACTTCTTACTTTCACAGCCAAACTCCTATAAAAAGTGTTTTAAATTCACGTTGTCTTGATGTCTTCACCTCCTACTCACTTTGTGACAGGTTTCCAACCATACCACTGTACTGAAACTTCTACATCCAAGGTTATGAATGAGCTCAATTGCTGAATCGAATGGCCTTTCAGAGTTCTCTTCCTTCTTGATCCCTTGTATGGCTTCTGTTGCTGTTGACCATTCTCAGCTACTAGACACTCTCTCTTCCCTTAACTTCCATACCACTCGTCTTTCCTCTTACCTTTTTGACTACTGGCTTCATGACTGGATAATCATTTGTGTTCTATCTACTAAATGTGGGTACCTCTGTCCTAGTCCCTCTTTTTCTTCTTAGTAATCCATCAGACCCCATAGCTTCTACTATCATTCAGCTGCAGATGACTCCCAAATCTATACATTCAGCCCTACTCTCTGCAACTCTAATCCAACCTCACCAATTAATTGCTAGACATCTGTACCTGGATGTCCTAGTGGCACCATACACAATACACCTAAAATATAAGTAAATTATTTTCCCTCTACATCTGTTACCCTCTTCCAAACTTGGCTATTTGAGTTAAGAATACCACCACTTTCCTAGTCACCCAAATTTACAATCTCAAAAGTCATTTGATTTAACTCTTTTCTCTCATTCTTAATATATCCAATTAGTTGCCAAGTCTGGTCAATTCTATCTGAATAAAAAGTTTCTCATTTATCTCTCCTTTCAACTTACATAGAATCCCCCTCATCATCTTTGACCTGGACTGTTTAAAAACATTTAAAATTTTTTTTCTCAATTACAATGAAAATTTTTTTCTTTTATAAATTTTTATTCATTTTAAACTTAAATACAAAACTAGGGGAAAAAACCATTTCCATGTATACAGCAGAACATAAGAGAAGATTCAATATAAAACAATAAATTTCCATTTCAAGACAATCTATATAATAAATGCTATACATATTGTTTTCAAAGCTATCCAGCTTTTCTTTACCTCCTTCTAGGTTTTCTTTTGTTCTCTGCTGCGCTTCTTTTACTTTATTTTTTTCTGCCCCCCTCCTCAACCTTCCCTACACTAAAGAAAGTTAAAATTAAATGTACGTGTGTGTGTGTATATATGTATACAGACACAGAGATATCTACATACATACCCATACACACATACATATAGACTCTACTATGCCTATTTCCACTTGTTATCTCTTTCTCTGGAGGTAGACAGTATCTTCCTTCATGTTTTTCTCATGGCTTTTTAAACCTTTTCCACTTGAGAATCCTTTAATGCTTCTTAAATTGGGAGGGTCAAGACCCCACATGGGATAAATCAACCAAGCTCATCATTTCCTATACTCTAGCAATATTCCAACACAATCACCTCTTATCTAAGAGACTGTCTATGAAGATTCTTTCCCCAATTTTCTGCATTCCTTCTATTCTTGGCTACACCGGCTTTATTTATGCAAGAAATTTCTAACTTAAAATAAACATAACTATCAATTTTACACTTCAACAATGCTCTCGTCTTATAAAATAGTTTAAGGTCTGATATTGCTGAATCTCTTTCCTTTAAATCTTTTCTCCCTAGTTTCTGTGAAATTCCTGAACTTTTGTTCTTCCAAATGAACTTTGCTATTTTTTTCTAACTCAATTATCTCCACAGGTCTACTATATCTAACGTTTCTAAAATTCTATTTATCTCCTTAACTTCCTTTTTTGTTTATTTTATGTTTAGATTTATCTAGTCCTAAGAGAGGAACACTGATGTCTTCCATTGTCATAATTTCATTTTTTCCTATAACTCATTTAACTTTTCCTTTGAGAATATGGATTCTAAGCCATTTGGTGCCTATATGTTTAAGTATTCATATTACTTCATTGTGTATGGCTAACTAAATTAAACTAATAATAAGAGATTCAACTTCAGATGCTTTATGAAGCTTTGTAAATGAAAAATGAGCCACCACATTTACCTGTCTAGGATCACAGGATTTGCCCTTCACCATCTAAGTCCAATCTACCTTCATATTACTTTCCTTCACACACTCCAGGTAAACTGGACTAACAATCTATTTCTTGGCTCCATCTTTGAATAGACTGTCCATCCTTTATGACTAGAGTGCACTCACATCTTAACTTCATCCTCTCTGAAATCATCTTACATGCCTCATATGTGAAGCCTTTCCTTATCCCCCAACTCAGTGTTCTCCCTCCTGAAGTTACCTTATTTACTTACATGTGTTATATTTTCTTAGTAGAACAAAAGCTCACAAGGACAGGGACTATTTTTATTTTGTACTTGTATCCAAAATGCCTATCATAATGCTTGTATATAAGCTCTTAATGGGTATTTATTAAGTTGAATTACTCAAAAAAAAAGCTGGGTCATTACCTTTAAAAGAACTCCCAAAAAGGCAATTGAGGGGGCAAACTTTCACTTATCAGATAGAAAAATCTGTCTTGTTTTCTCTTGTACCTCTATAATGTTTTCCTGAGTGTCTAAGATCAAGGTGCACTATAAGAAGGGGGCAGTTAGATGATGGGGGAACAAAGCTGACTTACTGCACTTCAATTTTTAGTTTTTCTATCAGAAGCAAAACTAGGTTCAAGATGGCTCAATATCTTGAGTGTATGATGTTACAAAATATCAAGGATGGTTCCTTTTATGACTACAGTTTGCATAATGATATCATCTTTGCAGAGGGACTTTTTCTTTAGTATAAAAGTTTCACAGGCAATTTGGGATAGAGGAAAGGAGACAAGTTAGAAAAGACTCTCCAAGAAACCGGAAAGCTGTCAAAATCCTAAGAAAAAATAGCAGTTCAATATTCTACAGCTGTTTTTTATTGATTTTCTGTTCTATGAATTTTTACAAGTAAAATCATGTTATCTAGTTTGATTCAGTGAAATTATGTACAGAGGCATTCTATTTCTCAGTTTTAAGCAAATAAACTGAGTGAAAAATAAATACTAGTGAATATTATTTTTGATGTACAAATTATGTATAACCACAAATCTAATGTTTCAATTATACTTCATCCTCTTTGCTATCTGCTGCTTATTTACATTTAACATTCAAATTGAGCAACAACATGTGTTTGGAGTGGTAAGAACAACGTCTCTGCCTTCAGCGTTACTCTAACAGCCACTGTGTTGTGTTGCAGCTGACTTCTCCAATCGCAGGATATGGAGAAAAGCATGACTTACCTCACCCACAGCTCCACCCATTAAAATAAATTCCCTTGTAATGATTTCTACCATTTCTCGAACCTAAAAAAGAACATGATGTTGGAAATAATCATTAAAAAGCAATGGTTTATTCTTTAAATAGTTAAGTAATCTTAATAACATCCCTAAATGCAATCTAAAAGTTCAACTTTTCACTGTATAACTAACATTTGCCCAATACTTCAGTTTACAAAGTATTTTGCCAAAATATGTGATTTTATATGATAATCAAATTACCCTATAAAATGTGTGTGCACATACTTAAGACACATATACACTCCTATCTCCATATATTATCAACTCTTCCCTACATATAAAGATAATAAAGCACAATGAAGTTAAGTAATTTTTCTTGAAGGTCAGAAAGCTAATAAATGGTGGAGCTGAAAATTAAGTGTAAATCTTTTAATTTCCAAGTCCAGTGTTCTTTCCCTTACAACACAGTTGCTTTGCTATATTTCAAAGGGACTCCCTAGGAAAGCTACAGATAGGTCATATAAGTACTGAATAATGTATTTTAGTATTACAATCATCTTGGCTGACTAAATTAAACTAATAAAAATTAATAAAATATTGAGCCTCAGATGCTTTATGAAGCTTTGGAAATGAAAAATGAGCCACCACATTTACCTGTCTAGGATCAGCACTAGCATGAATACATAAGAGGCCTGTATCTTCATAACTGTGGTGATAGGAGGTTGCATTATACATCCAATGGTGCCTATGAACAGAAACCCAAATTTTAATGTGAGTGCTGGTTTTGTCAAACACAAAATGTGCACGTGAGAAAATAAAACCTCCAAGGTAAGATCAGTGTCCTAAAATGCAATTATTCACTTTGGCTTAATAACCTTGAGAAAAAGTTCTTCTAAGATTCCCACCAACCTGTTTAGCACATTGAGATAGAGTCTGGTAAACATTCCCTTTCCTGGTCCACCAGCTGAAAAAGAACCTCCTCCTCCCATCATCATGTTTAACACTGCAAAAGGGATGAAATCTTCCTCCTGCGAAGATTGGAGAAAAAGAACCAAATCAGTGAGTGGATTAAACATTCAGCAACACAAATTTAGGCATAGTCCTTAACACTTACCAAAAAAGAACAGCTCTCAAGTCCTATCATGATATGTGTGAGTTCAGGAATTGGCGTGGGCCCTAGACTCACATCTGACATGTCTCTTTCCATCTGTGAGGAACACAAGTACAAATGAATAAGGTATGTCTTAATAACAACTAGGTCTTACAAACAAGAGGGGGTGAATAAAATGCTCATAATCTGAGCCACTTTAAATAGACCCAAGTTGAAATGGTATTTTTAGAGATCATGAGTAAATTTCAGTAAATACATCTACATCAAACTTTAAAACTTTTAAAGTCTCTACTGAAAAGACTTACCAACAATATAATAGTATGATGGAAAAAGTCCTAGATTACAGATCAAAAGACCCAGGTTCTAAGATCACCTGAACAATGAACAGCTGTCTAACCTCAGTTTCCTCATTTGTAAAACCCTGTTGATATCAGAGGTTTATGACAAATGTGAAGTCCTTCATAAAGTGCTATATATATCATTTCTCTGATGGCATGGTCTTCTTTGGAAACAAAAGACAAACACAATAATATATATGCGTAAGTAGTTAGTAGTTTAGCCATCAATACTACATGGATATAACTCCTACAAATTTCAATACTAAGTAAAATTCACTTCCAAAGGTGCAACTAATTTTTACTTCTTTTGATGAAATTTCCTAAGTTTTAATGAGAGCAATTTCTGGATCTACTTTCTCCTATCTCTTTCCTCAGAATTAAACCATCTCCTATAATCAAGAAAAATTTTTTTAGCAAAATAAGTTATAATATTCAGTAGTGACTAAATCTAAGAATGCATGCACCATTCTGTACTTATAGTTCACTACCTCTTAATTTTCAATTTCTTAGCAACACATCTTAAAAAGTAACAGGTCAGAGAGCAATTTAAAGGTTTTACGATGCTACTGAAAAGTTATAATTTGATAGTTCACTCTGGCATTACCTTAATAATCCCTCCAGTATACTGTGCAATAGATCTGTCAACATCCTTGACCTGCTCACTACTCCAAACCGGATTTATTCCAAGGAGGTATTTTCTGGCACATTCCACTAATTGCTCATGTTCTATCCCTACACCAGCCAGTACCATCCGGTCAGGAGTGTAGTAGTTTCTCAGGTATGAATGGAGTACTTTTCGATCAATTTTGGGAATATTTTCTACTGGACAGAAACGGTGGAGACCCACTGTATTTTCCCTGTATGCAGCCTGATAAAAGAAGAGACAAATGAGGAACTGAATAGGAATCAGTGCTTTGTTTGCCCAAATGTCAAAATAAACCTTCCCCCTTTTCTGACTTTTATCATTACAATGCATTTGAGAAAATATTGTATGTATAGCATTCTCTATTTCTAGTATATGAGATATATTTAGAACAGTTTTTCAAGTCTATCTAACAGAGTAATAACCTACTTATGTATAGTTAACATTTCAAAAACCTGTGATGGCCTAAGACTCCTTTCACCTATGCAAGTCATAACCATTCTATGCTACAACATGGCATGTTAAGACAGGTAAGAATTTTCATGGGTTTTTGTGACCAAAAACCATTGATCACCTAGTGATCAACCTTCAGGCGATGACCTTCTCTGAGTTTAGGTAGGCTGATCCTTACATGATAGAAATACACACATTCCACCAGAAGGCCTGTATTTGAAGCCCTTTTAACTTCAAAGAATCTTTCAAAGATTGTACTCAACTGTAATAATTTCTGAGAACTCAATTTTTATACCATGATAAGGCATCTGAGTAGGTCTTTGGTAGAAGCATGTGTTATCAATACAATGACTGAATCTACTTCTCCAGATGAAAATGTTAAAACGAAATGTTTTTGAAGGAAGTAGTTTTAAGGACAAATAAAAAGAAGTTTTTGAGTTTTTCATATAAGAAGTTGAATAATTTAATTTCAAGAAAGTTTTGATTTCTTATGTGGATAATAGATCTGCCATGGAAATACAGGCATAAACTATCAAACTGTCCTTTGGTGTTAACAAGATAAAGAGTACATGCCATATGGGTCTAACCCAAGTGTGGCTTATCTTACTTCATGAATCATCTCTGTGAGAAGTGGCTCCGGATCAGGTCTCATATTTAGGTCCTCTAATTCAAACTGGACAGCCATTCGAGTCATATCAATTTCTTCATCTACAAAAACACAGAGAATTCAAAGCATAAAAGCCCCTATCCTAAATCTAAGAAAAGGGATAAGAGTAAGAAGCTAACTCATTTGTACAAAGAAATATAGTATTAAGAGAAGTCAAATGACATGTTATTTAATTTCTGGGTTCTCCAACTATGTGGCTATGTGCTCCAGACACAGACACAGAGCACAAAGTATTTCATGTGGTATCAGAAGAACAGCAGTGAACTAGGGCCTATTCTACTTCTAGCTCTGTCCCTACCTACCTATACGACCATAAGCAAATCAACTTCTTTCTGCCTCACTTTCTTCACTTGTAATGTCAGGATATTACCTGTATATCTTAACTCATGGGATTACTGAAGACTGAAATGAAATGATGAATGGGAAAGTCCTTTAAAGTGCTGTGCATAATTAAGTAATAACAGCAGGATCAATCTTGTCAACATATCAAAGATCTATGATTTCAGTGCTATGAAAACCTCTTCTACAAAAAAAGATTAGGAGCTATCTATAATTAGGAAGAGAAGTCTAAGAAAGGTTTTAAAGTCAAGATCAAATTGAATCTTGTGGTCACATCTCAGTCATAGTATGTAAAAATAGCCTTTTAAATAAAAGGACTAAACCAACAAATAAATAGATCTATTTAATTAATAAAATCTAAGGAACTACTCTATTACTAATTATCACATCACAAATCATTTCTTTTCATCTGGTTTACTTGCAATTTTTGCATAAAGGCACTGTCTATATTGCTGTCTTCCTTAGAAAATAATGGCTTTTTTCATACTATGCTGTGTAATAGTAGATTACTCATACAAACTGATGTTGTTTGGCTCCTCAAGAAGTGCCAGAGCACCATACCTGATAACTTTGGTTGCAATACTACGTCAGCTAATAAGCCAACTACGGTATCCAGTCCTTTGGTATCAGCAGACACAGCATACATGGTAGTATCCCTGAAAAACCACAAATTATTTTTGCATGGAATTTGTGATGAAAAAATGACTTGGATTTGGGATGGTTATATTTAGCTTTTTAAGTTGTCACTTAGGATGAAACATCCTAGAGAGAATCAACTATTTCTGCAGAAGTAGTCTCATTCTCAGCAATAAAATTATTTATTAGGTCAAAACTGAAAGGTGTCAGTAAATATTGATGGTATTTTAAAGAACACTGGCACATTCTATTTCTTTCTATCAACTAAGATATTTTCATCTTGTACCTTAAACAGTCACTGGTTAAAATTGATGAAGAACGTGTATTAGGTGGTAAGTGGAAGGGATAGAGAAGAAATGCAAGCCACAATCTTGAGTGGTTGAGGAGACAGTGAACTGACAAATCTGGCTGAGTAGAAAGTTAATGTTACAGAGTAGAATGGAAGAAGACAAATTTTGAAAGGACTTGAATCTGAATGCTCAGTCTGAGTATAAATTTTATCATGGAGGCAGTTAGGAGTCATTGAAATTATGAATCAAGAGAAACTTATTTTGATACACTGATAACCATTTTATAACTTTCCTTCTTGTACTTTATGTTTGAGCCTCACTGATGTGTGGTATAATTATTTTGTCTCTCCTACCCCATGTAATTTCTAACTTAGGCAGGGTCTACTACATATTACTCTGAAAACTTTGTGGTACAGCGCCAAGATGGCGGAGTAGAAGCACAGACCTGCTTTAACTATCCCCCCATAGCCAATAAAATACCTGTAAAAAATGACTCTAAACAAGTTCTAGAGCAGCAGAAGCCACAAAATGACAGAGAGAGATTTCCAGTTCAAGGCAGCCTCAAAGGCTGACAGGAAAGGTCTATTGTACCAGGCCTGGAGTGGAATGCAGCCCAGTCTTGGCTGTGGTTCAGCAGGGACATGACTGGAGCAGGCTTCAGGGCACAGAATCACAGACAGCAGCTGCAGTTCCCAGATTATTCAACCCACAAAAGCCTAAGACAGCTTCAAAGGTCAGTGAGAATACTCTTTCACCTGGGTGAGAAGGCAGCAGGGTCCAGTTCTAGCCCCGGCCCCAGGGCAGTGGCAGCCACTGCGGAAGCTACGTCCACTTTTGGAGCTCTCAGCCTAAAGACCCTGAGGGAACTGAGCAGCTGATCTGGGTCTGAGCCCTGAGTGGCGGTCCTGGGGTGAGGAGGATCACTCGTGTGGTAGAGGGTGGAGGCTCTGGAGAGGGAATTCTACTCATAGAGCCTGGGCAGAAAAGCTTGTGGTTGTTCCCAGATCAGAGTGCAGGCCAGGAGAAGAGTAAACTCTTCTCCCTTGACTGTGCCACCCTGGAGGAACTAAGAACTTACAGATCCCTAGAGTATACACTCCACTTGACAAAGGACTCAAAAGTGAAGTAAAAGGCTGGGAAAATGCCCCCAAAAAGGAGAAAAAAATAAGACTATAGAAGGTTACTTTCTTGGTGAGAGGTATTTTCTTCCATTCTTTCAATTGAGGAAGAACAAAGCATACCATCAGAGGAAGACATAAAAGTCAAGGCTTCTTCATCCAAAACCTCCAAAAAAAAAATATGCAATGGTCTCAGACCATGGAACAGCTCAAAAAGGATTTTGAAAACCAAGTAAGAAAAGTGGAGGAAAAATTGGGAAGAGAAATGAGAGCAATACAAGAAAATCATGAAAACCAAGTCAACAGTTTGCCAAAGGGGACCCAAAAAAATGCTGAAGAAAATGACACCTTTAAAAATAGAGTAACTCAAATGGCAAAAGAGGCCCAAAAAGCCAATGAGAAGAATACTTTAAAAAGCAGAATTAGCCAAATGGAAAAGGAGGTTCAAAAGCTTACTGAAGAAAATAGTTCTTTGAAAATTAGAATGCAGCAGATGGAAGCTAATGACTTTATGAGAAACCAAGAAATTACAAAACAAAACCAAAAAAATGAAAAAATAGAAGACAATGTGAAATATCTCAGTGGAAAAACAACGGACCTGGAAAACAGATCCAGGAAAGACAATTTAAAAATTATGGGACTACCTGAAAGCCTTGATCAAAAAAAGAGCCTAGACATCATCTTTCATGAAATTATCAAGGAAAACTGCCCTGATATTCTAGAACTAGAGGATAAAGTAAATATTGAAAGAATCCACTGGTCACCTCCTGAAAGAGATCCAAAAAGAGAAACTCTTAGGAATATTGTAGCCAAATTCCAGAGTTCCCAGGTCAAAGAGAAAATATTGCAAGCAGCCAGAAAGAAACACTTTGAGTATTGTGGAAATACTATCAGAATAACACAAGATCTAGCAGCTTCTACATTAAGGGATCAAAGGGCTTGGAATATGATCTTCCAGAAGTCAAAGGAACGAGGATTAAAACCAAGAATCACCTACCCAGCAAAAATGAGTATAATACTTCAGGGGGAAAATTGGTCATTCAATGAGATAGAGGACTTTCAAGCATTCTTGATGAAAAAACCAGAGCTGAAAAGAAAATTTGACTTTCAAACACAAAAATCCAGAGAAGGATGAAAAGGTAAATAGGAAAGAGAAATCATAAGGGACTTACTAGAGTTGAACTGTTTACATTCCTACATGGAAAGATAGCATTTGTAACTTTTCGCAATATTTGGGTAGCTGGAGGGATTATATACAGATAGAGGGCACAAGAGTGAGTTGAACAGGAAGGGATGATATCTAAAAAAATTAAAGACTGAGAGAGGAATATATTGGGAGGAGAAAGGGAGAAATGGAATGGGGCAAATTATCTCTCATAAAAGAGGCAAGTAAAAGACTTTTCCGTGGAGGGAAAAAGGGGGGAGGTGAGAGAGAAAACATGAAGCTTACTCTCATCACATCTGACTTAAGGAAGGAATAAAATGCACACTCATTTTGGTATGAAAACCTGTCTTACAATACAGGAAAGTTGGGGAGAAGGGGATAAGCAGGGTGGGGGGGATGATGGAAGGGAGGGCAATGGGAGGAGGGAGCAATTAGAAGTCAACACTCTTGGGGAGGGACAAGGTCAAAAGAGAGAACAGAATAAATGGGGGCAGGATAGAATGGAGGAAAATATAGTTAGTCTTTCACAACATGACTATCATGGAAGTCTTTTGCATAATTACATATGTATAGACTATACTGAATTGCCTGACTTCTCTGGGGATGGGTGGGAAGGGAGAGAAGTTGGAAGTCAGAGTTTTAGGAATGAATGCTGAGAATAGTTTTTGCATACAACTGGGCAATAAGAAATACAGGTAATAGGGTATAGAAATCTATCTTGCCCTACAAGAAAAGAGAGAAGATAGAGATAAGGGAAGGGAGGGGTGTGATAGAAGGGAGGGCAGATTGGGGGAAGGAGTAATCAGAATGCATGGTGTCTTGGTGTGGGGGGAGGGGAGAGATGTGGAGAAAATTCAGAACTCAAAATCTTGTGGAAATGAATGCTGAAAATTAAAATTAAATAAATTTTAAAAAAAAGAAAACTTTGTGGCATTGTCAAGGGTACTATAAAAGAAAAAACTATAATTTTGCAAGATGATCAGTCATGACCTCTTGCAGTCCCATCTATTTCTAAATCTATGAATCTCTGATCATTATCTTAGGTGAAACTAAGCATTATTTAAAGTGACCTTTCTATTAATAAAAATAAAAGGAGACATATGACTCTCTACTAGACAGTTTGGCTTAGTATTTTTGGGGGAAAGTGCTTTTTGAAAGGAATATTTATCTGGGGGAACAGATAGGAAGTATTTATTATGTTAAGAAAAAACAAGCTGCGTTAAAAAGAAATTCTTTTAAAAATTTATTTTAGGCAGTAGCTGACATACCTTGATGTCTGGCAGTCACAAATTCCCCCATGCTTTTCCAAGGCAAGAAGAATTTCATCTTTGCTGCCATATCTGGAAGTAGACTAGGAAAAAAAACATTCCTTGTGAATTCCTCTTTTTAAAAACAATCCCCTTTTAATTTCAAAGCATATAAAAATAGTGAAACCTCTAGGAACAAAAATAATTATCTCCAACTAAACTGCTTCATCCTTTTTGTTTTAATTTAGTGGTTTAATTTGGTTTCTTTGCTGATTTTCTTTGGCTTTCTTTGCTGAGATGAAAATTATGTCCAGATATATCCTTCCTACTTCACCAAAGTTGTTTTAACCTATAAACATCTACTTCTTTACTGTTATTACAATCTGGCTGGATAATCAACCAAACAGTAAATATTTACTAAGTACTTACTATATGGTAAGCTTTGTGGCAGGCCCTGGAGATACAAAGACAAAAATGAAAGTCCCTGCCCTCAAAGGGTTCCCCTTAAATTCTATTAAGGAACACAAGAAGAACATACTTAAGTACATCCAAACAACATACCAAATGAATACTAAATAATTTTGGAAAAAAGGGGACGGAGCACGGAGAACTAGAAGCTGGGAGTATAAAAGAAGACTTCATGCAGAATGTAGTACTTGAGCAGTTCTGAATGAAACCAGGAATTCTAAGAGGCCAACGTAAAGAGAAAGTAGATTTCAGACACAAGGGATAGTATGTCATGCGTGAGGCACAGCAAAGCCAGTTTGGCTGGCCTACAGAAAGTGAAAAAAGAGAAGAATGTATATTAAGATAAGAAAGGTAGGTCAGGGCCCATGTCGTGAAGAGTTTTAAAAGCCAAACTTGATCAACTTCTATTTGAGGAGAGAGGGGGCCACTGGAATTTACTGTGTAGGGAAATGATATAATCAGACTTATACTTTAGGAAAATCACTTTGGTAGCTGTGTTTAGGAGTGACAGGAGAGAGAAGAAACTTAAAGCATGAAGAACAGTTAGGAAGCTATTGCAATAATCAAGGCAAAAGGTGAGGAGGCCTTGATAGTCAGACTATCTCAGACTCAATAACCCTCTATAAACACTTTTTCCTAAATTACAAGCCAGATACTGACCGAAAATGCAAGTTTTTCCAAAAAGTGAGCAATCCCACCAACATATTTTGCTTCATATCTTGATCCTGAATTAATCAGAACTGATAAAAAAAGAAGAAAAAATTAAGAAATTATACCAGAATTTATAGAAAGAACAAAAGAGAAAAAATTTCCTAAAATAATTAATGACTTTAACTATGACTAAATCAAACAATCCTTTCCATTTTTACTCTGTCCAGTAAATAAGGCATATAGTCCATACAATTAACTGTTTACTAGAAGGCACTTATGTACAAACTAAATGAGACAAATAATTGGCCATTGACCAGCAAAGGTACTTACTTCCTACTGTACAAAATTGCCCAAATTTATTTTGGGATGCGACACGAAGTCCATTCTCCAATGTTGTGACTTTGGTTTCAAATTTTTCCTGTCCATCAACTGTTGCAAAAACAGGTTTGGGCACTCCAGGCAAGGGAGAAGAGAGAGGAATGTTGGGGTATACACCGCCACTACTAAACCGTCTGTATGCAGTCAGTCCAAACCTAAAGCAGGGATGCATATTCAATTAAAATAGTAGTCACTTGTGATACTACAAATAATCAGTGATAGTCATCTTTATGCAGATGATATATGCATGATTAAGATTTTCCTTTCTAAAGGATATTACAAACATTCCTGTAACCTAAGGGAACAACCATTAGATCAGGAATCAGGAAACCTAATTTTAAATCCTAGCTCTGGCACTTAAGAATATGACCATGAGCAAATCAGATCACCTCTCTAAACCTGAGTTTCCTCACCCATAAAAAGGAACAGTAGTTGTACAAATTACCTCAATAAGGAAAGTGCTTTTTAAACCATAAAGCATAAATATAAATTAGTGAGTTTTTATTTGAGGCAGTGCATTAACAGTGTAAACAACACTGAATTTGGAGTTAGAGGAACATATCTGGAGTATTGGGTCCTTGGTGAGAATGTTCAGAGGAGGGCAAACCATGTTGGGCTCATGCTACATGAAGATCAGTTGGAGAAGTGAATACTTAAGGGAGAGATAATAATTGCCATTAACTATAAGTATGTGAAGAGTTAGGACAAGAAAAAGGATTAGATTTGTTCTACTTGGTCCAAAAGGCAGAAAAGCAATGGGTGAAGTAGCAGAATACATTTAGACTTGAGGTAAAGAAAAACAACCAAGTTCTCCAAAAGTGAATTGGGCTGCAGTGAGAGAAGTAGGTTCTACCTCATGGACCTTCAAACAAAAGCTGGATGACCACTTGGTCAGGTAAGAGATATGGTTTCCCCACTTCTACTCTCTCTCCACTACAATCCATACTCCAAATACAGCTGCCAAAGTGATATTTCTAAAGCAGAATTGTGACCATGTCTGTTGTCATTCAGGTGTGTCTGACTCATGACCCCATTTGGGGTTTTCTGCACAAAGATAATAGAGTAGTTTGGGTGATTTGCCATTCCTTCACCAGCTCCTTTTACAGATGAAGAACTGAGGCAAACAGGGTAAAGTGACTTACCTGGGGTCATACAGCTAGTAGGTACCTGAGGCCAAATTTAAACTCAACAAGATGAATTTTCCCAACCCTAGGCCTAGCATTCTATCCACTGTGCCATCTAGTGCCCTGTGACCAAGTCACTCCACCGCTGAAGCTCCAGTGGATTTTGGCTCAGTTTGGCTTTCAAGTCTATCACAACCTGGCTCTGATGTACCTTTCCAGGCTTATTTCACATTACTCTCCTTTATGAATTCACCATCCTACCTAAACTGACCTGCTTCCTGTTTTCCACATACATTAAATTTCTGATCTTTGGGCCTTTGCACAGGCTGTCCCATGCCAGGAATGTCCCCCCTCCTCACCTCTTAGAATCCCTAGCATCCTCCAAAGTTCAACTCAAGCACCACCTTTTACATGAAGCCCTACCTGATTTCATCCTCTCACCCTCCAGTCCTGAAGATTTGGCAGTATTATTCTGATCCAATCCCACTCCCCCAAAATTACATTTTATTTACTTTGTATATATTTGCCTCTACTTATAGGAGTACAGCTTGTTTCCTGTGAAAGAGTATAAGCTCCAGGAGGGCAGGAACTATTTTCTTTCTGTCTTTGCATTCCCAGTGCATAGCACAATGCCTACATGGAATAAGGACTTAATCTGTGCTAGACTGATTGAAATTCTGAAGAGAGGATTCTTATGTAGGTAGAAACTGACTAGATGATTTTGGAAGTCGTTTTCAGTTCTGCGATTCCATGTTTATCATTCCTTGACCAGACACATACTACCTGTGTCCCTTTAAATGGAACCTTTCTGAGCTTAATTTTCCTCATCTGCAAAATGAGGTTGGACTAGATGACCTTGAAGATCTCCTTCAATTCCAAATCCTATAATAAATTAGACAATCCATTTATTAGTCTCAATTGAGATCAGAGGAGAGAGTTCCCAAATTGAAAAAATTACAGATCTTTAATGGACTGAAGTATATTTTAAAAATATGGTTTAGATATATTTGTTTGAAATCTCAGTGAGACCTTGTTAAAGAAAAATTTGTGATGAAATAAAGCAAAGATTTTTATATGGTATATAAAACAGATGCCACCATGATCAGTAGTTTAGTGTTAATTACCACAAAAGTTGAGATCAAAATTACTTGAAAAAGTCATTTATGATTTGTGGGTAGCAACCATCTGGTCCCAGTGGCTTCTTCTTTAAATCACAGCAGGGCTGCTCAGGAGCAACAGCTATGGTCACTCTGGAAACTGAAGCAGCCTGAAATGTTAGGAAAAGCACTGGCTCTAGAGCTGATGGATGTCAGGTCAGATACCATATTTGGCATTTACCAGCTATGTTTATTTGTAAAATAAGGGAGTTGGCTTAGATAGGCTCTGAAGTCAGTTCTAGTTCTAGAACTATGATTCCATCATTTCAAATAAACATTCTGACCACATCCTGTGATATACAATGAGAATTCAAAGGCATTCTAGAATCAAATGATATTGCATTCCCCTCCAGCATTATGTAGTAAGTGAAAATTCTTCCTCAATAGTTAAGTCACTAGTCCCTACAATTAAGTTCAAGTTAATTAATATTCCTGAGCGGGAAAGTAGCATAGTGAAAAAAACAATAGTTCAGATATCAGAAACCTTAGATTCAAGTCATAGTTTCACTACTAATTTACTGTGTGACATTATCACCACTTTATTTAGCAATACCTCAGGTTCTTCCTCTGTAAAAGTGAGGGCACTGGGAGAGGAGCTCTTTAGGATTGCTTCTAGTTCAATGTTCTTATGGGTTTGCCTAGAGATCTGTGGCTTTTACGCTCTTCTGAAGGAGGTCAGTGCAACTCAACCTGCCTGCCAAAGAATTTGTTTTAATGTGATGGATGGAGAGCAATCAACTCTGGCAGTTGACTCCCTTATTAACCAAGTCTTTCTTTTTTTTTTTCAGAAGAAAAACAACTTTTTATTCAAGTTTAAAATAGACAGCTACCCTGAGCTGATTTTCCCCCTCAGACTTTTCATTCCAATACAAAAATTCCCATTGTGACCCCACCCCAATCCTTATACAATCCCCTCCCATTTAAATCAAGAGGCTGACTAGCTTGTTCAACTGCTACTGAACAAGAAGCTTCTTCCTTCCCTATATATTCCCCAAATAGGTGAAATCTAACTACTGTTTAAAAATGAGCAAGAGGTTATGTAAAACAAGGAATCTATTGTGTAATATATGTAATGGAATAACTTAAAGGTCCAACATATCTACAACACTGACTTTTCACAAACATTTAGCTTGTGACAGTCTCCACAAATTAAAAAAAATTCCTGTGGGAATGTAGATGATAACAAAGTATGCTACAATAAAGCTTCTTGCCTGGTACGCAGACATTAGTGATGAAAGACAGAGGACACCATCTCCTTGGAATGCCTTGCCATTTTCCTCCTGGCCCAGTTGAAGTTTCCTTTGTTCAAAAAGGTTTGGGTTTGGATGCTTGTTGAGGCTGTGCTGTTTGCAAAGCTACTGGTGTTGGCAAAAGGGCTGGTTTCTCCCACATCACTGGACACTTTGCAAGCTGGTGTGATGCATATCCCAGAAGACCAGGTCTTTTAGAGGGTACTGCTAGAAGGGGAGATTTACTCTTGGGCCCAGAATGTCCTGGTGTTGGAAGGAGTCCTCTAAGTCTACCACCTAATAAAGGAGGCTTAATTGGAGGAAGGAGAGGCTGACCCTGGAAGGAGTTTCCTACCAGGAGTTGCAAGAAGAGGAGGCGATTTGCCCATAGTATGAGATCTCAGCATCAAATTAGCTTCAATCAAAGAATTCACAACTGTAGTTGAAGTATCTGGTGTCTTGACAAAACCTTCCAATTCCTCTTTCCTGGTCTTTAGGTAGACAATGATGGTGTTCAACCCCCTCTAAAGCAAATGTTTTCATTCACTTAGTAGGATGTGGAGATGTTTGGTGCCCAGAGGCAGAGTAGCTTTCACAGAGGACTCCATCTAAGTAGTCATCTGCCAGATGAGCTGCTCTTTGTGAAATTCCAGCACCTTTCTGCTGTCCCTGCTCAGGTAAAATAGTCCCAAATTCCTTAGCAACTAGAGCCAATGCATCCTCCAGGAGCATATGGTGATGTATTGTGATAGACTTGTGAGTGAAATTACGGTGCAAGAGGAGTGTGTTAATTGGACTGTTCGACAAGAATACAAAAGGGAGAACCATCATTTTTCACTTCCTGGAGTGTGTAGATGAGACTCAGATAAATCATTTCCACCACAAGACCATGGTCTTGCAAATGATGACCTATGCTTACTGCATAGTCCCTTTGGTCTTTGGTTGATGGAAAAAATGGTGCAATCTGAAGGCCTTTATCATGTATCTGTTGGTAAAATTGCTGGCAAAGGTTCTCTTTTCGATGGTCCCTACTGTGGTCATCATTTTTATGGGAATATTGGTATCTGTCATAGTTATCTTCACTTTCTTTAGAACAATCATACTCTTTCCCCATTAACTCTTCAAAATACTTTTATCTGCAGCACATCTTTGACCCATGAAGACATTTTAAAGTCCTTTTATATTTGGAGATGCTGCTGCTGGATTTCTCTCCTCCCTTTTGGTAAGAAAGCAGGCAAAAGTCTCCCTCCACCCCTGTCTTTCAAGCAAACCCAGAGCTGGGAGGTGGTGCTACCGGGGCATCAGGCTCCACGCCTCCCTGCTTCGAGAACCTGTCCAGGTCCCAACACTGCTCCCTCCACCAGTAACCAGCAGTCTTACAAAAAAGTGACTGCATCTGAAAGTTTCTGGCACACAGGGGGCATCAGAGAAGGTTTATAGAACTGGACCAAGGAATATAGGTCCAAGACATAAAGTGTAAGAGTGAATAATGACTCATTTAGAGAGCCTACACAGCACCGGTACAAGGGGAAGAAAAAGTTATTAATCAATCAACTGGCTCTCTAACCACATGAGGACACAATCCTCTTAAGTAACTATAGAAATTAAGTAACTTCACAGGAACCATCTGTGAGCATAACTAAGGTAGGACACAATACACTGATGGGTATGACAGAAGAAATAAGAAGACTTTATGACAAAAATATTTGTACTCAGCTTAAATTCCATGACAAGCAGTAGAAAACAAGGGGCAGCCAGAACAATCTCTCAGTTTTCCTCATATGTAAAAGGGGGAATACATTTACACTACCTCTTTCACAGAGTTACATGGAAAAGTATTTCGTATAGTTATACATAATTATGAACTGTTAGGCCCAGCTCTGTCATTTACTCTAAGTGACACAGAAGAAATCATGGCCTTTTAGAGCTGGAAAGAACTTCAAGAATCACCTAGTTCAACTCTTGTAAGTCCAATTTAATTCAACATTTATTAACCACCTACTGCGTATACAGTATTAAATCAGGTGATGGGAGATACAAAGTTTAAACATCACAATCTATGACACAGTTTACAATCTATTATGGAAATAAGTCACATCAATAATAATGCAAAATATCTGGAAAAAATCTGGAAGGGTACAGAACAATACACTAAACGAAGTCCCACATGGATGAAATCACTACCATCTTAGGAGAAAGAAAGAAGGCTTCATGAAGGAGGTTAACTTTTGAGTTAAACTTTGCCCAAGCTGGAAGTGGGGAAGGGGGATATTTCAAGCTTAGAAAATTTTAAGCCATAACGGTAGGGAAAAAGGTTGTTTACAGGGGATCCCATGCAAAACAGTATTACCATTCCTTCTGCAAGAGATAATGGGAAGGTCATTCTAGGCTGAAGGAACTACATGAACACCGGCAAAGGGGTGGGAACGCACAGGGCATATCGAGGAAACCATGGTAAGCAGCGGGCATACGAAGGTATCTATCCGAACCGGACCGGGGCCCTTCTGGACTCACGGAGGTTTTTAACGGGAGATAAACAGCACCTTGGTCGAGAAGGGCGCGCTTGTGGGGAAGCTCAACATGAAAGGCACATAAGCAGAGGAGTTAAAATGCTCAAACTTGGGGCAAGGCCCTGTCGACCCACGTGCCTCCGTTTTCTCCTCCGTTAAACAAGCGGGCTGAACTCCTCTTTGGGCTCTCCCGAGCCTCAATCTAAGTGGTTTACACCTGCTCATGCACAGGATCCTGCTTTCCCATTTGCCCACTTCCACGTGGAAACGGCTCCGATGGGTCCCAGCCTGTCCCGGGCAGGGGAACAGACGAAATGACCCCCGACAGGCTCCGAAAGGGGCAGGTTCCAGAGGGCGGCGCCGCGAGGGCCGGGAGCGAGGGTGCAGTCACTGGCCGGGCCCCTCGGAGCCTCCGTCAGGGTTCCCCCCCGCGGGGCGTGGGGCAGGGCCGGGCAGTCCTGGCCTTTCCCCGCACTTGGCCCCGGTCCCTCCATCTCTGCCCGTCAGGCAGTCCTCGACTCTTCCCCCTCTCACCTCATGCGAGAGCGATCCCAGATGCCCCGTCCACGCAGCACGGTAGCTCCCGCCGCCGCCGCCATCTTGCGCCTCCGCCCAGCGCTTCTGCGGTCACTTCCGCTTCCCCGCCCCCTCCCGGCCACGCCCCCGCGGTCTGGCAGCCAGTCTCCGCCCGCGCGGCGAGAGATCGCGCTTCCGGCGCCCGGTGGGCGAAGCGGAAGGAGGCGGGAGGAGACCGGAAGGCCCGAGACGAGCTGAACCGGGCGGAGCCAGGTCAAGCTGAGCTGAGCTGAGCTTAGACGAGCCACCCTGAGCCTATGGAGACCAGGTAGTGGAGCTCTGGCCCCGTCCACGGGCAGAATCGAGGCCGTGCGGGGATGTCTGGCTACACCCGCCGCACGGGGCTCACCCCGCTGTCTCGAGCCCGGAGCCTCATCATCCAGGACGGTGAGACCTAGCGACCGAGACTGGCAGAGCGTCCCTCCGTCCCTCCCCTCCGCACCGGTGTAGCGGCCCTGCCTTAGGCGCTAGGCATCTAGAGATCTTCTAGGCAGTCCGCTCCGAGTACAGAAGTGGAAGTTGAGGTCCGAGACTGGCCCAGGTGGGGGTCGCTCCTGCAGGGAGGCTTCCTTAGATTTCCTCGGCCTCCGGGGAGCCTTCCAGGCCCGACTAACTAGCCTCTGATTATCCATAGGAGAATCTCACCCCGGCGTAAGGGAGGACGGGGAGGGGGGAGTCACTTAAGGTTGCAAACTAGTTTAAAGATACCGTGTTCTCGACTGCCCGTTTTGTAGAGAAGGAACAGGACCTTTCCGAAAGACGTTTCTCTGAACCACTCTGATTTCCCTTTGTCTCTTAATTTTGTATCTGAGTCTTGAATCACAGACTCACCCAGCCTGGAAGGGACTTTAAAGTCCCAACCATTGTCCATATGGGGAAATGAGGCCCAGAAGAGGCAGAGGTCTTGCCCATGTTACTATTAGTTGGAGACACCACCTTCTCCAGGGAGCCCCTCCTCTGAAGCTGTTGTATAGAGCCTTACCCCGTTAGAATTCCAAGAGCTGTGTAATGGACTGTATTCAGCCAGTACCCTCTAATTGTCCATACTGGGCCATAGAATCACCCATTAAAGAAAGGAATATAGAAAAATCTAAATTCTAGACCCAACCCCTCTCAGTGATAGGATGGGAAAAGACAGGAGCACATAAGGACTTGGTGACAGAGCTGTGATTTAAACTCATAGTTTCCCGTTCCAGGCTTGTTATCTTTTTATCCCACCACACTTGTGCATTGGGATCTTTCAAATGGGAGTACTCAATGTTCGAATTGAATTGTGTCTTATATTCTAGTCATTTGAGTTCCTTTTGTGTACCCTATGCTACATGGAACTTAAGAAGGGATGGAGCACTTAAACTGCCCATTTGGATATCCGGTATTGCTTTATGACATCTTTTTAAATTATTAATCTTTTATGTGTATAGATTGTAAGTACTTTCGGGATTGAAGCTATGACTTGTCACTCAAATATTTACCTTAGGCTGCTCTGGGAGAGGTGCTGTCTCTGTTGTCAAGGAACTTAAAATCTAAAAGTATTTATTGCCTGTATTATTTACATTGCCCTAATCCTAAAGTACTTGGTGACATGTTTCATTCTTTACCTTTTTACTTGGACTTGTCTTATTCCCCTAACTAAACTCTTGAGACTGTGTCATTTTCTGTTTTATTCTCTTCAGCACCTAGTACTGCATTATGTACATAGTAGATACTCAGTAAAAAGCAAAGAAGAAAAATTAATGAGATTCAGAACATCTCTGAAACTCAGACAAAAACATATATGAATGGGATTCATGTCAAGGAAAGATTGCTATGAGGTGGTGAGGTCTGGGAAGGAGATTAGAGTTGGGCCTTGAAATATGGATAGGATTTGGATAGGCCCAGGTAAGGAGGAGAAGAAAAACACATGGGCAAAAAGTGTGGAGGTGAGAAAACACAAAGCAGGTGGGGATGATGAATAAATGAGTCTTCAACAGTGTTTGGGGGCAGAAGCATCCAAGAGTTGAAGGTTAGATCTTGTATTTGGGGTAGGAGGGAGCTGAGGGATGAGGAAAGCAAGAAAACTGGAGACTTGTAGCAACTGATAGAAATGCATAAAATGCTGAAAATCAGGATAATGCGGTTAACTACATGTATGGGAGACTGAAAGAAGTAGAAAACTAAAGCCAGTCACAGAATAGATATGGAAACTTGAGACAATTGCCAGGTAAAGTCTTCTGAGGTAAAGGAAAAAAGAATGAAAGAGTTTAGAATGGAGTTACTTGTAGAGGTATCTTGTTGCTGGTAACTTAAGTTTCTTGTGTCTTAATTGTACCTCAGTTCACTTCAGTTTAGCACTTACCTTGTTAAAATCAATTATCCTGAGTCACTATGGGGCTTAGTGTTCCTAAATCTGGATTAGATGATATTGCTTCTAAAAAAAAAACTAAAAGGAAGATTCCTGTCTAGTAAATCTGAATCACTTTAAAGCATTTATGAAATATGCTTTTCTTATTTTAGATGACAGTGCTGAAGATCTGGATGAAGCAAATCCATTTTCCTTTAAAGAATTTCTGAAAACCAAGAACCTTGGCCTGTCCAAAGAAGAGACAACCAATGCTAGAATTTACACTAAGGTAACTTAAAGGAATTTCCATTTAAGTTCAATAAGGGGAGAAAAAAATCTCAATGAATTTTCACTACTGGTTTACATTTTCTCATAGGATATTGTTAATCATGGAAGTGTTTGGTATCAATGATAGTTAAGTTTTACAATAATGTCACATGTAGATGATTTATCCTTCCAGTGTTCCATCTCTCTTCTCAACTTAACTCTTATAAATGAAGTATTTTGTTGTAATGCTGAAAAAATACATTGAATATAAGACTGTAAAAAATTACTAATTACTAATATTTATTAACCTAGACTAATAAAGAAACTCTTCAATGTAACTTTTGACTTTCTTCTTTGTTAGGAATCTACAAGACATACATTAGGACTTGAAGATAATTCTCCACCTTCTAAATCTGTAGGATATGGTTTAGACTATGAGGAACCTTTTTTCCAAGACCCAACTGGTGCTGGAGATTTGCTGGATGAAGATGAAGATGATGACTGGAGTGGGACTTACCGGCCAGCTACCATGGAACAAACTCATGCTTCCAGAGTTGCTACTAGCACATCACCACATAATCCATATATTTCCTTTTTTACCAACACACCCGAACTGTCAGGCATCGAGTCTCTTGCTCCATGGACCTTAAATGATAGTGACTCAGGTGTTTCTCCTACATCTCAAGGGAACAACACAAACAAAGAATTTGTTGCTCATGGAGAATACTTGGGAGATAGGCATTTTCGGTCGCTGCAGATAAGCTATGAAGCAGTAAGTGTGGATGGAATGCTCTTCACCTACCTGATAAACCTCAAAAGTCTTGGGAAGTCTCTCGTGGAGAAAAGCTAGTGATCTTGCTTTCCTAATGGCCTCTATGGCTTTGGAGCAAAGGACACAATCAGCCCTAATGTGCTACTACAGCTTGTTGCTGTTTACCATGGTTAGTTATTTTGGCGTTGCTCACAGATATGAATGCAGCTGCTTTAAACAGTATTGTGTAATGAATGCAAGTACAGGAGATGTGAGTACAATAGAATACTTGTGTCAAGCTGGATAAAACATCTTAGAAACCTAAACATCTTTATCCACTGTCCTAGATTTCTTTATAAATAAGAAATTTTGTGACTAATTGTATGCAGGCTGTTGACCAGTTTAGAATCTTGAATTTCTCATTTTAATTTTCTTTTTCTGCAGCTTAAAGAAGAAAACTCTAAGCTAAGAAGAAAAATTAATGAGATTCAGAACTTCTCTGAATCTCAGACAGAAATGTATGTACACTTATATCTAGAAATTTGAGTTTCATTTCTCTTTCCAAAGGATTGATTTATGTAAATAGAGGGTAACAGCTTTGTGACATTTGATAAATCTCCTTTCTGTTTAAAAATTCCTGTGAAATTCTTCATCTAGTTTTTTATTGAGTTATATAAGAGAGCTACTTTGTGAGATGTAGTATGACAGAGAGGATAAAGGGCTATCTTTGGAGTTGAGAGCACAAGATCTGTAATCCCACCTCTGCTACTACCTGGGTCACCTTGCAGAGCCTCA
Source organism: Notamacropus eugenii (assembly GCF_028372415.1). NCBI lineage: Eukaryota > Metazoa > Chordata > Mammalia > Diprotodontia > Macropodidae > Notamacropus > Notamacropus eugenii. The sequence continues at coordinate 489,743,349 of NC_092872.1, forward strand.
GTTTCCTCTTCTGTAAAATGGGATGCCCAAATGAGAATGTATATAAAGTGTGTTACAAACTTTAAAATCTGTACATCCATGTCAGCTGTTATTTGAAATGAACATTTCACTCCTTAAATAATAAATAGAATTGATAAGACAAATTGAACAAAAAAGAGGTTTTATACAAAGTGGAGAGATAATGAATTTAGACTCAGGAGTGATCCCTGGGTCATTAAGTTAGAGCTGGAAGGTACTTTACAAGGCATCTAGTCTTCTTTTTTTTTTTTTTAATATATTTTTTATTTTTAATCTTCAGAATTCATTTCCATAAGATTTTGAGTTCTAAATTTTCTCCCCTTCCTTCTACTCCACCCTTCCCAAGATGGTGTGCAATCTGATATAGGCTATACATGTACAATTATAATAAACATATTTCCACATTAGTCAGAAAGCATCTAGTTTTAAGGCCTTATTTTTACAGATGAGGAAACTGAGGCCCCAAGAGGTTACATTACTTTCCTAAGGTTATATGGAAGTAAGTGGCAGAGCCAGGATTTGAACTCAAGTCCTTTGATTAGATATAATTTGTCTTTTTCCAAATCCTGTCTTGTATGTCATGCTGAGCAAGTCAGTTAAGCTCTCTGAACCTCAGTGTTCTCATCTGTAAAGTGGGTAATCACAAAGTTGGTATGAAAAGCTATAAGATAATGTATATAAAGAGATTTCAACTCTTAAAACAGTTATTAGCAACTTTAATTTTTTTTTTAGTAATCAGCTACTTAAAAAAATTAACTGAAAGATGCTAATAGGTTATTTGTGACCCAAGCAATAGTTATGCTACCGCTGTTCCCTATTATGTTAAATATGCTTTGAAAAACAGATGTATTGAGCAGCCTTCTTTGAAGGAATCATGGTCATTAAAATAATTCATCTTTTTTCTTGTCCCAATAAGGGTAAGAACTCTTGAGCGGAAATTGGAAGCAAAAATGATAAAAGAGGAAAGCGACTATCATGATCTTGAATCGGTGGTGCAACAAGTGGAACAGAATCTTGAATTGATGACTGTAAAAAAATTTTTAATTTTCTTTGAATTTTTTTTCTGGGAGACTATAAAGTCTATGTGTATGTCAAGAAAATTCTGTTGGAGGAATGAATTATTTGTCAGCTAGATGATGAATCTAGCATCATCTCAGTATTTTGTGCATATATAGCTAGTGTTACAAGTATCCTTGGGTAAATCACTTTAGATCTTACTGCTCCAGACAGGCCTGGTGGTTAAGTTGCTGAGTGAGTTTCTTATCTGGCCTGGATGTTTTCTTACTGGAAATTCCTATTCTCATGAAATTATAGGGTTAGTCACAGCAAAAAGTGCCAGGTACTTCTGGATTTTTGTGTTCACTTGACTCACAATAGCCTTATGTAAAATAGGACTGAAAATAGGATCTTGTAAAGCTGACTTTTGGGGAATAGAGATAAGAGCCGCTTTTGACCTTTCAAGATGGCGATGGAATACAAAAGAGTTGACTTATTCTATGGAAGTTCAGCAGGGCAGGTGTAGGATCATTTGGTAAAAGCTGAAAAATTTCAGCTTGATAGAAGTTAGAATTTTCCAACAATCCAAACTATTCTGGAATGCAATAATAAGGAAATAAATATTCTGTCATTCCCAATTTGAAATGTTGTAAAAATTATTCCTTCTGTGGGCAGGCAGTTTAGAAAGGAGTTCCAAGTTTCCTTCTAACTTAATGATTAGAAAATAGTGTGGTCTAACCAGATTTTAAGTGTGTAAACTTCATTTGGTGAGTTTCTTGGGTAAAATATGAATTTCGCTTAGCTTTACTTTTTAAGTTTGAAAATTAGTAAACTTGCTGTTATTTACCTGCAACATACATTATTTTAATGCTTAAGTACTTCCGTTGTAGATAATGACAATTGAATGTGATTCAATTCAACAAGCATTTTTAAGCATCAAGATTCTGGATAACATAAAAGACAAGGCATTTGCTTTCAAAGACTTATAATACCTTTCTTTGGGAGTTGAGATTATCTCTCAGGCAACTTATTTCCCAGATGAAAAGATTGCAAATTTAACTTTTTCAAAAATTTGGTTAAGAATGATGTTGATCTGGTAGCTAGTAATAAAATAGCAGGTCTCCTTAAAAATATAACTGTGTTATCAGAAAATTTTACCAAATCTGCATGACTAGCATTATCAAATCTTTTTCTGTTCATATTCACATTTATTATTCCTTCTTACTCATTCTTCACATCCAATCATTGGTCAAGTCTATCTCCACAGTGTATTTTCCATCTACCCCTTCTCTGTAGTCACACAGCCACCATTCTAGTTTAAGCCCTCATTGCTTCTTCTTTGCACTATTATAATAGTCTCCTAATTGCTCTCCCTGCCTCCATCCTCTCCCTTTTCCATTCTGTCCTTTACACAGGTGCCAAAGTGGTATTCCTAAAGTACACGTCTGACCATAACACTTCCTGCTCAAGAAGCTCCATGGCCTGCTCTTGCCTCTATGGTAAAATACAGACTTGTCCACTTAACTTTTAAAGCTCTTCACAATCTGGCTCCAGCCTGTATACTTCCAGATTTATTACATATTCCTGTCCTTCACATTCTCAGCATTCCAGCCAAATTAGCCTGCTTGCTAATCCTCATGCGTGATATTCTGTCTCCCCTCTTTGTGCTTTTGCACAGGCTCTGTCCTCTATACCTGGGCTTCCTTCTTCCATCTCTGCCTCTGGAAAGCCTTGACTTCATTCAAAGCCTGTCTTATATGCCACTCGTAGAAGCTTAACCTCCTCTTCCCTAGTTGCTAATGACCCCTTCTGGAATTTGCTTTGTATATATTTTATATTGAACTTTTTAATGTAAATCTTACTTCCTTCAGTAGAATGTGAGTTACTTGAGTGTGAAGAACATGTTTTTATATTTGTAACCCCAGCATTTGGCAGTATAGTAGACATTTAATAAATGCTTGTTGAATGAATTAATAACCATATGTTTTAAATGGCTTTCAGAATTTACTGTTATAATGTCAGTAATTTTCTTGTAACAGAAGCGAGCTGTGAAGGCAGAAAATCAAGTTACAAAACTGAAACAGGAAATAAATATGCTCCAGGTAAAATACATTTTTAGTTCCTTTTAGGAGACATATTATGTGTCACAAGCTGCCCCACAAATCAGTGCAAGAAAGGAAACATGGAAGTGAACCTTTAATAATATTTTCTCCTTCCTTTCTTCCTCAGTTGGACTAAATTCAAAAGAATTGGGGTTAAGTCCTGGAATTTATGATTCCATAACTGTCAGTGATTCATTTTTACTTCAGCACATTCAGTTCTACCAACACTTGCCAAAGCACCTGATGTGTGTAAGACACTATGCTAGATAAGAAAGAGGATACAAATAGTAACACTAATGCTCTCACATCTGTACAGCAGTTTATAGTTTACAAATCACTTTCACATACATCCTTATTTGGTTCTTTTATCAGCCTTATGAGGTTGATAGAGCAGGTATAATCATTCCCATTTTGCAGAGGAGGAAACATCTGGAGAGGTTCAACTCAATGGATATTTATAAAATTCTACTCTGTGCAAATAACTTACAGTCACACACAGTGGCAGGACTGAGATTGACTTGTCTTCTGAACCTAATTTCAGTGCTCTTGTCATTATACTGTTCTGCTTTAAAGATGATTAAGGCAGTCCCTGCCCTCAAAAAAACTTTTAAAAAGTAGTAGAGGTAATAAGATGTGTACACAAGTAGAATGTGGATGTGCCTAAGAGTTCAAATGAGAAAAAGATCACTCAGGGGGAGAATATAAGAATTGGGGACATAATTTTAGCTTCCAATATTAGCTATGTATACATGTGGAAAACATTAATGTATAGATTTGACTGGATAGGTGGCAGATGTTGAGCCTAATTACTCTTTAGTCAAGAAAAAACATAAGCTGTTCCCATGTATCTCAGGAGCAAAGCTAGTTATGATGATAGAATAATGAGGTAACAAGTTTATAGGCTATCAGCTAACAAAACTTCATAACTACTCTGAATGGCAACCTACTACCCTATTTTAAGATTTCTGATGAGAAAGTTACCATAAGTATGCTGTTTAGCCCAGTATTTTACTTTGTATCATGTCCTAATAGTCCTAACTAATTTTGATTAAACTGTTATCATCTTTCTTCTAAAGGCTCAGCTGAGTAATTTTAAGAGAGACAATGAAATCCTGCGATCTGGTCAATGTGCCAATTTGACAGTAGTTAAACAAAACACAGATATTGCCTTGCATAATCTCCGAGTTGTCATGAACAATGCCCATTGTTCGATAAAGTAAGTTTTCTATATGATATATGGAACATTGCTGCAGTGGTGGGGGGACATCCAGTTTTTAAAAAAATCTTCCTAGAACAGCTGGTGTGATGAACAAGCTTAATAGAATAAGAAAGATACTGCTCTTCCTTTGTCACCTCTGATGTACCCAAAAGACAGATGGAATGAAATTGGTGATTTTTTAATCATAGGAAAATAGGAATAGTATAACTGCCATCTTCTGAGTCAGCCCATTAATCCATCTTGTTAGTTTTTTTTTAAACATATGAGCTAATCTAAATTTTCTGTTTCATTTGATCTTTTCCTTGGATTTTATAATTCTCAGCCTTGCTTTTACTATATCATTACAATTGGGCACTGTAAATAATATACATGGATTAATTTTGCAAATATTTATTGCATGCCTACTATGTACAGGGCACTGTCAGGGTGGAAGAAGTAAAGATGAATGAGATTTGCCCCCAAGGAGCTTACAATCAAATAAGGAGAGAAAATTGTACATTTTATATCTGTTTATGTTTTCATTCTAGGCAGTTGCTTTCTGGAGCTGAAACATTGAATCTTGTTGCTGAAATCCTTAAATCCATAGACAGAATTTCTGAAATTAAAGAAGATGAACCTTGACAAACTGCTCACATGTCTTTTGGCTTAAAGTTCTGCTTAACTGCTGAAATCACTTCTTGCTTGGGAAATACAATTGTGTCTTTAAATATACAGTCATCTTCCTCAGTACTCATCATGAAATATAAATTTCATGACCTAAAACGGGGTTATTAATTAGCCTTAAAACTCAGTTGGGTGACAACTGTTGGACTTGAGGTGGGTCTGCAGTTTATATTAACTCTTTTAGGTGAACTGTCATATTTCACAAATTCTAATAAACAAAGACTCTTACCAACAGTTGAAAAGGGGGAAAATCTGTTTTTAGGAAATTTTCTAAACATGAAAATGAGTTCTAAAATAAGTATGCTTTCTACTGTCTTTTATAGTATTTCCTGGATATTAATTGCAAGATGAGCCTAATTTGAGTGTCTTTTGTTAACACTCCTTTAAAGATAAAAAAAGAATAAAAATTATAACAAAAACGTACATAATAGAGACTACTGACTTTTGCCTAGGGTATCTGTGCCTCTTAAATATCTCCCAATGTTCCTAAAAACTTGAAGGTTCACACTTGTGCCTTCAAGAAATACAACATAGATATATACATATATGCAGGCTATAAAATATCAATTACCAATTAAAGTGCTACAAGTTGTAACAGACCTGCTAAGTACCAATATGCCGCTCTTCTAAGTTTGCTGCAGAAATTGTTCAGTTAATATTCCATAGTGTTAAACTCATTTATGTGTACCTTTTTTATCAGGTTTCTTAATATTTAAATACCAACTCTTCTATTGTGGTATATTGCTAAGCTTTTCAGATGACATTCAGTAGAATTTAGGATGTAGCGGTTTTAAGACATTTCCAGGTTGGGATGGGAACATTTTATCCTGTGCCTTTCCAGAACTTTTCAATGATGTGGATAAGGGCACGAAAATTCTATGGGTCTTTTGCTGTTAAATGTAAATTTTTTTTTTTTAATAAATTGGTTTTTTTTCCACCTGAATAACGTGACAGCTTTGATATTTGCTAAATTGGGATGTGTTTTGCAACTTCATTTCTTACAAAACCAGCTGCCCTTCATGTTCAAACATTATGTTACTGCTTCATATAAGCAGGGCATTCACTTCAGTGGATTCACAAATTTATTGATTGGTTTTTACTAATTGAATTTACCAGATGCTTGGGACTAGCAAGGTGAATTTGCAAGATAACTGGCTGAGACTAGGAGTACAGTCTGTGGTTATCAAATTCTGAAGCTAACTGGCCCACATGGGGATGTCTAACTCATGCTGGTGGCCTTATTGGCACCGTGTTGTATCCATCTTTTTGCACTTTGATTCTTGCAGATCAGATTAATCTTACTGAGGTAAAGAAATTGGATTTCAAACAAAAAAATATAAAATGCACAGCATACATTCACACTACTGCTAGGCATTATAATTTTGGCTTACAGAAATCCTAGTCAAAGTACACTGACTGCTGAATACAGAGTAGAGACTACCTAACATGATGGATACAAGTGTTAAAATATAGCCTATTGCTTCTTTTATCAACATGGACTTCTGTCTCTCAGACAGTGTGTTCTAGTGGGAAAAACACTGAACCAAAGAGTCTAGGAGACTTGAGTTCTAAGAATTCAATCTTAGATGATATGTTTTAACTTCTTGGACTCTTTCCCCATTTATAAAAGGGAATAGTACCTATACTCTACATAGTGTGAAAGGGCTACAATGCATTTACCAGTTTGCCACGTACTGCTTCTAATCAGATATTTGTTTTTTCTAAGAATGTCCTGCATTATAGTGGTAATGGGTTGTCTTCAGTTATCTTCAGAAACATATCTTCAGGCTCACAAGCTTTCATGTAGCAGGAGGCAGGAATTACAGGGGTACATTTAAGAAGAGATGAATAGTTATGGTAACTATGGAATTGTTTCCTAACAGGGCCCCATCCACACCAAGTACTATTTCCACTTTCTTCCCCCCACCCCCAAGCAGTCCACCTAAGTTTGCCAGCTTAGCTGATTTGAGACAAAACTACCACCACTGTTAGTCAGTCAACCAGTATTTATTAAGCATCACTTGAAAACTGTTGACAGCTTCTGGCCACACCCCTGAGGAAGAACCAAAAAGAAGATCTTGTAGGAAACTCCTAGGGACATCAACCAAGGAAGGAAATACTTGATTTGGAGTTAGAGGACCTGGGTTCCAACCTAGCTCTGCTACTTACTAGTTCAGTGATAAATTCTGTTATCAAAGTGTCAAGAGTTAGGATCTACAACCAGATCTTTCTGGCTCCCAATTATATCCATAGTGGATATGGATACTGTAGATACTATGCCAGGCTGCCTCCTTAGGGTCCTGTTTAGTTTTGACATATTCTGTGTTTCTGGCAAATTTCCCTCCTTTCCCAGGAACATCATTCCAGTCCCAATACAATCTGATCCTTGTAGAAGCATATTTAAAGCCTTGTTTATAGTAAAAGTGAAAAATGTCAAAAAGCTCTCCAAATTCTAAAAAGAAAGTCCCTTGGAAAGGTAGGTGATCAGTCAGGATGAACTACCTTCTCTCAGGAAAATAGATTAAAGATGGTACCAAATCTTTTAAACAAAGAATAAACTCTACAATCATTACCTTCTGTAGTCACTGACTTATCTATGGGCAGTCTCCCCTTTATCTGTATGATATACGCTGGTTAGTACCCACTCTTCAACTGGAAAGGATTACAATATGTATGGAAAGGAAAAGGTCACTTAGTTTAATTCCAGGAGTAAGGGCAGTGGTTGGGCTAGCTAGTGCCTGGCCTGGAGTCAGAAAGACCTGAATTCAAATCTAGCTTTTCAGACACTAGCTGTGTGACCCTGAGCAAGTCACTTAACCGTTTGCTTAAATTTCCTCATCTGTAAAAAGAGTTGAGAAGGAAATGACAAACCACTCCAGTATCTTTGCCAAGAAAACCCTAAATGGAGTCACAAAGAGTAGGACACGATTATACAAAAAGGCAGTGGTCCAGGAAGAATGGGATAGTGAATTTGTTTACCCAATTATGCAAGGTTAACCCATGCTGTATTTCAATAAATCTTTTCCTAGTACAAGATTCCTGTTATTTGAAATCTTGGGGCAGTCTTGTTTAAGGATGTTGGGACTCTCCAAACCAGAAAAAGCTCGGAATATAGATTAATGTTGAATTACGTTATTTCTAAAAGACTTAAGCCTGTCTCAAAGTTGTATTAGTATTAATATTTTTTCAACACTCCAAGTCTACCTACATTTTATTGTTAACCCTTCCACGTTTTCCTTTCTTTCCACTAAAGGCCCATTCTAATGACTCATCACGGAGGGCATGGAGGTGATCCTGAGCTCTTGAGGGCTGCGGCATCGGTGAAAGCGACTTTATCAAGCCGGAAAGTGCTGGGGATATGGGCCCAATGATGGACACGGGTCTCCTGTTCCAGCACCAATCCAGTTCGGTGTAGACAGGCTCAATCTACAACAAGGGCCGCGGGGTGAACGCTTTTTCAGCCGCAGACGCTACACAAGACTACTAAATTGCTGAAGGAATAGCAGTGCCCAAACTACTTAAATTACAGTTCTTTTAGTAGTTGGGTGTCGTTCCCTTCCCGCTGGGAGTAGCCCGGCGGGTGCTGGGGGAGGCCGCGGCGTCCGAGGGCAGAGCGGGCCGCGCCGCTGGCTGGCGGCCGGAGGGCGAAACGCTGCCCCGCGATCCCACGGGCTTGTGAAGGCTCCCCTCACGTTCAGGAGACACAGCCCGGAAGCCCTGGACCCCTTAGCGGGGACAGGGGAGGTGCCGCGCCCACGGCCACACATCCAGACCCGAGCTGGAAAGCCTCCCGACTCGGGGCCAGCTCTCTGCCGCTCGCCCTACGCGGCCCCTCGGTCCGAGGGCACGCGCCGCGGCGGTGAGGAGCCGCCGTCCTGGGTGCGTGGGGGGCCTGAGCGGCGGCTGCCCAGGGCCTGGGCCTCCCTCGGTTGGGGGAGGTCACCTGAAGTCCCCCCAGCTCTCGGCAGCCCAGGCCCCTCCTCCGCTCCAGCGTCCCAGGGCCGCGGAACGTTAGCCCTGCCCCTCCGAAGCTGGGGGGCGGATCTTCCGGTACGTGAGGGGGCGTGGAGCCGCTTCCGCTCAAAGCCGGAAGACCGTTAGTCAGGCTCTTTCCTGGGGCTCGCCTGGTGCCGGAAGGTGAGCAGCGGCGCTCCAAGGTGGCGCGAGTGCTTTGGGTGAGCCGGGAAGGTGGACGGGGACCTTGGGGGGAGATGGGAAGGCGACTGAAGCGGAATAAATGTTTGGGGTGGGTACATGGCGAGGTGAAGAGGAGGGAGAGGCTCAGGCCGAGAGGAGGAAGGAGACCTGAGCTGGAGGTTGGGGGCAATTTAGGGCAGAATAAAATGCTTAGAGGGGAGAGATTCGCCCTAAGTCACTTGCACGTAACAGAGCCAGAACTCGAACCCAAGACTCCTCATGGTTCCACTCGCTTTCCTAGGGCGACAAAGCCTGTTTCCTCGTCTGCAGAACGGTGATATTTGTACTACCTACCTCACAGGGATGAGAGGAAAAGCATTCTATAAACCTTAAGGTGCTAGACAATGTGAGTTAGGTGGTCATTTTCGTGGGTAAGAAGTGTAACGTGGTCCCCTACCTTGATTTAATCTAAGCGAGCTAGTAAAACCAACCAGCATGTGTGAACGCCTGCTGCGCGCCAAGCCCTGGGGATACAAAGAAAGGCAAACACTGCCCCTGCCCTGCCCTCCAGAAGCTCACAGCCCTAACGGGGGAGAAAACTGCCACGTATAAAGGAGGTAAATATTCAGGATAATAGTCAGCCATCCGAGCAAGGGCAGTAGAATTAAGGGGAATCAGCCTGGGCTGCTTGCAGAAGGTAGGCTTCGGGTTGACACTTGAAGGAACTGAGTCGAAAAGGGCATGGGGAGCCGTCGTGGAAAATTCCAAGAGGAGGAAAATTGGAGAAATAGCAAGGCCAGTGTCATTAGATAATAAAGTAGGAGTAAGGAGCCGGGAAAGGTAGAAAGGGCTTTAAAAGAGCCGAACGGGATTTTATATTTGATCCTGTAAGTGGGAGCCACTGTTGTTTATTGAGTGGAGAGGAGGGGAGAAGTGGTGATAGTTAGACCTGCACTTTAGGAAGATCACTGACAGCTAAGTGGGGGATGACTGGAGTGATGAGAGACTTATTGGAAGGCTGTTGTAATTCCAGGCATGAGATGATGAGGGGGCTGCACCAGCCTGGTGGCACAGTCAGAGGAGAGAAGGTACTAATGTAGAGAGGTTGGTTATGGGAAGTAAGAGGATAGGTGACACCTGGATTGTGAGCCTTGGTGACTAGAAAGATAATGATGCCCTCCACAGTAGTAGTAACTTAGGGTGAGGGAGGTCTTTTAAGGGGAAAGAAATGAGTTCAGTTTTGGGTTCCTTGAGAGCCTGTCTACTGGACATCTTATTTTGAGATGTCCAATAGTCAATTGAAGATGTGAGAATGGAGGACAGGAGAGAGGTTAGGGTTATATCAGTAGGTCTGGTTTGCATAGAATTGATCCTTGAATCTGTGAGAGCTAGTGAGTTCACCAAAAATAAAAAGTATAGAGGGAGAGGAGAAGAGAACCCAGGACGATTTCCATTTTGCATAGGTTAACCCAGACCCACATAAGAATAATGACTTGTCTGAAGTCAGAATCAGGAGTAGTATCTGGGACTCCTGACTCCTAGGTCACAGTTCTTGCAATTATACTTTTTCCCTTCTCAATTGTAGCTCATCACAATGTTTAGCCTGAGGGTGTCCGTATACTTCCCTTGTCCCTCCTCAATTCGACCAAGAAAGCTTTTTGAGCACCTACTATGTGCCAGGCCCTGTGGTAGGTGCTGAGGTTAAAAATAAGAAAATATAACTTCTTGCTGTTAAGGAAGTGGATGGACTATGAAACTTTTTCATTAAAAAAAGTATTTAATGAACATGGAAACACTCATGTAATGCTTAAGTTAGTTCTGTGATATTTTCCACAAGAAAATACTTCCAGCTTAAATTTTAAGAAATTATTAGTGTATTATAAAAGCTTATAGCAAATGCAAATTTACAGCTCATTTATGAAGTACCTTACAGTCACAAAGCATGCTCACATTTCTGATCTCACTTTATTGACCTGGGAGGTCAAGGAGTATAAATATTAATCCCCTTTTTGGGGGTCAGTGAAACTGAGTCTAAGAGAGAGAAGACAGTTTGTCCAAGGTTACACAACTACTACTTGTTAGTGTGGGCACCAGAATACACATCTGACTCCTCAATCCCATTCTTCTTTCACTCTGTTACAGTTAAACCATTTGTTGATGTTCTCTATTACATTGTTAGCTTTATTAGGGAAGTGACTAAACTTTATTTTTCCCCCTAATGTCCTTTACTCATGAAGCTTATTTACAGTCCAGTAGGTTAATTAGACTCACAAAGACACAGTAATATAAAATTGGACAGAATAGGGTAAGTCCTTGCAAGGCAGCTTGGCTTAGTGGATGGAGAGTTGACCCAGGAGTCAGGAAGACCAGGGTTCAAGTCCCACCTTTGATATATTATTACTAGCTGTGTGATACTGGGCAAATCACTTAACCTCTCTGTGCCCCAGGCAGATTTTTAAGAGTATAAATTACAGACCAACTGCCCATCTGCATTGGTAGAATGAGTTTTTTCACTTGGAGTTTGAGTGAAATCACAAGTCTGATCCAAAAAACCGTTCTTAGGAAAGGTACAAAAAATTATTGGGTGAGATCTAGGGGTGATAACAGGTCTAAACACCTGTTGTGAGTCATTGCAGGATATCAGGATCCTGGTAGTACTGATTATGGTTAGCTCTGAAGTCTTAGAAAAGAAGCCTGGATAAAAGGACTATATCTGTTTGTCCAAAGACTAGCCTTGTTAAGTTTGGAGTGACTCGTCCTTGGACTGACCACATGATGATTTGGCTTTTTACCCTTAAAAATTTTTTAAAAGTTTAACTTTATTATTTTGTTCATTTCACAAGCATTTTTTTTCTCCCCCTGATTCCTCTCCCCCTTTTAAACAAACTTTTTTGGAGGAAGAAAAGAAAACCCTCCTAACAAATATGCATACTCAAGCAAAGCCAATTCCCATGTTGCCCTTGTCCAAAAATATCTGTCTCATTCTGCATCTAGAGCCCCTCAGCTCTTTGGCAGGAGATGGAGAGCAGACTTCTAGAATCATGGTTTGTCATTTGTATATCAGTGTTCTCACGTCTTTCAGGGTTATTTTTATTTATAAAGTCATTATTGTCCTCATTCTGCTCACTTCATTTTGAATTTCATATAGGACTTTCAGCTTCTTAGAATCTATCCATTTCGTCCTCATGGCACAATAAAACTCCATTATATTCATATGCCATAATTTGTTTAGCCATTCTGCAGCTGATGGGAACCACCTTAGCTTCCACCTTTACTCCTACAAAATGTACTATTGTAAATATTTTTAATAGACATGAGTCTTTTTCTTTCTTTGATCTCTGTGAAATAAAACTAGTAGTGTTGTCACTGGGCCAAATATGCCCATGCATAGTTCCAAATTACTTTCCAGAATGTTTGGACCAATTCAAAACTCAGCAGTATGTTAGTGGGCTGCAGTTCTCAAAGACTATCTGCTGTCACAAGAGAGGTTGTGATCTGTGTGGCTGGAGGGAATATCCACACTGATGAAATCAGTAAATCCCTTAAGTATTGAATTAAATTCAAAGTAGGCAGGTACTACATTGTTACAATTTATTAGTAATGGTGCTATTCTAAGTTAATTTTAATTTTTTTATGAGGTAATGGAGAATCATTGTTAAAGTTGTCCCATCTAAAAATATACTTTAGCCACATTCATCTCAGGTTAAGAAATTAATTGGACCTTATGTTAATATTAATGTCTTTTATGCCTTTATGCCTTAAATTAATATCAATGCCTTTTTGGGGCAGGCCAAAGTTATGTCAGACATGGATTTAGATGCAGAAAGAAAGAAAATCACAAAACAAATCAAGAATCTAGAAAGAATTTTGGATCCTAACATTGCAACAATTGAGGTCGTTGTCTCCGATTCAAATCTTGATTCTGATTCAGAAGCAGGTGAGTTTGTGTCTGACTTTATTTTTGTCATAGATCATTTGTTGTTGTTCAGTGGTTCCAATCACGTTTGACTCTTTGGCCCCCTGTTTGGGGTTTTCTTGGCAAAGATACTAGAATGGTTTGCCATGTCCTTCTCCAGCTCATTTTACAAATGAGGAAACTGAGGCAAGTAGGGTTAGGTGACTTTGCCCAGGGTCACACAGGTAGTAAGTGTCTGAGACCAGTCTTGAACTTAGGAAGATGAGTCTTCCTGATCCCAGGCCCAGCTTTTTATCCACTGTGCCACCTGGCCATGCATCATAGACGTAGGCTTGTAGATTTCGAACTCTGAAGAACCTTAAAGACTGTCTGTATCAGTCCTGTTATTTTACAGTGGAGGAAACTAAGGCAAAGAAGTTAAGTGACTTAAGTTCGCACAGGTAGTATGTGGCAGATCTGAGATTTGAACCCAGGTCTTCTACAGTATTACACGGTGATACTCTCCTTTAAGGTACAAAGTTGAGGGCTTCCTTTGAGTTTTCAGATAAATCTGTCTTTATGAATACTTTTTGGACAAATTGCTTTTAAACTATGATTGTGGAACCTTTTATCATTTTTTTATGTAAACATAAATCACATACTTTGGCTAATGTTACTTTGGTAACGATCATATTTCAAGATTCATATGTTTTCAAATTTAGTAGCCATTTCTATTTACTATCACCACATCCTCTAACCAAGGGGGAAAAAGGAAAGAAAAATGTTCCTCTTTTCTTAGGAGTGGGATTATTGATCACTGCTGTTTGTACCTAGAAGGCTTTAAGGCTTGGACCTAGGTTCATAGTTAATAAAGTAGTTCTATACCCAAGCTGTCCTCACTGAGCAAGTCCTTTCATCATTAAAGGATAATAAAAAATCATGTAGGTTTTGCATGTCAAGTAGCCTGTGTATTGAGTGCCTGCTGTGAGCAAACCCTGACACCACTTGTGACAGGAGTGAGCTCTAAAACATACGAACTTTGCTGATTCCAGGAGTTTGTAATTTGATTCACCATGGGCATAACCTAGGTGGTATTGGACTTGGGAATCAGGAAAACCAGAGTTCAAATCCTGCCTCAAATACTTACTCCCTGTGGCCTCAGATCAATTGTTCACTCAGTGTTCCTAGGCCTCACTTTCCTCCTCTGTGAAATTGGAACAATAACAGCACTTTGCTCAGAGATTATTGTGAGGATCAAATGAGATATCACAAGTAAAGTACCTTGCAAGCTTTAAAGCACTGTGTAAACGAACACTAGCTCATCCTCGCTTAATCAGACATGCACAGTCAGGTGCTAAAGCTTGTCACTGCTCTTCACAACACTCCTTGAATATGTCCCTTTTTTTTGTACTCACAAGCCACTGCTTCAGTTCAGACCCTTATCTCCTCATGCACGGACTGTTACAGCAGTTTCTGGTTGGTCTTCTTGCTGCATGTATTCACCCCTCCTTTGTATCACAGCTGCCATCACATGTCATCGTATGAGTCCTTCTAACGATCAGCTCCAGAAGTTCCCTTTTACCTGTAGAATGAACTATAAATTCCTCTTTACAGCCTGGCTCATTCCTACTTTTGTAGTTTCTACACACACGCACGCACACACACACACACACCTCCTAAATATGTACTCTGTAATCTGGATATTAATTGACCTACTAACTATTCTACTCATGATGCTTCACTTCCTGTCTCCACACCTTTACACTCTCCTCTATGCTTTGAATGCGTTTCCTCCTTATCTCTGCCTCTTGAGTCCCTGGTTTCCTTTAAGACTCAGCTCAAGCATCCACTTCATGAATCCTTTCCTGATTTCTCCTCCATTCTTCCTGCCTAACCACCTGTTAGTATATTCCCCAAACTATTTTGTATTCATTTTGTATATTTCCCCTAAAGGAATGTAAACTTGCTGAGGGCAGGGACTCTTTAACATTTGTCTTTGTACCCCCAGCATTTTGTACAGTTACTGGAATATTGTGCTTCTTTTACTAATTGCTTGTTAATTGATTGATGAAATTTGTACTTTGTTGCTGCTTAGTTGTTTTTGTTGTGTTTAACTTTCCGGGACCCCTTTTTGGGGTGTTCCTGGCAAAGATACTGGAGTGGTTTGCTATTTCCTTCTCTAGCTGATTTTACAGATGAGGAAACTGACGCAAACAGGATTAAGTGATTTGCCCACGGTGTCTGAGCCTGGATTTGAACTCAGGAAGAGGACTCTTTCTGACTCTTCCGACTCTATCCACTCAATTATTTTGCTACCCCCAAACTTGTATTTGGTATCTGTTGTTATACAGAGCACTTGCTAGGTACTGGGGATACATAGAATTAATTAGACATATCCCTGCCCTTGAAGAGTTAACTATGCCTGATCATAATGTAATTCTAATATCTGTATAAATTTTTAAAAATACATGAAAAGAAGGTATAGAAAAATACCTTATCCAAGTAAGGCATATTACTTTGCAGTATGTCACATTTTCACCATTCATTCACCTAAACTCTTTACTTGCATTCCTAACAGATTCTCTGGGAGATGACGACTGGGATGAACACCTTCTTATGGTAACCTAACTGCCTTACCCATCATCAAATGATGATGTCCTCTGGGTCATTAGAGAGGAAAGAGGCAGAGTGTTCTGTGATCAGCTTGGACTTGTCAAGAATCATCAGGGAGAGAGATGTAAATGTTTTTGAGAGATCATGGGATGAATGAAATAGGAGAAAGAATCTTCAGATTTCATTAAGTTAGCATCTTTAAAATTCTTAGGACTCCAGCATTTTCCCAGGATGGCCAAAATATCTTGTGTTTCACTATAAAAATCCATTCGTTCCTGAAGTGGGAAATACTTTTCAATTTCCATATTTTTGTTATCTCTTATTTATTGTGAAACCAAGATCAATTTATAATGATGCATACAACAGCTTGTTAAGTTGTACTTGTGTCATTTTAAAATTTGTATTTGGCGACCTATGGTATAGGTGATAACAGGCATGGCTTAACCAAAAAAAATATAGCTGTTGTCTGGCTAGAATGTTAAACTAAGGTCTCTGGCTTCTAGCCCATTTAAAATTTGGATTGGTATGCCTGTTAGGGGTTGGACTACATGACCTTCTGTGATGAGAGTATATTGAAATCTCTCAGAATTCACATTTCCATCTAGAATCTACTTTCTAACATTCCTGCTGTGTATAGGCTTCTGGTTGAAAAAGGCTTTCCTGTAGTGAAGGAGACAAAGCTGGAACAGTAAGGAAAACCTGTTTGGTGGTGACAGCTACTGGGAAATTAATATAGTGACTTCCTTGGGAGGAGGAAGCCTCTCAGAGATGTTCAGATAGAAATTAGATGGTTACTTGTAAAATACATTATGGAAGGGATTCATGCTTTTGATGGGGATTGAATTAGGTGACATCTAAGATCAGTTCCAGTTCTGAGATTCTGATTCTTTAAGAGTGGGCTAAAAACTCTTAGTATTAGGCATGTCTTAAAAGTACTGCTTTATAAAACAGTTATAGAAAATGTGAAGGCAATTAGGATTTTTATAATAATTGATATATGTCTAATAAATATATTAATAGATTAGGTTTTTCAGAATTGCTTCTCTTGTCAGTCACACTTTCACTGCAGCTTGAAATGATCAACAAACCTTGCCAGTACTCTCATTCTTGTGCCTTAAGTGAATTGAATCAAAGACTGTAGAATCTATTCCTGTCATAGAATTCTGGTCCTGGGACCCACCAAGTAACGACTTCTAGGAACTCGAGCATTACTACTCCTACAGGACTCCAAAATTGTTGTATCGTCTTCCACTTGGGGGCTTGTCATGGAAAATGATTTTATTCTACCTTCCCTTCTCCCTTCCCACTTGTGATTTATGTATATAATCTGTCTTCACTTCAGTCAGGTGGAGTTCTGGTCAGGAGAAGTCCCAATTTGCAAATCTGTGAAACTAATTAATTTAATGGCTACCTGATTACCAGCACTTTGTCTCTGGCCTACTGTTTCATCATTCTCAGGTTAAAGACTGGCTTTCTAAAATCCTGTGACCATAAAATCCTGTTAACAAAAGCAACCACAGGAGGAAAGATAGGGTATTAATTTGATTCACGAGGAGGAGCTTGTCAGAAGTTGGGACTAGAGAGTTCAGAAGGGGAATAGGTTTCATTTTCCTGCACATGATTTTCTGCTTTTAATTAGGAGGAAGAAAGTTGGGGAGAAAGCGATGAAGATGATGACTCAAAAGACCAAGCCCTTCCGAAAGACCCAGAGACCTGTTTGCAGTTGAACATGGTATATCAAGAAGTTCTTCAGGAGAAGATAGCAGAAATTGACTTACTGCTGGCTCAGAATAAAGAGCAACAGGTATGGCTGTTGCTGATGGCTGGGTGCATTTCTGACTTTGCAGATGGTTCTAAACCCAAAGAAACCTTCTCCAGTCTTTTCCATAATTACCAGTGCAATTGTATCTCAAGATACCAGTCATGTGACTTAGAAAAGATCTCCACATGCCAGTAATGCCCAGCTCTGTCCAATCTCAGTCTGTTCCCAAGCTCCAGTCCTGCATCACCAGTTAGTTGCCTATTGGGTTTTTTAAACAACATGTCCAAAACAGGACTGCCCAAACTCACTAATCTTTTAGACTTCCCTGTTTCTGTCAAGGGCACTACCATTCTTCCCTTTCCACAGTTCATAATCTTGACATTTTCTTTGATTCCTCGCTCCCCCCCGTCCCATATCCAGTCAGTTATCAAACCTTACTGTTTCTGCTTTCATGATGTATGTTTCAGTTCTCACCCCTTCTCTATACCCATGCAGTTACTACCTTAGTGTAGCCCTTTATTACCTCTTGCTTAGATTATTGTGACTGCCTCCTAATTAGTCACCCTGCTTCAAGTCTCTCCCCATTTCAGTTCATCTTCCTCACAGCTGCCAAAATTATTTTCTGACCATATCATTCCCTTGTTCAATAAATTCCAGTGGCTTCCTATTTCCTCTAGGATCAACTGTAAACTCCTCTTTTAAAGCCTTTCACAACTTGGCCCCACTCTCATTATGTCATCATGTCCAACCTCATTATGTCCACTCTGCAGTCCAGCCAAAATGGCCTCTCTGTCCTTCACACTATTCTATCTCCTATCTTCATTCCTGAAATGCAACTCCCTCATCAATATGACCTTGGTGAATCCTTCTCCTCAAAGCGAAATTCAAGCATCACCTTCTAATTAATCCTTTTTTGATCTCCTCAACCACTAGTGTTGTCCTCCTGCCAAAACCACTTTGTACTGAGCTACTTCGTATATGTTTGTATTCAATCTCTTTATATTTATTTTCTGTGTACTTCTTTATGTAATTATTATCTACCCTGTTAGAATGTAAGCTCCTTAACAGCACAGATTGTTTCACTGTATTTGTATCCCCGGTACCTGGCATATGGAGTAAGTTCTAAATAAATACTGATGAATATCTTACAGGTCTCAAGAGCAATTTTGATTGCTCCCAGTGATTTCATATTAACTATTTTGAGCAATTTCCATCTATGTCTCTGTCACAGGAAGAAGTCATGTGGGATCTGGCTGGTTCCAAAACCCCGAAAACCAAAGATGGAAAGAGCCTCCCTTCAAATGTATTTGTGGGTCATTTTATGAAACCATATTTCAAGGATAAAGTCACAGGAATTGTGAGTGACTTGTGCCTTTTGTGTGGCTGTGAAAAGAATTTGGATTTTATAAATTCTTTCTTTCAGTATCACTGTTGTATGTGGATATCCATTAATTTATCTCCATTAATGAGCATGTTGAAATTCAATGTAACTCTTCATTTCACCTGAAAAATATTATACATATATGTTTTAAGTCACCTTGAAATAGTCAAGTCTTCCTAGTGTTTATGCAACTTTAGAACCTGCCATTTGTGAGTGACTTGCCTGGAGCATGTTTTACCTATAAAATCCAATCACGGTGGTGAGTGGATTGTCTGGAGTTTGGGAATCTTAGTAACAAGGAGTCAGTATTTTCATTAAAAAAAAAAATACCAAAACATTACTTAGTTGGGCTGTGGGGGGTTGGTTTAGCTAATCCAATCCTAGTGCTCTGTATTACTTCAGTGGGGCTAAATAATGGAGGCATCTTCACTAGCTTGGAAAAGTTAATCTAAGTTTGCTTTTGAGAAAAGCAGTTGCTGTTATCTCCTGTGATATTTCTAATGAAGGGGAACTGACCATTGGCTTGAGATCCTGAGTTGTGCCTGTGTTGACTCCTTAGGTTAGCACTGACATACGCTATATTTTCCAACAGGGACCTCCAGCCAATGAAGATACTCGGGAAAAGGCAACACAAGGCATCAAGTCTTTTGAAGAACTGATTGTGACCAAATGTAAGAGCTTGGGATCACTTGGGGACTGAACTAGGTTTAACCTTTCCTTTCACCTTTAGACTAATGCTGCTAGTTCTCTGCCCAGAAATTTTTCTTTGAAGCTTTAGCTCAAGCTGATTGGTGATGTGACCCTCACAGGAGACCACTGCAATTGTAGACATCCTTTTACTTGTAGCTGTCAGGTACTCTCAGCCCAGTCACATTTTTGTTCTGTTCAATTATTTTCAGTTGTGTCCAACTCTTTGGACCCCCATTTGGGGTTTTCTTGGCAAAGATGCTGATGGTCATTTCCTTTTCCAGCTCATTTTACAGATGAGGAAACTGAGGCGAATAGGGTTATATAACTTACCTAGGGTCACACAACTAGTCATTGTCTGAGTCCTGATTTGAATTCAGGAAGATAAGTCTTCCGACTTTAGGCCCAGCACTCTATCCACCGCACCACAGAGTTTCCAAGTCACATTTCTTCCTAGCCTCTAAATTCTCTTATTGCCTTTCCCATAATTACTAGAGTCATTGTGATGATGAATTTATAGCAGGACCTAGAAGAAATAAAGTAGTGTGGTGCTAGTATTATTCTCTCTTTCTCTTTTTATTTTCATTTAGTCTCTCCCTGCTTTGGTGAGGGAGGTTCATACTTTAAGAAAAGCATAATTTTGTTGTGACTCTGACCTAATGAGATAAATGGTAAAGGGCTGGGACGTCCTCACCTATTACTCATCAGCCCACCTTTTTTAAAGTCATTGCCCAAACACATAATGCTGTTTTTTTCCAGGGAAAACTTGGGAAAAGACTTTACTTAGGAAGTCGGTGATGAGTGACCATCTGCAACGTTTGCTGCAACCCAAGTTATTAAAGTAAGGTGTTTGTTTAGTTTCAAGCCAGTTTTGAATTCCCTCTCTAAATTTATCTTAGATGATCCCTTTGCTGGTCTCCAAAGGACACAAGGGAATTTGCTATTCATCTGATTCACATTTCTTGTCCCAGAATGGTTTTGGATGACTTGATATAATTAATCTTTTCAAGAAATGCTTGTGATCAACTACATTTACATTGTAGTTAAGTATAAGATAAATGTAGTGCTTGGGAAAGGAGAAAAAAATCTCATGTGTCATGTCGTAGACTCATATCTATAAAGGCCATGTTTTTAACTAGTTGGGATGACTAGATTGATGCTTTGGTCCTGTGCACACAGGCCTAGCCAACTGTTAAAGACTGTATGTTCTGTAGCATTTCAACAGTTGTTAGAAGTGTTAGTTTTTACTCTGTGCAACCCTTTGTTCGAAGTCTGGGATCAGAAAAATAATATGGTGAACGGATGTTTTTTAAGTCTAGTTTGGAAGTTGAAGTCCAAGCTGGAAGACTGACATCCCACCTTTAGTATGATTACACCTAAGGTCAAATTTACATCTCCTGTCTGTTAGTTCTTGTGACTTAGAATAGTCAAAAGTTGACTGTTGGAGTATGATCATGGAGAGGTCTTAATTTCGGCATCTCTTAGGTGTTTTGAATTGAAAATTATAGTTTACTTCAGCAAGCAGCTGCAGATTTTTACAAAGTAGTCCTTCCTCTACCCTCTCCTGGAAGAACTCTTTGACCTTATTTAATCATTGGGACACAGAGGCTAGTGGATGTAGGGGAGGCTATTCCTGCTTCAGGTATGTGTTAGACTAGACTAGTGATTCTCAAAGTTTTTGGTCTTAGGACCCTTTATCCTTTCAAAAATGTTGAGGACCCCCAAAGAGCTTTTATTTATGTGCTTTATCTATCATAGCTACAATATTAGAAATTAGAACTCATAAATTTAAAAAATTTTTATTTCAAAATTTAAATTTCATTTAGTCTCTCTAAAATAATCTGTTTTATAAATTGACTAAAATCTAAAATAACAGTAATAAACATGTTAACATAAATAACACTATATAAAAGCAGTATTTTACAAAACTAAAAAATTTTAATGAAAAGAGTACCATTGTTTTACATATTTTTGCAAATTTCTCCAATATTTGGCTTAACAGAAGACAGCTAGATTTAGCATATTTGCTTTTGCATTCAGTCCCTTAGAGTATGTTGTTTTGAGTGAACAGTATGAAGAAAATATGGCCTCACATAGGTACATGTTAGAAAAAGCAGACGCATATTAATCAGCAAATAATGTCTCAGTATTACTCTGAAAAAATTTTCACCTCCCAAACCTCCTGAAAATGTGTTGGGGACCATATTTTGGGAACAGCTTTACTAGAAGATGTGTGAGATCCTTTCCAGCTTGGAGATCACATGATTCCACAAAACACCACATGGTGGCATAAGGAAGTAACCTGTCAGAGAGGTTACAGCATAGCTTGCCAACTCCTGTATTTTAATCCCACTTCATCATATTGTCTAATTCTTCAACAGGCTTGAATACTTAAATCAAAAACTTGACAAAGTCAGTAACTCAATGGAGAAGCAGATCTTGGAGAAGCAAATAAAGAATACTGAGAAGGAAATTGAGGACATCAAGTGAGATGAGACCTTACTGTGCCTTAATTTCTTTACCTGTAAATAGTAATAGATATGCCAGAATTAATGATGTTGCCATTGTCCCCTGCTCTAGTCAGCTACCGGAAGAGTCTTTGTTGGGGGATAGACTGGATGAGCGAGATTGGGAGAAGATCTCCAACATTAATGTGAGTAGATATGATGTAATTTAAGCCACCCTAGGATCAAATACAGCCTTGTGTCATGGAGAACTAGGGAAATTTGGCAGTTTTGCTATTGGTCGATTCAGACTGTGAAAATATGCTGCCTTTTATTTGCATATGTGATACTCCTGGCCCAGTGTCACTAGAACATGAGCTTTCAATTTTTTCTTCGGTAGTGGAAGTGACATCTTCTCTTGCCTAGTGTCTCTTTTTTTAAAGAATTATTTTCACTTCATTAAATATTTCCCCATTACATGTAAAAAAATTTTGAACATTTATTTTTTTAACTTTGAGTTCCAAATTTTCTCTCTCCCAACCTTCCCTCCTTGAGAAGGCAAAGCAGTTTGATTTTGATTTTACATGTGAGATCATGCACCACACATTTTCATGCTGTTCAGTTGCAGCTTACTTTTTGTTATTCCATGTGGGTTTTTCTTGGCAAAGATACTGCAGTGTTTTGCCATTTCCTTATCCTGCTCATTTTGCAGATGAAGAACTGAATCAAGCAGGGTTAAGTGACTTGTCCAAGGTCACAGAGCTGGTCTGAGGCCAGATTTGAACTCCGGAAATTGAATCTTATTATGAGTATATATCTATATTTTCCCTTTTTGAACCAATTTAGACGTGAGGTTCAGTCATTGCCTGCCCTCCCCACTTCCCATTTTCCCTTACACTATGAAAGCTAGTCCTTGTGTGCCTCTTTTATGTGAGGTAATTTTCCCCATTCTTCTTCTTCGTTCCCCTTCCAAGGGCATCCCTCTTTCTCACTTACCCATTTTTTTTTACATCATTCCAGCATAATTGACTGACTCTCACACCCTCTTTTTCTTTAATTTAATTTTTATTAATTTGTTTGTTTTCATTTTTCAGCAATCATTTCCATAAGTTTTAAATTTTCTCCCCTTCCCTCCCCAAGATGACATGCAGTCTTATATGGATTCTACGTATACATTCTTATTAAACAGATTTTCACTTTAGTCATGTTGCATAGAAGCATTGAAACAAATGGGAGAACCCATGAGAAAAACCAAAAGAAAACATAACACAGGAGAAAATATTCTGCTTCATTCTGCAATCCAATTCCATGGTTCTTTCTCTGGATATGGATGGCATTTTCCATCAAGAGTCCTTTGGGAATATTTTAGGTCCTTGCATTGCTGTGAAGGGCTAAATCTATCAGAAACAATCCTGTGTATAATATTCTCCTTGTTCTGCTCATTTCATTCACCATCACTTCATATAAGTCTTTCCAGGCTTCTCTGAAGTCTGCCTGTTCATCATTTCTTACAATACAATAGTATTCCATTACATTCATAGATCACAACTTGCTCAGCCAATCCCCAATTGATGGACATTCCCGCAACTTCCAGTTCTTGACCACCACAAAAAGAACTCCTTTAAATGTTTTTGTACATGTGTATCCTTTTCCCATTTTTATGATCTCTTTGGAATACAGCCCCTTAGAAGTGATATTGCTGGGTCAAAGGCTATGCACATTTTTATAGCCCTTTGGGCATAGTTCCAAATTGCTCTCCAGAATGGTTGGATCAGCTCACAGCTCCACCAACAATGAATTAGTGTTCCAACTCTCCCATACCTTCTCCAACACTTATCTTCCTTTTTTGTCATGTTAGCCAATCTGATAGGTATGATGTCTGACATTCTCTTTCTACATAGAATCAATCTGTCCTAATAATAATAAAGTTCTTAGAAGATACATGTATCATCTTCCCATATGGAATGCTACACATTTTAAGTTTATTGAATACCTTATGATTCTCTTTCATGTTTACCTTTTTATGCTTCTTTTGCGTCTTGTATTTGAAGGTCAAATTTTCTATTTAGCTCGGGCCTTTTGCCTAGTCTCTTTCTTTACTCATAACATGCATTTATTAAATAACTATATAGAACCACATTTTTTGCCTGTGTTGTTGGAATACAATGTGGATTTTTCTTTGTGCTGAGCTAAACAACTTATGTAGTGATTAACTCTGCAACAGACACTTGTACTTATTAATACCATACTGTAGACTGAGATAGTAGTCCTCTGAAAAGAAACAAAAACTATATCTATGTTAACCTCCTTTTTATTATTCCAAGTACCATGTGCATAAGTGTTAATGGCATAAAGATTAATTTGGCCTTGTTATACAAAGAGTCTTTCTGTTTTGGTGTAGTTTGAAGGCAGCCGAAGTGCTGATGAGATTAGGAAATTCTGGCAGAACTGTGAACACCCAAGCATCAACAAGCAAGCATGGGTTGAGGAAGAGACCAAACGTCTAAAAGAGATTGCAGCAAAATACAATTACTTGGAGTGGCAGAAGATTGCGGCAGAGCTGGGGGTAAGGCCTTTGACATTGTGGTCCCAGCTGACCAGGCTACCATAGTTATTTCTCTGGAGAATTCAGAGGGCTGGTCCTTAGGGGAAAAGAAGTTTTCTGCTGTGTTGTTGACCTTCCACCATATTGCTCATTTACTATGTGCTCCAGGTTGCTAGGATAATGACTATTCAATGGAATAGAAAAATTTCCCCAAAGCTGGCCTATTCTTATGGGGGTAGTGCATATGCTGTTCTCTTCACTATGGGAAAAGTATAGACCTCCTGTTCCCAGACACTGATATAGTGCACGTGCCACTTTGCCCTCAGGGAAAATGTATACTTTTTATTTTTTATTCTTAAAGCCAGAGGGTTTTCTTTTTTAATTAAATGTTTTTTTTTCAATTAACAAAAATAATTTTCTCTCCATTCTACCTTTTCCATCATTAAGGGGAAAAACTCTTAGTAACAAAATATTCATAGTCATGCAAAACAAATTCCCACATTTGCCATGTCTAGTCAGCAAGTAAACTAGCATTTACTAAACACCTACTGTATACAAGGCACTGTGCTAAGTGCTTGGGATACAAAGAAAAGATAAAAAAAATATATCCAATGTAAATATATTAAGTACTTTTTAAGATATCTTCAGCATCCTGAGTCTGTCATCTCTGGTGGGACGTATATAGCAATCACATGGTTCTTCATCAGAGCTCTAGAATCATGGTCGTTGTGTGGTTATTTGTTTACCGTAATTTATCTAGCTGTTGTTCAGTTGATGGGCATCACCTTAGTTCCTAGTTCTTTGTTACTACAAAAGAGCTACTTGTAAATATATTTGAAGACCTGGGCGCTTTTCCTCTTTCTTTGATCTTTATGGGACATATAGTCATCTAAGTAGGTTAAAGGGTATTCACAGTTTATTTACTACTTGGGCATAATTCCAAACTATTAAAGCCAGCATCGTGTTCATCGTGCTAGCGAGCCTTCAGTGTTAGATGCTATCTGTCCAATCAAGCACAGGGCATATCAGCCTGGAAAAAGTCCTTTGTCTTTGAATGATTTCTATAATGCTGCCTGAGACCAGCCACCCTGCCTTAGTTATTTCATTTGTCCCGGAAATGCAGTGACCCAGGAAGAAGGAGCTTTCATCCATTAAGGGCAGAAGAAGAGGCAAGCACCTAAAATTGCACCAGGATGACTTAGGTTAAACGTTAGGAAGATATTCATGCTAAGAATTGTGCAATTTTGCAACAGTAAGTGCAGCATCAGAGAAGGTTATAATGACTTCCTTACCCTAAAAATTTATGATCAGTTTATATTTTTACCACTAGAGGGCAGCCGTATGTGATTTGGGTTAAGGGCAGTTTGGCTGTGAGAACATTCAGCTGATGATTATGAACTAGTAAGTTTAAACTTAGTGAGTAGGAGTAATCTTTTTCTTTAATAGTCAAGGGATTGTCCACCCTTAGAAGTGAAACACTTACAGGTGGAGAGATTGTATTCACTTTACCTACCCTATTAATTTTCAGTCAGTCAGTAAGCATTTATTAGACCAAGTACTGGGGATACAGATACAAAAATGAGACAGCTTTTGCCCTCAAGAAGCTTATGTTCTACTGTGGGGATACATGTTAACAAATAAGCAAACACAGCATATAAACACATATATAAGTATAAGTACATGTAAATATAGGAAATAAATACATATTGATTTTGCCAAGGGGTTGGAGGGTGAGAGTAATGAGAATCAATAAGGACCTCTTGAAGGGAGCTGAGAGTTCCAAGAGATAAAAATGAGACAGCGCATTCCCAGCATGCAGAGGTACTGATGTTGGAGGTAATGGAATGTCATATAAAAGGAAACAGCAATTAACCAGTTTGGTGAAAGCAGAGAGTACTTGGGAAGTATACTATGTGATCAGCCTGGAAGGGGAGAGACTGGAGTGAGACCGAAGAGGTTTGTAAATGCTAAGCAGCGGAGTTTGTATTAAATATGTGAATATGTACAAGGTTCAAAATGCTAAGTAGTAGAAATTAGTAAAAGCTTACAGTAGGAAGAATAGTGGCTCGGTATAAAGGAATGGGTTGTTAATTTCTGTTCTTCAAAGACCTTAGAGAATCTATTTTCAGCACTCTTCACATGGAGTTCATGAGGAGTACTATAAGTAGTGTACCTGTAAAATTCCAATAAACTCCACAGACTTAGACACACACATTGTTCTTCTCTGAATTAGAAGGTTTGCAAAAAAAAATACAGATGCAAGTAATGTTAGACATTCCTTATAAAAATTCTAAAGGTCTACACAGAGGTGTAGGGGCAGAAAAATTCTTCGTGTTGAAAATTTACTCACTTAAAGGAAAGGCATGCAGAAGTTAGGAAGTAATCAATTTTAAGGAAACATCCTTTTGTTGGCATCCGATGGAGATAAAAAATTTTTACATTCATTTATGAGGTTTGTTTAAAAACTGATTCATGATAATTGCATTCTGGTACTCACAGACTACAAAAAGGAAATTACAACTTAACCAGAAAGGCCCAAATTCAAAAGAAAGGACACAAATAATATACAAAGGAATATCAAACAAATCCTCCTCAGAGGTGCTTAAAACTGCTAGGTATCAGCCACTAGGGCTTTTAAGCAAATTAGATACTTATTAAGGAGATCATGGTATCAGCTAGAAGTTTGAGATTATTTACTTTGGAAAGAAATAAAGTTTTAGATTGCTTTTAAAGGGTCATGTGACATACAACATCTCCTATAGTTTTAACCTAAAAGTGTTAAGGATTCTGCTCTTTTAATTTGTTCTGTGGTATTAGTCTTTTGTGACCTGTTGGATATTAATATTTTATCAGAAATTTCAAAAGTTAACACAGCCAAAGTAGTCGCCACCCTCCTAGTGATGAGGCTCTGTACTTGTACAAGTTTTCAGTCTGTTACTAGTAGCATGCTCAAAGCTTGGTAGAAGTCATCAGACTTTGTGCCCTCTCCTGGCTAGCTTTCAAAAACCCAGTGTTACTTCCACACCCTGAGGGGGCATTAGAAAACTTTCCTACATGCAATTTAAGATATGCTACATTCTTAAGTGATTTTTTTTTTTTGTTCTCTTCTCCTCCCCCCCCCCCCCCATTCCTGGGAATACATCTCCAGTTTTAGAATGGCAGTTGCTGATTAAATATGATTAGATGTATAGAAGTCACAGTATGACTTCTCAGGAAATTTTCCATCATTTCTCAGTAACCAGGTCTAGTTAATTATTCCTTCACTGAGTCTTCTCTCCTTCTACAACTGTCTTGTCAGTCACACCAAACTTAGTGTTAAGAGCTCTTGAGAATTGGTGCAGGCAGTTTAAAGGAGGGGATGCTATATATGCTTTCCTCTTAAATTCATAAGTTCCTCTTCATTTTCTGTTTGGGTTCCTTCAAAAGACCAACCGAAGTGCCTTCCAGTGTCTACAAATATACCAACAATATAACAAAGACTTGAAGCGAAAGGAATGGACCAAAGAAGAAGACCACATGCTCACCCAACTAGTTGAGGAAATGAGAGTTGGAAGCCACATCCCTTATCGGAAGAGTAAGTCTGTTACTTCTCATATTCTCCCGTTCTACTTCTCAAGGTAGCACTCTGTAGAATATCTGTGATTGGGGACATTGGGTTAATAAGAGTCTTAAATGTTGCATCCTGACATAGATGCCTCCTTTATTTGACATAAATGTTCCTTATCAGTATTGTTCTTTTACTAATTGAGTTCTTATGAGAAGTACGTAAATGACATACATTTTGGAGACATTTGTTGTGTGAATGAGTAAATGAAAAATGTGCATATACAAAAGTTACATATTTTAATAAGTAAATTGCATTTAGCCATCAGTCTAGAAATATGCTTTTCAGAATTTGTTTCAAAAGGCTCTTGTTTCCTAGTTGTCTACTACATGGAGGGTAGAGATTCAATGCAGTTGATCTATCGTTGGACCAAGAGCCTAAATCCTAGTTTGAAAAAAGGATTCTGGACCCCAGAAGAAGATGCTGTAAGCTTGCCTTTACCCTATTTTCTATTGTCTATATCCATCACCTCCTCATGTTTCAACTATATACATATGCTTTTTGTGCAGAAAAAATATTTAGGCCAGTATGCTGATTCTATCCATGATGCCAGGGGACTTTTTGTGGCAAAGCTTGATTGTCCTCCGTAGAGTTATGCTTAGAGTGTTTAAGTCAGAAGCGTCAGAAACATTGCCCTCAGGCCATATGTAACTCACAAGACACTTGAGTGCAGCCCAAACCAGATTAAAGTGTAATTGGAACATACTTAACAAAAGAGATAGCAACATAATAAAACATAGATAATGTTAAGGTGTAATTTTCTAAGTCAGTGTGTGCAGGGATCCTGGTATATGGTTTAGTGGCCCTTGTTTCTATTGAAGTTTGACACCACTGGTCTAAGTAGTTAATTCTATCTTTGCTGCTGTTTCTGGCTTCTGAGGGCTTTTCTAAACCACTTTCCATCGATCTGAAAACTGAATGTAGGCAGATTGGGAGTTTGCTTTTTGATTTATGTATTCCTATTCACAGAAATTACTCCAAGCTGTTGCCAAATATGGAGAACGTGATTGGTTTAAAATTCGGGAAGAGGTACCAGGTAGGAGTGATGCCCAGTGTCGAGATCGGTGAGTTGGACTGAACTCTGTAGCAAATTCAGTCTACCTGTTGTTGGTTCATTTAAAAATGTTTCAAGAGAGTAGGTGTAAAGAGAAGATGGCTGCCATTGGAGGCCTTGTGTACCCCTTAGTCCACAGGAAAAGTTGGGCACTTGGCATTCCTAAAGGTAGCCATTGCTATTTATTTTCTTTTAACTTGCATCCTTGGAACTAGATATGGAGCCAACTAAGGGACAGCTTTCTGTCTCACTTCAGAACACCAACCTCCTTAGCTCAGCTGTTTACTAAGGTTAAGGTCACAGACTGACTGGAGAGGTGACTTTAGAATTCATTTCTTTATGGGATGTTTTTGGGGCAAATTGCACTGTTGTTAATTGGATTGAGAACAGTATTTCAAGGTAACTTGGCAGTATAGTCTCAGCATTGAGCAAAATGGCTCCCACGTAAAAATTGGGTAATCATTCCTTGCTCTCTCCCTTGGCAGAGCAAGTGAGACCATCTGTCTGAAACTGCTTCAGGTTTCTCCAAAGGAATTAACTTTTTAAACTCAAGTTATTCGTTACCTTCTTTCCCTTTCATTAATCCTTAGAAATTTAATGTGATATACATCTGTTCCAGGCTGATTCACATTACTTTTCATCCCAGAGTTTGTTCCAAACTAGCCTGCTTGCCACTCCCAGTATACCACACTGCATCTTTCTTCTTCATGTTTTTGTGCAGACTGCCCCCCACCATGCCTGGAAAATACATTCTTTCCTCATTTAGAATCCTTAGATTCCTTCAGAGCTCAGTTCAAATGTTGCCTCTTATAGGAAGCCTAATTGGTTCTCTCCTGGTTGCTGGTGATCACCTATTGTTAATTATACTTTGTATGTATTTAACTTAATTTTCCATGTATATGTTTCCTGCCCCTCCATCCCACCCACAATAAAAATGAATGCAAGCTCTTTGAAGACAGAGATTATTGTATGTTTGTCTTAGTATCTCTGGCTCTAAATGCAATTTTTGGCACATAGCAGGTCCTGGGAACTATTGTCTCCAAAGCCCCAGGTCACTCCTCTTCCTTCCTCAGCAAGTTGGGTACCTAACTCACAATTTTTCTGTCTTCCCCAACTCTAGTCCTCATACCTGGGCCCTTCGGCATATGTATTAACTGCCCCTCAAATACTTTCACCACTCAGTTCCTCAACCTCAGTCACTTTCCATGATATCCACCTTGCCTCAGCCACTTATCTGACTCTAATCTATATGCTTTTCATCTTTCCCACTGCCTTACCTTACCAAACTCTACCCTTCATGCAGACCCTCACTCCTCATTTCTCCTCTAGGTCTTCTCCCCTGCACTAACCACTCTGACCCTTTTTTCCTGTTTTAATCCCTTGGTGAATCAGTTCAGCTCTGCGCTGTCCTCTTTTCTTGAGTCCTTGTCCCCTTATCATATTGTGATTAGAGTGTTGAATTTCAGTTCTGCATTTCCAACTTCTTTTCAGACAAATCAGATTGACTGTCCAGAAGACATCTTAAACTCGACATGTTCAATTATCTTTCTTCCTAACTTTACCCCTCCCTGCCTTCCCTGTTATTGTTGAGGGCCATGTATTCTCCTAGTCTCTTAGAGTCATAGCCTGGTTATCATCCTAGACTCCTCCCTTTCACACTGCATAGCCAAGCTATTGCCAAGGCCTATAGATTGCACCTTTGCAACATCTCTCCATCATGCTTCCCTCTCTCTTACACTGCCACCACTCTAGTGCAGTCTCTCATCACCTCATGCCTGGACTATTGCGGTAGGCTGCTGATAGATCTGACTGCCTCAAGTCTCTCCCCAAGCTAATTCATCTTCCGTTCAGCCACCAAAGTGATTCTCCTAAAGTGTAAGTCTGTTCTTCTCTCTGTCTTTTTCTCCCTCTCTCTCTCCCTCCCCTTCTCTCTTTCTCCCCCAGCCCTCCCTTCCCCATTCTGGGAAGTCTAGTGGCTCCCTATCATTTCCAGGATCCAATACAAAATGCTCTATTTGACATTTAAAGCACTTTTTAACCTAGAACCAGCTTCTACCTTTCAGTCTTTGTAGACCTTCCACATATTCTTCAATGCAGTGACATTGGCCTCCTTGCTTTTCCCACGAACAAGACACGCCCATCTTTTGGATCTAGGCATTTTCTCTGGTTGTCTTCCCTGCTGGGTACACTCTTTCCTCATATTTGCCCCTTTACTTTCCTGGCTTCCTTTAGACCCAAAGAAAATTCTCTTTTCTGTAGGAAACCTCTTCCAACACCTCTTAACTCTAGCACTTTCCCTTTTAATTATTTTCTATTTATTCTGAACAGAGTTACATATATCCTACATATTTATTTGCTTGTTGCCTCCTTTATTAGATCAAAACTCCTTGAGGAGAGGGACTCTTTCCATATGCCCTGTTCTTAGCACATGACCTGGCATATAATAGGCACTTAACGTTTATTGACTGACTTAAGTGCATCTCTTTTTAGGCTCTCTTTCACAGTTGCTTGGAACATGATACTAGTGATGGTCATGGGTTTGTTTTATATTCTAATGAATTTTTCTCCCTATGCCCAAATTGCAACCTTAAACTCAGCCTCAGAGTTGAATACCTGACTCATCAAATTTCTCCCATGTGCTGCTGATCACATGCAGGATGAGAGAATGTAGATGTGTCGTTGAAATTCGTTCCCTTTGCTGTGACAGTACTTTAAAAAGATTGTGGTGGGTCAGGAAAGATACAGCATTCAGGTAGGTCTTATTTCCTGAGATCTAGGTTTTTACTGAAGAAATTTTAACCAAGAATAATGCATTGAAGAAAAACATAATCCTAAGAGAGAATAAAGGAAGAAAATAGAACTTGTGCTCCTTTCAGACATAACCACCTTATAGAAAATGAGGAGTAGGAGCAAACAGCTATTTTAGCTTCTAAAATGTCCATTATCTGCCTTTTACTTTTAGATACCTAAGAAGATTACATTTTAGCTTAAAGAAAGGAAGGTGGAATGAAAAGGAAGAAGAAAAGTTAGTTGAATTAATAGAAAAATATGGTGCTGGTAAGTTAGTACTCATGTATTCTCTTTCCTTAGCTAACAAGTTTGAATTCATTTCCACTTGCATGAAAAGGTCGGAAAAAGTTATGGTAATGACAAGGCTTCAAATCAAGAAACATCTCATTTTGCAGCATGTCCTGTTTGTCATTTTACGTGCCAAAGTTCTCATTTCCTATTAGAGGATGGAGGTTCAGCTGTTAGGCATGTAATTTCAAATCAGTTCAATTAAATTCATCAAATTCTGCTTTCTGCAAGCTTTGTGTTATTCACTAAGGGATACAGAGATCAACACAGACATGGTCCTTGCTCTGTCATCTTATGAGATGGGGAATTCTAGATATGAAATATTGGTCACAGCAGGTACACCAAAGCCACTTCTAGGCTACAGATGATATTCATTAATGATTTGGGAGCTGTTTACCTCTCCCTAATTCTGTAATTGCCAGAACTTGGGTGAAAGGTGAAATTCTTAAAGGAGAAGATTCCCCCTTTTGTCCCCCAGAAGATTGGTCACTAAATCTAGTCTCTACTTCACTTGAGCTTCTCTAGTCAAATTGTTGTACATGTAACTGACAGAATACAGCTTAACTGTTCCTTAAGAGGCTCTAAAATAGCCACTTTCTAATGTTTCAGAAAGCATAAAGCCACTTACTGGAAAGTTATGCTTCGAGTGTAGATTTTTTTTTGCTCTGGTCTGTAAGCCCTAGGCCCTCAAGAAAGATTTTCTGTGTTGTTTTCTTTGATGTTGTTAGGTCACTGGGCAAAGATAGCCTCTGAGTTGCCTCATCGGACAGGCTCCCAATGTCTGAGCAAATGGAAAGCCTTGATTAGGGTAAGGTGTGGGAGTTGTTTGTTTGTTTGTTTTTTTAATATCTTCCTTTGCCATGACCTAGAAGCACATCGTCTGACAGAGAAGTCTTTAGAGCCAGAAGGGACCTTAGGCAATGTCCAGGAAGGAACTGGTGGAGAGTCTTTAGTCAAAGAGCTTTTCCTTGCAGAGAAAAGGCTTCTAAACTCTGCTGATTCATAAGCAAAAGAGTCTTTGTGTAGGCCAAAACCCTTTTGGGGTTTTTAGCTTGGCTTTGAGCTGGAATGTGCTGTCTTGCCTCTTCACAAGCCTCCCAAGTAGCATAGCACTGACATTGTTGCTTTGTAAGAGGGGCTGTCTGTCCAGAACCAGTCTTGATGGAGTCTTCTCTGAGGAGATCCTTCACTCCTTGAAGTCCCCTTTTGTTTGAGCCCATTTATAGAATTAGACTTTACTGTTATTTCTTAGGAAACGAGGAAGGAATAGAGACTGGAAAAAGGTAGAAGCCAACCCTTTCCTTCCCCACAGAAAAAGAAGCCCCGAAAACGGCAGAAGTACCGAAAGAAATACAGGTCCAGCTCCTCCAGCAGTAGCAGTAGCAGCAGTGAGGATGCTGAACAGGAGTGGCATAATGACCTGGAGAAGGAGAGACATGCTAAAAAGGCACCAGAGGCATGCCAGTATGTAGTGCCCAGCATAGACATGTGGATTCCCACCAGGCAGAGTCATGCTGCACTGTGGAAGGATCCAGGAGAGGGCTATTCCAGACCCTCCACTCTGTCCCCCTGCCTTTCCAAAGCATCTGTGACCTCCAGAGTAGCCCCCAAAGAAGGCAGCAAGGCAATTCCCAAAGTAGCAGTGGCGCTGAGAAGGGACCCTGACTGGGACAAAGACACTTTGGACCACAGCACTGTCCCTGTGGACACTGAGTGCACACGTTCAGCTGATGAAGGTCTGGAGAAGCTGCAAGAAGAAGAATCAGAAGAGGTGAGCCATGTGACCAACCTTCAGAGGTAACTGAATACAGAGCGTGTAGAAGTGAGAAAGGGCTTTTCATATTCCTTGACAATTACTGACCCTTGAGTTTAGACTGAGTATTTACTGAATGTGATATTCTTCTTGTAGCTTAGTAGAGAATGTAGCCAGTGTGTCCTCCGGGATATGGAGTCAAACTTCAGAATATAATGCAAATTTTATGTACATAGTACAGTAGTGTCTGGGAAAGTCTTACCTTTCTGGGAAGGAAAAAGTATTCACTACAATACAGTGAATGAAGGGGTTTTCAGTTGGTAAATAGAGCTAGCTACTGTTTTTTTCACCTCATCATGTTCATTTGCTTTATGGATCAGGCCTCCACACCTGGAAAGCGTGTCCTAAAAGTTACCCCAAATGATGTGAAGACAGTGATAAGGATGAATACTTGTTTGGAATACCAGAAACTGGTAAGATGCCTTGTGTAATTTGATTTTTTTTCTTTTCCTGAGGACAACTAGTCTTTATATTGCTCAGTTTCTACCAGCCTCCCCCTTCTTTCCAGTCATAACCATGACAAAGAATATACAGCCTATGTTGATTTCATTGCTTTCCTCCATTTGAGTGTCCTTTGAAGGCTCTCTCCTCTTTTGGATCTATCCTGTGCTTGGACAGATTTTTTTTCCCAGGGGTTTCCCATTTGTATAAAAAGGATGGGAGTGGACAGTAAGACCACTTTGTGATATAGGAAAAAGGGTGAGGAAAGCAGAAATTGGGAGTGGAAATTATCTTTTGGATATCAAATACCACCACCATCATTTGGGCCTAGAGGCACATGTTCTATCACAGATTACTATCTCTCCTCCAACTCCAGCATTTCTCATCAATACCATTCCCTTTATTCTGGCCAAGTCTCTGTCTCTGGCAGCTGAGAGTAGATGGCTACACGGCAGGTGTCTGCTGACCAAATTGGGGGTGGTCAGAGTAAAGTGGGAACCAATTCCCCACCTTATTCTCCTGACTGTGACTGAAGTCCATATTTGGAACTTACCTCAGTTAAAAGAATCACACTGGAGGTTTGGGGAAAATGTCTTATATTGTATGTGTTCAAAAAGTACTTCCAAGGAGTGCTTGTGAGATCTTATTGTGAGATAATCCTAAGAACCCCTTACCCTCATTTCCTGCTTCATAGAAAGAGAGGCTGAAGAAGACCCATCTGTTCACCTCATCTCTGGTATCCAAAATCAACAGTGGAATGGCCATAGAAAAAGTAGTACAGGTATGTTCCAAAACTTTTCTGAATAGACAGCGGCAACAGAAGATTAACATACAGAGGAAGAGGTTGGACCGCAAGCTCTTGATGGCTGTGACGCCCTGGGTGGGCGACATCACCATCCGTTGTTGGCGTTCCCAGAAGGCTGTGACAGTGCAGACTCGAGGTACCACATAGGGGTAAGGGAGCAGGGGGGAGTCAAGGGTTTCCTTCTCCAGGCCTTGTGTCCAGGACAAGAGGAATGGAATCAAATAGTACATATCTTTTGGACTGGCGCTTACAGGAATCAGGATTAGTGAATTAGTTGATCTGAGGAGAGAACTATTTTTAAGAGAATACACATTTTTCTCATTTTCCAAAAATGTTTTAAAGAAAATTAAAATTTTTGGGAAAAGCCCCAAAGCATGAAAGAGGAAAAAACAAATTAAATTCCTAGGTGATCAGAGTAGTGAGAATGCTTGAAATCATATCATGTGCAGAATGTTCATAGGGTCATAGGATTTGGAGCAGGAATGGGACAGAATGTCTGATCCAGAGGTTCTCCGAATTTGATCCCCAAAACCTTTTCAGGGGGTTCACAAGGCTAAAACCATTTTCATAATAATACTAAGATGTTTTCATTTCTAATACAATAAATATTGATAGATACAACCCACGTAAACGAAAGTGTGGGGGAGGGAGCATGTCCTCAATAATTTTTAGGAATGTGAAGGGGTCCTGAGACCTAAAAGTTTGAGAACTATTGATCAAGTCCAATCTTTTCGTTTTAGAGATAGGAAAGTGAATCTCAGAGATGTTAAGTGACTGACCTAACATGAAACAGCTAGTAAGTAGATGAAATTGGACACATTTATGGTGAGAGGAGAATTGTATGGTGGTGTAGAAGATATTTACTAGTTATAGTTGCCTTTAAAATTTTGAAGGACTGTCACATGTAAGAGAGGTTAGTTTCAGAGAACAGAATGGGACCAGCAGAAGACCCAGGGAAGCAGATTTTACCTCAACAGAAGGAAGTAATCTAACTGTCCAAAAGTGGAGCAGACTCCTTTGTGAAGTAACAAGTATGAAGTAGAAATTCTAGTCACTGGGAGGGTTTAAAAAAAGTCTAGCTACCAGGTATGCTCATACAGAGTATTTTTCCTGCACTAGGTGGGAGCCTGAACTTAATGGCTTCTAAGGTATCCTCATACTAAAAGACTGGTTCTTTGTGCATCCTGTTTCACTGCAATAGGAGCTTAGAGAAGACAGTAAAGTCTTTCAGATATGTGAATATCCTCATTGGCTCTAAAGCCTGTGACCCTGCTTTGTACTATATGCGTGCCTGAAAGAGTAAAAGAAGAAACATTTAGTAACAACTGAGGTGCAGAGCACTGTGCTGAGCACTGAGGTATAAGCACAGGAGCAAGGTCATCACTCTTGGACATTCTGAATGGGCCAGGAGGGGACACAGCAAACAAAGCTTCAGCTGCTGGTCTGGTGGAAAGGCCCTGTGGTCCTCAGAGCACAGCAGCAAAGTGCATCATAAGACCTCTTCTTATATTTCCACGGTAAAACCTTTCTTTCTGGTGGTTAGCCTATGACAACGCCAAGGACTTTGGTCATGAGCACTTTCTTTTCCAAGCCTTTAAGTCACAGTGGCTGCTGAGGAGGCAGTGGCTACAGCCCTTATAGAAACTGTGGCCGTAGTTGATTGATCTAGGTTGATTCTCTGGATAATGGCTGCCAGGATTGGGATGGAAGTAGGTCCAGTGTTCTGAGGGTGCTGCTTAATGTAGTGATCAGTTTATTTTTTTTTAATATAAAATGAATATCGCAAAAGAGGGGCCTGTCAGTGGTTATTTTAGCTGGATTTAACTTCCTCAAGGGTAGAGACTTTGTCTCAATCTTTGTGTCTCCTGTACCTGGCACAGTGCCCCTATGCATAATAATTTGTTGATGAGATAAGAATCCTTGAAGAGTATTATTTGCATGTCATCTTTTCCATCAGCACTTATATTAAAGGAAGGTTAATGGTGATTGACAGCATCTTATCTTAATTTAGGGGTCTAATATTCCCTTTCTTTACCTTTGCCATCCTTTGCTGATCTCAGCTTGGTGGGGAGCCAGAGTTGGAAATCTGTGGGAGGTGCGAATGACTGTGACAGGTCCACAGTTTGATGATTCTTGGTCTCTTCAAGTCTTAGGGCTCTAGCATTCCTCTCTTTCCCTCCTTCTAAAGCTAAGACCCCACTTGAACCTCCTGCCTTAGTCAGAGTCAGAGTCCCTAGAGGTTGTTGAAGGAGAGAGGTTTTGTGTCTGGAGTTATTTTTTACATTGGATTTTTTTCCTTTCCACAGCAGAAGCCATCATGACAAAGTTGCAGACTATCCATATGACAAGTACACCTGTGTTTACATTGTTTATTCAGGTAAGCAGAGATTGGCTTTGCTCTGATGAGGTTTTGAAGTTTACACTAAATCTGTTCTCTAATGGAACCGTTTTTTAAAGTGATCTGATGCATAGTTGAAAACTTTAGAGGTCCCACCACTCTTACTATTTAATGCCTCAATGCTGGGTCTGCAATTTCTGTAGTTCCCAACCACTGTCATGTAAGGGGTGCCTGTAGGGAACCCAGATAGGCCTAAAGTTTAATCTTGAAAGACAAGAGGAAAATAAGAGGAAGGGGGATGGGGGGGTGGGAAGTAGTAGTTCAGGGATTTTGTACTAGTGGGATACTGCTACCAGAAATTGTCAGAAGTGATGTCCCTAGGACTCATGTCTTAATACCATGAAAACGTAAATGAAAATGAAAGCAAAGATGAATGAAGTCAGGAATCTAAATCCAAGTTGGATATAATGGAGCATCTGTGAAATGTAGGTGCATTCCACCCAGAGACTCCAGATGACTCTGGGTTCTCATTTTGGATACTTTCTCCTCTCTTAGGTTCCTGGCATCACTTTTCCCCAGGTCATCTTCCTGTTTGAACATTCTTTGGTTCATTTTGCTGGGTCATCCTTTATCTTCTTCTCCCTAAGTATGGGTGTCCCTCAGGCTTTTGGCCTGGACCCCCTTCTCTCCTTTTTCCATATTCTTTCCCTTTGCCATCTCATCTGTTCCCTTGGCCTCATTTATCATCCCTATTCGCATGACTCCAAGATTTATATATTTAGACTTAATCTTTATCCTGAACTTCAGTTTCACTTGAACTTGAATATTTCAGAATTTCAAATTCAGCATGTCCAAAAACCAAACTCATCATCTCCCCAAACCTACCCTTCCTCCAAGCTTTTGTCTTCCTGGTGAGAGTTCCAATCTCCTTTCCTCTTATCCAAGTATATCACCTTGGATTGATCTTCAGTTTTTCTTTCTCTGGGGCAGTATGGCATAATGCATAGTGCTCAACTTGGATTCACGAAGAGTTGGGTTCAAATCCTACCTGACAGCAAGCAGCTGTGTGACCCTGGTCAGCTTAGTTGACCTTCCTGAGCTTCATCTCTCTTCTAGACTATTGTAATGGCTTCCTAATTGGTGTCCTTGAATTCATTCTCTTCTCCCTTATTTATTTGACATACAACTGTCAAAATCGTCTTACTAAGGTATCCGTTTGATTGTGTTAGCCCCATGCTCAAAAAAAGGTAAGTGGTTCCCTATTGTTTCTAGGTTAAAATACAGTCTCCCCCAGTCTAGTCTTCAGACCCTGCACAGTCTGGCTCTAATCTAGATCTGTCTCCTGTTTTACATTATTCTCCTTCACACACTTGTGTTCCACAGTAACTGGACTACTACCAGTTACTTCCCAAACTGGACATTCCATCCCCAGCTGCCATGCCTTTGCCCACATCGTGCTTTGTGCCTGGAATTCACTCTTCATTTCTCTTCCTCAAGATCCTTACTTTCTCTCTAGGGTCAATTTAGCTCCCACCTCAGGGAAGCCTTCCTTGCATTCCCTAGGTGTTGATGCCCTCTCCATCCTCAAATTACCATGTATTTCCTCATTTGTATGTGTTTATTTCTGACTCTTCCCCACTGCCCCAAATATAAACTCCTTCAGGGCAGATCCCATTTTTTCTTTGTCCTGTGCATCTAGTATTTTGCCTTGCCAACAGTAGGAACTTAATTTTTTTTTAATTGAATTTAGTTGAGTTACTCTTCTGTATAAAAATGAAGGGAAAATGCAAGACAGCTTTTGTAAACTTTTTTTTTAGTTAACTTTTCAATCTTCAATTTTTTTTCTCTCCCCCTACCCCATCCTTCTCCCAAAAAAACTTGGAAGAAAAAACTCATAACAAATAAGTGTAGTCAAGCAAAGCATTCGCATATTGGTTGTGTAAACCCCTTTTCATGATCTCTCCCCCAGCCCCAGCTTAAGCCCAGCTTCAAGTTTTTTTTCCTTATTATTACACCGTTTTTATTCCTTTCTTTTCCCTCTCCCCTTTGCTCTCCTGTTCATGTTTATACCAAATTCTTTGTGTATGTGTGTGTTCTATTCCCCTTTGACCAGTTTAAATGAAAGGGAGCTGCAAGTGTCATTTGCACCCCCCACCTCATCCTCATTCGTATAAACTTTTACTTGTACACCCTCATAATGGGAGATGAATTTCTCTATCTTTCCCTCCCCCTTTTCCCCTAATGTATCCTTTTTTACTTCCTTTTCCTTTCTTGTTTTAAGATCATCAAAACCACTCCCATGTCCTTGACTCCCTCTCTGAATTCTACAGACATTACAGTTTCTCAGTGGCATTTCCCCATTAGAATTCAGATACTTCATCCTCATAAAGTCTTATCCAGTTGTTCACTTGTTTATGATTTACTTGATTCATTTTTGAAATTTCTACCCAGCTCTGGTCTTTTCATCAGTAATGCTCACATGTTGTCTGTTTTGTTAAAGCTGTGTTCTCTCCCCACCCCCATAGTGTTATATTCAGTTTTAAGTCATAAGTTGTTCTTGGATGTAGGCCTATACCTTTAACTTTTTGGAACTTTCACTTTACTCTCTTGTTCTAATATGTCCAGTCAGTTTTCTTCCATGATTTCTTGAAATCTGATGTCTTGGTTCTTTTTGATCATAGCTTTCAGGTAATTGATTCATTGATGCTTAAATTCCAGATCACTTGTTTTTGATATGAAGTACATTATGTTTTCTTCTATTTTTTCAGTCTTTGACTTTGTTTTAATATTTCTTATTGTCTCGTGGAGTCATTAACTTTTGTTTAGTACATTCTAATTTTCAGGCAGTCTGTTATTTGGGTGAGGTTTTATACCTCTTTTGCGAAGCTATTAATTATCCTTCCAAGTCTTTCTTCTGTAGTTATTTATTTTTTCTATTTTTTTCCTCTAGAAGTCTTCCTTCATTTATAATATTTTTAATTCTTAATTTTGTGGGTTTTTTTCTTTGAAGCTTTGCTTGTAGGTGTTTTGGAATTATTCTTTTGGGTTTGTTTCTTGGCCATCCCTCCTGGCATCATAATAATATCTTATATTTTTTGTTGTTGTTCTTAACTCATTCTTCTATCCTTTCTTCCTGGATTTAGTTTTTGTGTTAAAGCTAGGCTTCTCCAAACTTCTGGTGAGACTGGCATTGCCTTTTATTGCTTTGTCACATCTTATCTGATGTCCTTTGGCTGGCATCAGAGCAATAGCATTTTGTCCCTCCTCTATTCTCAGGGTCTGGCTTCAGGATCTCCTTTCTTTGGTTCAAGAGACAGTGCTTTGGCCATCTTCTGCACCCAAAGTCTGGCTAGTAGCAGCACCTCAGTCCCTGCATCCAGGAGCTGAGTCTGAGATCTCAGTCTCCTCTCTAGGGTCAGAGAGACAGTGCTGAGGCCCTGTTGTGCTTCCTGCATCTGACTGTGATCCCAGCCCACTCCTCTTCCATAGTGCCTGCTCTGATCACTTGCCTGTGGCAAAATTTGTGACCTTATGCTACTACTTTCTCCATAGATTTCCTTTCGCTATTCAGGCTAGCATTCTCAGATCTTTGTTGCAGTAATTATTGGAGGAGCTGGGCTATACTGCTACTCCATTCTCTTGGTTAGTCTCCCCACTTTTGAAGTATTCTTATGGACCTTGTTTAGTCTCACTTGAATTTACTCTTAAGTCCCTGGTCCCATAAGCATTTCAGGAACTTCTGAAACTGAAATGCATAGCCGCTGACATCCTGCCCATTTTGAGCATTGTGAATGTTGTGTAAATCCTAGTAGGTCTACATTATTATCTTATCCATTTGGCAGAATACATTTGGCAGGCCTGGGTTACCAGGTCATAGGTGATCAGGAGAGTATCTTCTCCCTTCTTTTAAACACTAACTAATGTGTTCTGCCTTTAGTTGTTTCAGATTGATACTGATGGCTGCATGAAGGTGATTGGAGAGAGGAAGACCAAGCAGTCAGAGCTGCTCTTGGCTATTAGAGGAAAATCACAGCAACCTCAGCAGGTAAAGGGATGGAGAATGAAATACTTGAGTTTTATTTTTTAAAACTTGGGGCTAGGTATCTTGACTGAACATCTTACTTTTCTGTGCTGTCCCTTCAAAATGGGCATAGCTATAACCAACTGAGTGAATCAAGATGTGGGCTGTGGTAGAATGGACCTCTGATGGGTCAGTGGAGCTCGGATGAGTCAGTGAACCTCTGGGCATCAACTGCCTCATTTTTGAAATAGAGAACCTTACCTACTTGCCTGCAAGCAGGTGGCCAGACCAGATTATCTCTTGAGGTGTTTCCTCCAATCTAAGTTCTAAGATTTATGAATTCCACTTCATACTAATTGATTGGGAAGGGGGAAGAGGGATGGCAAAGGATGGCAGTTGGTACCTTTGTGCTATCCTGCTTGACATCCCAGTAAATTTGATTATATCTGAGTACCTCATGCTTTTCTTGTCAATCTATAACTTAAAATAATTTTTCTTTAAGCTACAAACCACGAAATACCTTGACAATTAACATTGTTAATTAGTTTGCATCTCTCCTATTTTTCTAGGCATCCTCCAGTTTGCAGAAATCTTCAGGTACAGTTATATTTCTCCTTGCTTTTGTCATTCACATCTTGCAAAGGAATTTCCACCAATAGAGTTTGGGTTTGTCACTGAGCACTGTGGCTTAATGCCTCCTCATATGTGGTCCCTTTCCCTGCCTTCTTTCTACCCTGGCAACCAACCCCTGGTTATGTTGTCTCACATCAGCAAGATTGAGTGCTGGACTTCAACAAGGTTGCATTAATTCTCTTGAATGGAAACAGAAGCTATCCATACAGATCAACTAAGGTCTCCTCAGCATAGCTTGTCATTCATTACCTCCTGGGCTCTTCCTTTTGACCCAGAGAAAGAAAACTAGCATCTGGGACCAAGGTCCTTTACCATTCCTGAACCTTGCAGGGTTGGCTTTAGCAAAATAAGAAAGGAGTTTGAATTCCTGCATTGGCTGTGCTCATCACTAGTGAGAGTGAGTTGATGGTCACTTTTCCATGATATTGGAGGAGGACCCTGTTTTGTATAATCTCAGAGTAATTTGTGTTTGGGGTACTTGGTGAGATTTTTTTTTTTTGGAGGTATGGGGTTTACTTTGCTCACACTTGGCTCAGGCTAAGATTAAAGTGAATTTCCCTTCTTTGAGTCCATACTGACTAATTCTGGGACGTGAAGCCCAAAAAGCATGTTGAATATGCAGGGAAGCCAGTCTAGGAGTAAACATTTGAATTGGGTAGCCAGTATTTGGATACTCAGGAGCTAGTTTTAAAAACTAAATAGGCATATTTGACCTAGACATCTGCTCCCACCCCACCCCACCCCACCTCCCCCACAAAAAAAGAAAAGAAAAAGAAAACAAAACTTTGACCTGATTATAAGACAATTTTGTTTTTGGAGTGTGTGTAGTACCTAAAGATAATAAGTTTCTGGTGCAGAGGGAAAAGTATAAGCATCTGTCAGATATACCCACTATTAAATTCTTTTCTGGCCTTGAATTATGGTTACTGTCCATTTTCTCAGAAACAATTACACACTGGTTAAGATATGATCCCTTCCACAT
The DNA here is from genome assembly GCF_028372415.1 of Notamacropus eugenii. NCBI lineage: Eukaryota > Metazoa > Chordata > Mammalia > Diprotodontia > Macropodidae > Notamacropus > Notamacropus eugenii. The sequence continues at coordinate 489,786,580 of NC_092872.1, forward strand.
CTGCCTCCTTCTGGCCCAGCTCTCAAGCTCAGCACGGTGTATAAAGAAAGAAGCTGCAGTCTACCATAACTAGACTCTAAACTCCTTAAGAGCAAGGATTCTATCCTGTTTCCTTTCTCTCCCACAGTACTTGACATAGGACTAAGCATACACTAGGTGCGTAATGAGCTCTTCTTGAGTGAATGGTACGAGAGGTTCTAAGTTTTGTATAGGCAGAGGCTTCTGAGATTGGATTATGGTTGGTCTGCCCTCAGTCTGCATATTTGTTGTCTCTCTCCCTCCCTCTTTCTCCTCTCCCCCTCTTTCCTCTCTCTCCTCTCTCTCTCTTTCTCTCTCTCCCTCTCTCTCTTTCTTTCTCTTTCTCTTTCTCTCTCTCCTCACTCTTTCCCTCTCTTTCTCTCTCTCTCTCTTTCTCTCTTTTGCAGGCTGCCTGCCGATGAAGGGCAAAGAAACACAAAGAAAATCTACAGCCTCTAAGATGAAAGATTTGCCAGAGAATGCCCGGCCGGGGCCAGTGGTGTTACCTTCTTTAGGCCCCAAACCAAAGCCAAAGACTGTCTCAGAGCTCCTGAGGGAGAAGCGCCTAAGGGAATCTCGAGCCAATAAGGCCTTGGAGAACACAGTGATCCTTGCCCCTCAGGTGCTGGTCACTCCACCTGTGATCCTTCAGCAACCTTTGCAACCACTTCTCCCTTCCTCTCTTTCCCCGGCCCAACCGCTGGGATCAAGGTCAGCTGGGAAACCAGTTGCCATGGCATCAAGCCCAACGGCCACATTCCAAACATCTTCTCCCATCATAACTTCCACCAAGTCCCCTGAAAAAAATTCTATCACAAGTAACTCTGGCTCCTCCCTGGGAAATGAGGTCATTGTTGAAGAGAATATAAATAAAACAGAGGGGACCTCTGCCCCCCAGGTTGGGGTACTTGTCTCAGGCCAGTCTTCCTCACTGATGAGGGCTGAAGGGCACTGTGTTCTGAGGGAGAGCCCAGTCCCTAGAACAACAACTAATCAAGCCCTAGGAGTAAACCAGATTTCCACCAGCTCAGGGCCAGCTAGCCTTCTGTCTTCCCAAGTCACTACCACCTCAGGGAATCAGGAACTGCCCAAGGCATCTCCTTTTCTTGCTCCAGCTCAAATCTCTATGCAGCAGCCCAAACCCATCAGCCTGGTGCCTACCCTTTCAGTTCCTACTTGTGGCCCACAGGTGATCTCCAGCAACATTTTGCCTATCACATGGGTAGTTACTGCACAAGGGCTTGTCCCTGTGTCCGTGTCAACCTTAGTAGGCCTCCCTGGACCAGGCAAGCCAGCTGGAACCCCTGTGCTCCCCATCCTTGGAGGAGTGGCCAAGAGTCAGGCTACTCTGAAGCTACTGCCTTCATCAACAGTCAAGCAGAGCCCTGGGGCCCCTGAACCAAGTCCCAGTTTAGCCAAAAGACCACTTATTTCCAGTAAAACTGTTCAAGGGGATGTAGCCTCAGGGACAGCTGGACCAAGCCTTCCAACACATCTTCCCACCACAGCTTCATCACATACAGTAAGTCAGTCAGAAAAAAGCAATCTTCCTGGAGATAAACCTTCTTTCGGAGGAGGGAAGACAGCTGGAGAAATGTCTGCACCCTCTCCCCAGCCTGAGACACAGTCTCAGACCAAGAGCCCCACAAACCAACCAAGGGCAGAGCCTGATGACTGCTACTGTGCATCCACCCCAGAAGCAGAGAGCCCAGCTGGAGTGAATATAGGAGGCCAGGATTCCACACAGAAAGGCCTTTTACTGGAGACAAAAGACAATCTTCCTTTTCAGAATGGCGATCCTGAGAAATCCTTTCCCATCCTAACAGGGACATCTAAGCCCATTACCCAGTCACAAGAAGGGATGGCTGCCCAAGACAATCAACCCAAAGCCCTGGAGCCTGGGAAGAGCGTTTTGGACCTGAGCCTCCTCTCATTGGAGAATGAGGCCTCTGTAAGAGAGTGGCTCAAAGGGGGGAAGGGTGTCTGCTTGCCCCAGCTTCAGAGCACACTGCCCTACCTGCCTCCGTTTCTGTGCAATCTAAAGACCCTGTCAGGGCTTCTGCTCCAAAAGAAATCCCTTGAGCAGACAGCAGCTACCATGGTGGCACAAGGAAGAGTCCAGGACAAGAATGATGTGTCCAGACAGGATGTTCAGGCAGCTCGGCATCTGGTGCAACAGCAACTTAAAGAGAACCCTGCATACCTCCTCCTGAAAGCCAGGTTTTTGGCAGCTTTTGCCCTCCCAGCTTTCCTTGCCACTCTTTCCCCGCCTCGGGTCTCAACCACCCTTTCACGGACCATGGACAGAAACAATGTGAGTGAAGAGGAAAAGGAGGAGGAGTGCTCTCAGTCGGAGACAAGGGCCAAAGACAGGGATTGTGGTGGGAATGAACAGCTGACAAACACAACTGGAGATACCCAGTCTACCCCAGGGACCATGTCCTCTATGCAGGTAAGATCCTTAACTAGACAGGATGTCTGCTGTTCAGGAAGATGAGGAAGGCTACAGGGAGCTGAAAAGGATGAATTCCGCTTCTGTAAACGTTAGTGGATTCCTGGCTGCCACCCTGATAATCACTTTAGAGAGGGCAAGAATATTTTTCCAACCTCTTTGCCTAATTTTGTTTCCCATCTACACAAACCAGAATTCAACCACGACCCAAAGAGGTAGCCAGGAATGGGAAACATCCTTGCTTGAATACTTCAGTTAGCACGTGTCTGGGATATCATTTCTTTTGAAGAAGAAGCAACCTGTTCCAATCCCACCTAAATTTGTGCAAGCATTGCCTCCAGAATTCAGCTAGGATTTAAAGATGAGTGAGTGCTTCTCTGCCTGTGCAGAACAGAAAGCATCATTAGGTCTTTGACAATCTTTACTAGTCTTGTTCTGCTAAAAATTCTTTTAGAGAAAGGACTTTTTGTTTTTCCTAAAGTAGAAATACAATATGTAATTTGAAAATTTTTTTTTTCTGTAGCACTTTATTCTTGACTTCTGAATTATTTCTTTGGTAACAGCAGTCCATTTTTTTTTCTTTCTTTAGATGAAGTCTTATAATTTAGGTGTATGGTTTATAATAATTTCTCTACTATTAAGGAAATGATAACACTGGACTTAGAAGAGACGATCTGTTTTCAAGTCCTAAATCTGTTACTCTCAGCTCCTTTCCTTTACTCCATTCTTTGATTAAAAGATGACCCCCTTTTGCCAAGGCCAACCCCTGTACTTGGTCTTGTAATCCCATCTCTTCTGGTGACCTCAGGAGATTGTCTCTACTATCATCCCCTCTTGTCTCTATTTAATCTCTCCCTGTGTACTGGTTCCTTCCCTGCTGCTACCTACAAAAATGTTCAGGTTTCTCATCCTTTTACAAAAACACACAACTTTATCTTGATTTTTCTATGCTATATATCTCCTCACTACAGCCAGGTGGTCTGTGTTCCTGTGCTTCTTGCCCACTACTCATTTCCCACTCTTCTCGACCCCTTGAATTCTGTATGATCTCATTACTAGACTATTTTCTCCAAAGTTAGCAATGATCTCTTCATTATCCCATGTAATGGCCTTTTCCGAGTCTTCATCCTTCCTGACTTATACTAATTGACATGGCTGATCCACCCTCTCCTCGTGAACACTCTCACCCGTCTTGGTTTTCATGACATCACTCTCCCTTGTTTCTCTTGCCTGTCTGGATGCCCGCTTCTCAGTCTCCTCTTCTGAGTCATCATCCACATCCTACATCCTTACTGAGTATGTCCTATATCTATGTCCTGGGACCTCTTCTGTCTCTGTCTTAGTGATCTCATTGGTTCCCAGTTATCATCTCTGTGTAGATGACTCCCAGATTAATATATTTATCCTGAGTCTGTTTACTGAGCTCTCGTCCCATGTCCACCATTGCCTGTTAGAGATTTCCAACTGGATGTCCCATAGGCATCTCAGATTTAACATATCCATAATAGAACTCATTATTTTATCCCCTAAAACTCACCCTTTCTCAGTTATTACCGTCAAGGGCACCATGTCCTTCCAGCCCTTCAGGTTTGAAGCCTCAGAATGACCCAAGACTCTCGACTCTCTTTCACTCCCCCATATCCAGCAGCTGCCAAGTCTTGTCAGTTCTGCCTCCGTGACATCACTTGCATCTGTTCTTCTCTTTTCTCACACTATCATCACCCTAGTTCAGAACCTCATTACCTCGCATTTAAACTGCCCAAATAACCTTCTAATTGGCCTCTCAGTCTGTGGTCTTCTTTCCCTCTTTAGTCCATTCTCCCTCCCCCCCTCAGCTCCCAAAGCTGCCAGAAGGGTATTCTTACAGCATGAGTCTGATTATGTCCCTCTTCTCCTCAGAAAGATTCAACGACTCTTTATTGTTTCTAGGATAAAATAAAAGCTCCTCTTATCTGGCATTTAAAACCCTGCACATCCTGGCCTCAGCCTATTTTTCAGGCTTATTACAGGCAAATTGACCTGCCTGTTGTAACACAATATTGGACAGGCCATGCCCTGTCTGAAATGCGCCTCTTTTCACTTCCTTGAACACTCTACTTCTCAGAATCTTTGGCTTCTTTCACGGCCCAGCTTAAATGCTGCATTCTCCACCTGAGCCCCCAGAGGTTCAGATGCAAAATTACTTTGTATATTTTTTATATTTACGTATACATGTATTACTTTCTCCTAACAGAATGTATGCTTCTTGACAGCAGAGACTTTTCTTTTATGTTTTATATTTCCAGTGCCTTTTGACAGTGCATGGCATATAGTAAAGTGCTTTAACAAATAACTGCTGAATGACTTCTTGATTATAACCTTGTGTAAGTCAGCATCTTGGGCCACAGTTGCCTCATCTATAAAATGACTCTATATCAGGGGTCCTTTACTTCCCTGTGTCTTGGACTCCTCTCTTGAGTCTGGTGAAGCCTATAGACCCCTTCCTTAGAATAATGTTTTTAAATACACAAAATAAAATACATAGGATCACAAAGCCAACCAATTACATTGAAATACAGTTATCACCATACTAACAAAAAAGTTCTTGGACACCAGGTTCAGAACCCTTGCTTCCAGAGATCTTTAGGGTCTTTTCTAGCTCTTACAGTCTTAAACTTTGTGACTGTAGTAGCAATAGATAGAGATATATGAATGTTCATGTTTAAATATCAGCCAACAGCTGTAGGCATTTGTTCAAACCAAAGTTTCTCCTTTTCCTTATTGTAGTTGCTCCCTGTCAGTAGGAGGTAATATGTTTAAACTTCAGAAGTATAAATTGCATAACTTGTGTTTTGATAGAGGAACAGAGTCTCAGCAATGTAATGGTGTAATGATTACTATAGATTGACACCGAAAATACCCAACCAACCGTCATAAAGTCACTAGGTGATCTTGGGCAAGCCCTGTGTCTTTCTCGTCTAACTAGAAAATAAAGGGGTTCCAGGGGTGGGGAGCCTTCAACTTTGAGGGCACATGTGGCCTTGAGGCAGTAGTTTCCCTACTGCTGCGTTAGACAAAATGATCACTAAGGTTCTTTTCAGTTATAAATTCTGCTAGTATTTTAATATAATTCTTGCTCTCCAAACATTGTCTTAGCTGATCACAAGTATCTTAAGAGAACTCCAGATAACGTATTTTTCCATTTTATTGGTGATGTTTAATCAGAATTCTGTGTTTATATTAATCAGTGTTCCCCTTGAAATTAGGTATCCTTCCTAGTTCCCATCCCCAGAATGATAATTTTTCCTAGAGGTAGTTGATTTGGGAATGACATTTTTACCATAAAAACTACCTCCTTCAGCATTTTTCTAGGTGGTCAGAGCAGAAGAAGCTTATTGTACTGTCAGGGATGTTCTGGAGAACATGGACTAACCCCACTTCCACGAGTCATAGAGTTTGATGGTCTCGTGCTCTCTCAGGGCTTTTGTGGAAGGAGAAAGCAGGAACAAAAGTTTACCTCATCACTGCTTTTGAAGGTTTTTAAAATATTATGGGGGCGGCAACAACCAGTTAGAAAAAACCTCTTTCAAAAATACTTCTCTGGTCACTCCCCTTCTTTTGCAGAAATAGGGGACTTGTCAGGGTGGAGTGCTGCAAATATTTTTCAATATGTTGGTTAGTTTTGCTAAATTGGTCTCTTTCCTGTTTATTTGTTGTTGTAAGAGATGACTCAGGAGGTTAGAATAAATTGAAAATATAAGTAATATGCCCCCTAAAGATTAATTTAAAAAGTATTTTTTAAACCACCACCAACAAAATAGTACTATTCCTTGAAAAACTGCCTCCTTAGGTGAGTGATAAGCCCTTTTCAGACCATGACATACCTGAGCACAAGAGAAGGGAAGATGTCTTTCCTCCTCCTCCAGTCTTCTGTCCATCCAATCACCAAACCTAAATGTGAGGTGAACCTGTAGCTCTAGATTCTACTTGTAGAAATCTCTTTAAACATTCCCTGTGTTTGGGGCAGGGAAACAGGGAACTAGCAGACCACTGGGCCAGATTTCATTTTCCTTCTAGCCTTGCAAGGGGAACTCCTTCCCCTCTGCTTTTTCCCCTTGTCACTCTGGGATCTTAGATCATTGTTCTCTCTCTTTTGGATCTTGCTTTAGGGCTCTCCCCACCCTGTCCCAAATGCCATGTCTGGTATCCTGGATGCTGCAGATTTCAATGTACTGAAGACCAGAAATGCTGTTCATGCCAGGAAGCGGAGGAGGGTGTGAGAAGGGGTCTGGAGGTAAGTTGATTACACATGGGATTGAAGGCCTCTAGGTCACACACTGGTATCTTACAGCTTACCAGAGGATTTTGTACCCTTGTCCTCTTCCCTGTCCTTCTTCCCTCCACCCCCCTTTGCCGCCACCACTGATTTTGGGAGCAGACAAGTTCCACCCTTAAAAAAACCCCACTGCACTTTTCATACGGATGAGGAAGAGGAGGCCTAAGGCCCACTCACTGCAGTGCTGTCAGAAACAGTTTTCTGTTCTTTGCACTTGTTTTTAAACCCCTTGGGCAGGGACTCTTAACGTTGGGTCTGTGAAATTGGTTTTTAATACTCTGACAATTGTATTTCAGTATAATTTATTTCCTTTGTATTCTACATGTTTTATTTAAATCAAATAAAAACATTATTTGGGCTTCACCTGATTTCCAGAGAGGTCCAAGACACAAAAAAGGTTATGAACCATTGGCTTTCAGGAAGCTTTTTGGACAACCAGTTTGTTTGGAACTGTCTGCATCACAAAGTCCCTAACATTGCATCTCCCCATCCTCCATTCTGTCTGCTTAATTGTCTTCTGCATTTATAGACCTTGGCTTTTGCTGAAGGCATTGTCCAAAGGTGTGGAAGCATCTTTGGCAGCCCCTGCCTGTTCTTCTAGTGCAGGATTCCTGGCCATGAAAACTGCCTCTGGAGCCCAGGAAATCTTTAACTTGCTTAAAACCAACTGACTCTGCAGAAAAGATTTTTAAAAAGTAAAGAAAGCATGAAGGATAAGAAAGTCTCTTCGTCATGAAGGCTTCCTCTATATAGACAATATTGAATCAACGCTTCTCATGTGAGCTCCTCACTGAAGACCAGTTATCACACTAATCCCCCCTGGATCATTAAGTGCTGTAAACCCTGGAAAGTGGACTCTTCTGCAGAAGGCTTATGCCATTGCTTTGTTGCACTAGAACGAGGGAAGGAGGGAACCTGGCGGCTGCCAGGATAGGGAGGAGGAGGAGAGAAATAAGTTATTTATTTTTGCTGTCAAAGCTTTATTTTGTGTGATGATGTGATTCTGGATCAGAAGAGTTGACTGGAATTCTCAGTTGTTTCACCTTCAGTGATGTTGGTAATGAATCGTCCCTCGGCTGCTTTGAAGTGATAATACTTCTTTAACTGGAGAGGTTATTTTTTTATGCAAATAACAAGTCTAAATGTCTGGAAGGAAAGATATAAATATTTATATGTGTGTTTATAGATGCTAGATGTTCTATTTTCTCATTAAAAAAAGAAAACAAAAAAAACTTCAGCTTTATTTTCTCAAGGGTATACTTTAAGTATATACACACTCTCTTAGAATCAGCCCCACTCTTTGTCAATATGAAACTGTACATGAAGGCCTTAGGCTGATGCTAAAGACCTGCCATACTTTCCAGTCAGTCATATACATGTGAAATGGCTAAATCTGAGAACTAGATAGGGTCATGGGTATGAATCTTGGCTCTGTCATTTCCTACCTGAAGAATCTTGGGTAGAGCTGTGAACAGGATTTTTTTCATCTGAAGCCAAACCAAGGATTGGGGGGTGGGGATGGAAGAGAGATACACCATGAATATATCAGTCTGACAGGGTTGGACAGCAGTAGTGGTACAGAGAAAACGGTCTAGCAGGCAGTGAATGGGGTATGTGTACAAAGGACAGTCCATCCCTGAGTCCTGCCAATGTCTCTGAAGGGTTTGGTAGTCATAGTAGCCCTGGGGGAGGACCATACATGGCGGATCATGCTTTCCCTCACTACTATCAGAGACCTGGTGCAAAGCTCTAGTTAATTTAGCCTTGTTATAGCTCTGATCTTTTACGAGACATGACTCTGGGGCTCAGTCTTTTCAACTGTAAAGAATGGGGAAGAATAATACTTACACTGCCTACTTCACAGGACTTGTGTAGGGAAAGTATTTTGTAGACTTTAAAACTATATAAATGCCAGTTGTTAATTATCTGTAAAATAAGAGGGTTAGACTAGGTCAGAGGTGTCAAATATGTGGCCCGTTAACACTACCAGATGCAGCCCCAACCAGATAAAAATGTGATTAGGAATATTTAACAAATAAGTAAAAAATGCAGCAAAACATAGATAACATTACATTTTAAAACTAAGTTAAGGGATCTTTATGTATGCATTGACACCCCTGGACTAGATCTCCAAAGTATCTTCCAGTGTTGAGTTCTGTAACCCTATTATCTGGTCTGGGCACTTGTCTTCATATACATAAATGACTAGCCATTCTGAACTTTCGAGTTTTTTGTTTCTGTTAGGGGAAAAGGGGAAGCATGTTGATTTTTTTATTATTGTCAAAAAGTGGGATGCTCTAATAGGCTAGAAATTTTTGAGAAAGTAGCCAAAGGTCTCTGGATGGAAATCAAGGCATCGTTTGAAGAGAAGAAGATGCTCAAATGCCTTCCTCTCAGTTCAGAGGAAGATGCCTCCATTTCTTTCTCCCCTCCAGACCGTACAGGCTGACCCCATTCCTGTTTTCCTGGAATCTGGTGGTAGCTGGGTTTTGGTACAGTGTGATTCTGTACTACAGAGTGACAGCATTCAGGGTGCTTTAAGCCACTCTAGGTGCTGACTCACATTGCTGGAACATGACACCCCTGGAAGACTGATGATTTTTCTAAGCTAGATCATTCTCCCATTTTCTTTTTCTTGCCCTTTTGGTAAATCATTATGCTTAGAGGGGTTGCTTTTATTTGTACACCTGACCAAAACTCGTATCTTTTAGTTTTCCCTCTCTTGATAAAAATAATATCTGGTAATTTGTTTTTGTGTGGTCCTGTGATTTAATCCTCATAGGGAAATTCCCTTCACTGATTCAGACCAATTCATGGGGGGACCTTTTAAAGAGTTAGCTGGGGCACTGAGAAAATGTACTCATGGTTACACAGCTAATAACAGAGGCAAGATTGGAGCTTGGGTCTTCCTGGTTTTGTCGATTCTGATAAACTACCTTATAATTGTTTTTGTTTTAAGTTTCACCTTCCTGTGAGGTTAGTGGGGTAGGTATTTTGTTATTCTTGGTCTTCTTTCACCTTGAACCGTCCCCTTCCAATCTTCAAGCCTGCCTTTCATTTGCAAGCGGCTGGGATGTGGGGAAACCCAGGAAGCTACAGACAATTCACAACTAAAGTTAACTCCTCTATATACATATACAGGACATTCCCATTGTTGACCTGAAAACTTGGTTAAAGAAAAGGCAACAGGCTAAATGCATACATTTTATGATTTAATTAATTAATCAGTTCCCCATAAAGAAAACAGTTACATAGCGCTATGGAGTCAGAGGTGACTGACTACCTAGTACAGAAATCATCTGTCTTAAGTACATTTTGTCGTGAGAAAGAAACTCTCCTAATTAAGCAAATCATAAATTGAGTAAGACGGGACAATTAACAAAGCAATGTCAGTCAGGCCTTGGGATTCCAGGCTGGGTAAGCATATGTCTCAGTGATAAGAAAAGAAATCCCACCACTAGTAAGTGGCAGGCTTCCTGCCCTAAACAGATAACTGACACAGGAAGGGGCAAACAATGTTCAATAGAAACCCAGGATGCCTATATTTTCTTTACCATTAATATGCCATAACATAGTATGTGTCTATAGATAATAAGATATAAAGGGAAGTCCCATTATTTAAGATAGTATCTTAGGTTAAAGGTCTCCCAAGGAATGCAGTCAGCTTTGGCTGGCTTTTGCTGACATAGGAAGAGGCATTCTCTGAGTTTGCTTCAGAGAGAACAAAGAGATTATTCCAAAATTTTATATTAAATATTATCACCATGTATCTCATTAATACCCGATGATGGCCCACCAGCAAAAATTCCAAGGGCTAAAGATTCCAAGGACAATTCTTCCAAGAAGCTAGTTCAAAGAAACAGACTGGGTAGCAGTTAGGTGAGAGGTAAAATTATCTTAGGGTGGGACCAGGTGAAAAAGTCTTATATCATGACATAGCTTCCACTTCTCTCTCCCGGAACACCATATCTACTTTCTTTCATGTTAGCAGGAAAATGTCTAGGAGGAGGAGTTTAGTTTAACTGGATTAACTAGGCATTAATAATGGGCCTTTGGCTCCCACCCTTCCTGTTTGAGATATGCACTGTCCAGGCAGATACCCAGCAGTTGATAGACATTCATGATGCATATTTGTCCCTCCCAAATTCCATCATTCACCATTGCTGCATAAAGAAACACCATATTTGGAGATTTTTGCCTCACATTTTTCTGTTCTCCCCCCCATTCCCCCGAATTCCTAGAAAATCAAGTATTTAGTGAGTCCCTACTATGCACCAGATAACTATGTTAGGTACTAGGGAATACAAGAATGAAATACCCACTCTCAAGGAACTTATAATGGGGGAGAAAACAAATAACTAAAAATACAGCATAATTACTGGTTCTTCCAAAAATATACCTTGCATAAGGTGAATAAATGCAAATCTATAGAAAGTAGTTAAATTCAAGTTAGTTTAGCTGGGGAGGGAATTGAGGGGATTAGGAAAGGCTTCCAAATCCTAGGACAATGGAGTTGTAAATTATGTTGACTCACCTAGGAGCAGAGAGGTCACATATGCTTTTAAAAGTAGTCTGCCAAGGCAGGCAACATGTTGCAGTGGGAAGGGTGAAGCTGGACTTTTGCCCTAGTATAGAAAATGTGGAGACTAAGAAAGTTAGCAGATTGAGAGAAAATTAACTTCTGTTGCATAGGAGATGGGATCTCAAAAGCTAGCCAAGCGATGGTGAAGTAGTTTGGGTTACAGGGACAGAAGACTGAAGTTTCTTTGTTCTATCCCTGTCTCCTGTCCCTTAAAAAAAAAAAAATTCCCTCCATCTTTACCCTGTCCTCTCTCCAAGGCTTCACCTTTCTTACAAGGGGACCAGACCAACTTCTACCTCCTCCCTCCCCAATCAAGGTTGAGTAAAGAGCCTGGTTTGTTTCCTTTAGGTTATGTGAGAAGGAACCTCCCCAACACTTAATCTAGTGGAATACAAAGAGCATGGACCTTCAGATCTCATAGGCTGAACTGGATGACCTCTGGGGTCCCTTGCAGCTTTGAAATTCTTGTCTTCTAAGCCACTGAAGCAACAAATTCACCCTCCCACTCAACTGAGTTTCTGTTATTTCTGATATTTCTACATCATTACAAAGTTAATTTTAGGGCACATTCCATATCCCTTGCCCCAGACAGTGTTTGCCGCATGAACTAAAATTCCCAGATATGGCTCTGGGGAAGAATACAAATTTTGGAATCAAAAGACATGTGTTTGAATCCTGACTTGGTTCTGAATCCTGATACCACTACCACTGCTACTACCTACTGCTTAATTCCTGTGTGACCTTGGGCAAGTCACTTTAAACCTGTTTGGACCTCAGTTTCCTCATTCAGCAAAAGAGGACTAGGTGACTTCTAGGCACCTTCTAAATCTATAGTCCTAGGATTCTAACTTCCCTGCCTGGTGGAACAGGGAAGATATGGCTGCTGGCAGCTTAGGGGCAAAGTCCAGAGGAGGAATTCTGTCTTTGGGGAAAGAATGTATGTCAGCTGTCAGTTTGGTGGCCACCTGTGGCTCAGATATCAAGAGGTGGTAAGGGCATAACCGCAGTCACCCATGTTCTGGTAAAATCAGCCTGCGGGCCATCTTTCGCACCTAATAGGCTGCTAACCTCAGAGTCTGCCTTTGCTTATGGTGTTGGCAGGTTTATTGATAATGCAAAAACGCACCACCTTCTGGTTAAACTGGTGCTAACAAGGCCATGGCCAGGGGTTTCATTGTTGTATGGCTTTGTTCTCTTTTTCCCTGGCCACTCCTTAACCAGAGCTGTTAACTAGAAATTCTTTTACCTGGGGCAAAACTAATTCAGGGAGTTGTGTGGGGTGGGGGAGGAATGCCAAATGTAGTGTCAGTAAACAGGATGGTCTGACCAGGGGAACTGGGGGTGACAGTGACAGGGGAACTGGGGGTGACAGTGACAGCTCAGGCAACAGTTTGCCCGTCAGAGCAGTTGCATTGGGAGAGGAGAAGACCTGTTCACCAAGAAATACTATCTATGCCCACTTTGGGATGGGCCCCAGACAAGGAATATTCTGGTGACAGAACCTGGTAAGGAAGCAGGATTGCACAAGCTAGCAGAGGACTTTGAGATGTGAAGTAGTGGGGTAAAGGTCCTGAAGGAGGAGGGAGAAGGTGAGGATCCCCTCCCAATCACAAAATGTAGGTGCTGAAGTAAAGCCCTGGTTATCTTACCCTAGTTAGAGTTACTGTTTACAAAAGGGACAGGTGCACCTTTCCTTCCTCTAAAGAAACATTTTAATGCCTAAATCCTGCAGACAGTAGCACAGATGGCTGGTTATTCTTATTAATACATGCTCTAAGTACAAGGCAGGACACTCACCTTGCATGGAGGGGTGGAGGGAAGTGCCAAGCCAGGATACAGTGTTTCTCTGTGGCTCTCCATCCCCCTGAACCATGGTAAACACCTGAGGAGCCCAGAGGTGCTGACAATGCAAAATGGTTCCCCAAAGGGTGCTGAGATACCACATACCTCAAGTTCTCCTCAAAAATAGATTACTTCTCCTTTTCCAAACTCCGCCCTCTGCCTCTCTCCCTCCCAGAACTCTGATGGACCAGTCAGAAGAAGAAATACCAGCAAAAAATGTCTTGACTGGAACCCCATCAGGAAGTACCTCATAGCAGAGGTTTTCCCAGCTGACTCCACCTTCCCTCAGATTATTGCGTAGCCAGTAGGGTTTCCTATCAAGGTCGGAGGACCAAGGAAATGGGCTGACTAGCACATTGAAGGCTAAATTATAGCCAAGCTGGAAGCTCCAAGAACAAACTGAGAGGTAAGAAGGCTTTGTTATCCTAAGGGGGAGTATGGGGAAGTGTGTAAGTGAGGGAAGTGGGGGAGGGGAGGAAGTGGAGGAGGGATAGTTGGCCAGAAGGAATTAATTTAAAGCAAGGGAAGGTCATTAACCTCTCGCTGAGTAGTCTAATAGGACAGATGCACAATTAGGGACAGGCAGTTTGACACAGTGGAAAGAGTACTGTGTCTGGAGCCAGAGGAATGGAGTTCAAATCCTATTTCTGAAACTTTCTACCTGTGTGACCTTGGCCATGTCACTTAACCTCCTTGGTCCTCCGTTTCCTCATATGTAATATGAGGTTGGACTAGATGACTTCTGAGGTCCCTTCTGGCTCTAAGGCTCTCTCTAGGATCCTATGATAGGGGGTTTCACGTACCCCGGGAGCCAGTCAAGCCAGTCGCTACCAGGCAGGACCAGAATCTTCTGTGTTTATTTCCTCTCACACCTGATTAGAATGCTGGATTTCAGATGTTTCATATCTACTTGGTACCTTGAATCAAATTAAATGTCACAAAGTTGGGTGTGGTGCACTTGGATTTTGGTCCAACAAGAAGACAAAAAGAGTTAGAGTGTTCCCTGTGCCAGTTTCCCGTTGAGTGTAAGAATCAGCTCTCATTTTGACGGAAGTCCCATATGAAAAGGAAGGATAGGAGAAAGTTGAGAAACTAAGATGAAAGGTCATTTGCAAATTCAGTCAGCCAAGGCAGCTTGGAAAGGATTTCAAGGGTAACCTGGATAATTTGAGTCAAAAATTTGCTCTGATCAAAACCAGCAGAGGTTAGGCACTGTGCTAAGCACTGGGGATACAAAAAGAGGCAAAAAGCAGTCCCTGCTCCGAGGGAGCTTACAAGCTAATGAAAGTCTCTGTCTCCCTTGTTTTGTCCTTCCAATCGCTTGTGTGCCTGCTGAGGGGAGGGATAGCCTTTGCAAAGTTTCTCCTCCTGCCTCACTCAGCTGGTAAGGATCTTCAGCTTTTCTGGTCAGTGGAGAGGAATTTACAGAGCTTGTAAGAGTAACAGACATAGTATTCTAAAAACTAGGATGAATTACGAAAACAATCTCACTCCTAGAAAACTGCTCATGAAACTCACCTCCATCCTCTCAGGTAGAGGGGCGAGGGACTGTGGGTGAGGGAAGTGATAATGCCACTAGATGGGACACTTTGTTAGCTCTGCTGAAATGTTGGGGTTATTGGTTGGGGATGTGGAGGGAGGACAGATTAAAGGAAAATAATTGTGGTATAAAAACAAAAGGTAACAATAAAACTTTAAAAAAAATTAGTGTACACAAAACTGCCCACAACGGCTGCAAAGTGTGCCACTATATGATCTTTTCAAACCCCTGTTTCCAGGGGGTTTGGAGTAAGTCATTAAGTTAGTATTTTCACTGAGTTTATAAAGGTAAAGTTCAGAACAGGAAAATATCCTGAGAACTATAGATTATTAGAGTCTGTAGTTAGACAGATTAAATAGAGTCTTGAGATAATCCAGCCAACCACTTTATTTTATAGATGAGGAAACCACGCCTCTGTAAGTTTACATGTCTTGGCCATAGCTCTTCAGTGGCAGAACCAGGACATGAGCCCAGGTCTTATGGAGGCCATGTGTAGTTTCCCTTCTAATGCACTATGGTATCTCTTTAAGAGACCAGTAAGGTGGATATGCCATGTGCTTCTAAAGTCTTTTTTTTTTTTTTTAGAGAAACTAGGCTAGCTCTATAAGAAAGCAGACTAGGGGAAATGAGTGTCTGAATAGCTATATTTAATACTAATACAGCACTCTTGCTTTCTGCTGAAGGCCCAGGCTTAATGACCTGGCTTCTCAGGTGACAGGGATCATAAAAAGGAATATTTCATCACTCCATAGCCAGGCAACGAGAAAGGAAAAATGCAATGGAAAAGAATTAAAGGAAATGAGTCTGTTGTAAATCAGAGAGCAGAGATAGCTGTGTCACTGCCTCACTCATAAGGAAGTAGCCTTGTGCAGCTAATTTCCTTTATTAGCTGTAAATAGTGGGAAGGTTACTTTCAAAATGTGGAAGGCTCCCCAGTGCCCACAGGGACAATTGAGGGACAGAAATCAAGTGGGCCAAGTATTTATTAATGCGCCCATCACATGCCCAATGCTTAAAATTTTGTTGGGAACACATTTAAAGTAAATGGAATGGTGCAGAACAGATTGTGTGGCAGATAATTCTTGCCAAGGTCAATGAGGCTGGAGAAGGCTTCTTTGCTTAGACCTCACACAGTACTTCCTCAATACTAAATCATGGCAGATTGTGTTTTCTAATCATGTGTTTGTGTCATCCCCCAACTGGAGATGTCCCTACTGGACTGTGAACTCCATAGGCTCAGGGATGTATCTCCCCCAACACCTAACAAAGTGTCCCAGATACACACAAAGCTGTAGCAGGTAAGACTAATGGTCACTGGTATAGGAAAGGATGTTTTCTCCCCATAGGGAGACATCCATCTTCCCCTTGGGAGGGAAGGTTGTCTCTTGACTGCCAGTGATTTCCTAAAGAGCCTTCTAAGGACTACCCCAGGAAAGAAACCCATCTTGTTTGGATGTGGCTACCTTGAAAGAAGAAATAAATCCACCCGTCCAAATCCCAAACTCCTCCCCAAGAGACCTGTTGCTTTCATGTTCTTCTTCCAGTTCATTCCCTCTCCCCCTACCAAGCTGGTACCATTATACCCTGCTGAGGCATATAACTCCCAAACCACCTGGCCTGGGGGACCAGCATCAGTGGTAGAACAAGTAGTAATGATGTCTTGTGTTGTCCAATCAATTAATTAATAAACATTTATTATGCACTATTGTGTGCCAGGCACTGTGCTAGGCACAGAGGAAACAAAAGAAGCAAGAGACAGTCCCTGCTCTCAAGGAGCTTATGATCCAATGGGAGTCTCTATCTTCCTTGCATTGTCCCCAATCTTTCCAATAAAGTTTTCCCTAGATATTGGAATTCCCAGGTATAGTTTATGCCTATTCTTTTTTTTAATTGAATTGCATGAGTTGGAATGTAAGTTGACTAATTGGTAGTCTAGACTGAGCAAAGGGAAATTGGAGTGGGCATTCCAGGCAGCAAGCCCTTCTGACATTCGGAAGGCATCTGTCTTTGTATCTTCTACAGCCACAGGTGCATCTAGGATAACCACCCCTGACCTCACTGTGCAGGTAGCTCTTGCTGAGTCTTCAGGCATACGTGATGGGACACATTCTGGCTTAAACAAAGATTTGCCTGGGAGCAGTCACCTTCTAGCTTGGGATCATCTCAAGGTGATAGCTTAGTTCTTTTTCTATCTGGAATCGTTAACCAAGGAAATGGCTCAGTTTTGTAATTTAGCGGGAAGTCAAAGTTTACCAAGGATTATAGACCTGGAAGGGACTTCCTCATCTTACAGATGAGGAATGTGAGGCCCAGGGTCACACAGATGCTAAACATCAGGGACAAGAACTGATCCCAGCATCTCAAACTCCAGAGTCAATACTCTCTCCACTGCCCCAGAGGAATTTGCCCCAGAGGTGGTTTAATTGGTGTTCAGTAACTGGGCACCTGCTTTTAAATATGTTTGCATGTCACTGCTGGGTCCCAGTCCAGCAGGTATGTGCAGACAGGTTTAAATTAAAGAGGGGCCTAAGAGGTAGTACCTGAGTATTCTGGAGTTTACATTCTATGGAGGAAACAGCACATATGTTTATACAAAATAAGTACTAGGTACTTTTGCTGGGGGATGCCATCTCCTACAGCAGCTGGGAAGATTGTGAGGGGCTCTCCAGAGAGCTGAGTTTCAGAGGAAAATGGGATTCCAAGAGACAAAAGTAAAGAAAGAGAATTCCAGGCATAGGGGACAGTCAGTACAAAAATGAGGAGCCAGAAGATGAAGTATCTGGTGTGAAAAATATGCCAGTTTGACTAGCCAGGGATGAGGAACCTGCAGCCTGGAGGCCACATGAGGCCCTCTAGGTCCTCAAGAGTAGCCCTTTGAATCCAAAATTCGTGGAACAAATCCCATTAATAAAAGGATTTGTTCTATAAAACTTGGACTCTGTTAAAAGGCCACACTTAAGGACCTCTAGGTCCTCAAGAGTAGCCCTTTGAATCCAAAATTCATGGAACAAATCCCATTAATAAAAGGATTTGTTCTATAAAACTTGGATTCTGTTAAAAGGCCACACTTAAGGACCTAGAAGACTATATGTGGCCTTGAGGCCACCCTTGGGCTAGACTATAGCGTGTGTTAAGGGCAGTCAGTGAGTAAGCTTGGAAAGCTTGTGAAGGGTTTTAGCTATCATATAGATGATTCTCTATTTTATACTAGAGCCAGTAAGGATTCACTGGAGCTTACTGAGCAAGGAAATGACATGGCCAACCCTGAGTTTTAGGAAAATCATGTTTGCCATATTCTTGTGGATCCCTCAAGAGACCAGTGCCATTCCTATACCAGGAAACCAATTCTTGTTCTGTTAGGAACCCAAGAGGCAGAACTAGTCAAGGACAGGCCAGGGGTAACCAACCTCCTCCCTTCTGCCAAAAATCACCCACCAAGACCCACACCCAGAAACCAGGAGAGGCCCTCTTCTACCATTCTGAGGCTGATCTGACTCCATGTGACCACCAGGGGTAAGGCCATCCAGGATGTACAGTTTTCTAACGACGAGACTCCCTGAGTTTCACAACAACTCACACTGTCTGGAAATTCTTCTTTCTATCTACCCTGAATCATTCCATCCATAGTTTAAGCCCACTTGTATTTTGTCTCATCCTCTAGAATGCTTTGCCACTTCCTGTATTGAAATCTTTTATATCTACCTCAGGATGGGGGTGAATGGAAAGAGGAAGAATGTATATTCTAGAAAATTTAGGGGGTTAGTAGAAAGGCATCAAGCCCTTAGACTTGCCACATCCAGGAAAGTGAGAGCACGCATACGCGCACATACATGCTACTGGATGTGGGTGTCACTCCTTAATCTCTGTAGTAGCAAGAACATATAAAGGGATGGCCCCATAGAAGTGGTAAGTGTTCTATTGAGATGAAGGCTGCAGCCTTGGGTGCTAATGACCACCCTTGCTGGGTCTAGTGAATGCTTGAGTAAAAGCAACCTTAAAGGGCTGTATGCATGTGTACTATGGTTATTCTTGTAATGGGGAGCCCTAGGAGCATGGCTGAGGAGAGGGTGAGAGGAACAGAACAGCAGTTTGTCCTTCTCACCTACATGCATTCAGGGAGGAAAAAAGCAAAATGTAGAGTCATTGGAATCTTTTGTAGACACACATATCCAGTTCCAGCACAGCAGCCAATCACAGGACCTATCTTTTTCTTTTTTCTACACAATACTTGGTCAGGAAACAGTCTTAGAATGGCAGCATATGCTCAAAAGTGAAGAACTAGGCCCCTCCTGTATCATCAAGTACTTCCAGAAGTAAGCTCACCATTGGCCTGCACCCAGGATTGGCCCGTCATTGGTCAGTCCCCCATTATTTTATTCTAAGTTGTCAGAGGAAAGGGTATCCTCCCCATGAATCAGTCTTTGACTATTGAAACCCCATGACCATTGTTATCTTTCCTGCACTCCCCATCTTCTGACTTCAAATTCTGCACTCAGTAGCATTGTCCATTAAAGAGGTTCCCTTTGTCTTTCTCATCCCTGCTCCCAAAGTGCTGGGGGAAGGGGGGGCAGGATATTCCCATTGCCCTCTGGGGAAACCTTTCCCCAACCCCTCCCTCTCCAACCCCGGATTCTGGCTAGTCTAACCACATTCCCCAGAGAATTAGATCAGAGATTTTCTCTAATTCCTTTCCCCAAACGCCTGGATGAAAAAGAAAGGGTAAGACTAGTCAAAGCTCTTTGGACAGACTGAAGGTGAGGGATGAATGTGATTGACATGTCAAAGAATTGGCGAAACAGAAATTGGCAGGTATAAATGACACAATGCTAAGTGAGAAGGATCAAATATATGATGTCCTGGCCAGACAATGAATATCCTCTGTGTTTGTGTCCCCTGTACGTGTCTACTCTTCTCACGAATAGTGAATATATTTCTAAGGAGATTGAGCCACAAAGTTTCTAAAGAAGGGATCTCCTCTTCCTCTTCCCCTTTCTTTTCTTCCTCTTTTCTTCTATTTCATTAACCATCTTTACTTTTAACTACTTATGTCCTCTAGTAGAGACTCCTAAGCTATCGTGAGTGAATACAGAACCATGGAGTTCCTTGAACCTGGGATTGCTTTTCTGGGGGTCCATGTCCCAAGTGCTACACTCACATTGCCTCTTTGGACTGGGAAAGCACAGAAGCGTCTAGACCCTTCCAATTTACCCACTTTAAAAACATATTTTTCATCAACCCTCTCCCTCCTTCTAACTCAAAAACTGATCCTCTAAAGCATTATTCAGAGACACAGGATGGCCCTACAGTCCTCTACCTTGTTCAGACCAAGAATGAGATTTTGCATTTAGTCCTAGGCTCTGCATTTTACAAAGGCCACTGGCAAATTGGAGAGGGTTCAGAACAGGGTTAGAGGATCACTATGCAGGCAAGAATTGGTTGAATTCTATTCAGCAAACTGAATGTGTGCCTACTGCATGGAAGACATTATGTTAGGTACTGGTAGTACCCTCAAGGTGGTACATTCTACTTGCAGCATACAAGATTCTGAGGATATTCAGCTTAGAGAAGAAAAATCTTAGGGCAGACAAAAATCACTATTCAAGAATCTAAAGGCAGTCATAAAATAGAGATTATAGCATTGTCCTATTTGACTAGGAGTAGGAGCAATGAGTGGATATTTCACCGACTTGAAGTGGGGTTATCTTTTCTCAGTTAGAGAACAAGACATGCATGGATGATGATCCAACAAAGGAGACTGAGAAGTGCTTAGACAGTTAGGAGGAGACACCAGGGTCATAAAAAGGCACAGAAGAGGCCCAACTCTCCCACACATACCCCAGCAATGATCTAAAAAGGGTGCCATATCAAAAATTATCAATCTGAAGAGAAGCATTCGTTATCTCCTTATCTGTGGCCCATGATTAGGGTGCTTTGAGGAGAGTATAAAAACGTAAAAGAAAAGGCAAGGGAAGTGAGCATCATGTGAAGCCCACTTTCATCTGAACTGGACAATGGAGGCTTGAAAACACAAGCATGCACGTGTGTACATAAAGTATTACGTAAATACAAGCTAATAGGATGCTTCAGGTGCTCCAGAGAAATAAACAAAGAAAGTACATTATGCTTAAAAGCACTATGGGTAATGAAACAACATCAGTATGTAATATAATGTGTACCAAATGTCCTGGCATCTAAAAAAAGAAAATCGAAGTTAATAAGATTATAAGAAGAAATAAACAGCAAAAGTCAGTTTGGGAGCTTCAATGTACTCCTCTCAAACAAAGATATATTTACAACAAAAGATAAACAAAAAAAGAGCTAAGGATGTTAGAAAAATTAAATACCACATGATAGATCTTTGGTGATTAGTGAATAACAATAGGAAAGAACTTAAAATTTTCTCAACTATGCATGGCACTTTTACAATAATTGTCCTAGGGCACTAAAAATCTCATAAACAAATGCAGAAAAGCAAAAATATTCAAATCATGCTTAGCTCGACCATACTGCATTAAAAATTGTAATTAACAGAGGACCTTTCATGAAAGGGTTCAAACTTAAATGATAACTAAATAACCAAGCTTGAAGAATTTATGGATCAAAGAACAAATCAGAGAAAGGATCATTTTATCAGAGTGAATGACATTGAGACGGTATCCCAAAGTTTGAGGGATGTGGCCAAAGGAATCCTTTTATATCACTGAAGCTCAACAAAAGAGAGAAAGAAGAAATAAACAAATTGGATATACAACTAAAAAAACAAAGTATCAACAAATGGAAAAAAAAAAACCCTAATCTAGTCAACAAGCATGTATTAAGTGTTTAAGTATTAACTAGCCAGGCACTGTGCTAAGCACTGGGAATACAGATACATACAGAAAGATCTTCCTGCCCTCAAGGAGCTCACATTCTACCAAGTGAAAAAGCGTCAGGGTAGAGAAGAGATGAAGGTACTAGGCTAGAGAAAGTCTAGGAGAATCAGGAGTGCAGCTTAGAAAGGAATGGAGATAAAGTTGGCCTCAGTGATCTCCTTAAAATGAAAGTTTTAGGAGGAGCCAGCCAAACTGAGAAGAAGGTGTTGGGTTTCCAAGTGTGAAGTCTAGAGGTGGAGTAAGCTTCCAGGGTGAAGAAGCTTCTATGGCACAGGAGAGAAAGTACAGTTCAGAGAGTCAGGAGAACATCGTGGAGAGGAATGAATGAACTAAACATGAAAATAGAAATTCTGAACATAAAAGGTGAACAAAACTGAAAGAAAACAATTGAACTGACACAACTGTGCCTTGTTTTTCTAAAGTAGATTTTACTGATACTTTCAGTTTTTACGTGAGTCATTTCCAGATATACTTCTCCCCCACCCTCCATTCCACTGATGTCTATTGGAGCAAAGAAACATAATTAAGTAATACTACATGGCGGCCACACCTCCTCCCTTATGTGCCTGCACTCCACCTCTCTACTATCTCTGCATCTCTAACAAAAGTAGAGGAAATTATTTCCTAATCTCTTCTATAGGGCCAAGATTGGGCACTATAATTACAAGTGTTTGCCTTTGTTTAAATGCTCTTTTTGCTTACGTCGTTGTAAGCATTTTATATAGTGTTTTCTTGGATCTGCTTGCTTTAGTCTATATTACTTCAAATGGAGTCTTTCCATCTCTGAATTTCCTCATATTTATTGTTTCTTATGGTTCAAATATTGTTCTGTTTACCTTTTTGTTGTTACTGTTGTTTGTTACCACAAAAAGTCTTCATATAAATATTTTTGGATATATAGGACCTTTCTTTCTGCCTTTGCCTTTTTTGGGGATATATATTTGGTAATAGGATCTGTGGATCAAAGGATATTAACAGCTGAGGGACTTTTCTCCCAGTCAGTTTTTCAAAACCATCTCCCAAGTGCAATATAAGGGCAAAAAATCCTCAATAAGTCTCTCTCTTTTTCCTTAGCTGCCACTACTCTCTCCCCATAGACTTGTCTTACTCTTTGCCTTCCTTGGATCTGTGTTGTTAACAGCCCCACCCATGATCATGTAGCATCATTGTAATAATACCAACTCACATTTATATAACGCTTTAAGGTTTACAAAGTACATTTATAGGTAGCCCAATTATTATTTCCATTTTGTTGATGAAGAAATTAAGGACCAGATGGTGCCATGCTTAAGGTCACATGGATAAGAAAGTCGACATTTATCAGGCAAATTTTCAGTCATTATTTGGATAGTGTTCATGTGACTCTGATCCCCTTTCAAAAAAAAGAAGCCAGTACCTGCCAGCTCCCAAGTTTCCCTGCTGCTGCTCCTCCTCCAGGTAAACTGCTCAAATTGGCAACAAATTCCTTTTAATACATCTTATCTAAGTCCTAAATGTCAAAATGACTTATATGTCTCAACTGCTTTCTGGGTCCAGGAAAATCTGAACTTTAATCACCACTTTCCACTGTAACTTTTCTAATGTCTGTAGACTGCTGACAACTTTGTCACCTTCCACTTGTGTTTCCATTTAGGACACTATTTTTCTGGATCCTTTTTAATGCTAGTACCTTCCTTCTGTTGATTATCTCTAATTTATCCTATCTATATCTTGTTTGTGCATAGTTGTTGTCTCTTGTATTACACTTGGATCTCTTTGAGAGCAAGGACTGTCTTTTGTTTTTCTTTGCATCCCTGGTGCTTAGCACACTGCCTGACACATAGTAGGTGATTAGCAATGTTTACTGGCTAACTGACATGTGACAAAGATCCTCTCTATTCATTAAATCCCCATGGTGATTATCCAGTGACCTCATGCATTCATATACTGTTAAAGGTTAAGTTTTCTATTTTAAATACATACAACCCTTCCAATGCAGGACCTATGAAGCTCTTTAGCACCCCTTTTTGCATTTCTGTGTCTGACCCCCAGAGCTAGAACTAGCACGGTCAACCAAACCTTTTGTCCCAAGTACCAACATGTAAGGTAATGTGCTTCCTCCTGCCTGGCAGAACATCAGCTTGCCAACCTGTTCCCATGACTAGCCTCTGTGCAAATACCCCCATCCCCAGGTTCACATAACTGTCAAGTATTTTCCCTACGTGTTAGCCTGGCCTGGGGCCAGTACCACACAGATGCTGGAGAGGGGGGAAGGAAGAGAAATCAATTGGGCCTCTCCATCGCAACTTAGTAAACTCAGCCAGCCCTTGCCCTTGGTCCTTATGCATCCTCTGCCCTCCCTTCCCATTGTGCCCTCTAGAATTGTCCTTTATTGGTAACAAACTCCCCTTCATTCTAGGGGTCCTCCTCACACAGCCTTTTCCTGCTACTCATTACCAGGAGTAGCTTTCTCCTGAAGACACCACATCTCTTGGTGCCTTCCTTTAGACCAGATACTCCTTCTCTCTTGCCCCTAGATAACCATGGACCAAGAAGAAAAGATGCCCTTGTCTTTGTTCTCTACCCTTATTTTCTGACTCTTCCTCTGCCATTGCCACTGAGCAATCACCTTTCCTACCTTTACACTTTCTTTAAAGTTCATTGTATTCTATCTAGATCCTTGTGCTGCCATTTGGGGACCACATACTTACTCCCTCCCACTCTCAATAAGTTCAGGGAGCTCAGGGGAATTTCCTTTCCTTCCTCCCCAACATCTTGGCTTTCTATGTCTTCAACCTCCTCACCTCCCATGGCCTCCATCTCCAGGTTACCCTAACCATGCACAGGAATCATTAAATCTTAGACCCCACTCCTTCAACTGAATATGCCCCAGAAACCAGAATTCTTAGGTATGGCTCTGCTGATACATTTGACAATATCTATCTCTGTTTTCCTTTTCTGCAAAATGGGAGGTTAGTTGGTTAGATTTTTCTCTATGGTCCTTTATCACTCAAAGTCCTTACACCCTCTGTGATCTTTGAAGAATGGACAGTATGACAAAGGAGTTGACATTTTTCATATTTGCCCACAGGTGGTTGGTTCAGTTTCTGTTTGGCACTCTCCAGTGGCAAAGGGTGTTTCTCAGGAAATCATCTTCCCCATCATGTCAGACTATGAAAATGACGAGGAGTGTTGGAATATGCTCGAGAGCTTTCGGGTGAAGCTTATCTCCGTCATCGACCCTTCTAGGATCACACCATACCTCCGACAATGTAAGGTCATTAACCTAGATGATGAAGAACAAGTTCTCAATGATCCCAACCTGGTCATTCGAAAAAGGAAAGTAGGTCAGTATTGCCGTTCTTCTCTAATCATCCTTACCCACTTCCATTCCATCTTGTGATCACTGTCATAGATCAGCTGTGCCAAACAGCAGCTCCCCCTGAAAGTGTAATACACTTATGTAGACATGGCACCATGAAGCATTCCTAGAAGACAGTTGATGTACTGTGGGTTTCAAGTATCCAGGCTTGGACAATTTCTAGTCCAAACCAAGGATCTCAGAACACAGCTCAGCCCTGTCCAAGGGAACATGTTTTAGGAAAATTGTCTCTGGTTTTACCTCTAATTCTCTCTGGTTTTTAGGTGTTCTTTTGGACATCCTTCAAAGGACTGGTCACAAGGGGTATGTGGCCTTCCTGGAGAGTCTAGAACTCTATTACCCACAGCTGTATAAGAAGATCACTGGGAAAGAGCCCACCAGGGTCTTCTCCATGATAATAGGTAAGGTTTGTTCAGACAGTAAGAAGAGCTGCTCAGCTTGGAGTAGTTGAAAGAGTGATGGTTTCAGGCTAGTCAGGAGTCTTGAGTTCTAGTCTTATCTCTGTTACTGACTTTCTGTGACCTTGAGCAAATAATCTAAACTCTTAAGGTTTCAGTTTCCTGCTTTTGTAAAATGGAGATTATAATCCTTGCATACTTCTCAGCACCATTTTGAACATCTTGTGAGATAATGGAGGTAAAAGCATTCTGAGATGCTAAAAGTTCTATGTAAGAGTACACAATTGGTACTTTTTAGCTGATCTTCATTTGTCCTTGCTAATGAAAGAGTCTGAAGACATGAATAATCCAGGGAGTTTTCTACAAAGTGACATTATCCTTTAAGGTACTTCCATGACAGGTGGGGTCAGGGTGGGCCTTGTTTAGCAGTCATTTAAATCAGATGGACAAGAGTTCCATTCTCAACCATACCATTCAATTCCTCCTTGCTTGAGTTTTTTCGTCTGTAAAATGTACTTAAGTATCTTGGACCTTGCCTTGGGTGGGGGCATTAGGAAGAAGAATGCTGCTTCACATAAGAATCTTGAGTCTTTTTTTTAAATGAATGAAAACAGGTAATGTGAATAGTTTCCATTTCTCTAGTTCTTCAAGATTTATAAAGCACTTTTCTTTCTTTAAAAAATTCATTTACAAAATTTTAAGTTTCAAATTCTTTCCCTCCTACCCCTCTCCCACCCATTGGGAAGGCAAGTAATATGATACCCATTATACATATGAAGTCTCACAAAACACATTTCCATGTTTGCCATGTTAAAGCACTTTTCTTACAACAACTTTGTCAGGTAGATAGACATCCCCATTTTACAGATGAAGAAATTGTAGTTCCAAGAGGTTGGGATGCTCATATTCACATAGCTAATCATTGTTAGAGCTGCGACTTGGACTCAGGTCTTCTGATCATTAAACTAATACTGCAGATTCAGTAGTCTGAGCATATTGGAGAAGGGTAATGGCATATAGTTAGTAAGTCAAATCATAGAGATGACCGTGCAGGACCTTGGTTTCCCCTCTCTGAAATGGGCAATATAGCCATTGAGAGGGTTCAATCACTAATCTGCATGAGGTCCACTTGTTCTTGGTGGATCTCCTAGGAGGATTTGAAAGCTGTTGTGAAGGGAGAAGATGGAATAAAAATGACCTTGATTCTTGAACATTCTTTCTGGCCTCCTGAGGAGGGTGTTATACCATTGTTTTCTCTGAAGCAGGAAAAGTTATTCACTGTATACAGTTATGAGCAATGGGTACATGTGTGAGCCTCTGTTGGCAGAAAAATGGGGGGTAGAATGGGGTGGGAAGATGGGCTTGCTTCAAGAGGGATATAACTGTGTGTTTGACAATCCCTGTGGCTGGACAGATGTTTCTGGGGAGTCAGGCCTGACACAACTGCTCATGAATGAAGTCATGAAACTGCAGAAGAAAGTTCAAGACCTGAACATGATGCTGAGTGCCAAGGACGACTTGATCAAGGAAATGCGGGTGAAGGACAGCATGCTGCGCAAACACCAGGAGCGGGTGCAGAAGATGAAGGATGAGTGTGAGGCCTTTAGCCGAGAGCTCAAGAGGTGCAAGGATGAGAACTATGACTTGGCCATGCTCTACGCCAGGCAGAGTGAGGAAAAAAACACAGCACTCATGAAGAACCGTGACCTTCAGCTCGAGGTGCGCCTGGCTCCTGCCCCCCAGAGTGTTCCAGCTCTCTCTGGGCTGGATTTGTCCCTCTGGCTCTGGCTCTGTGTCTCTCTGTTTGTCTAATTTTAGGTTGGGGTCTATTTCTGCCTCTGGACATAGATCAGTTTCTGAGTCCCTCTCTAGGTCTGTTTCTGGATCTGTGCCTCTCTGGATTGATCTCTTTCTTTTTGCCTGCCTCTGAACCTAGATTAATTTATTGGTGTCTATATCTCAGTCTCTGAGTCTCTCTTGATTTACGGTGTATGTATCTTTGTCACCTCCCATTTTTCCTAGCTGTGAGGGTGGTCTACAGCAGGGATGTGAACCTTCTCTGACACTGTGAAAGTACAGTAGCTCCCTAGCCAATGTGTAACTCTAATCCCAGCTGTGCCATTGACATGTTCTCATCAAAGCACCATGGTGATTGTTTCTGGGTAAAAGCCAAGGTGGGAGCAGATGTAACAGTTTGCAAGGTGAATGAGGGCCTTTTCCCCTTTGACCTCTCGGGGATCAGAAGCAAAACCAGTAAGAAGTGGAGTGTCCTGGAGGGTATGGGAAGAATCTGATGGGGGTGAATGATCCTCTTACAGATAGACCGACTAAAGCATAATCTGATGAAGGCCGAGGATGACTGCAAGGTAGAGAGGAAGCACACAATGAAACTCAGGCATGCCATGGAGCAGAGGCCAAGTCAGGAGGTTATGTGGGAGATCCAGCAGGAGAAAGACCTTCTTCAAGCAAAAATCCAAGAGCTGGAGAGCTCCATGAGGGTAGGTTCAAGGGTTTGGGTCTTATTCTGAGACAAATTATCTTGGGGGCTGGGGAAATGATCTTCAAGGCAGAGGGAATATTCATATGTACAGAATATTTCTAGCAGCTCTTTTTGTGGTGACAAAGAATTGGAAATTGAGGTGCTAATCGTTTGGAGGATGGCTGAATGATATTTGATATATGAATGTGATGGAATACTCTTGTGCTATAAGGAATGATGAAGGGGATGGTTTCAGAGAACTTTGGGAAGACATGAACTGATGCAAAGTGAGGTGAGCAGAACTGGAATTATTTATACGATAACAATATTGCAAAGACAAACAATTCTGTCTTTGCACAGACAGACTTAGGAATTCTGATCAGCACAATGACTAACCATAATTCCAGAGGACTCATCATGAAAACATGCCACTCATCTCCTGATGGAGAAGTGACAGACTCAAAGCATAGACACATATTGTTTTGGACATGGCCAATGGGGCAATTTGTTTTGCTTGACTGTATAGTCTTGGAACATTTGGAATATTTTTCTTCCTTTCTCGGTTTTGGCAGTGGTAGTGGTGGGAGACAGAACAGAAAGAACAAAGACCTAAAAATGAAATAAAATTGAATTTTTTGAAAAGGTAGAAGAAATATCACAGGTTTGGGATCCCCCTTAAAACTCCAAGACCCATTTCACAAATAGGTTAACCAGATCACAAGCCTTCTAAGGGGAGGACCCATATCTTATACATCTTTATATTTCCTACACTTCCCTGAAAATATTAATAATAATAGTCATTTTTATTATTACATCTTATTTCAATGTCAAAGATTTTTGATTTCATGACTCTAACTCAATTCCCTCCTGCCCCCACCTGCTAATGTAGCTCATGGACTCTCCGTGACTTTGAAGATGATTTTTAGAGTTCTTAAAACCCCTTCCCCTCCCCACCCCCCCAAAAAAAGCACTACCTTAGTGCCAGTCTTCTGGTGATGAGTCTTGTACAGGTATGCATTCCCTTGCTGGGCCTTTACTAAAAGCCTCCCCATTTTCACACAACCTTGCATTCTTCTCAGAGTAGACTTAAATAAATAATAAAAATGGCATTAACTTATTGACTCCCATTTTGATGATGCTTTAGAGTTGGAAAGCATTTTCCTCAAATCCCTGTGAGGTGGATAGTGCAAGTATGAGTGGCCCCATTTTTTACAGATGGGGAAAATGAAACTCAGAAATGTGATGTGACACAGCTAGGAAGTGTCAGAGTCAAAGCCAGATCTTCTGCCACCCAAGTTTAGTGCTTTAGCTGCTCATCAGATATATCTTGACATAAATAAGGTAATAGGTGATGCTTTAAAACATTAGATTGTAAGCTTCTTGAGGACAGAGACTATCTTTTGCCTCTTTGTGGTATCCCCAGTACTTAACACGGTGCCTGGGATGCAGTAGGTGCTTAGTAAATGTTTATTGTAAATGAATAGTGTCCCGAGTTCCCAGGCATTCTTTTGGCAATGTGAAATCAGAAAGATAGAAATACTGCTCAGAACAACATCACAACGAATATATAAAGTTAGTAGAATTAGTCCTTGGGGTCCTTCCCTTCTCTGCTCTCATTGTCCTTCACCACCCAAGTAGATCTCTGGTCACTACAGAAGAGGCAAAGTTCACTTTTTACAAGTTAACTTTTTTCAAGATTGGGAAGCAAAACTCTGGACTACAAAAATGCCCTCCCTGCTCCAAACAGTTCTTTTATCTCTAACCCCTAAGATCTCCAGGAAGCCAATCTCACTGTACAGCAATGAATCAATCAATCAACATTTGCTAAGTTCCTACTTTGTGCCAGGCATTATGCTAAATTTCTTTTTTTTTTTTCAGCTGTGTCTGACTCTTCATGACCCCGTTTGGCATTTTCTTGGCAAAGATACTAGAATAGTTTTCTTCTCCACCCCAATTTACAGATGAGGAAACTGAGGCAAATGGGGTTAAGTGATTTGCCCTGGGTCACACAGCTAGTAAGTGCCAGATTTGAATTCAGGAAAGGAGTCTTCCTGACTCTAAGCCAAGCACTATCCACTATGCCACCTAGCTGGGAATACAGATACAAAAAAAAAAAAAAAAAAAAAGGTCTTACTCTCAAGGAGCTTACAATCTAAGGGGAGAAGACAACACACAGTAAGAAGCTGCAAAGGGAAAGAGAAAGAAAAGGTACTATTCTCAGAGGCATGATGGAAAAGTCCAACAGAGTATAAGCAGGTGGCAAATGAGGAGACGGTTGTCCTGAGTGCCTCCCTTAAATGTCTGAAGTTCAGGCCATGTTGCTTATGGCTGTACTCCTCTCACTTAGTGTGTTCAAGAAAGAGCCATCAGGGGAGGGTTCCTCCTTGCCTCCTTTCAGAACAATTTCTTATTGTCCTCTGAGGGAAACAGTTTCCTCCCATCCCTTTATCCCTCACCACCAACCACCTCGGTCTCTCCTGATGTTTCCTTGTCCTACAGACCACTCCAGACCTGAAGGGCACTGATGGCATAGCAGAAATATTCAGGAAAAAAAAATGAATCGTGGATGGCAGGATTTATTGTAGTAGGATATAGGGAGGTATTTTTAAGTGGCAGACTTATCTACTTGTTTTAGGATCCAGCAGCATAATTCCATAGAAAGAGTCATGGTAAAGTCAGAGGACGTGAGTCCAAATCCTGGCCCACAGTGCCTGTGTGACCTTGGATAAGTCATGTAATCTTTATGGGCCTCAATTTCCTTCTCTGTAAAGTGAAGGGCTTGGATTAGATGATTTCCAATGTTCCTTCTGCCTCCAGATCTAAGCTCCTTGATTCTTATGACTTAGCTCGACGACTATCTATATGACCGCAGACAAGTCAGTTTATCCTCTCTCTACCTCAGTTTTCTCATCTATAAAATGGGGATACTAATATTTATGCTGCTTACACCAACGGGTTTGTTAAAATGCAAATATTATGATTACAATTGTTAAGCTGCTACCTCCCTGCTGGCCCCCCATCATTCAGGAGCGAAGGCGAGACAAGAATAATACTTACATTCAGATTCTGGAGGAGGACTGGAGGCAGGCTCTGAAGGACCACCAGGAAAAGGAAAACACCATTTTCCACCTACGAAAGGAGCTGCGGCAAACCGAGGCACTTCGGAACAAGGTGGGCTGACTGAGGTCTTGGAGAATAATGCTACATCCTCCTCAGAGCAGGGTTACCTGGGCAGCTTGGCCACTTGTCCCGAAACTAGCCAGCCCAGAGCTCAGCTGTGGTGCCTTTGGACATAGACACCTGATTGCTCAGAGGGCAGCACTCTAGCCAGTCCTGGGGTCAGTCAGGTAGTCACTGCCTGTTCCACCTTAGACCCTTCTCAGATAGGAGCTTGACCCCAGAATGGGGGAGGAAAAGCTGGAGGTTGAAGAGAGTGATTTAAAATTGATGTAACTGATATCCTAACAGATAAAGCTGTCCAAGGCCCCATCAGTGACTCAAGAAGGAGGTTCTCTCTTATGGAAGGGTTTTGAATAGAGTCTTGATGAGTGCTTGTTAGGAATGTCATAAGAGTCTTTCAAGGGTTGGTTGAATTAGATGATCTGTGAGATTCCCTCTGACTCTGAGATTCTGTGAGGAGCTGTACTTTGGGAGGGGAGAAAGTGCTTGGAGAAGAGATGGGTTCTGTAGCTTCGCCCTCTCCTAAGGAGGGAGGGAAGGAGCTCAGCCAGCTCCTCTCCATCCTTTTTAATTCACTCACATCCCATCAGTTACATGCCTCTGATCTATTCAAGTCTAACTCATTAATTTATTTTGCCAGCAGTCAAGGAACACAAAGCAAAATAATGAAATAATTTATATATTTAAATGTTATAGAATTAATCAAGGAAATATAAATAGTTAATGATGTATTTAACATTATATGTTTAATATGCTTAATATATTATATTGTATATTTAATAAAATGCAAATGTAAAACAAAATCATTTATATTTAAATATAATAGAATGCATCAAGTAATATATTTATTATATTATATATTTAATAATATACAATATATTATTATATGTAATGTAATTATAAACACAAAATAATGTCTATATATATTCCAATATAATAGAATTCATCAAGTAAATATAATTACCTAGTATATCTTTAATATAGTTAGTAATATATAGTGATAGTATTATATATTTAATAATGTTTAATAAAAACAGAAATATAAAACATAAAATAATATATATTGGTTCTTTTAACTCTTCAAAGCACTTTTATATGCCTTGTTTGTCTTTGGCTCCTGTAAAACTCATCTCTGCACACTTTTCTCCTGCCTGTCATCTCTCTTCTCTTTTTCCTTCCTTCTCACTCCTCACATACTCCTTCATACTAAAATATAAGGGACTGAATATATGACCCTTTCCATGGGTATTTGCATCTAAAAGAGAAGTCAGAAGAGGGCAGTACTAAATGCCCATGGTATGAAGCATTAATGGGGGAGGCTTCAGGCATTGGGATAGGTTAAGGTAGTGAGATCCTTGTGAGTAAGGGCCTTCCTGGGATGCCTCAAATCAATAAAAGTAGGTACTCTAGCTATGTATAAAGCCCTCTTCTTACATACCAAGCTCATTTTTAAACAGTTTCATTCCTGCCTGCCCCCACACACTCCTTTTCCTGTTCTTACTTCCTATTTTCTCTTCCTTAATCTGATCTGTCATGCTACTTCTGGGAATGATGCCACCTACTTTCTTACAGAATTGTTGGGGTGGGGGCGAGGGGTGAGGAAGAGGAGAAAGCTTGGTTTAGATGATCCTTCCTTGCCCTGTGCTCAGAGGAGTGGGGGGAGGAGGTTGGGTCAGAAGCTTCTCCACTCCAATGACTTCCCTTTTTTCCTTAGAGCATAGAAGAGAAGGAGATGTTTGAACTGCAGGGCATGGCTCTGCGCAAAGATTCCAAGATGTACAAAGAACGCATCGAAGCTATCTTGCAGCAGATGGAGGAAGTAGCTATAGAAAGGGACCAGGTATATGGGGGTGGGCCCTCCAGGCCTGCTGCTTGGCTGCCAACACCTACCTGAAAGTGCTGGTAGAAGAAATGAAGCTGTATTCCCAGGCACCTGTGCAACGTGATCAGAGAAATGCCGGTGGGAGGTGAAGCTGATTTGTCAGTGAGATGAGTGAAACACATGGTCTCCTTTGCAAGAGCACCCTATCTCTGGCAAGGGTGGTGGGGGTTCTCCTAGGCAGTGGTGTTGTGCCAGAGTCCTCCTCCCCTCCCCAACCTGCAGCCTTTAATGTGCAGAGACCTTTAACCACTGGGAGGGTTCTGTAGTGAAGGGGAAGAGGCCCTGAGTCTGAATCCCTGGCTGCCACTCACCCGTGTGAGTTTGGGCAAGTTGGAGGGTGAGGTGACCCCTGAGGTCCCTCCCAGCTTTCACTATGTGATTCCATGACTTTTCTCATCTGTCTGAGATTGGGAACATGTCCTGCTTCATGAGAAAGGGAATGAGGGGCAATTGAAATAACACTCAGGCTTTGTAGCCTTGGGAAAGTCATGTCCCCTTCTTCTGCTCTAGTTTCTCCATATATATGATGAAGAGGCTGAAATTATTGGCCTTCCTTCCAGCTCTCATATCCTATAACTGTTTTAGAAAAAAAGATATTTTCATAATACATCTAGAGCTGAAAGAGACTTCAGAGGATATCTAGTTCAACTCCCTCATTTTACATATGGAGAAACTGAGGACAAGGGAGGCCATGACATGCTCAGACTCAAGCAGCTATAAGCACCAGAAGCAGGATTAGAACCTTGGTCCTGGGTCTCTGGAGCTAGTGCTCTTTGTGCACCACCTCCCATATAATGAACCCTGATATTTGGCCCACAGGCAGTGCATAGAGCACCAGGCCTGGAGTCAGGAAGACTCCTCTTCATGAATTTAAATCTAGCCTCAGACACTTACTAACTATGTGACCCTGGGCAGGTCACTTCACCCTATTTGCCTGTTTCCTCATCTATAAAATGAGTTGGAAAAGGAAATGGTAAACCACTCTAGTGTCTTTGCCAAGAAAACCTCATAAAAGGGTCAGGAAGAGTCTGATACAACTGAAACAACAAAATTTGACCACAGTGCTATCACTAGGGATGACAGTCCCTGATGCCTATTTCTGTGCTTGCGTCCCACAGTCTTTTCAGGCCCAGAGTTCAGGATACGTTTGTTTGGGCAGCTACCATACCTCCTGTGGGATTAAGGACTACATTCTGGGCACTGGGGTACGAGGACATCTCTTCCAGGGTGGCTGTGACCCAACTTCTGTTTGTGTGGCTCTTCCCCCCAGGCCATTAGGACAAGGGAGGAATTCCACCTGCAGTATTCCAATAGTCTGAAGGAAAAGGATGAGCTCAGGAAGCAGATCCGGGAGCTGGGTGAGAAGTATGATGAGCTACAGTTACAGCTCTTTAAGAAAGAGGGGCAGTTGCTGTCTGTGGAAAGCAGGCTAAAACGGCTACAGTCGGAGACAACACCTCTTCTGGTACGTGTTTTACTAGGGGGATGGTTAGAGTCAGGTTCTCAGAACTATTTGGACTCTCTCCCTACAGATATGGTAGATGTAGCTGTGGAGTTTCCTGAAGCCCAGGGAGTGGGTTTAGTTACCTCATTATTTCCCTCAATCCTAGGATTCTCTTACTTCTGTGGTCTACTTTTTATCAGTCAGTCATGACTGAGGCCCTTCTTAGAGAATTGGGGGACCTGGGTTCTAGTTCTTGCTCCACTACTAATTCACCTATGATCTTGGCAAGCCACTGCCCCTCTGGAGGCCTCAGTTTCCCCATCTATAAAATGTAGAGCTTGGTCTAGTTCATTCTACAACTAATGTTCTAAGACTTTTTGACACAAAGATAATTTAGGCTCTCTTCACCTCTTGAGTAGTCTATTATAAAAGCCTTCTAATTTGACTCCCAGCCTCTGATTTTCCCACTCCAATTCATCCACCGCATAGTTGCCAAAATCATAGGTCTGACTGATCATGTAACTCTTATTCCCTTCAATAAACTCCAGCAGCTCCTTGTTACCTCCACAATCAAATATAAAATCTTCTCTTTGTAATTCAAGGTTCTTCACCACCTGATCCCATCCTACCTTTCTAGTCTTTTCAAACTTCACTTCCCTCCTTACTCTCTACAAACCCATAATATATTAGCCTACTTGTTGTTCCTCACACATCACACCATCTCCTGCCTCTCTGCCTTTGCATTGGCTGTCCCCTCTGCCTCCTCACCTCTTAACATACCTGACTTTCTTCAAGAATCATTTCAAATATTAACATTAGGAGCCTTCCTGGTCCTTTCTCTCCTCAGTCCCCTCCTCCTCTCCTCCTTCCACCCCCCAGCTACCTATGCCTTCTCCTCTAAGGTTATGGTCTTTCTATTCTTTATTTCTCTTGTACAAACCTATTTATTCACAGGTTATTTTTCCCCATTAGAATAGAAACTCCTTGGGCTAGGGACTTTTTTTTGACCTTTAGCTTTTCTTTGTATCTCCAGCTTGAAACATGGTAAGTACTTCATCAACAATTTAATGAATGATTTCACCAACTATACTGGGGTCTTCTAGAAGCCTAGCTCAGTGTTTGACATTGAAAGGGAGGTGAGAGAGAAGGGAAAACTGTAGGGAGAAGCTTATAAGAGAGTAGACTGACCCACAAAAGAAACAATTCCTAGTATAGGGTCCTCACACAAAGCCAACTCTCAGTGGATGTGTAAACAAAATAAGGGAACAATAGGAAGTAGGGTGTAATTAGGTGTTGAATTTAATTTAGGGAAGGCATCAGAGGTAGGATTTAGACTGGGAGCTTTAAAGGGTAGAAAGAATTGGGAACTGGTAAGTAGAAAGAAGGGGAGAGGATATTCAATCAATATTTATTAAGACCTGCTACATACCAGGCATTGTGCTAAGCACTGAGGATGCTGTCCCTGCCCTCAGGGAGCTTATAGTCTAATGGGAGAGACAGGCTATATGCAGGATAAAAACAGGCCATATGCAGGATAAATAGGAAATGACAGAGGGAAGGCACTGGAATTGAGAGAGGTTATGGTTTCCTTTCTGTAGAAGGTGGAAGCCAGGAAGATCAGTAGTCAAAGCAGAGGAGGAAGAGTGTTCCAGGTATGGGGGTAGCCAGAGAAAATGCCTGGAGTTGAGAGATGAAGTGTCTTGTTCCTGCAACAGCCAGAAGGCCGGTGTCATTGGATCAGAGTACTTGTTGGGGAGTAAGGCATAAGGAGACTAGAGGGATAGGAGGGCCCTAGGTTATGAAGGGCGTTGGATGCCTAACAGAGCATTTTATATTTGATCCTGGAAGCAATAGGGAGTTACTGGAAGTTACTGTTTGTATATGTGAAACATAGTCAGACCTGTGCTTTAGGAAAATCACTAGTGGCTGAATGGAGAATGGATTGGAGTGGGAAGATACTTGAGGCAGACAGACTCACCAGCAGATTATTGTAATAGTCCAGGGATGAGGTGATGAAGGCCTGCACTAAGATGGTGGCAATGTCAGAGAAGATAATGCTGCAATACATGCTGCAAAGGTGAAATCAACAGGCCTTAGATATAGAGGATGAGAGATGATGAGGAATCTAGGGTTGTCCACTAGGTTGAACCTGAGAGACTGGATGGTATCGTCCTCTACAGAAAGTTAGTCTGAGGGGAGGGTTTTGGGGGAAAGATACTGAATTTTGTTTTCGACAAGATGAGTTTAAGATGTATACTGGGCATCTAGTTTGAGATGTCTGAGAGGTAATTGGAAATGTGAGACTGGAGGTCAGCAGAGAATTTGGAACAGAATAGGTAGATTTGAGAATTATCAGCAGAAAGATGGTATTGGGAGCTGATGAGATCCAAGTGAAGTAAGCCCAGTATAGAGAAGAAAGCCCAGTACAAAACCCTGAGAGATACCTACAGTTACAGGCTGTGGTCTAGAGGAGAGTCTAGCAAAAGAGAGAGAGAAGATGCAATCAGATAGGGATTCAAGAGCAGAGGGTAGTGTAGAATTGAATTGTTCACCAAAGAGTCAAGATACGGAGAAGAGGGTGGCTAATGAAGGGAGACAACTGAGGGGTCAAGGAAATAAAGATCATGATGAGGAAGAAGAGTAGGGTTGTGCAAGGGAAGCAGAGGAAGAGGTGAAAAGCTAATAGATTATGGTCAGCAAAAGGATTTCAAAATTCTTGAACATAGAGGTGGTAAAGTTGTGGGTGATGGCAAGATTGAGGGTATGACCATCTTGATGTGTGGCTGGGGAAGGGTGGAGGAGCAGGTCATGGGAAGTGAGTAGGTTGAAGAGGGAAAGTCTATATATACGTACACATACACATTATAAATATATATATACATATATATATGTATCTTAGTATGAGGGCAGTCATTAGGGAAGAGAGAAAAATTGTAAGCCACATACATGTACTGAACTTACTGAGGAAGGAAGGAGAGTGATCTAGGACTCTGGAATCAATAGCTACCAAGATTTTGACTGGGTGGTAGAAAAAAATACCATGAACCTCAAATTGAGGTGAGATTACTGAGTGATGGAG
Organism: Notamacropus eugenii; assembly: GCF_028372415.1. Classification (NCBI taxonomy): domain Eukaryota; kingdom Metazoa; phylum Chordata; class Mammalia; order Diprotodontia; family Macropodidae; genus Notamacropus; species Notamacropus eugenii. Next base: position 489,824,024 of record NC_092872.1, read on the forward strand.
GAAAGCGGAGAACCTGGAAGTGACAAATAGGGAACAAGGAGTATTGCAACTCTCCTTCTTGATCAGTGAGCAGAGGGAGATGAGAGAAGGTGCAGTTAGTAATAGAAAGGGTGGTCAGGGAGACTGTCATAACGGGCAAGCCAAGTTTCAGTAAGGGCTAGAAGACAGAAGATATGGCTAAGATTTAAGATTAAGGGAAGTGTGTTATCTATGGAATGGGCATTCCGGGGGACACAGTGGAAGGGCTGAGTGGAGTTAAGTTAAAACTTTGAGGTAAGAAGGTGGAAAGGGATAAGAATGAAGAATTAGGTGGTGCATAGTGTGGAATGGGGTTTGGATGATTATCTATAGGAGTTCAGTCCCTGGTTTATGAAAGATATGACCACGTGCAAGAATGTCCACCATTGAGAGGAGGGTGTCACTCCTCTCCCCTCAAAGGACAGGCATAGCAGGAGGTGGGAGGTATGGAGTCCAAGGCAGGGTTACTCTTCTTTATGCCAGAGATTCTCTATATCTGAGTTGGGATTGGGTTGGCAGCAGGAGGTGGAAGTTGTCCTGCGCTGTCAGTTATAGGCAACCAATAAATCAGCAGGCATTTATTATTATGTGCCAAGCACTGTGTAAATTCTGAGGATACAAAGGAAGATAAAAATAGTCTTTGCCTTCAAGGAACTTACATTCTAAAGAGAAAGACAACATATATATATATATATTAAACACTAGGTATAAACGAGATAGGTACAGAGGGAAAGGTACAACAAGGAGAGACAGGAAGCATGGTGAGGGGGACAAAAAAGTCAGGGGGCATGGCATGAAGAAGGGGCAGGAGGAGGCAGGTATTAGCCTGGTATGGGTATTGAGGGGTGAGGAGTAAGCTGAATGAAAGGTATGTGACCATAAATTGTGGGAGATAGGCAACAAGTTTTTAAATGCATTGAACTGTTTTTAAATGAGTTAAATAAAATACATAGGATTACAAAGGAAGACAATTCTGTAGAAATAAAGTTATCAAAAATTTTTTAAAAGCCAAGTTCATGGTCTCCAGGTTAAGAATCTCTGACAACGCAATTAGGAATACTGCATGGGTAGTATTTTCTTTCTTAACATAATTAGGAATACTGCATGGGTAGTATTTATTTTCTTTCTTCTTCCCTTCCATGTTTGTTTGTTTTTTTTAATGGTTTTTGAGAATGTCTATGAATGGTTTGCCTTTGTATCCCAAACCCCATCATGCTGTCTACTGTCCCAAGTCAGTTCTCTTCTCTACCACCCCCTCCTTACACACTTAACAAATATCCAGAAGGGATAGCCTGACAAGTTTTCTCTCTTTTCTTATGACCCAGAGTTCGGACTTAGATGACAGCTCACCCAGGAATTCTCAGGAGGTGAGTGTCATCATTAGTCTAATTCTGAGTATTTCCCTTTCCATCATCACCAGACCCATTACTTTGCCTAGACCAGGAGCTAGCTGGAAGCCACCTTTCTCCTTCCTCATTGCTGGGGTCAGGCTCCAAAGATATTTATTAATTGATGATGCAGCATCTAACTATTGGCCTGTAAGTACAAGGCAATAGCTGCCATATAAAAAGCAAGGACTTTAGAGTCAGAAGAAGACCCGAATTCTGGCCACAACTCTGCCATCTGACAGCTGTGATACGTTGGGTAAATCATTCTACTTTGGAGCTTCCATTCCTCCTTCAACATATTTCCCTAGCACTTTAAGGTTTAGAAATCCTCCCCTGGGAGGTGAGTAATATAAATATTATTATTCCCATTTTTTCAAATGAGGAAAGTGAGGATTAGAGAGGTGAAATGTCTTCCCCATGATCACACAGCTCAAAATTCAATTTGATTTAAAGATTTAAGGGTCTGTTGTTTATAAGACACCACCATAAATGTCAAAGCCAGAATTAGAACCCAGTTGTCTGCTGGCTCCAAGTCTAAAACACTCTTCATTATCTGTAAACTTTGGTACTCATTGCCTCCTGGGGACATTGGGGAAATTGAGGAAGGTCTTGTAAGAAAGCACTTTTCAAAGCAGAAAGTTCTACACCAGTGGGAAGTTTGGAGGTTGAAGCCAGGCTGATAGAAATGTAGAAGGGACACACTGCTGGATTTATAACCCAGAGAGATTATGATTTGATAACAGGCACAAAAAAAGAAAAGCTCCCTATCATGATGGTCCATTGGATGCCAAGGAGGAGGGGAGAAGTGGAGGAAGAAGGGAATTTAGGACTGTCCAAAAAGTTCTATTGGACATGAGATAAAAGGAGAAGTAAAGGGGCCAGCAGGCTCCTACTTCCCTCTTGGTACACCTCTTTCACATTCCTGGGGTTTGGTCAAATCACAGTTTGGGGAGGTCTCAAATGATTCAGTAGGTTTGGTGGGAGGCATATCTTGGAGAGAGTCAGAAAGGGGACAAAGTTGGTGGAAATGACTGAAACCCAGTTGGAGGTTATGGGTGGAGGCCAGTATTGAAGTCTAAACTAGGCTATTTGTCTCTTTCTCAAAGTTAACTCTTCCCAGGGACCTGGAGGAGGATGCACAGCTTTCCAACAAAAGTGAGCCCGTCTCTATACTTCAACACCCCAGCAGTGTGGTACAGTGGAAAAGGCACTAACTCTGTAGTCAGAGGACTTGGGTGTTCAAATCCCGCTCTGATGACCACTACCTATTTGTCTTTGGGCAAGTAACTCAATCTCCCTGGGACTCAGTTTCTTTAATGAGTGAAATGAGAGTTGGACTAACTGATCTCTGTCTAAGGTTTCTTTCATCTTAAATCCTGTGGTCATCCTATGTCATTAAGCAACCACCTTGGGAGACTCTGGAAGAGCCAGACTGATGTATAGATAGAATTGGTAATGTGGTATGAACTGAGAGGACCTAGGACTTCATTCCTTGATGCGTAAAGTACTACCATTAGAGCCACTTCTTTGGGTTAAGATATTGAAAGCCTGATTCAATTGCAATTAATTACTCCAAGAAGGGAGAAGTTGCTAAGTCATGACTATCAGTCACCTTCACTTTTAGTATAATGTTTGACACACTCTTTCCATCTTGTCAGCAACTAGGGGTGGGTGGTAGTGGGAAGTAGCAAAGGCCTGTGAACCAATTTTCCCCATTTCATATATCTGTCCATACATGACATTGACTCTGATTTCCAAAGAAAGAGGAATTCAAAGGGGAACCATTCACACTCCCCCCACTATGCAGAGTGAAGGTGTCAAAAAGAGAGTAACTGACTGATCAGCAGTTACTCAGCTATGTCTGGAAGAGGAACCAGACAGGAGCTGAGCGTCACCCCTTCCTACAAGAGTTGGACTGTTGTGGTCAGAGCAGGAGGGTTTGAGGAAGGAAGGAAGCAGGGACAGAGTTGACCAGCAGAGCCTGGGAGATGTGTGGCTTGGGGCAAGAGGAAATGGCCCCTTCTGAGGGCGGCTTCTTGTCTGGCAGGGATCTGAGGAGTCCGCAGATCTGAGCCCCAGGGCCCACGGTCCAGGGAAGGCAGCTTGTGATGTGGACTTCTCAGTCCTTCCAGCATGCATAGCTCCTTCCAAAACATGATCTCCTGCTGGGAGAATGCACACTGTGAGGGAACCTAAGGATCACAGAATCTCAGAGACTCATCTAATGCAACCCATTCCTATAGATCTGGATGTTCATGCCAGCTATACCCCTTCCCCAGGAAGTGCTCAGCTGGCCTTTTACTTGAGAACCTCCAGGGACAGGAAGAAGCCCTTTTCACTTTAAGACAGCTCTCGTTGTTACAACATTTTTCTTGACATCTAGCTGAAAGTAACCATGTTGTAACTTCTACCAAATGTTCCTCGTTCTGCTTTCTAAGGCCAAGGAGAACAAGTCTAATTGCTCTTCCAAATGATGGATTTTTAATACTTAGAAGCAGTGATTATGTCCCCCTCTTAAGTCTTCTTGCGGCAAAACAGCCCCAGTTATCTCCACCAGTCCTGAGAGAGCACAATCTTTAGGTGTTTTTGCACAGGCTACCCCTTATAGTTAAATGAACTCCTCACCTTCACTCCTTGAAATCCCTAGCTCCCTTCAGAGCTCAGCGTCCTACATGAAGCCTTCACTAATGCTCCCAGTTACTAGTGCCCTCCAAAATTATTTGTATTTTGTGCGTATATATTATCATATAGTCCACCCCCCACAGAACATAAGCTCCCTTAGGGCAGTGATTGAGTTTTTTTGTCTTTGTATCCAGAGCCTAGGATTGCCTGGCACGTAATAAGTGCCTAATATATGTTTATTAAATTGATTGATTAGTTAATCCCTGGTTTCCTCTCTACTTTGTTCATCTTCAGCACACAAATTTATTAACATCTTTACTAAAAGTCTAGCAACCAATACAGGAGAGACTAATGTTATCAGAAAATGACCAAAGAGGGTTGAATCATATCTAATTCAGTTAAATTCAACAGGCAACAAATGCCTACTATGTGCAAGGGCCTGTGCTAGGAGCTAGGGATACAAAGAAGAGAAATGAAATAGTCCCTGCCCTCAGAGAGCACCTATTCCACCCTGGGAGGTGGGGTGGGGAGGAAATGACTTGTATGGAAGTAAGTAAAGATTAAGGCCATTTGAGGATGGTGAGGGTATTAACAGGGCAGCAGAGCTAAGCCTTGAGGAAAGCTAGGGATTCTGGGGGCAGAGATGAGGTACTCAGTGCATTCTAAGTATGGGGGACAACAGCCTGTGTGCATGAAACCCTAGAGAGGGGAATAGCTAGCATTCCAGTTTGGCTGAAATGAAGAAAGTATTTTGTGGAATAGGATGAAATAAGTCTGTGAAGACAAATTGAAGCCAGATGTAGACTCTGTATTTTGTCCTAGAGGAAATAGGGAGCCATTGAAGCTCTTTGAGCAAAAAGTAGACATGCTTAGACTTAAAATGTTTTGGCAGCTCTATAGAGGATGGATTAGAAAAAGGAAGAGACTGGAAGAAAGGAGAGTAACTGGAAGAAAGGAGGGTATTTCAATAGCTCAGGCAAAAGGTGGTGACGTCCTGAACTACAAAGTGATGGCCATGTTAGTGGAAAGGAGGAGATGGGAGCCATGGATGTTATAGAGGTAAAATCAACAAGACTTGTTTGGATTCAACAGATTAGATATGAGAAATAAGAGAGAGTAGAAAGCTGAGGATTATTTCCAAATTGTGAACCTAAGTACCTAGAAAGGTAATCCCTGTAATAGAAATAGGGATATTTAGAGGGAGGGGTGTGTTTAAGAAGGAAGATATGAATTTCGTTTTTGAGTTAGATGCCTATGGAGTAGGGTGGGGGTAACCACTGCTTTTGAATTAGATTCCTGTGGACAGACACTTAAGTAGTATGAAGGTAGTGAGTGGTTTTCCACAGGCTACCAAAATTTAGGCTATACTGAAAGTATTTGAACTCCTTCAGTAAGTATAAACAACTTAGGTTAGCACCTAGTTAGCATTAATTAATTGATTAATTAATATGGGAAACTACCACTTGGAATTCTGTATCTGGACTCCAGGTATGAGGTTGCTTCTTCCAGTGACTGCCTACCTAGCAGCACCCTCAGAGTATCTTGGTTAGGAGGTCTAGTTTCCCCAGGGGATTTTATATCTCAAGGTTCGAGGTCTCCTTCCCCACAACAGCTTTCCATTTTGTAGTGTTTGGCCCAGGTCCACATTTTAACTTCTGTCCAGCCCATCCAAGAGGCAGTTGGAAATAAAGGTTCAAGAGAGCCAAAAGAGTTGGATATTTGGGAATCATATGCATAAAAATGCTAATTGGACCCACAGGATCTGATGAGATTATCCAGAGAGGGTATAAAGAAAGAAGAGGGTTTATAACCTAGGCCAGATGGGGATGTACATATTTACCTAGGTGAGAGCTAGATGATAATTTGGTGAAGGAGAAAGAAAAGGAGCAATCAGACAGACTGGAGGACAAAGAGGAGAGAATATCAGGAAGAGGTCACTGATAATGTCTGAAACTACAGAAAGGTCAGATAGGGTGAGGAAAAAGTCTCTGAATTTAGCAATCAAGAAATTGTTGGTAACCTTGAAGAGATAATCTCAAGTTGAGTTGTGGGCCAAAAGTTAGATTGCAAGGCATGAGTGGGAGGTAAGGAGATGGAAGTAACAAATGTGGATCACTTTTTTCTTGAAATTTGATTATGGAAGGGAAACGATATCATTCTATATAGTGCCTTGAGAAGATGGCAGGTCAAGTGAAGGTTTTGTTTGTTTTTTTTTTAAGAATGAGAGAGACATGGACATGGGTTTGTAGGGAGCATGAAAAGAACCAATAAAAAAGAAGCTGAAAATGAGAAAAAGAAAGAGGAGTGGTTGAATCAGTAAGCTTCTGAATGATTGAGAAAGAATCAAGGGCATAAGCAGAGAGGTTGGCATTGACAAGAAGGAGGGTCACCTCTTTAAAGGCTGGAACAAAGGAAGGGGGAACAGAAAACAGAAGAAAGATTCTGAGATGTGAAGTAGAGGGGAAGGATGGATAGGTCTTGTTTTCTCAGTAAAATAGGAGGTGAGGTCTTCTATTGAAAGGGTAGGAAGAACCTGTGGTAGAGAGAGCCTTAGGAGAAAAAATGTGTGGAACAGCCACTACGGGGAGTGTAATGATAAGGGAATATTTTTGTTTCTGGGTTTCCTGCTCAACCAAGTACAATGGGATATTTTCCCCTTCTTTTTAAAAAATGTTGTTTCTCATTATGAATATAACAGTCTTCAACACACCTCCCAATGTATAAAGAATAAAAAAGGGAATTGTGTGTAAAGCAGTGAAATTCTGTATAGTTAAAAAAGAACCCACACATTTACATGGTGCTTGCTGTATGCCAGGCATAGTGCCAAGCACTTTTTCTGAATATCTTATTTGATCTTCACAACAACCCTGAAAGGTAGGTGCTATTATTATCCCCATTTTTAAAATTGAGAAAACTGAGGCAAATATAGGTTAAATCACTTGCCCAGGGTCGTGCAGCTAGTAAGTGTTCAAAGCTGAATTTGAACTCAGGACTTTGAGCCCAGCCCAGCAATCTATCCACTGCCTAGTTTGTGTCAGAAAGGACAGATTAAATTTAACAAAGTAGTCATCAAACTATCCTGTTTGTGTCCCCTTCTGAGCTTTTTTCTTCCTTCTGCATAGTTTTATTTTTTTAATTTTTTCCACTTTATTTTTGATACGTTACTGATAGTATTTTCTTTTTTTAATCTGTACCTTCCCACTAATTCCTTACCTCTTAAAACTTTCCTTATAACAAGTAAAATCAAGCAAAACAAATTGATCTGTCGACTACCTCAGCAAATGTACATCTCATTTTATGTCTTCAGCACAACAACATGCTGAATTTGTCATTTTCTTCTTTTTTTTAACCAGACCTGTGATTCCATTGGTATAAGTAATTCCTAGTGAAGAAACTTCCTCTGATCAATATGGACAGCAGCTGCTTGGTGACTGAGAGTCTCACAGAGTCGCCTGAGCACTGAGAGGCCAAGTGTCTGGCCCTTGGTCCCATAGCTTGCATGTGTCAAAAGCTGGACTGAAAGCCAGGTCTTTTCTGATGCTGAGGCTTGCTTTTTCTACCCACAATGCAACAATACTGCTCTCATTTATATTGGCATGACAGCATTCTATTCCTTTCATGTCAATCTATCAGTTAACAAGCATTTATTAAGTGCCTGCTATGCCAGGCACTGTGCTAAGCTCTCTGCAAAAAATAGTCCCTGTCCTCAAGGGGCTCACAGTCTAATGGAGGAAGTGACCTGCAAACAACTAGGTACAAACAAGACCAGATAAATTGGAGATAATCTGTAGAAAGAAAGCACTATCACTAAGTGGAATTAGTAAGGCTTTTTGTAGAAGATGGGATTTTATCCAGGGACTTAGAGGAAGCCAGCAAGTCAGGAGGTGGAGACCAGGAGGGAGAGTTTATCTATTTTTTGTACCCACTTTGATTCCAGTTCTTTGCAGCTACAAAACAAAGGATCTGCTACAAATATTCACAGGGATCTTTTCCCTGTGTCTTTGACCCTTTGGGAAATAGAGACAACTATGTGGTGTAGTGAGTAGGGTGCTGGACTTGGAGTCGGGAAAAACTGAGTTCAAATCCTTTTTCTGACACTTACTAAATCACTTGACCCTGGATAAGTCACTTGTCCTCTATCAGGCTGTTTCCTCATCTGTAATATGGAAATAATACACTTATCCCCTAAGGGTTTTATAAGTATCAAATAAGGTAACATTTTTAAAGCACTGTATAAATTTTTGCTATTTAATATCATTATAGTACATCTGACTTACTTATAGGAAACTGGGAGTGTGGAGTGGGCATACTGGATTCCATGCGCAGTCCCATGAACTAATGAGAGTGTGGGACAAATTGTATGTTTCAGGTCATCCAGATAAAGAGAGGCATCTAGAACAGCCCTTCACCACCACAAAAGAGAAGCTTTTTCTGGCCCAAAATGTAAGAGAAACTGAGTGACCCCAGGATGAGTTGAAACTAAATGCCATGTGTTTGATGGAAGCTTTCCTGTGGGATGGATCTTGGCTCATGTGTGATTCTTGTGTTACGTTGGCATATGTGTGAGGTTGTACTTTTGTGTGCATGTGTGATGATGTGTGCAGTTTGGGGTCTTTATGAACATGTGTCAAAATATTTATCTGTGTGGATGTGTTTGCATTTCTATTTGTGTATGATTGTCATTGTGATCATGATCATAAGATCCTTCAGAACAGGACTTTATGGTTGATTCTGGCAGGCATTCTGTCTCCTCTAATGTGGTTTAGAAAAGGGGAAAGGGTTGGATTTAGAGTCAAAGGGTCCGAGATTTTTATCCCGGGTTCATTATTTACTAGCTGATTGAACCTTGGCAAGTTATTTGCCCAAAATGGGGCAGGGGGCTGACTAGATGGTTTCTAGGGCCCCTTCTCATTCTAAATATATGATCCATTGAACAAGATCATATGCTCTGGGAGTGCTTCCTAAGTATTGCTAAGGATAATAATACAACCTTCACTTCCTTCAAATTTATGTAGTTAGAGTGGTACAGTATATAGAGCTCTGGACTTGGAGCCAAGAAGATCTAAGTTCAAATCTAGCCTTATGATACACATTTACTATCTGTGTGACCCTGGGAAAGTCATTTAATCCCTATCTGCCTGTTTTCTCATCTGTAAAGTGGGGATAATAACAGCCCCTACCTTCCAGGGTTGTTGTGGAATTCAAATGAGAAAGTATTTGTAAAGTACTTAGAACAGTACCTGGCACATAGTAGGTGCTTAATAAATACTTGTTTTAAAAAAAACCTTCAGTGATCTTTCTCATCTAAGCTGAACAAGAGAGCTATGGCTAGAGCAATAGACTATAGGACTGATCATGAAGGGGCAGGGTTGGAGGGGAGAAGAAAAAAAGAAAAAGGATGGAATCCAAACCAACTTCATTCTAGACCCACTGAAATGGTACCAGTTTTTAATCCAGACCCACCTTACTTGCACTTACTTCCACCTTCTTTTTTCTTTCTAGGGAGGTGGACTGAGCAATGGGGATCCACAAGAGAAGGAACGGCGTCGTATCAAAGAAAGCTTTGAGAACTATCGTAGGTAAGACTGACCAGGTTCAAATCAAGGAGGGTGCCTGGTGGGTATCGTGCATTTGGGTTTTTAATGCTCCTAACAAGTTCCCACCTGTATGACCTTGGGCGAATCCCTAGGCCTCTCTGGGCCTCAGTTTCCCTATCTGTAAAATGAGGGGGTTGGGTAATAAATTACCTTACATTTTGCCTCCAGTTGAGTGACTATCAGTCCTTTATTTGTAGTTCAGACTTTCAATGAATCACAGAGATGTGTTCTCACTCTAGTATCCATTTCTCACTTTCACAGGAAGTGGGCACACAGAAAGGTTAACCATAGCACCCGACAAGGAGAAGTAGACTGGGAAAACACCACAGGAAGTGACAACACAGATACAGAAGGCTCCTAAGACTACATTTGCCTGATGAACCCAAGGGCCTCAATCCCCCCAGGCAGTTTACTTAACCTCTCTGAGAGGCTCTGTGCTTCTTGCTAGTCAATCTCCCATTATTCCTATGGATAATAAGATGGAACAAGGATGTCAAAGAGCAAAAACATCATTTAAGCCTTAAAACTGCCTCTGCGTGGCTTAGAGTCAGAAGAGAAGTCGGGGATTTTGGATTGCTGAACCCCAGTGAAGTTCTGAATTAAGAGTGACTTAGATTGGAATTAAAATGATTTTATGGCCATAATGAAGGGCAAATATGAAGAATTCTGAGAAACACAAGATGACGTATTTAAGCAGTACACAATAAAGGAGACAGAAGCAAAGAATATGACTATAACAAGGTGAATGAAGACAACATTGAACAGTAAAAACTCAGGTTAAATCCGATGGAAAACAATGATACCAAATTATTGAAGCTGAAGGGGTCAACCAGCCCTCCTTTATGTTACAAACAGAAAACTGCACCAAGTGAGAAGTGATCTGTATTATCAGCATACTTGTAGTCTTTAAGACCATTTTGCTCAGTTGTCTGGGACTAATATACACGTGAAGTTTGTTTGTTGGGATGTCTGCTCTGTCAAAATAAAAAATAGAAATATTTTAAAAGGAGGAAATGGATTTTTGCTCAAAAAGCAATGAACAGTAAGAGGGACTAGCAAACTGTCTTCAGCGGACATTATTAGTCATTTTCTTAAGAATCACAAAGCAGATAGCTGAGAATTTACTGCAACTTTAGTGATCTGCTTATTAAAAGATCTGGATGTGCTGTACTGATGTCTTTGCTCACCTGGTTGTAGAATGATGGGAAATCCATTGCTTATAATGATAATGAGAATTGTGATACTGTGTTATAGTAGAAAGTGCACCAAAGTTTGAACCAGGAGAAAGAAGGCTGAGTTTGAATCGGGACTCTTAATGGTTGTGACACCAGTCAGTCAGCTAGCATTAATTAAATACCTACTATGTGTTAACATGGTGCTAAGTGGTAGGGATACAAAGAAAGGCAAAAAATCAAAAGCTTACAGTCTAATGGAAGAGACAACATGTAAACAAAGATGTACAAACAAGAGATATACAGGATAAATTGGGGGCTGGGAGTAGGTACTTGGGATTAGGGAAGTAATCCCAGGCAAATTATTTTATGTGTCTGAAACTCAGTTCCCTTATCTATAAAATGGGGATGATAATATATGTACTATGTACTTCATGGGATAATTGGGAGGAAAATGCTTTCTAAATCTTAAGGTGCTATGTACATGGGAGTTATGTTTTTTAGTGAATTGCTTGAATATTTCAAAAGATTTATCATTTCATTGATTTGATTCAACAAATATTTCTTAAGCATCTACTCTGTGCCAAGCACTGTGATGGAAGCTGGGGATACAAAACCAAAACTGAAACAATTCCTGCCTTTGAGAAGTTTACATTCTGTGGAAGAGGTACAACACATACACAGATAACTACATACAAGATAGCAAAGCGGATAGAACGCTGGGGCTGGAGTCAGAAAGATTCATCTTTCTGAGTTCAGCTCTGACCTCAGAAACTTACTAGCTGTGTGACCCTGGGCAAGTCACTTAACCCTGTTTGCCTCAGTTTCCTCATCCGTAAAATGACCTGGAGAAGGAAATGGCAAACCACTCCAGTATCTGCCAAGAAAACCTCAAATAGGGTCACAGAGAGTCGGACATGACTGAGCATCAGCAATAAATTTCATGAGGGAGAAAGAGCATTAACAAATGGAGAGGTGGAATTTAGCCTGGTTTTGAAAGAAGTTATGATCCAGACAAGTCACTTATCAGCCTCAGCTTCCTCATCTGTAAAATGGGGATAATAATAGTATCTGTCTCAGAGAGTTGTGAGGATCCAATGAGAAAAGTAAAGTACTTTGCAAACCAAAATACCAATGCTAAAGAATCATAAGAAGGAAGTTTATTTCAGACATGGGGATTAGCTTCCTTGGAGCAGGAAGTGTGAAACTGTAGTATGCAACAATACGTGGAAGCCAGAGTATCAAGGGTTTTAAACATCATGCTGAGGGTTCTGTATTCTATCTTAGAAGCAATAAAGAGAATGGAAATGAAAACAATGTGAGATATCATATGACACATCTCAGGTTGGATAAAATGATAGAAGGGGAAAGTGACAAATGTTGGAGGGGATGTGGAAAGATTGGGACCTTAACTCATTGTTGGTGGATCAATGAGCTGATCTGTTATTTTGGAGAGGGATTTGGAATTATACCCAAAGAGTTATTAAACTGCCTATATATACCCTTTGACCCAGCCATAACAGCTGTTAGGTCTGTTTCCCAAGAGGATTAGGGGAAATGGAAAAGAATCCACACATTCTAAAATATTTATAGCAGCTCTGTTGTGGTGGCAAAGAACTAGAACTTATGGGGATGCCTGTCAATTGGGAAATGGCTGAACAAATTGTGGTGTATGTTCATAGTGGAATATTACTCTGCTATAAGAAATGATGAACTCAATGATTTTATAAAAGCATGGAGAGACCCCCATGGAGTAATGAAACATGAATGAGAAAAACCAAGAGATCATTGTGTACAGTAGTGTTGTGTACAGTAGCGTTGAGCAGCCAAGTCATTCTGACTATTATAAATACCCAAATTAATCTCAAAGATCCTATGAAGGAAGATGTTGTTTGAGTGCAAAACGGAATATTGTTGTGGCGTAGCAAGTGATGAGCTGATTGATTTAGGAAAACACGGAATGACTTGGATTTATGAAGGAAGATACTATCCACCTTCAGAGAAACATAATTGGAGGAAATAAGCATAGTTCAGTCTTACATATTTATATGTGGATGAGCTTATATGTGTGTATATGTCTGTGTTTATGTATATCTATGTATACATGTATATACATATATATATATATATATATATATATATATATATATATCTCCACGCTTAATTGTAGTATTCTTTAATGGGGGAGAGGGAGGAAGGGGGAAAAATAAAGTAAAAAGTACACAGCAGAGAACAAAAAAACACCAACAAGGAAGCAAAGAAAAACTTGGACAGCTTTAAAAACAATGTGTAGCATTTATTATATAGATTTTCTTGAAATGGGAAATTGTTTCATATTGAATCCTTTCTTACGGTCTGCTGTGTACATGGCAATTTTTTTCTTTTCTCATTTTGTATTTAAAGGTAAAATTTTTAAAAATACAAAAATAAAAAAGAGGCAGTAGGGAGCTACTGAAGATTTTTAACCAGGGGGATTGAGATGGCCCAACTTGTCCTTTAGGAGGTTTCGACTGGCAGCTCTGTGGAGGAGAGACTGAAAGCCGAAAAACCCAACAGGACACTATAACAATGGAGTTGAGAGGTGATGGGGCAGTATGACACGTACTAGCTGTGTGACCATGGGCAAGTCAAACTGGGGTATTCGAAGCACTCTAGCATTTTCTATGAATATAAAATACATCACCATTCTGCATCAGAGAAGGCGATTTCCACACAAGAGTTCCTTAAAAATGATGCAATAACAAGTCCAGATCAAGTAATTATGGTATTAATAATCCCATTTACCAATCTCATTAAATATCTATGATATACAAATAATTGTGCTGGGGACATAAACAGAGAGGAAGCTATGCTTGTTTTCAGAGCTCACATTTTACTGAGGAGTTACAAGTGTATATGTTTAAATATATACAACAGGCAGATAGGTGGCTCAGTGGACAGGGTGCTGTGCCTAATCCATTTTGAGATGTCCAATGTTGCTGTTTAGTCGTTCATTCATGTCTGACTTTTGTTGACTCCGTGGACCACAGCGAGCCAATACGGTGCATGAATTTTCTTGGTAAAGATAATAGAGTAGTTTGTAATTTCCTTCTCCAATATATAACGTAAACAGTGACTCGCTGGTCATCCAGCTAGTGAGTGTCTGATGCTGCATTTGAACTCAGGCTTTCCTGACTCCATGCCCAGTGCTCTATTCACTGAGTCACCTAGCTTGACGCCCAATAGGCAATTAGGAACACTAGACTGGTGCTCAGGAGAGAGATTAGGGTTGCATATGGAGTTCTCAGCATCAGTAGCACAGAGATGTTAATTGAATCCTTGAAAGATGATGAGATCACTAAATGAAACAGTGTAGAGGGAGAAGAGAATGATGAGTAAAAGATCTTGATGTATGGAAATATGCCATCGGGCACTGACAGAGCATCTGTTTATAAACATGCCAGGCTTGGAATCCTCCTCTTCTCTCTGCTCCCCAGTGATAAGAACTTCCTACTTTGATACATATTGGTTTGTGAAATTTTATAATCACCACCATTTCATTTACAAATGAGTAGCTTTCAGGACCACCCTTTAATAATCAATAAGCTCTTTACTGTACTAAGCTCTGAGGATACAAAGATAGAAATGGAACAACCCCTGCCTGTACACATATAAGGGTATGCAAAACAAATACAAGTTCATTTTTTGAGGGGGGTGGTACTAGCTGGGGGAGAGGGGAGGTGTGATGTCAGAGAAGGCTTCTGGTAGGATGTGACAAGAGCAAAGTTTTGAAGGAATTCTGAGAAGGGGACGTAAGCAGGGGAGTGAATTCCAGGGATGGGGGACAGTCCATATAAAGATAGGGAGATATCAGAGAGGGGAGAGAGAGAGAGATAGAGATAGAAATAGAGATAGAAACAGAGAGACAGAGAAAGATAGAAAAAGAGAAACAGAGACATATATAGAAACAGAGAGACAGAAAAAGAGAGACAGAGAGATAGAAACAGAGAGACAGACAGAGATAGAGAAAGGCTGAGAGATTGTCTCAGGTGAGGTACAGTAAGAAGACATACTTGACACAAAAAAATGTGTAATAGTCTTGGAAAAGTGGGTTAGATACAGGTTGTGAGGGCTTTAAGTGCTAAACAGGAGTTTGTCTTCAGGGAGTCACTGAAGCTCTCAGGCAGGTGACACTTGTGTTTTGGGCATGGCCCTTTGGCACTTGTCCAGAGGATAGACTGAAAAGGGAGAGACTGGAGGTGATTAGAAGGCTTTGAAGGCGACTAGGGCTTCTAATGAAGACAACTAAAGTAGTGGCTGTGTGAGTGAGTGAAGAGGTGTTGTGTGCAACAGATACTGTACAGGGAGAATAAAAGGTGAGTGAACAGGAGCGGGGGGAGGAGAGAGGAGTCAAGGATGACTCTCAGTCTGTGAACTTGTACAACTGGAAACATAGTGCTGCCCTTGACAAAAGTAGGAAGTTCAGAAGAGAGGTAAGCTTTTGGAGAAAGATGATGCATTCTGTCTTGGACATGTTAAATTTGAGAAACCTACACAGCATCCAGTTCAAAATGCCTAATAGGTAGGTAGTTGATATAGTGCTAGAGCTCAGGATACCAGCTAGGGATGGTATATAGCTCTGGGAGTCAACAACTTACAAATGGTAATTAAACTTACAGGAACTGATGAAGTCATCAAGAGGTAGAATGTAGAGAAACAAGAGAGCCCAGAACAAAACTTTGAGGTACAAACACCATTAAGGGGTGAGATATAGAAGATGATCCAGCAAAGGAGACTGAGAAGTGATTAGATAGGTAGGAGAAGGGAGAGAGGAGAATGCAGGAAGGGAAGGTGGTCAGCAGTGTCAAATGCTGCAGAGCAGTGAACAAGTTTAAGAAAAAGCCTTTAGATTTGGCAACTGACACCATTAGGAACTGGAGAGGACAGTTTCAATGAAGTGATGAGGCTAAAAAGCAGGTAACAACTTTGTTCATCCATTTATCCTGAATCTTTTGGGGAAAAGGTACTTTGGATGCCTTTTATTTAAAAGGGAAGGCATGTGACAGGTTTCAACCAGCTCCTGAAGGATCTTAACAAATGCTAAATGGAAACAAGTGGAAGGCCTGTGTGAATGAGTAGCCCTTAACCCAAGTCACATTAACTCACGTGGAGAGGAGAGGAACTCCCTTGGACCTGCCTCAGTGGGACACCCTCCTGCCGGGCTCAGTTTCTTGATGTCCAGTGTTATTTTCCAGATAGTTAAGAGCACAAAGTTCCCTGTTACCTCCAGAATCAAATCTAAATCTTCTGTTAAGTCTTTAAAGCCAACCATAACCTGGTTATGGCTTCCCTTGTCATCTTTACTGAAGAGTATTTCCCCTTTGTGCACACTGTACTCTTGTTGAACAGGCCATCTTACTTTTCTTCATCCATGATGCTGATTCTTGGTTCTATGCCTTTCAGTTGTCTTCCACACCTGGGAAACTACTCCCTTCCCATCTTTTTCTTTCAGAATTCTTGGCTTCCTTCAAGCTCAGCTCAATTGCCACCTTTTACATGATGTCTTACCTGATGCACCCTATTGTTAATGCCTTTCCCTCAAAATTCCCTTGTATCTATTTTGTATCTACCTAAATATGGACTCCCCCAGTCTTAACTGTGTGCTCTTATGGAGGAGGGACTACTTTCACTTTTGCCTATCTGAAGTACCTAGTAAAATGCCTGGCACTTAGTGGGTACTTAAATGCTTGCTGATTGGTTGATAATAAATGCCTGGATTGTTGCCTTCTGACAGCCTATGTCTCCCAATGATCTTCTGATGCTCTCATCTCATCTGCTGTTGTCAAGTCAGAAGAGTGAGCAAATCCTAAACATCTCCTCCCCCCCCCCCCCCCCTCCCCAGGGAGACTGGAAACAGAGACTTCAGTGTTCTGTCACCTGAGGGAAAAGGAGTGGTTGGACTTTTGCTCTTGGTCAAGGTGCAGTGCTCTGGGTGTAGTGCTCTGAGGACAGTGACTGAGGTGACTGAGCAATGCATCTTTTCTGCTGTGTCCACATCACTTTAAAACCATCAAAAAGAAGAGCTGTTATTCCTCTCAAGGAGGTCCCAGTGCTTCTGGCTCTGAGGAAGTCTTAACCCCCATCACAAACTGTCTCATGAATGCTGGTCACAAGAGAGCCATAGCTCACAAGATGAAATCATGACAAGCTCTAGAACTGGAAGAGACCTTAAAGAGCATCTAGTGCAACTTTATTTTACAGATGTGGAAACTGAGGCCCGGAGGGGTGAAATGAACTCTGGCTCTGGAGTTAGAAACCCTGGGTTCAAAGTCTCATCTCTGATGTGTGACATTGGGTAAGTAACCTTCCCTCCCTGGGCCTCAGTTTCCTCATCTGTAAAATGAGAGGGTTGGACTAGATCACCTCTGAGGTCCCTCCCAGCTCTAAATCTATCATCTTATGGTCCTTCCTAGCTCTAGAGTCTAGGGTCCTGTCACAGAATTGGAAAGTTTGAAAGGAAATGTTTGTTGATTGATCTCATTAGCCATTTAGCCCAATCCATACACAAAGGAAACCTGCACTGTAACATATCTGACAAGTGGTCACTCAGCCTCTGATTTCCATGGAGGGTATACACACCACCTCCCCAGGGAACTCATTCTACTTCTGGACAGCTCTAAGTATTGGCAAGTTTTCCCTAACAAGCTGAAATTGGCCACGTAGCACCTTCTAGCCTTTGTTCCTGGTTCTGCCCTCTGGGGCTTGATTGAACAAGTCTTGGTCCTCCACGTGGCAGCCCTTTAAGTTCAGGTCCCCTCTGGTGGATCCCCCTGGAGTCTTCTCTCCTTCAACCATTCCTCTTATGACAACGGATTCAAAGCCCTTCTCCATCCTGGTTGCTCTCCTCTGCACATTCTCCAGGTTGTCAGTACCTTCTTAAACCACAACGCCCAGAACTTGGAAGACTGGAGCTGGACCTTTCTAAGCCAAATTCTAAACTCCCAGGAACTCCTTCCCCAATCGAGAGGAGGGCGCTGCAGTGAGTCGCTTCAGCCGGCAGGGGGCAGAGCAGCAGGAGGTCAGCTCGCCAGGCCGGCGTTGCTATAGGCGACGGCGTTGCCCAACTTCAAGATGGCGGCGACGTGGCTTCGTCCGCCCATTCGGAAGTAGGCGGAAGCATGCGGCGGGCGGCGACGTGGGGCTGGCGGCTGGCGCGGCTGGCCCGCGTCTCGGTTCCGGGCACCGGTAGCGGGCTTGGCTCGCGTGAGGAATGCATCCGAGGCGGCATCGGGAAGAGGTGGCCGTGGCCTGGCCCAGCGGGCGGGCTGCGCTGGTGGCGGCGCCCGTTGAGTTCCGGGCCAGACTCGGGACCCGAGCCCGCGGCCGCGCTGGGCCGGATACAGGCCTCTCACTACCAGCTGGTCTACACCTGCAAGGTGGGCCCCTGGCGTGGGAGGCGGAGGGGTTCAAACCTCGTGCGGGCTGAGCCTCCTCCGAGAGCCCGGCCGCAGCCGCCCAGCGCCCCGGCGGTATCCCGAAAAGACCCTTGACCCTCCGGGATTGCCGAACTGCCCGGGCTAGCGCAGGGCTAAGGTTCGAAGTCGAAGTTGGCGGCTTTAAAGTCTCTCGCTTGGGCCCAAAGCGGCGGGGACTGGCCCGGGGTCACGCAAGGGCGTTGGCAGCGCAGCCGGAGCTCGGATGCCCTCGGACTCCCAGGCTCTGGGGCTCTGCCCGCGGCTGGTGGCGGCCCCGTCCGCAGAGGGAGATACAGGGAGGGGGTCCTCTTAGTGACTGCCAGCCTCTCAGTGCCCACCCTGGCACCCACCCTGGGAGGTGGAGGCTGGGCTAACCCCGTTTTACGGATGAGGAGATTGCCCGGAGTCCCGCAGCCAGTCAGGGCCTGAGGTTGGATTTGACCCTGCTGTGCCCTCTGGCCGCCTCCAGGGAAGGGGCGCCTTGCCTAGGGGCTCAGGGACCGCAGGCTCGGGGGCGGCCCGCATTTCTGTTGCTTTAAAGGTGTCAAAGTCCTTTGGGCTGAGGGAAGGGAAGAGAGGTATCGGTCTGAGAACCAGGAACTAAGGTGTGGGGGAAGATGACCTGCAGGTGCGGGGCTCGGGGCTCGTGGGGCAGGCCCATGGTTTGGTAAAGAGGAAGCAGAGAAATGGGACTGGGAGATTTGGAGGAATAGAGGGGCACGGTGCCTGGCATGTAGTAGGTGCTCAATAAATAAATGTTTGACTTGAATAAGGGAAGTGTGGCTCTGGCACACAGGATTGAGGGATAAAGGGTGAACAAGAGGGAAGGAACCGAATCCTTTAGTTCCTTGGAACACTTGGCACAATGCTTGGCACATGATGTAAATGTTAGCTGTTGTTATTAGTAGAAGCACAAGAAGAATGGGGGATTAAGAAGAAGGTAGGAGTGAGGAACAGTTGGGGGGGTTTGGAGGATGTCATGGCCATAGATGATTTCAAGGCACAGGAGGAAACCTCTTCTGTCCCCTGATCTTTAGTTCATCCATCTGTAGAAGGAAACAGTATACATCAGGTTATTGGGGTGGGTAGGTGGGGAGTCTTTGTAAAATTTGAAAACACTATAAATGTGAGGTGTTTTTTTTATCGGTCATGGCTCATGGTAGGCAAGGAGCAGGGACAGGCTTCGGGGATGGCCTGGAGGACAGAGATGGGAAGGTTAGGGATGAGGTTAGACAGCACTGGACAGGAGGGATATGGGTAAGTATAAGGAGGCTTTTGTTGACCTAGGACGCTCATAAAGCATTAGGGGAATTTTAGAAACACTTGTATAATGTTCAGCCCTGACTAGGGCAGCCAGAGGAGAAATTATAATAAAGCTATTCACATTTATCTAGTCCTTTACATTTTACATAGCATTACATTTCATTACAACAACCTGTGACGGAGTATTATACCCATTTTGTAGGTAAGGAAACTGAAACTCAGTTTTGACAAGGAAGTTTTTCCAGGGTTACCCACAGCTAGTAAACAACAGCCCCAGATTAGAGTCCAGGTCTCTTGACACCATGTACAGTGTTGTTTCCACTGACTACATCATACCCATCTGTCTTTGCACATATGACCTCCACACAGAGGTTTTTGGGCCAAGGCCATGTTGTTTCAAGGGCAGACTGTTGTGGGGATATGTTGTGAGTGGGAATCAGCGATGATGACTGGTTGACAGTGCTGCTCTCTCTCTAAGGTCTGTTGGACAAGATCAACTAAAAGGATCTCCAAGCTTGCCTATCATAAGGGCGTGGTGATTGTGACGTGTCCCAGCTGCCAGAACCACCATGTCATTGCTGACAACCTGGGCTGGTTTTCAGACCTGGATGGGAAGAAGTGAGTACTCAATTTTCACAAAAATCAGTTAAGTCCCTTTGGGTCTAAGTGTTGGAATCAGTCCCAGTGATGATCCAAAAATGAGTTCCTTTTGCTTTTTCGAAAGGAAATTTGTCACGCAGTATCCTGACTCACAAACTCATCCATAGCCAGAATTCTGACATGCACTAAGACATGAATGTTTGTATTAAATACAGATGCACTTAATAATGATAATAATTGCCATTTCTTTAGCCTTTTCAGGCTTACCAACTGTTTTCTTCACAGTAATCGTGAGAGGTAGGTGGTGCAGGTATTACCCCCATTTTACAGATGAGAAAATTGAGACTTGACTAGAAAAGTTAAGTGACTTGGCCACAATTAGCTGGTAAATGTCAGTTCTGACTGGAATCTGGGTCTTCTGACTCCCAGTCTCCTAGTCTTCCCCAAATGGAGTGTGAACTTTATTTCTCCCACAGCCACACCCACCTCATTTGAAATACTCAGAAACCAGTTAAAATAATTATAAGAAAAAGTTTTAAGTTAATTTGTTATTCCTACTTCAGATTTCTTGCCTACTTAATAAGGGTAGGGGGGAGAGGGAAGGAGAGAATTTGGAACTCAGAATTTTTTAAAGGAATTTTAAAAATTGTTTTTACATGTAATTAGAAAAAAAAAATATTGAAGTTTTTCTTTAAAAAAAAAAAGATATCTTGATATTCTGAAGTTAGCCATACAAAGAATCCTCACTTTCCAACCACCCAGAAGATGTATTGTAGGTCCAGACAGCTGTCACTGCCAGGAGAGCTGACTCCATGCCAGAGCATCTTTCACTTATTGTCACTGTGAAAAGCAAGAACTTATTGGGAGACATGATCCCACGAGGAGCAGATTCCTGGCATGACTGCTTTTCTGTGTGGTGGCCCCTCATCCCCAGAGTGTTATGCCTCCCCTCCCTACCACCCTTCTGAGTTTTTCACTTCCTTTGTTAATCTTCCTGGAATACCAACAGCTACAGATAATTTGATTCATTAAACATCATGTTAAAAAAAATTAATGTTCTTCCTTTTGAGATTTAAGGGAATATCATTAAGTTGTAATCTAATGAGAATTAGTTCAGTCAGCTTGGTTTTCTCCAGGCACCTATTTTGGATAGCTGCACTTAAGGAATGACAGTTTTTGATTAGGGGAAGCAGAGGTGGAGAGGGCTAGAACAAAGCATTGATTAAGTGCCTATTGTGTACTAAGGCTGTACAAATATCTTATTTGAACCCTTATCATCCTTGGGAGGTAGGTGTTATTATTAATCCCTATTTTTATCATGAAGCAAACTGAGGCAGATAGAGTTAAGTAATTTGACAGGATCATAAAGCTAGTAAGTGTCTGAGGATGGCTTTGAATTCAGGGTCTTCCTTACTGCTGGCCCAGCACCCTATCCACTGCACCATTTAGCCAGGTATTTTGGAATTTGGATCTCTTTTCATTTGCTCAAGTTAATCCTGTTTTAGGATGGTAAATCTGGATGCTTAGGGTTTCGTGGATACACTAAAGGCCCAGGAGCCTGGATGGAAGGGGAGTTAGTGAGACAGGTGTGTCAGAAGAGATGTGGGAGAATATGGAAATTAACTTCCCCTCTTTGAAAATTTTGCTTAGGGGCAGCCCTGAACTTAGGAAAGAGTGTTATATATTTCCATCTTCTCTTCCTTCTGCTACTACATGGCTCCCTGTTTGCAGATCCAGGAGCTTCGGGTATTAATTTGATTTGCTCCTTCATTTAACAAACACCCTTTTAGCACCTGCTGTAGATTGTGTACTCTTTGAGAGAGAGGTGGCAAAGCAGGCAGAGACCAGTAGTTACTGCCTTCTAGAGTCAGCAAGAATAAGGCGATACATTTGCAGCTGGTAGTTGAAGCCCAGCCCCCAGGTCTGAGCCTCAATCTTCAGGTGCAGATTTCATGTGTAATTCTAGTTGAGCAAGAGGAAGAGCTGACGTTGGGACATTTTGTCTTTAGGAACATTGAAGAAATCCTGGCAGCTCGAGGGGAGAAGGTGAGGCGTATGACGGGTGAGGAAATTCTCGAAATTGTTTCGGAGGCAGAAGCTGGACCGAAATCTGCTTCTCCTGAGGAGGAGAGCAGCTCAGATCCTACAGATGACATAAGAAAGGATCCGACCTGATCCAGATGAATGTTGACTTTTCCCCATTTTATCCTTGTGCTGGAAAAGAAAGGGGTTGCTTGGGTTTGCCTTTGTTTTTTATAAACAAAAAAAAATCATCTTCAAATTCCAGTGTATGGTATCCATTTGAGACTTCATAAACTGTTTAGACTCAAGTCTTAGAACTCTGAGAAAAATCAGAACTCTGAGAAGGCTCTTAGACTTTGGGTATCCTCCACACTAGTCTGTATGGGCCCCAGGGCACTCAAGTCACAGACATAGGCCTTCTTCACAATAATCAGACTAATGTTGTGACACATTTGTATAGTTCAGGAAATAGCAACTTGCCAAAGGTGGTGTATGGGTGGGAGGTTGTCTGGCCTGACCCCTGTATTTCAGGCACTGGGAGGTTAGTGTGTCTAGGGGTCAGACATCCAGAGAGAGCTGAGGTTCCAGCCTGAGTGATTTTGTCTAAAACTTCTCTGTCCCCTTTTTTATTTCCTGTTTCATCTGTTTCCACCAGTTAAGGAACTGATTTGGTTTAACAAGCATGTCTTTCATTGTTATCATCTATGTGAATAAATAAGCCTTTATTAAGTGCTTATTGTGTTCCAGGCCCTGTGCTAAGTGCTGGGAATAGGAATAGAAAAAGCTGACTCTCAAACTGACAACTCATCAGACACTCTAATCTGGAGAGATAGTACTTACAAGAAAACTGGGGTACAAGGATAAAAAGGCCAGAAGTCCTGAGGGAGCTGTGCTGGGACCTGTGGCAAGGCCCAGAGATCCTAAGGTTTTATCAGCAGGTCAGATTAACATCTAAGTCCTAGAAATTTGTAGCAAGGCAGATGGTAAGGTCTGGAGTACCGTATAGTAGTCATCCACTATATAGTTTTTGTTCAGAACTCCTTTGTGGCATGGAGAAGATCCGGCCTGTGCCAGGAGCTGTGCCTTGCCAGAGGTCCTCCTCAGCCAGAGGCTTCAGCTACAGATAGTCTAAGAACAGACTGGTATCTCAGGACTGGTCCAGGTAGATGTGAAGAGGTTCTTCTTCATCACAGGGATGGTCAGCCAACTAGGTCATGAATGTTTCCAACCACACAACCCAAGGATGCTGTCTACTATGGGGGTACCCCCACCAGAAGATGCTGGAGTAGTGGAATGACAGGAAAGCATTTGGGTGCACTCACCTCCTAACCACCAGGGAGGTTGTAAGGATCCAAGGAGACCGTGTGCGGGCTGTGCCAAAAGTCTTACTGAAGTTGTACACTTGTTTAATCGTTTTTCAATCGTGTGTGACTTGACATGACCCTTTTTGTAGTTTTCTTGGCAGAGATACTGGAGTGGTTTTCCATTTCCTTTTCTAGCTCATTTTATAGATGAGGAAAGTGAAGCAAACAGGGTGAAGTGACTTGTGGTCACATAGCTAGTACATGTCTGAGACCAGATTTGAATTCAAGGCTTCCTGACCAGTCCCGGGGCTCTATTCACTGCACCATTTGTCTGTCCCAGTTTTACATTTATTAAAGCTTAAATGTATTTTAAGTTCATTAAAGCTTGAAACTGGACTAAGACTTTTGGAGCACCCTGGATTAGAAGTGCTTTGTAAACCCTCAGGTGCCATATAAATGTGAGCCATAGTTTACAAATGAGGAAATCCAGCCTGACTTACTGACTTAACCAGATGGGATGATGATAATGATGATGGCAGCAACTGTCATCGGCATGAAAGTGGAAGCAGGCTCAGGCTAGTGAGCTTCAGAGTCAGGATTCTGATGGGGCTTTTCCTCTTTCTAATGCTCCTCACTGTGCCAGGCTCCTGGGTGTCCCAGGGCCATGCTTTCCATGTGCATGACACAGGCCTGGCTTCCTGTTTGCCCACTCAAGATGCAGGTATATGTTGCTTTAGGAAACTCCAGTTGCAGCTCATGTGTAGATACCATACTTTATAATCAAAGGGTATTTTAGCCACTTGTGCCTCATTTGACCCTCATAAAGACCCTATGAGGTAAGTAGGGAAAGGATGGGTATCTCCTTTTTATAGATGAGAAAACCAATTTAGAAGAGTAAAGTGACTCTCCCAGGGTGACCCAGTAAATAGCCTCAGATCTCTTAACTTTCAGGCCAGGGCTAGTCAGTTCTCTTTCTGCCAGACTATGTAAGAAAACCATCTTCTGGAATCGTGGCTTTACAAGATGTCAAAAATATATTTATTTCTACAAGTGCCCTGGGACGTGTGCCCTTCAGCATTAATTACTGAGGGCATTCTCCTACAGATACTCACTCTGCTGAAGTTGCTTAGCTGGGGAATTAGCAATTTAAATGAACACAATGGTCCCAGAATGCCTAGGCAATTATTCTTGCCTGGGAATAGGCCCCGGGGGGAGGGAGTGCAGTGCCACTGGTGGGAGGTAGAATAACGGTTCTGCATTGTTCTCTGTGTGGTTGGAGGGGAGCTGTACTTAGGATCTATTACCCCCCTGTCCTTCCCTTGGGGAACAACCAGCTATTATTCTCCTCCCCAGTAACCTTTAGCCAGATGGGAGGTTTGGGGGTTGGGGGGGTGTAGGAAGACTATTATCATGTCCTTTACTCTTTTATTCCTGAGGCTGAGCAATTCCTATGCCATCAACTGCCAGCCTCATTTTTATAGGATTCAGGGCTGAAAGGGCACGTTAAGAGATCATCCGGTTCAACCCTTTAATTGTACAGATGAAAATTGAGGCCCAGATAAGTAAAATGATTTGCCCAAGGTCACATAGGAAGTAGCAGAGATGTGATTTGAACCCAGGACTTCTGACTTAAAATTCAACATTATTTATTCCTTCTAGTGGTTTTCTGAAGGTCTTGTTTTTCCCAAGTTGATAGATCCAGGAATGGATTCCTTTAGATGAAGGAAAAGAGGTTGGATGGGGCATATTATTTTGAATGATGAATGAAAAAAAGCATTTATTAATTAAGGTGTAATGCTGTATGTTAGGGATACAGATAAAAAAAGATGGGTAGTCCTTACCTTCAAGGAGTTTACATTCTGATGGGAGAGACAACTGATACAGGGTGAATGGTGGCCTGGGAAGGGTGTTTTGTTCTGGGAAGTCACAGGGACAGTGGAGCTACAGAGAAAGCTATTGACAAACCCTTTCCAGAAGCAGTGATAGTGTTTTACTCTTCTCTGATCAAGAGATGGAAAGCAGGTAAGGACATATGGGAATGGCAGGCTAGCCAGAAGGTTGGTGGAGTGAGATATAGTCTACGGTCTGGGGCTGCCTAGATAGAGTTGGCCTTATGACAGCTCACCAGTCAAGACAGCATAGCCTCAGGTAAGAGCTCCAGGGCTGCATCCCCTATTAAAAAAAGAAAAAGAAAAAGAAGCAAATCAGGGTCAATTGTCTAATGAGAAAAGCAAATTCATTTATTAATTCTGGGGATTAGTGTCTTGTTATGGGAACTTTTTATTTCCTTTTATTATTTGGGACTCAGGGTCATCCCTCCTGCAAATTTTGTTTAACTAATAATCTGTCTCCTGTTAATATTAACCTTGCCTGACCAAAACCTGACTCATGGAATAATAATGTTAAGGGAAGGTCAAGGCCATTTCTCCTAATTGAAAGGTTGTTGAGTTGACCAAAACCTGTCTCCTGGGATGTGAAAATGTACTTAAAGCATTCAGCATTCCTTAGATAAAAGCCAGAGAAAGAATCTTAACTATCCCTAACTCCTTGGCAACATGTATTTCTTTTTCCTCGGTCAGCCTATTTGTGACCCCTCTAAATGTAGTTTAATCTGTAACCTAACTTAGTTTACCTATAGAGTTTGTTTAATAAAGTTTGTTTCCTTAGGGGATGCATGAGATTATGACTGTTTAACTGTTCAACTTTTATGATACTGCTATTATGAATTTATCTTTAACTTTGTAGCCTAAAAGGAATGTACAAGACTGCAATATGTAAACAAATTATATCTCTGTTACTGGAGTAATTTTGCCCATAAGAGACCTTGTCTGAATCCTATTGATTATTTAGGTTTTCTCTGAGGCCTGAACCTGTGCTTGAGCATAAACCTAGGTTTTTATTCCTGTAATTTCTGCATTGTGGTAACTATATTTTGGCAGCAGTTACCCACCACATGAACTCAGAGAGGAGATATTTCTCCCACAGCAGTCTCATTGATGCTTTCTAATCTCTATTTGAGCCGTCAGTTACTGGGTGTGGTCTCTGTATCTCAGGTAAAACTGCTGCTGAAGGGTGTTTGACTGGAACATACTTGGAATGGATAACTACCTTGCTCATTGACTTTGCTTCACAACTTTATTCTGGACTTTTAGGATCTGGAATCTGTACATGACCTCACTCTTGATCCTTTACTTGGTTCCAGACCCTCCTTAGCCATCTTCTTATTGAGTCTCAGGATCATGGGATTGGGAGGGGGGAATATTCCTTAAAAGGGCAGCTAGGTGCAAGCCTGGAGTCAGGAAGACCTGAGTTCAAGCCCAGCCACAGATACTTACTAGCTGTAATCCTGGGCAAGTCACTTAACCTCTGTTTACCTTAATCAACTGGAGGAAAAAAAATGGCAAGCCGCTCCAATATTTTTGCCAAGAAAACCCCAAATGGGATCACAGAGTTGGGCATGACTAAAACAACTGAACAACATATTCCTTAAAATACCAGGAGATGACCTGTAGTTACCAGGATGGAAAGCATTATAGCTACTCATACCACCTGGATGAGAAGGAAGTCAACATCTCTATTTTTTCAAGTCACACTATGCCTGACCCCATTTATTTTAGGTTTGGGTTGTTCAGTGTTGTTTTTAATTATCCAGTCAGTACTGAGGTGACAGGGTGAACCTTAGAACCTGTTTCTTAAGTTGCCCCATGTAGTTGAGATCTCAAAACTGAATGATCATGGAAGGTTCCAACAGTACCCAACTATTTAGGAAAACTTTTGTTTTTGAGGGGGATCTAGAATTTCAGGGGTGACCAGAGAGCTTGACTTCACAAGGAAATACCAGCAAGTCCAGCTTCCTGTGGCTACTTGGTGAGCAGCAAGAATGAGAGCTCCTGTTCCTACTCGGGTTAACAAGGGGCCAGGATCCCTGAGACCAATCCTTGGTTTCCTCACTCCAATATTCATTGAGTGCTTCTGAGTTTTCTGGCACTCCTACCTCTTCTGTGGTATGAACTCCCTGAGATCGGTTACTATCTCACTTTTCTATTTACATATACAGTCCTTAGCTTGGTGGTTAGTACATAGTAAGCACTTAATAAAAGCTTTTTCATTCAAATGAAGCAAATTGGGTATGAGAAGATATAGGGAACAAATACCCCTGTGAGTGGTTGAGGTAAACTGGAGAGAAAGGTGCGAGCTGGAATTCCTAGTAATGGCTGTACTTGTATCACACCCACAGTGGAATATAAATGGACTACAAGGGCTTTGAGGACAGGTTCATGGTAGGTATTAAATACACACATATTGAATTGGGTGACTCCAATTTTGACCTCCCTGACTTCACATAGGCTGTCTCCCATGCCTATGAGGCAGAGGGCCCAGGGATCACAGTTCCCCCAGGGGTGCGCTCTAATTCAGCTCCCCCCTCACCTTTTCCTCTCCACATCCTTCTTTCATGTCTCCGCTCACCTGTTCCCTCCTACAGAAGCCTTTCTTGATCTTTGGAGCAGTTAGTGCTGGCTCCCTCTTGGAGTTACTTTGTATTTACTTGTGTATATATGCCCTTCTGTGAGGAGAACCTAAGCTTCTTGAGGGCAAGGACTCTTTGGTCTTTTACTTTGTATCCCCAGGGCCTGGAACATAGTAGACAATAAATGTTTATGAAATTTAATTGAAGACCTGGCTATGGCTTAAGCTCTGCCTCTCCTGCAGTGAAGGCAAGGTCCAGCAGATGGATATTTTAGGTCAGGGTTAGAGTGTACAGAGCTAGAGAGTCTAGACTCTCTCCCCTGGACCTTTGACAGGCTGGAACCTCTTGTGAACTTTTATAAGATTTCCCTATACCTGCCACTCATTTTGCCTTGTGCTTTTTTTGTGCAAGCATGTGATTTCTGGGCTAGATGGTGATCCCTCTGAGGTCAGAGTTTTGTATTTTATTTCTGTCCTCTCTGACCCTCTGTTCTGAGCACAGACCATTAAGTGGAACTTCATAAGATACTTAATAAACATTTGTTGAATTAAATTAGCTCTTAAAGCAAGAAGACAACGTGCTGTAACAACAAGAGCCCCAGAACTGGGACAGACACTTTTGCTCTGCCACTTAAGAGTGCCGAGATCTTTGGCAAATCATTCGACTTTTCTAGGCCTCAGTTTCATCGTCAGTAAAGTAGAAGGTAAAAATACTTGTATTACCTACTTTGAAAGGCTATATGAGGATCAAATGGGATAATATATGTAAAGTGCTTTTAATCTAATCTCATTATTGTTACATAAATGTGAATTTTGATAATTATAGATAGATACAACATATATTAAGTAGGCAGCTAGGTGGTGCAGTAGATAGAATGTTGGACTTGGCTTCAGGAAAATTTGAGTTTAAATCCTGCCTCAGATATTTAATAGCTGCATGATCCTGGGTGACACTTAAGCTCTCTCAGCTTTAGTTTTCTCATCTGTAAAATGGGGATAATAATAGCCCCTACCTTGCAGGGCAGTTGTGAGGATCAAATGAGATAACATATATACAGTATTTTCCAAACTTTGAAGTGCTGAATAAATATTAATGCATGTGTACAGTTATTATTCCAGGTACTTTGCGAAGCATCAGGGGGGTTCCAGATACAAGCAAGCAAGAAATAAAGTGTCTGCCCTCAAAGGGGCTTACATTTTAATGAGAGAAGACAGCACATACAGAGGAGTGAGGAAGGGTTGGTGACCTAAGAAAATACTATGGTATGGAACGATTGCAGGTCATTGTGAGAATCAAGAATAGGTTTAAGAGCAGTAAGGCTCAGCAGAAATAAATGATCCAATATTATAATTAGATAAAAGAATTTCAGAGTTATTGAACATGGAAGTGGAACATTTGTGGGTGATGGCAAGAATTAGGTTGTGTGTGTGTGTGTGTGTGTGTGTGTGTGTGTGTGTGTGTGTGTGTGTGTGTGTGTAGTTAAGGTAGAGTAGGAGAGAAAGAAGTGAAAAGTTAGGGTATTTGAGGGAATATCAGCACAGATATTAAATCCTCTAGTATGAGCAGAAGTTGGGGAAGAGGGAGATTGTGAGCCAGGTACTGAACTCATTGAAAAAGAAAGGAGAATATATCAACTCTTCCTCTGTGCCCGGTGTGCCAGAGGATATGAGAGAAGGAGCAGCTGGTCTTGGAGAAATTAGAAAAATGGCATCTTGAGGAAGAAGCTTAAGCACCAGATGATATAAGGAAGGTGACAGGAAGTATCTAGGATCGTAGGATGACAGAAAGATCCTGTAGTCCAACTCCCTCATTTTAAAGCAGAGGAAACTGAGGCTCAGAGAGACAGAGGAAGTGATTTTTGAAAGATCCTATAACTAATAAGTAGCAGAGTGAGTAAGGATTTGATCTCATATCCTCCACTGCTAAATGCAGAGATCTTTCTGTTACACTATAATAGGGGAGATATCCAAAGGACATAGTGGAAATAGAGGGCAAAGGAGGACAGGAACAAGGGATAACTAATGCTGGTTTTACTTGAAAGGGGGCAAGGGAAGGGGAGAGTAGCTGGAATCCTTTTCTGCTAGTGCCTTGCATCACCAGTCTAGGCATATAGATGGGAGGGAGGTGTGGCAGTCCCAGGATCCAGGAGAAGGGAAGCAGAGGGAGTAGATCTATCCTGAGGCCTGTACTGGTACAGAAAGTACCTCCACTGCCATGTGGTGTAGAATCATTCTCTGTTCTATAATAAGTCTGGAAAGGTAAGTGGAAACCAGAAAGTGGAGGCTTTAAATGCTACCCTGAGGTATTTGTGTTTTATTCCAGAAGTACCAGGGAGCCACTGAAAATTTTTGAGTGTAGGAGAGTGATTACATTAAAACTAATATGGCAGCTGTATTGCTGATGAATTGGAGAGAGGAGAGATAGAAGCAAAGAATCCAGTTGGGAGGAGATTTTATGATGATGCCTTAACTAGGTTGGTGGTACTGTGAGTGGAGAGAAAGGGACAGATGTAAAAGATGTGGAGATAGAATCCTTTGAACTTGGCAACTGATCTGGGTGGGGTTGAGGAGGGATGGAGAGGGTTAAGAGTCAACTAATGTTATAATCCTAGATAATTAAAAGGATGATGTTGCTTTTGGCAGAGGTAGGGAAGAGAGATGGAGAAGTAAAGAATGGAGGAAGATGCACTGAGGCTGGAAAATATAGGTCAGTATTGGTCACTGGATTTTGAGATTGAAGGTACCTTCTTTTATTATTATTTATTATTATCACTATTATTATTGCCAGAAGTGATAAATGGCAGAACCATGCAGAACCTAGATCTTCTGGTTCCAATTCTGGTGATCCCCTTTCTCAGTCCAAACCTCATCCAAGATACCTCAGGGAATGTCCCTTTTGAATTTTAAATCTCCAAAATGAAAATTCTCATCTACTTTAAATTTCCTCCTGCTTTCCTCCTTTCCTGCATCCTTGTCACCTGAGGTACTCTTTTGGTATTCATTTTTTAGAGCACATCATGGTTTGGTATTATTAACATGCTCTCTCTTACTTTGAAATTAGTCACCTCTCACCCATCCAAACCCTGTGGTGAATGGTGCAGTGTAAAGGATGCTAGATTTGGAGTCAGAACCTTTCAACTCTGTCACCGTATGACTTTGGTCAGGTCACTTCACTTCCCTGGGTTTAAATTCTACATAAATATGTAATCACTCCTCCAACATGTACTTGCACTAACTGGTGTGTTCCTCAGGAAAGTGCTACTCATACTTCAGTAGTCTCAGAGCAGGTCACTACAAGAGGCTATTGTTTCAATATTGTTCCTGAGTCCCTACTGGTGTGCTCTCCATCAATAATCAATCAGTTGACTCATTTACTGAGGAAGTATAGCAAGAACAGTTGAAACATTCCCCTTAAAAATTTGAGGCCTACACACAGACTCTAGGGAAGAATAGGGATTAACTTGAAGTACTATGATAGTGAGATGCACAGAGGGAAAAAAAATGTGTGTCAAAAGAATACCTCTAGACTCCTTGGTCTAGAAGGCCTTTGTTCCCTTTGTGGCATCCTCGTGAAGTTTGCTATGGTTCATGGTATCAATGATGGATGAGTTTCTCTGTTGATCAGCTGGGCCAGATCTTCTAAGAGTGTGGTATCTCTGCTGGGTGGACTGGGCCATTCTGCGGCTCAGTTAGGTCACTTGGCTGTTGCTGCCTATTTTCTGCTCCCTATTTTCTGCTCAAGTGCAGATACCAGCTATCTTCCTGTATCTCCCCTTTCACAATGTTCAACAGGTTGATGTCTATGTATGTTTATCATCTATCTCTCAAGGTTGCTGTTCAGATATCTAATCAAGGAAGCAAACACAAAAGATAAAGGGCAAACATGTACCAGGTGGGAGATAGGGATGCCACCTTTCCCTCACCCAATTCTCAGGACCAGCTTTAAGTTGCCTCCTCCCTAACCATAAAGGAAATAGAAAAATGAAGGGGCAGATTGCCCCTTTTGTATGCCCATTTAGTCCTGGTTCAGCAACCCTTGAGTCATCAGTTATTCCCGTTCTACAGTCAACTAGAAGTTTTTTTTATCATTCTACATTACAAACCCTTGAGTCATTCACATGCTCTCTTGGACTGAAATCAGGCAATGAATATTTACATGTTCTCTGAGGATTATCGTCACAGACCAACCAGTCTTCTGACTACCTACAAAATGGGGGGATTGAACTAGATGATTTCAAAAGGTCCTTTCCACTTCTAAATCCATAATCTAGATTCTAGTCATATGTATGACTAGGAGAGGGCTAGTCATATATCTAGAATGAGAGATGACAGATGAATAGCCCAAGAATTTCACTGGTATCCACAAAATATTAAAAGAATCAGAGGGAGATTTCTAGAGCATTGGGCAGCTTTTTAAGGGAATATTTATGGAAAGATAAGAACACCAGTTGTATAGAATGAGAGGGTGTGGATGAGTTTTAGCCTATACTGTATATACAGTGTCCCCAAAATCTTAGTACAGTTTTAAGCTATAAAGCTACACAGAGCAGAAAAGATATGGGACTATATATAGTTAGCAGGGATAGAAGAATTGAGTGAGGCTTTTCTCATGATGGGAGAGACATGGGCATGTTTGTAGGCAGCAGACAGGAAGAGACTGAAGATAAGTGATAGAGTGGGGATGACCAAGGATTTGACCTGTTGGCGGAGATCAGACGGGATAGGATAGCTAGAGCAGGTATAGGGGTTAGCCTTGGTCAGGAGTAAGGCAAACTCATCATATGAGACAGGTATGAAGGAGGAGAAAGTAGCAGAAGGCATCTGAGTGATAGGAGATGAAGAAAAGAGAAGAGGGAACTCACAACAAATGATCTCATTTTTTTCTCTAGAATCTGAGGCAAGGTTGTCAGTTGAGAGAGTGGAGGGAGAGCTATGGAAGATTTGAGGAGAGATGAAAAAGTTTAGAAGAGCCACTGGGCAAAGACAGTGAATGATGGAAGCAAGCCCTTAAATAGACCCTGGGCAAAGTCATCACTTAATTTCTGTCTCAGTTTCCTCACCTGTAAAATGGGGGATCACAAAAGCACCTACCTCCCAAGATTGTTATGGGGATAAAATGAGGTAATATTTGTAAACACTTCACAAGACTTAAAGCTCTTTAATCAATGCTAGCAGTTAGTATGAGTATTTCGTCACCTACTGCTCAAAATTCAAAACCTAAGTGAGAAGTCATGTGAAATTGTGTTTGCAAGCTTAATACCCTCTGGTGACCAGTGGGGATATTCTAAGCAGGAGCCAGAGCAGTTCTGAAAGGACTACTTGACTGGTGACTTGAGTATAGTATACTATCTTTTGGACAGCCCAGATATTGCACTCCCTTGTTGGATAATTAATAAAGTGACACCTGGCCTTCTGTAGGCCCAGGGAGAGTTCTGTGGGCTGCTTACACCAGTACTTAGGAGTCATATAGGGCATACACCAAGATTCCTTATATAGCCTATACCAATTTCACATAGGCATCATACATTGATTAGGAGTCATGGAGAGCTTGACAGAGCTAGGTGGGTTGAAGACAAGGGTGATTTTTCTAAAGGACAAAACCCTCTTTATCCTCTTCCTGATATGGCCAAAAAACCATTGCCCTTGAAGCTCTGGTCATCGTTCACTTTGGAGACCCAGTAATATTCTTTGCTCTAAGCCCTTCTCACGTTGCCCTTTCTCTATCTATAACTCTTCCCTGTCTACACACACACACACACGCACGCATGCACATACAGTCATGTTTTTTGTTGCACCTTGAACTTCCCCATATGTTAATATGCATGATAAAAAAAAAAAAATCTCTTCTTTATAATGATAGGGAAATGGTGCAGTGGATAGGAATACCTTAATTCAAATGTGGCCTCAGCTGCTTACTGACTATGTGACTCTGGGCAAGTTACTTAACTTTAGTTTCCCCCTCTGTAAAATGGGGATAATAACAACACCTACCTCTCAGGGTTAGGATAAAATGAGACACTGTTTGTAAATCACTTTGCAAACCTTAAGGTGCTAGATCAGTGCTAACCATTATTATTTTTACAATGTTGTTCTGCCTATTTCTTTCATGGAACCTCCTCTACGCCCCCATAACTGCTGTTAGGGACTCGGATACCTTCCTAAAATGGGCCAGCTCAAGTAGAGCACACAGCTCTCCATTCAATCTGTCTGTCTAATGGAGGAAAATGGGACCCTGACCTCCTTTGTCCTGTACACTAGACTTTTATTAATGTACCCTGAGATCAGATTTGTTCTATGGCTATTATGTTACCCTGCTGACTCACTTTGAGTCATGGCCCAAGTAGCCTTGGTAACCTGGGTGAGCCAAGTGCAAAGATGGTAAGTCAGCAGAGTTTTTTTCAGTGCCCTCCTTCCACCTGCTGGAGCTCCCAGCTGAGCTGTAGGCTTCTGATCTTTCCCCTCTTTCTCCTTTCCCCACCTCCCAACACATTACAGTTATCCCTTCCACATCAAATGGTTTGGGGTGAGGTGACATGAACTGGAAAATCCATGTAAAATTTTTTGGCCCTCCCTTTGTACCAGAGAAGTCTGAATTATTATGGTATTAAAAAAAATAAAATATGTTGATGTTATACAATACTATATGTATGTTTTATGCATTTCTGAGTTTCTAACTTTTTCTGTGTCATCTATTGGTGGATTCCACAAAACTCCCATTTAATTTCTCCGAACCACAATATATTGAAACTGTGATGAAGAAAGTCTCAATATGGAAGGGATAACTTATTCCCATCCTGTACCTCATTCTGGCATGAGACAAGTGGTGGAGAGAACACAATGCTAGGAGCCTGTGGGCTCCCTGGATTCCAGGATTAGTTCAGTCATCACTTTCTCTGTGTGGCCTTGGGTTCAGCAACCCTTCTCTACACTGGATCCTAGAATGTCAGAGGTAAGAAAGGTGTTTTAGTCTAGTCTAACCATCTCATTTTGTAGGTGGAGAAACTGAGGCCCTGAGAAGAAAAAGGGACCTGACCAAGTTCAAACACAGAGTTCATTGCTGCCTCCACCCTTCCAAATCAAATCTCTGGTTTCATTCGCACCTCAGCTTAAATGCTATCTTCCACCAGGGGCCTTTCCTGATTCCCATTGCTGCTTGATGAATGACATTAATTATCCAGGGTTTAATGAAATATAACCAACTCCAACCCTACACACAAGGGCTTTGCCATGGGATTTACCTTGGCTGCTTCATAGAAGGCCAGTTTGTGTCTTCCCTGTGTGATTTCTTGACAGCCTCATGAAACTGAAAAGCAGCACGTCTTACAAATCCCAGTTGGTGTCGGACGATAATAATATACATTTATGTAGCATTTCATAGTTTACAAAGCACCTTCTCATCATTATCCTTAATCTGACATTTTGTAAGGAAGGCAGAGTGGGATTATTCCTGTTTTACAGAACAGGCTCAGTAGATTAAGTGACTTGTCCTATGAAGCAAGCAGTTAAGCATTTATTAAGCACCTTCTCTGTACCAGACACTGGGCTAAGTTCTGGGGATAGAAATACAATGAATGAAACTATTTCTACTGTAAAGGACCTTATCTTTTCTCACAGAATGAAACTCAAGTGGGACTAGTGGCACTGAAGCTCATAACTTAGCACACAATAGGCACATAACAAATGCTTACTGACTGACGGACTGACTGAGTCCAGATTTCTTTCCTCTACATCCTAGGATCACAGATGCAGAACTGGAAGGGATCTTACAGGTCACATAATCCAGTCCTCTCATTTTACAAATGAGGAAACTGAGACCTAAAGAAATTAAACATTTTGTTTAAAGTCATTCAGGCAGTAATTGACATAGCTGGGATCTGAACTCAGGTCCTCTAACTCCAAATACAGGGTAACCCCAAAGTCGTAGTGCAGACTTAGGGGACACCTGAACAATGCTGTTTCTATTACATTAGCTTCTTCTACCCAGGACTGTGTGTTGCTTTGTTTCCTTCTACTGTTTCTGCTACAGATGAGGATAACATTCTCAAGTTTGCATCAAATGAGCAGGAGATGAAACCAGTTACAGATCAAGATAAAAAATAGATTTGTTGTTGACTTGTGTCTGACTCTTCATGATCCCATTTGGGATTTTCTTGACAAAGATACTGGAGTGGTTTGTCATTTCCTTCTCCAGCTCATTTTACAGATGAGGAAACTGAGGCAAACAGGGTGAAATGACTTGCCCAGGGTCACACAGTCAGTAAAGGTCTGAGGCCAGATTTGAACTCAGGAAGATGAGTCTTCCTGACTCTAGGCCCTGAACTCTATCCACTGCACCACCTAGAAAATAGATTTACAGCCTTTATTACTGCATTCGCACCCACACAACTACAAGAGGCCCTTGACCCAGGCATGGGGTCGCTGTGACCTACCTATCTGGAC
This sequence comes from Notamacropus eugenii, assembly GCF_028372415.1. Lineage (NCBI taxonomy): Eukaryota > Metazoa > Chordata > Mammalia > Diprotodontia > Macropodidae > Notamacropus > Notamacropus eugenii. Next base: position 489,860,370 of record NC_092872.1, read on the forward strand.
TGTTCTCTGCCACCTCTTGCTCCACTGCATTTGTTGAGCTAAGAGACTTCTGACCAGCTCAGGAACCCATCCTGTATATAGCAACTGAGAATTACCTTTACTGCCCTCAAAAGTCCAGCACAATCTTTTTTTTTTTTTTTTTGACAAAAAGTATTTTTATTTTGACATCTGAATAAGTCTTGACTCCTCAGGACACAGCCTTCGGCATCTTTCTCAACTTATTCATCAGCTTGCTGCACTGTGCCTTTCTCAGAAACATAGATGCCATCCAAAAATTTTCGGATATCTTTATTTTTGACTGTGGTAGCTTGTTGGATCAGGGCAGCTGAGTTTGAAACAAGTTCAATATCATTTCCTTCAAGAATTAACTCATCTTTTTGGGCTTGAGAAACAGCACAAGCAACACCTGGTCTCATGCGCACTCTTCGGATATATTTTTCACCCAAGAAATTTCTGATTTCAACAAGTGAGCCATTCTCTTGAATAACAACATTGATGGGGAAGTGAGCATACACAGACCTCATCTTGTAACGAAAACCCAGGGTAACACCTCTGATCATGTTTTGTACATGACTACAGATTGTGCGCACGGTTGCAAGTTCTTTTCGATTTCCCCACCACTTGTCCACCCGGAGCCTTTTTTTCTTCTTTCCAAGGAGGCTGAGCTCAACATTGATATGGTTGAAATCCCTACGGAGGATTCCTCTGGGCCCCTTCACAATAACTGTCCGACCCTTAAGGGAGATGTCAACATTTTCTGGGATGTCAACGGTCTGGTTGCTGAGAATGGTCTTCATTCTGGTGCTGGATGGGCCAAAGAGAGAACGTCTGCACAATCTTGAAAAAGTGATTTTTAGCAGGGAAAAAAATGGTTCAAAAGGACCACAGAAGAGACCCAGTTCAGTCCACTAAATGTTTAAGAATTTATAATGTGCAAGGCACTACACTAGATACTAGGGTTACAAAGACAAAATAGGTTAGCATTTGTATTGGACTAAACATTTGTCCTTTTTTAAGTCATTTTAATTTTTTGAAGTTATGTTTTTATTCAGAAAAGTGATTTGGGCTTTGCTTTATTTTAAAATGCCAAGATAAGGGAGATGGTAAAAAATAATACACACACACAAAAGTCCTGCTGATTTTATGACTTTAATTTTCCTATTTTCAAAGGAAAAAATGTTCAAGCAGTAATAAAAAAACAAAGATAAGTTCTCTCTGTCTATATTTATTTTGCCCTTGAATGGCCAGCCTTATTAGCCAAAGAAAGATTAACCCAGTTTCTGGGCCTTCTCCAAGTGATCAGAAAAGGGAGGCACCAGAAGAAGAAATGAGAACATTTAGCTGCTCCAGAAACATCATGGGCAAGACACTTTTCCCTCTCTGAATCAGTATATTTCTACCCTTAGAAGTTAGGTGATGTAGTGGATAGACTGCTGAGCAGGGAGTCAAGGAGGCTTATCTTCTTGAGTTCAAATCTGACCTCAGACACTTCTAAGCTGTGTGACCCTGGGAAAGTCACTTAACCCTGTTTGCCTCAGTTTCCTCCTCTGTAAAATGAGCTGGAGAAGGAAATGGCAAATCACTCCAGTATCTTTGCAAGAAAACACCAAATAGGTTCACAAAGAGTCAAACAAGGCTGAACAACAACAGAAACCTTTGGAAGTAGGATTCTAGGCTCCATACCTGCTTCTATTTTCACTTGGGGCATTTTTGTAAAAGAGAAATGACATACTTAGGGAAGGGCCATATTTACAGAGGGGTGGGAGTATATCTTAGGAAATAAGAAAATCTTCACCAGTTTTTACAGCAGAAAAGACAACAATTCCTCATCTTCCATTAAGTCCACCACTCAGGGCATGGTTCATTTCCCTTTTCAGAAGCCAGTGTGACCACAAGGATACATCAGTTTTACTTCCCCTTTCTTGTTTCTGGATTGGGACTTTTTGACTGAATGCGAAGTGACAAGATCACAACCTACATTATTTTTCAAGTTAAGAGGTTCCCACTAAGTCAACAAATGACTTGGTGCTAACTCACAAAGCTGTGGCCTAGAAAAATTCACCTTTTATGGTTCTGTTCCCAGAGGCAGCCAACAAAGTCAGGGGCTTCCTTGGGCCTACACGAAATTCAGGAACTTGGAAGTGCCAGTCATTGCAAAGTTGTGTCAACTAACAAAGGACTCCTTCCAGATTGTTGTGGACATTACGCAGGCATAAGGTAAAGCATGACGGCAACCAAAACTCTATACAAATAATTTTGAATAATCCAGTGTCTCACAGGAGAACCAAACATTGAAAATGCAATAAGAAGGCTAGAAAACTCTACTGTCTTGTTCATTCCCAAGCCATCTTCACCTCCCACTCCCTTCTATGCAAGGGTAGTCTCTCTCAAACCCTGTGTGGCCTTTGACCTAAAAGAAGCACTCCCTTCTAGGCACATTTTTCTAGTCCAGTGATGGTAACAGACCCCAAAGTGTTAAGTTAGAGCAGAGGGGAAAGCAGCTTAGTGGATAGGATGCAGAATTCAAGTTAAAAGCAAACCAGAAGACCACTACTAGGTCTGTATTCCAAAGAGATCAAAGAAAAAGGACAAGGACCTATATGTACAAAAATATTTATAGCAGTTCTTTTTGTGATGGCAAAGAACTGGAAAGTTAGACTACTGTCCATTTCAAAGAGGGAAAGGAATAGCCATTTATAAAGGACCTACTATGTGCCGACACTACTAATTACTTTTTAGGAATATCTCATTTGATCCTCACAACAACCCTGTGAAATAGGTGCTATTATTATCTCCTTTTTCACAGTTGAGGAAACCAAGGCAAATGGAGATTAAGTCCAAGGTCAAAGAAAGGAAACTGAGGCAAACAGATGAAGTGATTTGCTCAGGGTCACAAAGCTAATAAGTGTCTGAGGCTGGATTGGAACTCAGCTTCTCCCAACTCCAGGCCCAGCACTCTATCCACTGAGCCACCACTAGCTGCCTTTCGACCTTCTAAGAGGTAGAAATATTCTTGAATTATGCCCCTCTCTTCAGAGAGGGGGGCAATTTTGAACCTGTCTTTAAATTACAGATTATTCTCACTGCCTGTGACTGTTTCTTGCTGCAGTGGTTGTCATATTCATCATCCCTTTTATAGGATAGCATGATCCAGTCACTTCCACTGCAGAGAGGAATTTCATTAATCCTCTCTATTGTCATCTCCTTGTTCAATGTCTAGATGATTTGCAGCAGCCCAGGCCCACAGCTGTAGTCACCAAGTTTCTAGAATACCCTAAAATGGCAGAAGATTCAGAGCCCTGGCCTGAAGCAATTTGGCCAAGAAGTGGAGTCGTTTACTTTAGTGGGGCCAGCTCCTTGTCTGACTCTTCATCCTCCTCCCCTGTCAAGTGGCAGACTCTCTCCTTCACCCTCCAAACTTCTTTCATTTGAGGGAGTAGGGGTAGGAGTAACAGATGTAGTAGCCCAGCCTGACCTTCAGAAGTTGTAAAGGGGAAGATTATGCACTGAGGGAAATGACTGACCTGCTGAATTATGAATGAAACTTCATGAATATTAATCGGAGCACCTCTCTTCTGAATCCCCAGTAGGTACCGTTTTGAGGTTGGGAGAAGGTGCCTGGGAGGGCCCAGTCCTGAGTCCTATTTGCAGGCCCTGCCCAGTTTTTTCAGGAGTACTTCATACTGCCCTACTTTGGGAACTGGAGAGGAAGGGCAAAACTTTGGCCCAGAAATGTTCTCTCCTGCTAGGCCTGGAGACTGGAGACCATGGAACCTTTTTTCTTTTAGCCCTGACCCTTCCTAAACATTTTTCTTAATTAGTCCTTCCCCCACCTTATCATTATCTCCTTCAAAGTCCAGGTAAATATAGTACATACTCAGTAGAAGTTTGGTAATAAAACCTGGGATTGGTCCTTCTCTATTCCCCTGCTCTCCCTGGATGAGACCTCATGTTGGTTTTTCATCTGCTGGAGTGAGGTGTGATCAAGTTTTCTGATTTAAAAAAAGTTTTAGTTTCTCCCAGATTTAAACAGTATGGAGGGGTATAGTTGATAGAGTGGTGTACCATAAGTCCATTTTCTAGCTGGGTGACTATGGGCAAGTCTCAGGTTTTTAAGAAGCAGCATGGTGTAATGGTGGGCAGTTAGATGGCACAGTGGCTAGAGTGCCATGACTGGAATCAGGAGGACCTGAGTTCAACTCTAGCCTCAAACACTTACTAGCTGTGTGACCCTGGGCAAGTCACTTTGCCTGTCTGCCTCAGTTTCCTCATCTGAAAAATGAGCTGGAGAAGGAAATGACAAGCCACGTTGCCAAGAAAGCCTCATATGGGGCTTACAGATGAGGAACTGAGGCAAACAGGGTTAGGTGACTTGCCCAGGGTCACACAGTTAGTGAGAGTCTAAGACTAGATTTGAGCTTAAGAAGATGACTATTCCTGATTCCAAGCCCAATATTCTAACCACTGGACAACTTAGCTGTCCACATTAGTATACTCTGGCAAAACTTATTGCTGTCAACACACCTGATCTGGTGATGTTTATTGGCAAGGCCTTGGTGGGAAATTAGACTGTAGATCAGCTGGTAAATTCAGCAAAGCTCTGGTTGATCATTCTATGGTTCAAACACCCCAGCTCATCGATGGCATTGTTCTGACCAAATGTGATACCACTGATAACAAGATGGGTGTTGTCATTTCTTTGACATACATCATAAGCAAACTATTATCTTTGTTGGGACTGGTCAGACTTACAGTGACCTGTGTGGCCTCAGTGCCAAAGCTGTGGTGACTGCCCTCACAAAAGCCTAACTTGGTGCAGCACTCCATACCAAATCACCATTTTCCCTTACTCTTTACACCCCTGTGTCAGGAATGGTTTTGGAGCATGAGATCAGTTTGTCGTGAATGTATTGCAAATAAGAGAAAAAAAGAGAGCTCCAGGGGCTAGCAATTTTCCCAGACCCTTGTCCCTGCCAGCCTCCCAAACCAACCTACATTCTCCATCTTCAAGGAGGGCTCAATCATGTTTCGATCGCTGCTTGTTATCCCTCAGAGCAGTCCTGTGGTCCTCCCCCATCCAACTCAGGGGTTCCCTTCACTCTGCCTATACTGTACTGTCTCATCACAGCTTTGACCAATGGCTGACGCCAGAGTCTGAGAGAATGGTCCAAGGGACCTTTGTGCCTAATAAGTAGCTTCAGCTCCAAGCTCGATTTGGGACTGCCACCAACGCAACCCTAACCCTTGATTTTGCGCTAATCGCTGGGACATCCTTGGCTTTCATTTCCTGCTTATGTGCTGTGGCACAAGAGATTCCACCTCAGTCAGTGTATGACATATTCTTAATTGCTAATTCTGTCAACCGTAGCTCACCCCTCACTTTAAAACATACAATTAGGCTAGGGTGACCAGTTATAAGTGAAGCAGCAGAGATAAGTCCCTGCTTCCTTCAGAGCTAAATTTCCGGAACAAGAACTGAGCTGCAGAGTGCAATGGGTTTGTTAGCCTTTAACACGCCCTCCCAATACTTCCTTCGAGTTCATTTGTGAGCTTTGCATATTGCCCTTCCTGGGAGTCCTGTTGGAAAGGTATCCTTTTCCCCCTCCCAGCAGATCCTGTCAAGGAAAGCTGGTGGCTTCCTTACCTCTCCAGAGTGCCTGGTATACAAGTGTTACTTTGAAGACTACAAACTCTTGTTAAGATTTGCCTTGTAGCTTGGTATTGCAGATGTACTATTAGTGCAATAAGGTAAAAGCTGTCTGTCCAAAAAGATACATAATTATAAGAAAATAAATTTCATAAATGATGCTTAAAAAAAAGTACGTCGGTATAGCTTTTCTTACCACTTCAGAGCTTTTATTTTTTTGCATCTGTTCCTCAATTTTTTTTCTTATTTCTCAAGGAATCTTGTGGAAGTTAGTATCACCCTCTACTTTACAGATGAGTTAACTGAGAAGTGATTTTCCCAATACAGTAAGGTTATCTGTGGATCGGGTCTAGAACCCAAGTATCGCTGAATTCCAGCGTGCTGCTCTTTATCTGTTAATGTACCTATAGGATGAATTGATAAAAGTTAAGGCAGACTCTTTATTTATCTATAGAGTTGGATAAAAAGAGTCCAGACTAAGGTCACTACATAAATTGGTTGGGTTTTAATGGCAACTATGAAGAAGGCCCTATAAACTCATACTACCTTGGACCTTCGTAGTAAAGAGTGGACTTGGGTGTTCCTGCAACTTCAAAGCCAAATTATCTCACTGAATTGCTTCTCCTGATTGCTATTAGAACCTCACAAAATGAGAACTCATTCCTTTTTATAAATTCTGGTCCTCAGTTTTGCTCCATGCTTCTCCTAATATGGTAAATATTCATCCATTCAGTTTTGGTTTTTTTTACATGCAAGGGAAAAACTAAAGTTTCTTTTGCGTTGCTTCAATAAATAAATGACTAAATTAACACAGTAAACAAAATTACAGGAGAACCATTGAAACCATTCAAGAGGATGTTTCAAGCACCCATCTTATACAATCAATACATGAATAAATTACTCATTTATTCATCAAAGCAGATCTCTTAAGAAACTCTGCTAATTCTGGTTTCTTTGTTTGAAAGGGAACAAACTTCATTTCTGTAAAATTGAAAACAGTTCTACAATTCCCATTTGTCTTCAGTTCAAACTGACCTTGTCCCTTGATATATTCAGTCTGATGAGGGAGACGGAGCACACCAAGGTCTGATGGTATTCCATGTGTTCTGAGGTCCTCTCACAGCAGGTGGCTGACGGGTAGGAAGAGGCATATGGTTCAGAAGGGAACTGAGTCTTGTCCAATGGAGGTTAAACCACAAAAATCTTTTATTTTGCACAAAACCCCCAAAGCTTTAATTACATACTTACACATATATTAATTCATTTGGCAGATCTTACTTATTTTTAGAGAAAACAAAACAAAATGTACCTCCAGGATTGGGAATGGCCCACTTACAACACAACCAACGCAGATGTAAAAAATAAATAAGTTTGCACATTCAAGTATATGGTAATTAATAATGTTTTGCTTGGTTTTTTTATTATTATTTTCCTTTTTTTTTTTTTGAAAGCCTGCCTCTCTAGTTTTGCTTCTTTTCTGCCTAGGTGGAGCTATGTCCTACTTTGGCTCAGACTCTTACTTTCTGTCCTTTGGCCCCTGGAAGAAGGGTCCTTTTCATTCATGGTTTGATTTTGAATAAGTAAAGCCCAGCTGGTCTTAGGTATCACCTGAACCTGCTCTCATGGGCCCAGGATATTAGAAAGAGGAACGGATTGTCAATTAGCAGACAATTATAAACTTGCTATATGACCTTGGGCCATTTTCTTTTAATTCTGCCATTTTGGGGCCTGTTCTACCAACTTCCCAGAACTTTTGTGAGATTCAAATAACATCTTTATAGTTACTATATCCCTTTAGGATAAGACCAAAGCCCATCTAACCATTCATCTAAGACTTTGAGATGAAACCAGAAAAGCAAAGACAGGTACTGGACTGTCAGCTTTGTGAGAGAAAGAACCGTGCCTTCTTCTTCTGCTTCATTTTCTGGTCTCCCCAAGTTTTGAATAGTAGGACCTGGACTAAGAAATTGAAACCTGGAGGGGTGGAGGGTGGGTGGGTGGGAGTGGGAGTGGGGGTGGTGGTGAAAAGAAATAGAGCAAGGAAAATCTTGGCCCTGCACTCCATCTCCCATAACTGCTCAAACCCAGATTTCTTATTCCCAGTGGGGAGACCCTATCTCTGGGCCATTGCCCTTCTAAGAACCACATGTCTCAGTCACTGGGAAGATCTCTGCAAGTCAGCTGAGAGAATACCATTCCAGGTTTTCCCAACTGGTCCAGGGCAGCTAGAACCAGTCAGCTGCTTTTGTAAAAATCCTATGTGAATTCTTGTTTTATAGAATTGGTGTGTCAATGGCCCAAGGTAAAAACTCCTGCTGGGAACCAAGCAGAGGGAGGGGCAATGTGTAAAAGAAAAAAAAAAATCTTGGAGTGTGAGGAACCGACTTTGGCCAATAACCAGTTGCAGTGGTCTTTATCTTCGAGGGGTGGGTGCTGAGTTGCGGGCAAAATCCCAAACTGCTTGGATAGCATGTGAGAAGGTTCAGGGTCACAAGTCAACTCCTATCCCTATGACCCCAAATCATCCTCTCTCTATTTCCATCCAGCAGTTTTCCTCTTGGGATTTAGCTGGAGGGGAAAGTTGACTCATGGTTTGTTTGTTTTTTTTTAAATTGGGAGGATGAAGAGCTTCTATGCTTACCCTCAAGTCAACTGAGAGTGAAAGTAAGAATTCCCTTTAACAATTATGGGGGTGGAGACACAGAGCGCAAGCACCGAAAGGTTCATTTCCCCGACTCCCCACCCTTCAATCCATCCTTGACCTTGCAGATTTAGGAGGAGTGGAGGGCCAGGGTTGCTGCGGGAGAACTAAGTCAACCCAGCCTGAATTCCCCCTCCCAGAGGACCTGGGAGCTCAGAGCAGAGGGTGTGGAGATTCAATCTGGTTCAGACCTGCTCGCAGCCTTTTAAGCCCAAGTTCACGGTTAGCCTTCTGCTCCCTAACTAGACTTTTCAAGAGTTTGGGCAACAGATGAATATCTTTGAAAGTCAGAGGAACTCACAAACACCACGGGGTAATGGGTAAACAAAGCACCAGCTGCATTTGCATTCCTGGGCTTTGAAAACAGTGCCTGAATTTATCACAGTCCAGTGTTTAAACTGGGTAGGTGTTGATGGAGATTCCTTTTCCAAGCTTAAAAAAAAAGAAATTGAATCCAGAAGCAGCCCTTTCTCCAGCAATGCCTTCATGGTCCAATAATGGGTCAGGAACTGCCTGGACCACTCAGCTTCACACTCCTGGGGAAGAAGACTCAAGGGCAGTACATGAGGAAGCAGGCCTGGCCAATGCTAGGATAGTGGTCCCTAGCCAGTGAAAGGAGACTCATAAAGACATCTTAATAACTTAGAAAGGAATGGTGCGCTGGTCTTTACCTTCTGCCCCCATGACTGTCGCATGGGGCCTACCTAGGCCCCACCACCAAATCTAGGGGTTTACAGTTCTATGGCTGAACTGGCAAGTTTGCTAGGCTGCTGGTAGGGACGTCTCTCCTCTGTCCCCCTCTTTTCCTGTTCACTATCTTGGCAATACCAATAATGGCCTGTTGGTGGGGGACCCTCTTTGCTGCTCTTGGCTCCTAGGAAGTTCAAATGGATGCTGGGAAAACTGACAACCAGAGAGGAGATAGGAGGAAGAAATCCAAGCTTGGAGCTGCTTAGTCCTTTGGCTGCTGATTCCAACATGGCATGGATGCCTGAGGGCTGCACCATCACTTAGCCAGTGACCCTCAGTGAGTATATATCCAGCACATGGACTATGAACTGGACAGAAATGTCTTCACCTCAGTCCTGCAGCTCCTTGGGAAGTTTTTGTCAAGTCATGGGAATCCCCTGGTGAATCCCCATTGCTGGCATGCCCGGTGGGTTCACACTTGGTCAGGGACAGGAGGGGAGTGTGGTGAGCTGAGGGGCACAGATGGTTCAGAGGGGCTGAAACTATATTGCACTTTGTCAGGTTTCTGGTCTCAGTGGGATGGCTGGAGGGTGGGCTGAGGGGAGGAGTGGGAAAAGGGAATTAGCTGGGCAGAGAGCTAGGGCCAGCTTGACTACTTTTGTCAGGGTAGCTTCTGCCTGCCTCTTACTATTCATACACCAGGTCAGGGAAAGCAGCAGGGATGGAGCCATCTGGACAGGAGGGGCCCCTTCCTTTACCATATTTAATCTGGGATTTCTGGGCTCGACAGGGTGAAGGAGAGGACCAGTCACTCCCTTGTAAGATTCTAGCACGTGCTGTCTCCCCAAACATCTACCCTTGACCCCAGGAAATGCCCTCTGAGGCTATGGTAAGAAGGGCCAGCTGTTCACATCTATTTGGGTTTCCAGTGCCTAGCTCAATCATGTGTCCACCGGGGTTTCTTGGCCTCTCTTGGCACATGAGAGTGTGCACATGGTTGGTGGTTTCCCCTAGAGCCTGGAGACAGGTGGAAGAAGGTAAGAAAGTCTCTCTTTCCTCAGATCCTAGATAAGGGCTCAGGGATGCACAGGTGTGTTCCATTTACACCTGTCCTGGAGGGTCCTCCAGTGGAGGGCCTTAGCTGGCACTAGGCCGGCACTGCTGCGGGGCATCTGACCGCATGTTGGTTGCCTCCTCCTCTTGACCAGAGGCAAGATCCACTCGCTGCTCATCCATCCGCTTGGCCTGTACCCTCTGTATGAGGCTGAAGAAGTCTTCATCTGGCATGGTGGGCCCACGGGGCATTGTGTCAGGTGGGGCACAACGCTGGTCATCTATTCTGGAGGACTGTACCAAAGCAAGGAAACAGAGGCAGAGTTAAAGACACTCCCCAGCTGGGCATACACACTTTACACGTGGGCAGCCGCTGGTAAAACTCAGGCTGTTTTTTTGTTTGTTTCTGGTATCCAGGGCTCCTCTTCCTTTTGTGCCATGCAGATGACTAATACTCATTTGTAACTGTCCCTAATAGAATTCTCTCTGAGGCTGACCTTTAAGCACATATATATTTATACTGAATCATGAATGCAGAGAAAACACAGAGCAAGGTAGTGTCTACCTCATGGACTGGCCAGCTTTCCTGCCCTTCTGATTTGCTCATGTGAAATATGGCAAGAACATTCATATTCCTCCCTGCAAGGTGCCTTGGATTCAAGTGGTGGACAATCTAATATTTAATATGATTTAATGTTTAAATATTATTCCCAGTTGAAGAGACCAAGGTAGATAGAGGTTAAGTGACTTACCCAGGGTCATATAGCTAGAAAGTATCTGAGGATGGATTTGAATTCAGGTCTTTCTGAGTCGAGGTCCAGTGCTCTATCCACTGTGCTACCTCTCTGCCTCATAGTTGGTGCTTAACATTTAATTATTAATCAATTTTGTATTTAATTTAGTTTTAATTTAAATTTGATATTTAATCTGTAGTCTTCATCAGTAAAGGAAACATCAGAAACCAATCCTCAATCATGGTTCTGGACTCCAGTGCTCACTCATTCTATTTTTCTTTTTGGTTATTATGAAGCTGGGGTGATCAATACAAAACAAAACTGCTGTCCAGTTTGGGCTGGGTTCTCCTGATAGGTTCAGGTCTTTGTTGAGCCCACTGTTCCTATCAAAATTCACCCTTCCTATTTTCTATTCCCCTTAAAAACTCTGCTCTTTGTTAGGTGACTGTCAACAAATCTGATAATAATGACAGCTATTAACATATGTATAGCATATACAGATTTACAAAGCCCTTTCTTCCTAAGTGTAAGGCATTTTGATGATTAGGTTGTCATTTCTACAGTAGGGTTCTATATCCCTTATTTTCTTGTGACATAATTGCAATACTCCAAATTTTGTAGCTCAAAATAAGGACAGTCAATTCATGGACCATTGTGGGTGGAAAACAACAGGAACTGTTTTTAGACTCTAAAAGACACAAAGGTTAGTCCTGAGCAAAACTGTGAAGTCTCTCAAGTTCATCTTTGCTACCTTCCACCTCTTGTTTTGGGACCCCCCCTTTGCCCTCCCCAACTCCTACCTGCCCATGTGCCTTTTCCCAGGTTGTACTCTCTCATCCCTGTCATGTCCAATTCCTCCTGAGTTATTAGTGGCTCATAATAGTGGATAGTTTTACCCTTCCCTGGGGAAGTTTTACCAGGTATGCCTAAATACTTTCATGACTTGGTGGAACTTTAGGAACCCAGAGGTGGGTGGGTGGGTCTTCCCCTGCCTTTGGGTGTCCTTTAAATCACTGGGGTCAGTGAGGCTTCTCACTGTTTTAAATGGATCAGGCATCTTTTATAATTAGGAGTACCTGGGCATTCTCAAAAACATCCTTCCACACAGTTACCACAGGGGGTCCAGCCAACATAAACTATATCACCAGAGCTAAAATTCCCTGCAAGCCACACTACCCATAATAGGGCTGTTTGAGCATGTAACATCATAACTGGACAGCGGCTAGACAGCGAGAGAAATAAACACCGAGAGAAGAATGGAGCCAGGGTTTCAGGAAGAGAACTCCTCATTTATCTAATCTCATTTATCCGGTTTGAGAGAGCTACATCAGGGGCAGGAGTGATGGTGTTTCATCCCAGAGCCCAGACCTGATGAGGGGCTTTGCTTGTCCTCGAGGCTTAGCTTGGCTCTCCCTGCACATAATTTATGGACAGCTCCCGCCCTGGGGCCTCCTGGAGCCGACTCTGGGTAAACTGTCCATGATGGAAAAGGGCAGTGCTCACTTCATTGACGTACAAATGGAAGTGGGAAAGCCAAGGGTGAGAGGGATCACCCCAAAGCTACACTGTACATCAGACTTGGGGCCAAGGACATTCAGAGGACCAGAGTTCTAGTTCTGACTAGACTAATTCCACTGTCTAATGTGCAACTTTGAAAATGAGGCAGTGTGGTTTAGTAGATGGAGTGGTATCAAACTCAAGTAGAACTGGAGGTTGGTAAACCTTATGTAAAGATCTCTGGGAGCTGCATATTGACTTAGTATGATGAGGAAAATTTAAGTAGGCAATGTTTACACATGTAGATTTCATGATTCAGTGCATCTGAGGTGGGGTTTCTTTGTTTCTAGAATTTTTTTCTATTTTTTCCCTCCCTTTTTCTTTTTCTGAAATAAGTTTGGGCCACAGGGATTCCTTGGTTGGTTTGCTGAAACTTGTGTTTTGTTGGTTTATTTATTTTCTGTTGAAATAAACAAATTCTGTTCCTGGTGGAACACAGCCCCACCCTTCATCATTGCCAGCTTGAGTCAGCAGACCCAGAGATGCCAGTCTTTTTCAGAAAACCAAATGGAGTATAACCTTCTCTTTCTTTCCCCTTTCTGTTCCTTCTAGGTTAACCTACGATTCCTGCTCTTGCCTGGTTTCTGCTGTTCTCCTTTCCTGGAACATCTTTCTTCTTCCTCCTTCTTCAACTATCCAAATCCTACCTAATTGAATCATGTGAGAAGAAACACTGTAGCTTACCTGTCACTGAATCTTCTATGGCATCCGAGTGTGGGGCTAGGCACATCGAAGGCACTCAGGAAAATTTTGCTTCTGCCCCCATGAAGCCTGTCTCCTGATCCCTTACACAAGTTTGGTAAATGATTATGGACTATCTTTATTGCTCTCCAATTGTTCTAAGTAGGTTAACTTTATCTTTCCTAGGGAGACTGTAAATTGTATAGGAGCAGGAATTCCAATTTGCTCTTCTGAGTTCCTAAAGCATTCATCACTTCTATTTATCCTAATGGACTTTTTTGCTGTGTGGCTTTTCAGAGAACAGGCTAGGACAAGGACGTCTCTCTGTGGACTTGTTGGGATTTGGACTTGGGGTTTTTAGCACAGCCTGCCTTGTAGTCTCTCCTGTCTCCTTGACCTGTCTTTCTAATCTCCTAATCTCCTACGTGTGTAAGACATCTCCCCAGTTAGACTGTGAGTTCCACATGGGGAAGGATTGTGTCTCTTCTTCCTTTGTCTCCCCCAAAATGTAACTTGTTGCAGAACCAAGAACACAGAAGGTGATAGCAATGCTTGTTGAATGGGTAACTAGCCAAGTCCCTTGCTTTCCCTGGGCTTCAATTTCCTTCTCTATAAAATGATATAGTTGAACTAGAATCATGGGGGAAGGGGTTTCATGAAATTTTTTTAAAAATATATTTTGAGAACCATATTTTAGTATACTTGGTTTCCTTCATAATACTATGAATTTTATTTTGTGCATTTAAAATCATTCTGAGAGAGGGTCCATAGACTTCACTGGGCTGCCAAAGGCATCCATGACACAAAAGAGACTAAGAACCCCTGAACTAGATGGTTTCTAAGGTCCCTTCCAATTCCAAGTTCGTATTTTCCTGTGATCAAGAATGGATTGACCCACAAGGGCTATGGAGACCATTTTCTTCCAAACACACTGTCAGACAGACAAGGATGTTTCTTTCTCAAAGCCTCATAAAAGCATACTTTTCTTTTCTGGAAATCAGAGCAATCCTGAGAAGTTAAGAATGCATGACTATTGATCCCATAACATACTTCATTTTTAAAATTATGAAGTGAGACTGAATGACCCCTAAAATCACTTTCTACTTTGATGGTCCATAGGATGACAAGCCATACTACCCATAAAAGGGCTGTTTCCATCTTGAGCATGTAGCATCATAACTGGGGTTAAATTTATAACACAAATCATTCTCTAATTGATAAATGGTCAAAGACTGATGCTGAGTGAAAGGAGCAGAACCAGGAGAACTTTATGCACAGCAACAACCACAGTGTGTGAGAGTTTTTTCTGGTAGACTTAGATTTTTGTAATAACACAAGAACTTCTTACCAAAAAAAAAAAAAAAAAATCCCAATGGAGGATCTCAAGGCAAAATGCCTGCCACACTCAGAGAGAGAAATATGGAAGTCACTCACATATTGTAGCAGATCATGTTTGTGTATGTGTATGTGTTTGTGTATCATGTTCTGATTTGTTATACGATTTCTTTCATTTATCTTAGTCTGACTACATAGCATGACTATAGTGAAAATATACTCAATAGGAAAGTATATGTAGAATCTATACAGAATTGTATGCAGTCATGGGGAGGGAGGGGGGAAGTGGGGGGTAGGTGGGGGGGATAAAATCACAATTGTATGGCAGTGATTGTTAAACATTACAAAATAAAAAAAAAAAAGATAAATGGTCAAAGAATATGAATAGGTAATCTTTAGAGGAAGAAATTAAAGCTACCTATGATCATATGAAAAAAATGCTCCAAATCACTATTGATTAGAGAGATGCAAATGAAAACAACTCTGAGGTACAGAAAAGGAAAAGGACAAATGTTGGGGGAAATGTGGAAAAACTGAGACAATAATGCACTCTTAGTAGAGCTGTGAATTGATTCAACCATTCTGGAGAACAGTTTGGAACTATGCCCAAAGGGCATATACCCTTTGATCCAGCAATATAACAAGTAGATCTATATCCCAAAGAGAATGGGGAAAAAAAGGAAAAGGACCTATATATACATATATATATATATATATATATATATATATATATATATATATATACACACACACACACACATATATATGTATATATACCTATATACAGCTCTTTTGGTGGTGGCAAGGAGTTGGAAACTGAAGGAAATTGAATTGGGGAATAGTCGAACAAGCTGTGATATATGATTGTGATGCAAAACTATTGTGCTACAAGAAATGATGAGTAGGTGGATTTCAGAAAAACCTCGAAAGACTTACATGAACTGAAGCAAAGGGAAGTGAGCAGAACAAGGAAAACACTGTATACAGTAACAGCAGTGTTGTATGATAATCAAATGTGAATGACTTAGCTATTCTCGGCAATAAAACGATCCAAGACAATTCTGAAGGACATATGATGAAAACTTCTAACTTGTGGAGTCTGACTGCAGATAGATCAAAGCATACTTTTTATTTTACTTTATCTTTCTTTTTTGTTTGTGCTTTTTTTCTGTGTGTAACATGGCTAATATGAAATCTGTTTTGTATGACTGCATATGTAAAACCTATATCAAATTGCTAGCTTTCTCAAGGAGGGGGGAGAAAAGAGAAGGAGGGAGAGAATTTAGAACTCAAAATTAAAAAAAAAAAACCTGTTAAAATTGTTTTTACATGTGACTGGAAAAAAAATTAATTAAAAAATAAATAAAAATGTTATTTCCAGAAGGGGCAAGTACATTTTATTGGACAGCCAAAGGGATCCATGACACAGAAAAAGTTAAGAGTCCCTGGCCTGATGATCCCTAAAGTCCTTTTTGGTTCTAAATCTATTTACTATCTTATGATCCTACCTGGCACTTGATAAGCATGTTGAAGAATTCATCTCCAGGCTCCTGAGCATCCCCCTCCCCACGAAGGTGACCCAAGTTGTTATGGGTAATCCGAAGGCCTGGCAGGCTGCCCACACTGGCACGCTGGTCATCCAGCCGACGACTCTGGGAGCTGGCGATAAGGTCAAAGAACTCTTCTGTCTGAGGGGAAGCCATCAGGGATGACTGAGCTGGTGGAGGGATACAACCATAAAAAGGGAATGAAGCAGGGAAAGCACGCTCCCCTCCCTGCTGGACTCGTCCTGGAGCTTCCAGCTCTAGAGGGAGGGATCATTATTCTCATCTGTAAAGCCCTTAAGGTTTTCTCAAGTGTTTTTGTATTCTTGGCCTCATTTGGAGAATCACTGGAACCTTGTGAAATAGGCGGGGCACAGATAACCGTCCCAGTTTTACAGACTGGGAAACTGAGAACCAGAGAGGAGGAGGGGCTTATCCAAATCAGTAGAAATCAAGTTTTCCTGAGTCCTGGCCAAATGTTCTTGCCATTATGCCATCAAAAAGGCCTAATTTTAGGGAGATCTAGATAGCACAAGAATATCTGCCAAATTAGGCATTATCCTATTACTCCACTGACACCCTGAGTCTCCCAGGATTAGTGTCTCTGCCACATAGAGGGCCCAGGCAGGTGCTCGGAGTCTCACCCTGGTATCTCTCCTGAACTCAATCTTCTTGTCTCCATCATAATGACTCTACTTCCCATAGGTGTTTCAGCATTAGCCCCCTGGAAACTGAGGGGGCTGGGTTTGAAGGCCTCTCTGACATAGGCACCTTCATGATCTGCTGCAGAGTTTTCAAGTGTCAACTGAGATTTCCCCAATGGTTAGTGAAGAGGAGAGGAAAAGGGCAGCGTTCATAAGGTGAAGGTCCTGGGTTCAATCCCAGAGAGGACCAGTTATCTTTATTCTGTTCTTCTCACCCTCACATGGATACATGGACAGCTGTTGAAATAGTGATAATTTCCCTTGTAACTGTGTGTGCAAAACCACATAGTTGCTTTTCCATCTAGGTTCAATGGGAATCTCGGCACATCTGCATGTCCCCTGGCCCCAGCTCCTTAGCCTGTCAGAAGGTGACAGAAGGGGATGGCCTTTCTCCTCCCACACATGCTCCAGGGATTCGTCTCCAATGCCCTGACTGTAGGAGTGTGCCAGCAAGGCTGGGGGTAGGGAACAAGGTAATTACATGCTTTTCCCCATTATTAAGCCTAACTTTAGGATATGGGGGATGGGTTGGAGGTGGGGGAAGGATGAGATATTACTTTCAAAAAGCCCTTTGCAATTGATTTGCATGGGTTCTTTCTTTGCAAATCGAGCAGCTTTCCGTTTTGCACATATACAACCTGGTAATAGACACCCAATGATTACAAGGAACTGGGTGTAATTACAGTCCTCTAATCAGCAAAGGGAAAAGCAAGGCTGCATGATTCACCCATTTGCCTGCCCTTTCCCCAGCTCTTTAATCCCCCTGTCTCAGAATCTCTATTGCTGATACTGCCTCCATTTACATAGATGAAAACATCTATGTTGTGGCTGAGGCCAGGTGCCTCTGAATCCAGTCCACTAGGTCAGCTTCCCAGTTTGGTTCAGTTTAAATTAGACTCATTGACAGAAGACTCCTATGTTTGGGACAGAAATCTCTTCATCCAGAAATGGAGTGATGGATTGAGAAGCAGCTCAGTTTAGCAGAATAAACAACAGAGTAAAATTTAAGAAACATGAGTTTTAATTCTAGATCTTTCACCTTAGCAATTCAGTTCTCCAGATCTGGTCTCTGTTTCCCTATTTGTAAAATGGAGGCTTGATGACCCCTTCAAGTCACTGACAGCTTTAGCATTCCATAACTCTAGATCCTGTGGTTCCAAGACCCCGATTCCTCCCTCAACCTGATTTCCCACTTACATATTCTTTCCTCCAGGGTGGGAGTAGGGGTGTTAGCTTCAGCTGCCCCAGCCTGGCCCTCTTCCAGGGGGCAGCGTTGATCATCCATCCGGTTGCTCTGAAACTTACTCAGTAGGTCAAAGAAACATTCTTCATCAGATGGAGCCCGGGGGATTTTCTGGAAGGACAGGAGAGACAGAAGAAAAAGAAGGAAGAGAAGTCAAAATGGTAGAAGAGGAAGGGGAATAGATTTATCCTGGAGAAAGTTATTCTTTCCCCCATCTCTTCCCTATCTTTCACTTAGGCTCTAGATATAGTCAGCTTAATGGCTGGAGCAGAGGCTAACAAAATCAGGCTTAGTTTTTCCTCTGTTCCTATAATCCTATGATTCTCCTTCTGGGACAGTCAAGTAAACTTCAGTCTTTTCCAGTGATTCCTGTGTCTCTTTTTTTGTTTTGTTTTTGTTGTCTCTCTCCATTAGCACTTATAATATATTAGGATTCATATAGTAGGTGCTCATAAATATCTGCTGGTTGATGTATTTAGAGTCTTTTGTGAATAGAATACTATTGTTGAATGTTGGGGGATAAATTGAAATAAAGATATGGCCCCTGACTTCAAGTCAGATCAGGCCATGGGTCATCACCAGGAAAGTCAATATATTTGAATGTTTAAAGATTTTACACCAATAGAAATGAAACAGGTGGGGAGAAGAGTGTTGGTCCTAAGAAGCATGATGTTTTGGTTTGGTTTTTTGCTTCTAGGCCCCACCCCCCATCACCTCCCCCACCCCCATGATAAGGACATCTTATCCTCTATTGTTGTTCAATGTTCTGGGCCAAAATTAGGTTGTGGGAAGTGAAGGCAGCAATCAGTGATTGGTGTAAATCAGATCTCCCCAGTAATTCAGAACCATCCTGGATGACCTTCTTTATTTTCTTGTTTGACTCCTAAGGGAGTATAGGATCTGTACATCTGTATTTTATGGCCAAAATGCATTCAAACATTCACTGTCCCCCAAATGGAGGAGAAAACTCCATTTGGACTATATACAGATAGCTTAGACTCATCCTTCTCAAGTCAGGCAGCCATTTATGGTAATTCAGAAACAACCAGGGTACCATACCAACATTCTTGGAAAGAATGCTGATGGAGCACAATGAGAAGGCCAAGTTGCCTCTAACTTGAGATAAGCAGAACAAACAATTGGCTTCAATTGTTTTCAAGTATCTGAAAGCAAGAAGCTTTAAAAACACTTCTTTGGTTGAGTCTGAAAAGTAAAGAAAGCCAGCCTGTCTAGTTCCAGTTAGGTGGGGGTTTATCTTGTTTACCTTGTGCTGAACCTAAAGATTCTAAAGGTTTTGAACAGCACTATAGTATTCTTTAAATTTGGTCTGGATCTAACCACACTCTCAGTACATACTTCTGCACAAAGACTGTAATAGGACAAATGATGAAAGCAGGATGGTGAAAGAGAGACTGGTTAGTGATTTCCATAGTATAGGAACTCCTTTCACCAGAACAGAGAGGTTGTGACTCCCCCAGGGTCCCAGAGTCAGCAAGCGTCAGAGGCTTCCTGGCTTAGAAACCAGGTCTAGCCACCATGCTGTGTTGCCTTTATAAAGGGGCTGCAGGGACATGTGGGTGTGGGTGGGTAGAGATGGCTCCCAATAACTAAAGAGGAGTGTATTAAAGGGTTGAAAAAAGAAGGAAGAGGATGGGGAATAGCCATATATGTGCACTGTCTGTGAGATGGGTACTGACTTGGATCCTCAAATCTAATGTAGGGCTCCTTCTAGGTTTGATTCCTTCTCTGGCTATCAACCCATTGAAGACAGTAAGAGTCCAGGGCAGAAACTTTGATCCAGAACTCTGAAAACTTCCTCCAGAGATTCCGACTGCTGGGTACCATTCCTCTGAGGAACTACCCTTCCCCCAAACTCCTGTGCTGCCGGTTGCAAACGTCAGACTCACTAGCACCAAATTGTAGGTTTCCAGGCTTCTAAGGGAGTCCTAAATGACTACTGTCATATATTTAGTCTGGGCCCCCAGAAAAGCCACAGCTGTGGGCCTGACCAAACTGGCCGAATCAGGGCTTTGGAGCCTGGGAGCCAGCCCACCCTGGCCACAGGGCAGGGGGCCTGTGGAACCCTGAGAAGAGCACTCCCTCCTACTGGAAGTTTTCCACTCTCCTATCTCCTGAAGGAGCACCTTTGGGTTGTCTTTAGAATAATACTTACTCACCAGTGTGCAAGACTCTATCTTCCAAAGCTCCCCTCAAAACTCTGTTCAAATGCTGTCTCCTCTGTGAGACTTCTCTTCATTCTCCCAATTGCTAATGCTTCTCCCCTCCCCCATTTCCTCTAATCACTTAGGATTCATTCTCCTTATATTGCTATGCATGGGCAGCTAGGTGGTACAGAGGATAGAGCACCAGTGCAGGATTCAGGAGGACCTGAGTTCAAATCTCACCTCAGACACTTGACACTCACTGGCTGTGTGACCTTGGGCAAGTCACTTAATTAATTGCCTCGTCCTGGGTCATCTCCAGTTATCCTGAGGAATATCTGGTCACTGGATTCAGATGGCTCTGGAGGACAAGTGAGGCTGGTGACCTGCACAGCCCTCCCTCACTCAAAACAAAGTCAAGTGCAAGTCATGTCATCATTTCTCTGATGGCATGGTCTTCTTTGGCAACAAAGAAGAAACACACACATTTTATCTACTATGTTGAAAGTAAGTTCCATGAGAGTAGGTGTAGTTTCTTTTTTGCCTTTATGTCTTTAGTGCCTAGCACATGGCAGTCAATTAATAAATGCTTGTAGATGATGGACAAGTGTTTTGAAGAATTACTATCCCTGTTTTACAAATGAGGAAAGTACAGCCTAGTAGGAAGAATGACTTTTCTAAGGTCACATGGGCCAGGATAAGACTAGAACCAGGGCCCTTGGATTTAGAGTTGGGAAGACCTTAGGCACTTAATATGTGCTCCATCCTGAGCAACCTATACCTTTCTGTGACTTGCTTTCCTCATCCATAAAATCAGAGGCTTTGAAATGAATGGCCTCTGAGATTCACCCCTTTTGGGGCAGCTAGGTAGTGCCATAGATAAGAGTTTATGGGCCTGGAGTCAGAAAAACTCATCTTCCTGAATTCAAATCTGGCCTCAGACACTGAGTAGCTGTGTGACCCCAGGCAAGTCACTTAACCCTGTTTGCCTGTTTTCCTCATGTGTAAAATGAGCTGGAGAAGGACATGGCCAACCATTCCAGTATCTTTGTCATGAAAACCCCAAACGAGGGCACGAAGAGTTGGACACAACCGAAATGAATGAACAAGGTTCACTTCAGCTCTCTGTGATCTTATGATCATTACCAAAAAGACTTGCTAGAAATTGATTCTATGCTGGGTTTATTACCCAGTCCCCTGACCTTAGGACAAGGCAAGGAGTCAAGTCCTCAGGTTTCTCCTTTAGCTACTCCCTCCCCAAGCGTTCCACCTAATACAACAGAAATGAGAAGCAATACCTCCTGCTCTGACTCTGAGGGTCACACCCCTCTCTTCCCAGTTTGGATGCCAACACTAAGAAGATATCACTTGTTCTCTCCCTAAAATCTATATCCAGGGCAGGGGGTGGGGTGGGAGGGATGAGAGAAGAGAGCAGGAAAGCAGATTCAGATGAGAGCTGTTGCTGCTTCAGATCCCCCCTTTAAGTGCTCTCAGCTATCATCCTGACTGAGCCTATAAACAGAACATTTCTGAGGCCGCTCAAGCTAGGGGTGGAGAAGGTTGTTGGCTAGAAGGAACACAGAGCTGGAGGCAGAAGCAGACACAGGCTGAACTTTTAGGGTATGTCCTGATTGGGGGATATTCTAGATTTTTTTTTAAATGATCACAGGTTTCTGGAAAAAAAATGAATCCCAAAGCCTAGGAATTAGGAGATCTGAGTTCTAGTCTCTTTTCTGTTATGAATCTGTTGTGTGACCAATATTCCTCTCTCTGGGCATCAGGTCCCTGCCCCCCCACCCTCAGACTTTTGCACAAAGTGTTTATTAAGGTTTCTTCTGGGCTCCAGTACACTCTATCCCAGAATTCATAATTTTGACATTTTAAGAGTTTATATATAACATTCCAGGTTTCTACTTCTCTTCAAGAGGAAAGACCAGGTGATGTTTCTTCAATCTGAAGAGTGAAGTCTAGAAATAAGGGAAGGGGAAGGGAATAGGCGCTTTTAAAGTGCTTACTATGTGCTTGGCACTGCACTAAACTATACAGATATTTCATCTGATCCTCACAATAAGGTCAGTCCTGTACTTATCCCCATTTTACAGTTGAGGAAACTGAGGCACTGGGAGCTTAAGTGACTTGCCCAGGATCACATAGCTAGTAAGTATCTGAGGCTGGAATAGTTTCCCCTAATCTGAGGCCCAGCTCTCTACCCACTATTCCATCTAGCTGCCAGACTTGGCTCCTTCCAAATTATGGGGAGAGGGACCCAATCTTAGGAGAATTAGGAGCCCCTTGCAACCTGAAGGAGGCAGTTTTAAAACCAATCATATAGGACGTCCTGCTTCTACTCAGTAAGGAAGAAACTTAGGGAACTAGTTTCCCAAGAGGTGACACAGGATGGGAGCATAAACAGGCTCCAGACAGGTTTAGGTAAATTCTTAGATGCAGATCCATGGCAGGTTATAATGAAAGTTAGGGATGTTTGGGGATGTCCCTAACATGTGTGATGGTATCAGGTGGTGATCCTAGCTTCCAGCAAATTTCTCCTTAGGTGAAATTAGGAATTTGGCTTGGAGGGAAGGTGAGGCTGACCCTGGAGGGTGTTAGTCATATCCTTAGGATCTCCCACTCTCTACCTATCCAAGCAATCCCAAAGTGTTTTCTTCCCTCTGGGGTGAAGGGCTGGGGCCACCTTTACAAGCCGAGAATCTCCTGACCCACAACCACCCTTTTGGAGACACCAGGGAACTCCCTGTGCAGCTAATCCCAGGGGAGGGACTGTACCGAAACTAGAAAAACTTGTCCCTGACCCAAGTAGATGCTGGCCTAGAGGGGAACAGAACTTTTGTGATGGCTGTCTATTTTTACAGCTAAGGTCAAGGAAAAATGGAAGTGTATTTTTTTTTTTTGACAATGACCATTAAAGAGGGTGCTTAGCCTGAAGTCACACTGGCCATTCCACTAGCTTATTACCCTCTCCCTCCCACCCCCAACCTGTCTTTGGCTCAATCTGACTCTGACTTGGACCCTCCCAAACTTAGGTCTAGATCCCAGTCCTCCAACTTGGTAAACTTTCCTGTAGCCCTTGAAATGGAAAGGATAGAGGAGGTAATAAGCATTTAGGGAGGGAGGGAATTTGTATTTATTAAGCACCTATTATGTTCCAGGTCCTGTGCTAAGCTCTTTATAAATATTATCTCATTTGAGCTCATAAATGCTATTAGGATTCCCAAGCTGAGGAAACTGAGGAAGACAGGTTAAGTGACTTGCCCAGAGTCATACTGAAGCTGGATTTGAACTCTGGTCTCCCTGATTGCAGGTCTAGTACACTCTGCCATCCAGCTGCCTCTAAGACTGAGAGTTGACCATGGTCACCAAAGGAAATGTGCAATCAGGGATGTGTCTTGACATTTTAGGTGGGTGGTAGCTCCGAATCTCTTTTACACCCAGAGACTGTATTTTCCGGAATTCTACAATTGGAGCTTCATTCCCTATGTGCTGCCCTCTCAACTGCTTGAAAATCCAAATCCCCAGGAAAAGAGCACATGCCTAAGTCTGTAACACCAATAATGTGACTGAGTTTCAGATGCTGCCTTGTTTCTTTGACAGAAAGAAAGCTGAAACGCAGGAGAGCACCAAGGGCCTGTGATGAAGGGAGTGCCCAGTGGTGGGAGATGCAATTCAAAAAAATGGTACAGAGAGGCAGGGGAGACCCAGAGGACAAACCTTGCTGACATATCTCTCTGGCTTTCCTGATAAAGGCACAAGTTCCCCCACTCACTTTCTCCTTGAGAGTTAGGGTTAAGGACCTTGTTTAAAATCCTTGGGGACAGAGAATGGTGCTGATCTGGGAGGAAACCAGGTGGCCACTGAACTGTTTGTTTTTCCTGGGCACCTGGCACAGGACAAGATGCTTTACAAGCCTTAGCTGCCTCAGGGGCAATTTTCACTGCTTTGCCACCAGCAGACCTGGAAGAAGCAGGTAGGAGGGAGGTGGAGCTTACAGCAAGCTCCATTTCACTTCTGATGGGTTAATGGGTGGGGTTTGACCAGACCTCAGGGTTGGGAAGGTATAGTCCCTTACCAATTTTTCCACTCCTGGGTAGTTTCTGGCACAGCACACAGTCCTTTCAGTTTCCTCTCAGAATCTGTACACAACCTTCAGGATGGGTGGAGGATTTTTACTAGATCTTATAAACCTAAGACTTGAGCTCCCAGTTCTGGGGGCTTCCTGAATTGGAGTAACAGGACAAAAGTGACACCTGTTCCCTCCTCTGAAGGAATCTTGGTAAAGTAAGATGTACCAAAGGACTGAGCTGATGTTAGGATGGAGCCTTCCAGGAGGAGGCCAGGCAGGATGCTTCATCCTCCCCATTCACATTGTAGTCTGGGCTGCTCAGTATTTCAGGTTCCAGGCTCACTCCCTACCCCCAACCAAATTCTGCCCTAGGTAATTCCCTTTTTCTCTCTTCTGACTGTGAGATTGTGATCTTTTCTGTACATAACAGTACTCAAGATGCCCGTCAGAGAGATCTAAGATTCTTCAGATCACATGGAAACACTAGGGGAGACTCAGTTGTGGGTGTCACAACTCTGCCAAGCCTTGGAATCTTTCACCTGCTCATTACCCAGACTAAATGAAGCTGTGGATTCATTTTCAGAATGCCCTGTGGTCCTTACCAGAGATAAAGTTGATCCTGAGCCAGTTGCAAGTTATAGAATGCTTACCTACAATACACCCAAGGGAGTTTCCCTCCCATCTGGTATCCCTGTGTCTTTCTCAAAGACCATTCCTCCTCCCCATCCTCCACTACCCAGACCTGGATATTTTTCTATTATTGAGGCAGACTTAAGATTCCTTTCTAAACACAGACAAGGTTATACACAGAATGTTAACATTTTAGAGCACACACAAGGTCTGTACACATTTCTAAGGCCAATCCATATCCTTATCCCAGCTACCAGTGCAACTGACTAACAACTCATGACTTCTAGCTACTTAGCCATGTCCACTTCCACCCCAGTCAGGCTTAGGAGTTCAGCAGAAATTTGACCTATTAGAAAGAGGGATAATGAGATAGATGTACTCACACACCAAAGCACTGATATTGTCCTGATTCTGAATCAAGAAAACATATTATATAACACTGTATACAATTATAACTATATAGATATAGATGGATAGGGTTCTTCTGAAGTAGTAGAGAGAGCTATTCACCTGTGAGTTCTAGATCAGTCACTTATTAGCTATGTGGTTATGAGTAAATCACCTAATCCCTGTGTGCCTCAGTTTTCTCTCATGGACAAAATGGGAATAATAACCCTAATGGCCACTTTCTTATTAGCTTGTTCTATGGAAAGTTAGTTGTTAGTATTAGCCCATCTCCTTAGCACTAATGGTTTTCCCCTAGTGTTAGTGAAGTCTACAAACCATACAATACGCAGAAAAATCAACATTGTATTTATTACATGTGAGGCTTCTTCTACATGGAGTGGGAGGAGGTGGGGGTGGAGGAGAGTCTTTGGAAAGTGACAGCCATGTAAAAAAGAACATCAATAGGAGGATTTTTAAAAAAAGAAAATTGCAGATGACTCAAACAGTACGGGAAAGATACACTGTGGCAAGAAGGACTCCGCATATTACTAATGATAATTTACATGTGAAAAATAGCATACCATATATCATCAAGGAGACATATTATTTGAAAAACAGGTGCAGAGGTCATGTAGCAAGAACAAGAGATCACAGACGGACAGAGTGATTATTGTTCTGTATGCCCAAAATATTAAAAGACCAACTTAAGGAAATTCCTAGCTAAGTGATATAGTGGGTAGCATGTTAGGCCTGGAGTCTGGAAGACCTGAACTTAAATCTAGGCTCGGAGACTTACTAGCTTTGTGATCCTGGGTGAGTCAATTAACCTCTGTCTGCCTCTGTCTCCTCAACTACAAAATAGGAATCATAACAGTAGCTAGCCCACAGAGTTTTTGTGAAGATCAAATGAAATCTTCTCTACAAAGTGTTTGTCATATAGGAGGCACTCCTTTCTTTCTCTCTTTCCTTCCTTCCTTCCTTTCTTCCTCAGGTCATGAACAAGAGTAGCACAGAAACGAGAAGTCAGGAATAGGTCTCAATCTAATCTAAATCTACTTGAGGGACTGTCTCAGATAGAAGCATCAAAATATTTATATCCTGAGCCCTTCATTCTATAAGCCAAAATGTCCACAGTAGTTCCAGTGATATATTGCCTGATCCTTGCCTCAATGATGAAAGCCAGGCCATTATGAACCTGTGAAGGGAATCTTTCTGCAGGATCATGGTGGGGGGAAGGGGGTGATATTTTCCCTCAGTGCTCAGTAACAGCTAAGAGAGGATTCTCTTTTGGAAAAATTGCAAGAGTTCTCTTCCTTCAGTTGATCTAGAAGGTCTGCTCTTGCTTCCTGAAAAGCCACGGGGGAAAATTGACTGTGTATCTAAGAACCTCATAGGTTTAAATTCTATGGCCCCAAAGGGTTAGTGAAGAAAATAGATTAGAAGCAAATACTTCCAGTTTTCACATTTCTTAACCTAACAGTGAGGGTCACTCCCCTTGATTCTGCTTTCATTCCTGGGACAAAGATGCTGTTCAGCCAGTGCTGATGACTCAATGGCCAGATGCAAGCAAAAATATTGTAGAGATGGCACCTGGTACTGAAATCTTTTATCCCCAGATGCAGACTCCAACTTGAAATTCCTTCCCTCCCGAACATTCTTTACATGAGGAACATACAAGATTTCACGTGTCTATATCTTGGGGGAACAACCAGCAGTATGCTTGGGTGACTACAACTTTCTCATGAAAATCTGAGAATTTGAGAGTCAGAAGGGACTTAGATTAGAGAGCTCATCTATTTCAGCCCCACTGCCTACAGGTGGGTGACTATGTAAAACACCCACAAGGTACAGAGGAAGGAGCACTGATTTGGAGTAAGACCAGGATACAAATCTCAACTCAATTACCTGGGTCACTTTGGGCAAGGCATTTAACGCTTCTGGGCCTCAATTTTATTATCTGTAAAACAGGGTTTGGAGAAGGTGACTTTAAGGTCTCTCTTCTCCCAGCTCTATGATCCTTAGGGCTAAATCCAAATGGTCAGGAAGTTCTTCGTTAAGGTATTATTCAAATCTCTCTTGCGTGAATTTGAGATTCTCCCCCCCCCCTTCCCGAGGAAAGTGTCTAGCATCTTTTTCACACAAGCTCCTCCCCACCCCAAGTATAAACTGCCTAGCAGCCCTCTCACACAAGCTCTTTGATGCAGTCAAGCCCTAGAACAGCCCCCTCCCCTTCTGACTAAACAACCTTGGTGTCTTTTAGGTGGATGTCTTTTTCTCCCACTCCCCACCCCCTTCCCAGGCCCATCTCTCCCCGCTAACAGCAGGTATAGATCCCGAGGGAACCAGAGGAAAATGCAAACTCTTAAACTTTATAGACTACAAATTCCCTCCACTCTTCCCCCGCCCAGCCCCTCAAACAGCCAGATTCTCAGCCTTACCAGCCAGGCTCAGAGAATCTAACTCTCCAACTCCAGGGTAAAAACAGCAGATAATGGGCGCTCACTCAGATGCAAATGTCTTCCCGGACAAAGGGGAAGCAGACTGGCTTTGGGGCACTTTCTTGTAAGCTCTGACCTTTCCGCGCACACACAGACCCAGTAGATTAAATACACACATGGATGGAAGGATAACGCAGCACCCGCAGACAGTCCAAACGTCCCCAGTCCCGTGTCCCCCCCTCCCCAGGGAAAGGCGAGGGCATTATTATTCCACTTAGCGGGAACTGTCCGACAAAGTTTTCCTCAGGCAGAGGAGTTTTGGAATTTCCCCGGGACTGGGCATTCCGGGACCCGAATTCTGCATAACAAAAGGAACAATGCCCCCCCAAGCCTCCATCAGTCAGCGTTCTCGCTTTCCCAGGGACCCTGGGCCACTCACTCAGAATCTCCAATTGCCTGTTCCTGCAGTGTGCCAAGGGCCAAGCTGGGGCCAGGCTCCGGGGGCGAGGTAGCGCTCGGCCGATGTGGGCTAGTTAGCACTTCTCGGGGCTGGACAGCCCCTCTCGTGCGGCAGCCGCTGCGCAGGCAGCTGGAGCGCCGCAGCCATGTGAAAGGCGACTCCCGTGCCAAGATTGGCTCGCGGCTGCCGGGGATGCAGCCGCCACCGCCACCGCCACCGCCAACGCTGCCGCCGGAGGCTTAGAGACAGCCCAGTTCTCCCGGAGCCAGGGAATTGTATTCTCTGCTTTTTACAGGCGCTTCGAGACGGGGCTGCGCGGGGTCCCTCCCACTCCTCAGCTCCCCGCCCACAGACCCCACCGAAACCGATTCAAAGGGATTATCCCAGCCCCCCGGGCATACAGACGAGCCGGACCCCCACCAGCCCCTACCCCAGCCCCTCCAGGGCCCGCCAGTCAGAGCCGGACGCCTCCTTCGATTTCTTTGCAACCCAAAGCTAGCCACCATCACTCCAACAGTAAAACAGATTTGAGACGGACCCCTCTTCTCTCCAGGAGCCCCATCCCACCTGTTCTGAATTCTGGGAAGCACAGAATCCCCTCCAGCCCTTGGGTACGTAAAAGAACAAACCTCGTTCCCAAGGGATGAAAATTACACCTCCCACTTTTGCAGAAGTGGAAGGAGGGGGTCCACGGGTGTGGAATGCTGAATTTACGGTCAGATTTTTTTTCGATGCATTGGTCTCTAGTTTGCAGATTTTTTTCCTTTCTCTTATGTAAAAAAAAAAATCCTTAACAACTTTCTTATAAGGCATAGTTTTGGGATGGGAAGCAGAAAAGGTATACAGGAAGAATTTTAGGTGATGTAAAACCAAAATATATTTGTAAAATTTTTATTTAAGAAAAAAGTTGAGGTAGGGGAGACAGTCTAAACCCTCAGGTTATCTCAAACTTTTACCAAAAGCAGTGCTTTGAAGCCAGTGGGGAGACTTACCTGGCTTTTATGGAACTCCTATGGACTTGGAAGGTAACTTGCATGCTATCTAGTCAGGTCACTTGTTTTTACAAATGGAGAAACTGGGGCTCACTGAGATGAAAGGAGGACTACTAATGAGCCTTATTATTTCAAACAAAGCTTGTAGTCTTTGTTGGACCTTAGGCTCCCACCTACTATTCTGACTGGCCAAATTCAATATTTGCAAATACAGGGTTTCCTTAAAGGAGGGCTAAGGGAAGAATTGATGGTGGTTGTCACCAGCGCTGGGCAGTAGCTGTAGGGTTTAGTATTTTCATACCCTAAATTAGGACTGAGCAGCATGGGAGAGGGTGAGGATAAATCAGGTGTTTATGTGGAGAGTTATACTAGACTTAGATTTAGGTGACCTGGATTTAAATCCTGCCTCAGACACTCAATAGCTTTGTGACTATAAGAAAGTCACTCTTCCCCTCAGAATCTGTTTCATCATCTGTAAAATGAGAATAATAAAACTTTTACTCCCTATATCACAGGGTTGTTGTGAGGAAAGAGCTCTGTAAACCCTAAAGCCCTATATAACAATGCTATTTTATTGTTCTGAAAATGGACTGATTTCAGTGATATGAGAACTGACACATTGATCACCTCTATGTCCCCTGGCCTAGATCCAGTCTCTGAACAGAATCCAGAGTAATTTTCTGGCAGCATCTCAGTTTAGAGACATCCTCCAACAACCTAAGCAACACTTTAATGACTCTTCCTCCCCACCCCCATGGATCCAAGGATTTACATAAATTCATCTGGAACTGTTTATATTCATTAAAGATTCCATAAATTTATTTCCTGCTTGGGTGAAGTAAGATGTCTTGAAATTTATTTTTCAGATTTCAAGGAGGCTGTCCTGGTACCTGGGATTTAGGAAATCAACCCCTGTCTCCCTCTTCAATTTCTCCATGAGAGATTACCACTCAGCCATGAGAACAGGTCAACAGTGAGCACTTAAAACAAGTCTGCAGAACGTAAAAAAACAAACAAACAGATAGGGTCTATCAGGACACCTGGTTTTACCCCCTGATTATTCCAAGGAGTGACCAAAGATCCACATAGAACCCAAAGTCCTCATCCTGGCATTCAGGCCTCCCATTACCTGGCTCCTACCCATCTCTCCTGGTGTAGCACTATTCCCTATCATGCAAACATTTGCCATCCCAGGTCAGCTGGGCAACCCAGTGCTCCTTGAACTTGACATTAGGCCTCTTTTCACTTAGGTGCCTGCAGCCTGTGCCAGGGAAATATTCCCTCATATCTATATTCCCGGCTTAAGGCCCAGCTCAGGAGCTTCCTCTTCCAAGAAGCCTTCCCTCACCCTGCTCTTGCTCTCTCCCTTCCCACATTATTTTCTATTGAATTTCTCTGACTATAGAATCGCAGACAAGGGTGAGTAGGAGTCACCTAGAACTGGAACCAAGAGCCAGTCACAGCTAAAAAATCAGCAAATGCTGCAAATCAGGGTTGGACTTATTGTTTTCTTGATGGTCTAGGCTTTGGAAAGTGATGGGAAAACGTTAATGGTGAAGATTAAACTTAAAAGTGTGTTCAGGGTGTATTTTTAATCTCTCAGAGAGGCAGTTGTTAAACACTTACCAGCATACACCCCTGGCTCTAGAGCTGTAAGACACTTCAGAAGCTATCTGGATCAACCTTCCCCCCCACCCCCATTTTACAGATAAGGAAAGTGAGGTCCAGGGAGGCTCTGAGTATCTGACTCCCAGTAAAACCAAAAAACTCTTTTAGGAGTTCTAGGGTAGTAAATGCTGTGTTTTTATATTTTCTATTCCCAGTGTCCAGTACATCAAGTGCTCAATGTTTGTTGGATTAGCAAGGTTACAAAGGTAACCTTGTATTAATTTTGTGACTCACGTGTTTTTCTCTATCTATAAAATGGGGAAAATAATTCCACTGTACTAAGCCTCACAGAGGTTTTCTGAAGATCAGATAACAGAACAAACATGAAAGTCCTTTGAAAAAAGTCCTATGTGCTATACAAGTGTAGAGCGTGATTTCTTTCCTTAGATTGGAATCTTAAATGTTCTATTTGTCCAAATCTTCCTAACAACCAAGAGTATCATTGCAGTGACAGCCACTGTTGGGAGGAGTGGGATCAGATGTTTGGGAGGGGGAACCCTGGAAAGAATAGGGACTGGAAAAATAAACATTTTGTAACGGACCCAGGGAGGTGAGGGAGATATTGGAAACCTGGCAATTGCCTTCCTAGAAATCTCCAAGAGCCCCAAGGTCAAGTACCTTGGCATTTATTGCTTTAAGATTTGCAAGACTTTTTTCATTTTATCTCCTCAATAACCTTGTGAAGGAGGTGCTATTACTATTATCCCCATATTACAGATGAGGAAACAAAGACAGAGAGAGGTTACATGATTTGCCCAGGATGAGTTAATAAGTGTCCAAGGTCGGATTTGAACTTTGTTCTTCCAGACTATAAGTCTACCATGCTACCTACTATGCTACCTAGCTGCCTTGTTGCCTACTGCCACATTGCCAATACCCTTTGCCTAGCTCTGACATTTCTGCTGATCCGTGCTTCTTACTCTTCAGCAAGCCAGAGGATCCCCTTTGGGGAAATCTCAGAGAGCTGCTGCAGACATTGAATAATCTCCTAAAGTCTCAGGAAAGGTTTTTTGAGCTACACCTGCAAACTGTATTTTTTGGAGGGATATATTCTTGGAACAACTTAAAAAAACACACACACACAACTTTCTGGCCTTTCCTCTTTCCTGCCCTGGGTTGAACCTGGGATCTACAAGCAGGCCCACGTAATTCCTGGCCTATCCCAGTGACAGGCTCACCAGGGCTGGGTGATGGACGATGTGTGTCTGCAAAACTGCTCAGCCTCTGCTGGTGGGGAACCTCTTCCTTCCTGCTGTCCAGCTGCTGCTCATCAGCCCAAGCCCCCAAGGGACAGGAGGAAGGACACCTGGAATGGGATTGGCTAGGGAAGGGAAGAAGTCTGCTCTGTAAGGCAAGGTGGTCTTTCCTATTCCCCTCTCCAAAGTCTCTTTCCTGCTTCTTGAAAATGAAACCAGATACTATTTAGAGGAACTACCTGGAATCATAATATCTTCTTCTATCTGTGGGGAGAGTCTCATAATGGACGACTTTTCTTATGTGAGGGTGATATTCCTGACCCACCATCAAAAGGCATACTCCCTGGCCTAGCCTTCCCTGGCCAAGAGCACTCATTTGTGAGATACCTCTCTAGGCTCTTGATAATCTAATAAAATAAACCAGGATTAGGGTTCAGTGAATGACTGGGCTTTGAGTGTTGCTGGGTTTAGGGTTCAGTCTATAGCCATAGAATACAGTTGTTCTCTGTGGGAAGATAACAGGTTCCTTCAAGGATAGGAACTGTAGGACAGGAATGTTTTTGCTTCTGGTATCTTCTGCAAAGGGTATTCCTTAATCCAACACAAAACTGAATTCAGCAGGTCCTTACCTGCCCTGTCTGTCTTATAAATGGGTCACAGATTTAAAACTAGAAGGAGCTTTGGAGGTCATCTATCACAACCCCCTCATTTTAGAGATGAGGGAACATAGATAAGATAAGTAACTTGACAAAGGTTACAATAGGCAGCACAAAGATCCAAAGCCAGGTCCTTCGATTACAAACAGACCACCTACCTGCAACTAGGATCTAGTCCTTGGTTGTGCTGGTAAATGTTTAACAACTGTCCCTCCCAATAAGAAAATGTACACAGGTATACTTTCAAGTTTAATCTTCATTATTAATACTTTTCCATGATTCTCCTAACTCTGTACTATCATCAAAATAGCAAATCACTACCTGATTTATAGCATTTGCTAACTTCCTAGGTATAAATGCTTACACTGAAAATTTAACAATTGGCTCTTAGTCCCTACAGGCAGGCTCCAGTACAGCACTGGTCTAGTCCCTGGGGCAGTACCCTTATCCTGGAAGTCAGTCACAACAGGGAAAAGTTTGCTCAGCCCTGGATGTTCCTACAGAAAGGAATATGGTAAAGTCTTCCAGGTCAATTCAACAAACATTCACTGAGATCCTACTATGTGCATAGCACAGCGCCAATCTCTTAGAATGCAAAGACAAAAACCAAAATATCCTTGCCCTCTGGAGACTTCCTGTGTACTGGAAGTACATATACAGAGATGTACACATGCCATATATACACATGCATACACAGAGAAACAGATATTACATGCCAAGTCATGGAACATGAGAAACGTCGAGTGTGAGCTCTAACAACTGGGGTGGGGGTGGGGAAAGGCCTGGTATGGTTGATACAAGAATTGTGTTTTCAAAATAGAAGGAGTTTTTGTTTGTTGAGTTCTAAATATTTCTGGACATGTGTAAGTGATGGACTGAGAAGAGTCTGGCTGTGTGCTGAGCATGAAAGGTTTGTCTTAGCATTTCTCAATGCTGCCTGTGTCCCTTCAACACATAGGCATCTCCTTCAGCCTTTTCCCACCAATTGGCTCAGACCAATGTAGAATGAATGACTCCTGAGGCCCAGAAGTGTCTATAGCCAGAGACAATGTGGTACAGTGTGGAAAGAGCATGAAA
This sequence comes from Notamacropus eugenii, assembly GCF_028372415.1. Taxonomy (NCBI): domain Eukaryota; kingdom Metazoa; phylum Chordata; class Mammalia; order Diprotodontia; family Macropodidae; genus Notamacropus; species Notamacropus eugenii. The sequence continues at coordinate 489,894,003 of NC_092872.1, forward strand.
TTTGGGGTCAGAGGACCTGGTTTCAAATCTCACCTCTCTTGTTTAACTACCTGTGTGATCTTGAGTTCCCTAGGACTCAGTTTCCTTATTTGTAAGCAGTGGTTGGACTAGATGATTTCTAAGATCTTTTCCAGTTCCAAGTCTATAGACTAAGTAGGGCTATGATGGTGTTTCCAGTGTGGGCTGGGGATACCTCTAGACCTAGGAGGATATACCTCTTCCTGCCTGTGCTTGCAGTGAAGCGGGGCTTCCCAAGGCCTCAGAGGATATAGCAATACCATCTGCCATACCTTGTAAAACTCAACCCTTGCTTCCTTCCACCTCCTCTGATGTTACTCTATGCGGCTGAATGGAGTTGGAAGAATTAAAAAATGAAACAAATAAAACCATACAGACTGCATCTATTACAAATGTCTGTGATCTGGGTCCTTACTGGAGCAAGGCAATTCCCCTTATCCTCCCTAAATTATTCTCTGTCCCTCATTCCAAAGTTTCTCTTCCCTGGCCAAGCTTCCTATTACTCGCTTTCCCTCTCCCCAGCTCCTCTGCTGAGGATCTCATTTCTTACTTCACCGCCCCCACCACCCCAAAAACTTGAGGCCATTTGCTAAGACTTTTCCTATCACAATGCTCTAACACCTTACCACCATAACACCACTACTTCTTCACTTGGTTCTGGTGTACACCCTGCCCCCCATTTCTGGAATGCTTTCCCCTCCTCCACTCTTGACTACTGACCTCCCTGGCTTCCTTTAAAATCTCACTATTTACAGGAAGTCTTTCCCGACCTTTCTTAATTCTAGTACTTTCTCTCTGAAATATTTCCTACTTATCTGGCACATAGTTTGCTTCATATCTATATTTGTTTGCATGTTATCTCCTATTAGATTATAAACTTCTTGAGGGCAGAGATGGTCTTTTGTCTCTTTGTGCATCCCTAGTATAGTGCCTGGCACACAGTAGGCCCTTAATATATATTAATTAAATTTATCCAATTGATGAAAAGTTGGCCCTTTTCCTTTCTAAGGCTAATCTTTCTATGTTGTTCAGTCATGTCTGACTCTTTGTGATCTCATGGACTTTTGTCCATGAGGTTTTCTTAGCAAAGATTCTGGAGTGGTTTGCCATTTTATTCTCCAGTGAGAATCGAAGCAAATAGGGGTTAAGTGACTTGCCCAGAGTCACACAGCTAATACGTATCTGAGGCTAGATTTGAATTCAGATCTTCCTGATCCCAAGCCTGGTGTTCTATCTACTTCCAAACAATGTTACTAAAGCACAGGTCTAACCCCCTACTTGATAAACTCCAGGGGCTCCCTGTTACCTCCAGGATCAAATTATGCTCCTTTGTTTGGCATTTAAAACTCTTTACAGGGTGGCCCCTTCCAATCTTTTCAGTGTTCTCGTGTATTCTTAGTCCTTTCCATGAACTCTGTTGTCCAGCCTCACTGGGCTACTTGTTGTCCCTCACTTAGGATGGATGGCTGACCTCCCAACTCTGCGCATTTGCACTGGCAGTTCCCCAAATCTGAAATCTTCTCCCTCCTGACCTCCTCCTCCTCCTCCACCCTCCTGGGATCTTTGGCTTTCTTGGAGGCTCAGCTGTACCTCCCTTCCTCCTTTGCAGAGGTGGGTGTAGAACACTGCCTAGTCTGTCAGACGGCTGATGTGTCGCTTGGTTTTGCTGAACTGTTTCTTTCCCCCTCTTTTTATATTCTTTGGTACAAGCAATGGCTCTCTGGCAGGGGGAGGGAGGCAGGGATATATTTGGAAAAGAAGGGGAAAATAAAAGATATCAATAAAAAAGATGCAATGATTAAAAAATAAGCTTCTTAAATGACATCTTTTACAAGAGACCTTTCCCAGTAACCCCAGCTGCCTTCTCCTCTAGGGTTACCATCCTTTTACTCTATACATGTTCTGCATGTACGTACCTACTTACATTTGTGTTGTCTCTCTCATTAGAATGGATCCCTCCTGATGACAGGAAAAGCTTTTGGTTTTTCCAAATACATTTTTCATTTATCCCCAGAGCTGACCTTGTAGAAGGAACTTAACAAAGGCTTCTTAATTGACTGACTGAGTGGGTTGATAAATGGGACAGTTTCCTTTGCTTATTTTTTACTCCTAATGTAAATATACAGCATTTACGTTTTTGAAGAGGTTAGTCCTGACTCTTCAGCTACATGATTAGGTTTGGTGATGTGCCTGTTTGACATGTTTGACATGACAGCTGCTCTTGCCACAGGGTCTTGTACTCAGACCCAAATGTTTGTTGGGGAAGCAGTGATGCAGAGAAATAAACAGTTTTCTACTTATCTGAAGCCTGGGGCTTATCTGTAGCAAATCTTATGATTAATTCCTTGTTCACATACAGGGCTTCACTTAGGTTTGTCTAGGTCTCCCCACTGGCAGGGTGATGTGCTCTCCTTGCTCTTAAACCACAGAGCCATGTGGAAAAGAGTGGTAAATAGTCACACTTTCAAGGAGGGAGTGAATGCTTGTCCCAGAGGCTCTGCTGAAATCGAACATTGCCAAATTCCTCTGTCCTTATGCTAAGACTCAGCTTGAGCTGAGACTTTCACTTAGAGTTTAAAAAGCAAGTTTAAAAAATTGCTGGGAAAACTGGAAGCAGTTTGACAGAAACTAGGTATAGACAAACATCCTACACCAAGATAAGGTCAAAATGGGTACATACTTTAGACATAAAGGGTGATACTATAAGCAAATTAAGGTACTATAGAACATCTTACCTGTCAGGTTTATGGATCAGGGATGAATTTACAACCAAAGAAGGGATAGAGAGCAATACAGGATATAAAATGGATACTTTCGATTATTTCAAATTAAAAAGGTTTTGCACAAACAAAAGCAATGCATCTAAGAAGGAAGCAGAAAACTAGGGAAAAATTTTTACAGCACATTTCTCTGATAAAGGCCTCATTTCTCAAATATATAGAGGACTGAGACAAATTCATAAAAATAAGAGCCACTCCTCATTTTATAAATGGTCAAAGAATATGAATAGGCAGTTTTCAGAAGAAGTCAAAGCTATCTATAGTCATATAAAAAAATGTTCTAAGTCATCATTATTAGAGAAATGCAAATTAAAACAACACCAAGATACCCCCTCTCACACCTATCAGATTGGCTAATATGACAGAAAAGGAAAATGATAAATATTGGAGGGGATATGGAAAAACAGGGACACTAATGCTCTGCTGGTGGAGTTGTGAACTGATCCAACCATTCTGGAGAATAATTTGGAACTATTCCCAAAAGGCTATAAAACTGTACATACTCTTTTACCCAGCAATACACCTACTAGGTTTGTACCCTAAAGAGATCAAATAAAAAGGAAAAGGACCTATATGTATAAAAATGTAGCAATTCTTTCTGTGGTAGCAAACAATTGGAAATTGAAGGGAGGGCCATCAATTGGGGAATGGCTGAAAAAGTGGTATAGGATTGTGATAGCATACTACTGTGCTATAAGAAATGGTGAGCAAACCTGGAAAGACTTATATGAACCAAAGAAGAAATAAGCAGAACTAGGAGAACATTGTACATGGTAATAGCAATATTGTATAAGGCTCAACTGTGAATGACTTAGCTATTCTTAGCGATACAATGATCCAAGACGATTTTGAAGGACTTAGTTATGAAAAATGCTATCTGCTTCTAGAGAAAGAAATGCATTTGAATGCATATCGAAGCATACTGTTTTTACTTTCTTTGTTGTCTTTTTTTTTTGGTCTGTTTTCTTTTGCAGCATGGCTAATATGGAAATGTTTTACATGACTACACATGTATAATCTATATCACATTACTTGCTTCTCAAGGAGCAGGGACAGAATCTGGAACTCAAAATTTTTAAAGATGAAAAAAAAATTTTTGGTTCCAGAGCTGCTTCCATATTCTTGGTTTTAGAACAGTTTTTAACACAGTATATGGATTTAGAAGAATGAAAATCGGTGAGTCAGTTTTGAAGTATTTACTAAGCAAACACTTTGGTCCCCTTTCATTTTGGTACAAAGCTGTGAACTCCATGAAACTTTGTAAAAGAAGAAATAAAGCAAATATTGAGAGAAAAATAATACTTAAATACGGAAACTTTTTTTTTGTTTGGATGTAATTGAGAAAAATAAAATAAAAATTAGATTAAAAAAATCTGAGCATGTTTAAAACAGCTTTTTGGGTGCAGGGGCAGGCACTTGCGCTGGGAAGGAGGGAGCTATCCATATGGATGCCTTAAAAACTCTACTAATTTGTACTTGTTTTGGGAAGAAGATTTTCAAAATAGTTCTCCTATGGGAAAGCTAACTTGGGTTTGTGTGTGAATTGTAAAAAGGCAAGTCTCCTGTTCCCTTTCCCAGCAGTGATGCTAGGTGTTAATTACAACTTTGGTGTACTGAGTTCCACCAGGATTTCTGCCTCTTCAGGCTGGCCCTATAGGTCATTGCTCAATGTGGCAGACCAGAAAAGGAATCTAGGTGGCATTGTGGAGCAAGCACCAGACTACATCAGCAACAACTGAGTTTAAATCCTGCCACAGATGCTTTTTGGGCTCTGTGGCCTTGGGTAAATCACTTAATCCCCTTGGCCTCAATTTCCTTATCCATAAAATGGTGAGGGGAAACAAGCTGTACTCACTAGCTCTTTTAGGTCCCTTTTGCCTCTAAATCTATGATCCTATGAAATAATGAGACAAAATGGGAGTAGTATCACCAGTGGAGTCTGAAGTGGGAATGACTGTATTTCTTTGTGTGACTGCTGCACTTTAACATTTATTCATGTCAGTTGTCATCAATAGTATCTTCTCCCACCTCTATTTCCTACTTGCCCCATACCAGTCTCTACCAATAAAATCCAACTTATTCTTTGAGGCTGACTCAAACCCTGCGTCCTGAAATCAAAACAGTAGGGACGGACCAGAGAAACCATCTAGCTCAACAGCACCCCCTGCCCCGATTTTTAGATGAGGATGCTTGGGTCCAGCTGAGAAAGGAAATTATTTGCCCAAAAAACAGCTAGTTACTGGCAAAGACATGGTTAGAACGCAGGTCTACGGTGCTGATACACTTTCTGCTACTTCCAAAAAAATAGAGATAATCTCAATCTGCAAGTGAGAGAAAGACCTCCTTTTATGTTCAACCGGTGCCTCAAAGTATGACCCAATTGCTTTGCTACCTTCCTTCATTTCTGTCCCACTCCCTCAAGGGAATGAGTTCCCAGTACCAACCAACTCCCAGATGGGAATCTACCTTTCAACATCTTTGAGTTCCTGATGTTTAGTTGGTAGTGTCTAGGGTACAGGGAAGCTCTTATCTAGCAACAACAGGCTGATAACCAACCCTTCTCCTGGAAACTTCCACCATTAAGGTCACTACTTTGGAGCTTTGTCCTCAACAGGCCCGCTTACAATGGTCTAGGAGATCTGAATGGTTCCTTCGGGGTAGGAAACTCAACTTCATATTCTATCTGTGAAAAGAGCTCTTTATTTTTGGCACGTTTCACTCACCCCTCTTCCAGACTTCCCTGTTTCTGTCAAAGGCCCCATCATCCTTGTAGTTATTCAGATTTAAAAACTTAGCATCATCCCTGATTTCTCCCTCTCCCTCACCCCACATAAAGCAATCAGTTGCCACATCTTGTCATTTCTGCCTCCACAAATTTCTTAATTCTACCTGCTTCTCTCCTCTCATGCTAGTTCAGGGCCTTCTCACTTCTGTCCTGAAGTATTGTAATAATAAACGTCCAACTGGTTTCCCAGCATGAAGACTCTCCCCTTTCCAAAGCCTCCTTTAGAGCGTGGCCAAAGTGATTTTCCTAAAGCACCAGTCTGATTATGCTACTTTCAAAATCGGTAAACTTTCGTTGCTTCCTATTTCCTCTAGAATCAAGTATAAATTCCCCTGTTCAGCTTTTAAAGCCCTTTGCAACCTATCTTTCTAGCGTTGTTATATATTGCACCTGTTTGCACACTTTTTGGTCCAACCAAGCTGGCTTTCTTGCTGTTCGTCGTACGTGATATTCCATTTCCTTCCCCATGCCATTGCACTGGCTGTTGCCCATGTCTAGAATGCCTTCCCTGCTCACCTCTGCCTCTTAGAATCCCTCATTTTCTTCAAAACTCAGCATGAGGCATCTTTTGTACCAGTAGCATCAAAGTGAACTGTACCTTAGGATCCCCGCAAGTCACAGGTCAACTTCAAAAACTCTATATTAATATTCATGTGTTTTTATTTAGTATGGCTGATTATTTCCCAATTATATTTTAATCTGACATCTCTGCTCTATGCTAGGTGTCTGGAACACAGTAGGAGGTTAATAAATGCTGGTGGGTTGATTCATTCTAGTTTTTACTTGCTCTGACTCAAGGCTCTGATTCCATCTTGACCACTCTTCCTGGTCCCTACAGAAGAAGGACTAATGACGCCAATAATGACACTTCCAAGAAAATTGTCAGCTGATGCTGATTCCTGGAAACGGTTCTATGCTTAGATCATCTCAGATGGTCTAATAAGATGATCAAAAAGCTTCTAGCTTTTCACAAATTGATTTTCAATCTCCCTCTCTCTGCTACCTCCATGCCTACCAAATATCTAATTATCCACAGGCTCACACACATCGACTGATGCAATCACAGTGCAGCAAGGACTAATTATACAACCCAGCTTGTTATTAAAGAGCCTGAGACTAAAAAAAAAAAAAAGAAAAGAAAAAATTCTCATCCCAGGCTTACCATTAACTGTTGTGGGGGGGGGGGGGGGGGGAGGAAAGGAACCTTGGGCAAGACAAAATTTCCTTGCATCTCAGTTTCTCCACCTATGAAAGGAAGGGTTTGGGCTAGATTATATCTAAAGGTCCTTTTCTTTCTTGTACATAGAATATTCAATGTGTAAAAATTTTACACATGGGGCAGCTAGGTGGTGCAGTGGATAGAGCACCAGGCTTGGAATCTGGAAGACTCATCTTCCTGAATTCAAATCTGGTGTCAGACACTTACTACTGTAGTTGTGTGACCCTGGGCAAGTCACTTGACTCTGCCTCAGTTTCCTCATCTGTCAAATGAGCTGGAGAAGGAAATGGCAAACCACTCCAGTATCTTTGCCAAGAAAACCCCAAATGGGGTAAAGAGTAGGACATGACTCAACAACAATAACAATAGTATAAGGAATTTGGGTAAAAAACATAGAATTAGAATTAGTGGAGCTGGGGTCAAATGCCCGCTCTGCTACTTGCTACCTGTGTGACTGGGCAAATAATTTAACTTCTCTGAGACTCAGAGGGTGAGAAGGACTGTCTAGATAACTTTCAGGGCTCACTCTAGTTCTAAAATCTATGATCTTATGAAATCTACCCCCTAAAGCAGGACAGGAGATATATCATGGCCAGACTATGCCAAGGGGTTTTGGGTAGGGAGTAAGGATCTGACCCCTCTCATGGACTGTGTTATAAAGGGAGCCAGTCATTCACAGATGACTTTCCTTAGGTCAGGTATTAGGGGAGCATCTCCTGCTGCTCCAGAAGAAATACAACAAAGCCATGCTTGTTACCTTTGGAGCAGCATACTCAGCTCTGCAGGAGTGGCCACAGAGCCCAGGAAAGTCTGAAGGTTAAAAAGATGTTAACAGTTATGGTGTGGTTATCCCTCCACCCCTGACCAACACTCTGTGCATTTAGACTTCTTTCTTTTCATCATTCTGAGATTTTTTTTTTTTAATGGCAGTTTACAAAATTCAGTAGTTCTAGCACCCTTATACAGATATCTTATCAATACCTTCTCCTGGGGGTGCCTCCCCAGTTGGAATACTGAATACCAGGGGAAAAGAGTAGAGCCTCCCCTAGACAAGGCCCTTTCACCCCTGGTTCCAAAGGTGGATAAAGACCCTGGCCAGCATTTAGAGATAGGAGAGCCCTATTTCCCATACTGCTCATAGGGTTATCTAGGAAGACAAGTGCTTACAGGTGTATACCTTGAACAGTCTGCTCACATAGAAATTCACAAACTCATGCTCCTTAAGAGCCTGACTGAGGGTGCTCTGGTTTCTCTCTGTTGGAAGTCTCCTTTCCTTAAGAGGTGCATAGCCTCCCCGTCATCCCCCCACACAAACACTGCTCCCCTCACTCCCTCATCCCACAAACTTCTCTTTTTCCTGGAGAATTCTCCTCTTCATGTAGGATCCCAAACCCAGACTTCCTGACTGTTGAGACCCTTTATCCAAGGAGTTTGGGTTCAACAGGGTCCTGTGGGAGTCTCAGTTGCTTTTTAGAAGGGAATGAAAAAGATGGGGGGGAGTGGTTTGATTCTAATAATACAGCTACCACACTGTACCCCACCGTGATCACACCTCTCTTCAGGGAGCTGGGAATATGTTAATTAAGCCTTAACACCCCTTCCAACCAGAGAAGTATTTTTAGACTCCTTTTCCAGGTGAGCCTCCTAAGCCTCTGACCCAGACAGCCCCCTTTCAGGTCCCTTGTTGTTCTAACCATTCTACATTCTCCCCTATGGTGGGGGGGAAGAGTGTAATAAGGGTAATGAGACCCTAAAGGGCATCTGTACCAATCCTTGACTTGGCCCGATGGGAGGGGCCAAGGCAGAGCCAAACCCAGCATTGCAGAATGCTTGGGAGCCTGGTGGCCTCTATTCACATGCGTACAGTGGTTCAGCAGGGAGTGGCACATGTGGGCAATGAACAGAAGTGCCTCTGCTCTGTTCCTTACCCAAGATTCTCCATTTTGTTTCTGTGCGTGTGCCCTGACTGTCTTCCACACCTGGCTCAAATCCTGGCTCAGACACTTACCAGCCAAGTACCCTGGGCAAGTCACTCAGCCACTGTCTGCCTTAGGTTCCTCGTCTGTAAATGAATGATACTGATAGCACCCACCTCCCAGGGTTGTGTGTTGTGTGAACATAAAGAGCTTTGCAAATTTTAAAGCACTATATATTATCTATTATGTATATACTTAAATATGTCCATGCTTTCTCTTCCATCAAAAAGTGGGATCCTTGAAGGCAAGGACGTTTCAGCTTTGTCTTTGGCACACTGCCTGCGAAATGCGTAACAAATACCTTTTTGATTGATGGATTGCTATAAGTATAGAATGAGTCTCCCATTTCAAAACATCCCTTGTAGTTGAAATTGTTATTATAATCAATTCTCTGACTGCCTTATCATCCATATGGTCGTAGACACAAAGAAGATACTGAGTCCAACCCGTTCTCTGAACCATGAATCCTATGTGATGTCCCAGTAGAGCAGGACATTGTAGCATTTAAGAACAATTACCTGATCAAAGGTGAACTCCAGGGCTACTTTTGCTTATATTTTGAGAGCCACCAGTCCTGGAGTGCTTCCACTCCAAACAGGAGGACTGTGGCATGGCTACATCTGCGGAAGGTACAGCTTAGTCTTTGCCTCCTCAAGAGGCAGCCTGACCAGTTGCAGAAAGACAGACTGAGTGAACAGATTAAAATATTGGAGTGATTTTATCTGGGAAGTCCTGAAATTCCATTTGTTTCTTTTTTTCTTTTAGGATCACCTAGTTCAAAGGTTCTTAGCTTGGGGTGCCCAGGCTGACTTCAGGGGATCTGTGATCTTGGATGGGAAAAAAGTCACATCTTTATGTCAACATAACTGATTTCCTTTGTAATCTTATATATTTTATGCATTTTAAAGCATTATTCTGATAAAGGGTTTATAGGCTTCACTAAATTGCCAAAGACCTCCATGACACAAAAATGGTAAAGAACCTCTGAACTAGTTCAACATCCTAATTTTACATAGGGAAACTGAGGCCCAGAGAGATGCAGTGACTTGTCCAAAGTTATGCAAGAAATAAAGAGCAGAGGCAGCAACTGAACCTGGTCTTCTGCCCTTAGACCCAAAGCACAACACCAAATTTCCCCACCAAAAACCAAGCACCGATAGTATACTTTCATCTTGAAGCAAGGTAGCACAAGAAATCCTGCAAATAGTATTGAGCACAGGCACCTTTGCCAGTTTCCTCCTACCTTCATAGTGTGACTTGATCCATGCGGGCTGGAGAGAGCTTTCTTTCCCCAGGGGGAGTCTTGGGATCTCCTCAAAAATCTCTCCAGCTTGTTTCGCTCAAGGGGCTTAGGAAAGCCCTGGGTAGCAGCTGGCAGCTCCTTTCTAGCTAGACTAGGTGGTGCTATCACCAGGTCCTCCCCCAGTTCTAAGGCAGCAGCTCCAGGACGGAACTCAGGGGAGAAGATGGAGGAGGGTGAGTGTGAGTGATGGGGGCTGCCAACCCAGCAGGTGCTAGTGCCGATGGGAAGGATAGGAAAAGCTTGTCTGGGAGTCTCTTTTAGCCTGTTTGGAGCCCCCCGCCCCCCTTGACAAGATGCCAGTTCTACATTCCACTCACCTCCCCACCTTTCCTACCCTGACACTAGGGCTAAGATGAGTCATAGAAAAAGGAACAGAGACTTCCAATTGGGTAATTGTTTTGGTTGCCTGGGCGCTGCTCCTATCTGGGTTTGGCTTTTTCTTCTTTTGATCCTTTGATGGTTCCCCCCTTCTCCCCCTTTCCATCTCTTTAATATCTTTCCTCTTTGACCCAAAGTCTCCTTTCCCTCAGAAGGTCGCCCTCAATCACTCCATGAGCCAGAGGCAGCGACAGGTGTCTATTCTCTTCAGGAGATCTCAAAGTACTTCAGAGAGCATTAATCCACAGACATCTGGGGACCTCTTGTCATGGCTGTACCCATTTCCTAGAGAGTTACATTCAGGGAGTACTCACAAGGGATGAAGTTTGCAAGTCCACTTCACAAGTTGGAAGAAAACCTGGAGCTGTTCAGACACTACTTTCTCCTCACTCTCTTCTCCCAACATGGTCTTTTACTGACTAACAAACAAACAGCCTTGTATATGAGAAGTGGGTGGATAGGTTCTCATCCAAAAAGAATGATCCATTTTATATTGGGCCTCATGCCACCTGAGGAGGGCACTCAGTCTATTTTTGGTGAGTGCCTTTTTGTGAATGTCTAATAGATACATAAGGGAGCTTGGGACAATTAAGACAAGAATCATGTGGGTGAGGAGACATCAGAAGAGAGACTGATCTAAGTAAACTGGGCTCTGTCCAAGGGGGTGGAGGATGAGGCTGGGAAAACCATAGGAGAAAGAAGTAGGAAGCAGGAACCTCTCCCCCAACCCCAGCCCTCTAGGCAGCACCTCTTCTGATCCCCACTGCTCCTGACCAAGGTCACAGGGAACTTGGATGAGACTCACATGTGCATAATCTGAGCATTGTCCTAATCTTAAGGCAAAGGCCAGGGACTGAAAGATCTCTTAGGAGCCATTGAAGTTCTAAGAACACTTAGAGCTTCACATCTTTATGTCCAATTCAAGATTCTATCAATAAGAGCTTAAGGACCTTTCAGGAGCCTGTAGCCTATCAGCTCTCTGCCTTTGTTGCCTATCTCACCTCTCTGATGCTTAGCATCTCTGTGACATCTCTTTCATTAAGGCATTGTTATTGTACTTTTTCTGGGTCCTGGTCTTGTCCTTGAGGAAAAGGGCCATATATTACATGTATTCCTTGTACCTCTGTAGCTTCCCAGTAGCTCATGGGCAGCTAGGTGGTGCAGTGGATAAAGCACCAGTGCAGGAGTCAGGACGACCTGAGTTCAAATCTCACCTCAGACACTTGACTCTCACTAGCTGTGTGACCTTGGGCAAGTCAATTAACCCCAATTGCCTCATCCTGGGTCATCTCCAGTCATCCTGAGGAATATCTGGTCACTGGATTCAGATGGCTCTGGAGGAGAAGTGAGGCTGGTGACCTGCATAGCCCTCCCTCACTCAAAACAAAGTCAAATGCAAGTCATGTCATCATTTCTCTGATGGCACGGTCTTCTTCGGCAACGAAGGACGAACTCACATGGTAGCTCTCGGTACAATGCTGTGTTGTCATTATTGTTCAGTCATGTCTGTTCAGTCATGTCATATCTGACTCTCTGTGACTCCATTTGGGGTTTTCTTGGCAAAGATACTGGAGTGGTTTGCCATTTCCTTCTCCAGCTCATTTGACAGATGAGGAAACTGAGGCAAACAGGGATAAGTCACTTGCCCAGGGTCACACAGATAGTAAGGGTCTGAGGCCAGATTTGAACTCAGGGAGATGAATCTTCCTGACTCCAGGCCCACCACTCTAGCCACCGTACCACCCACATGCCCTACAATAGGCATTCAATAAATATTTGTTGAGTGGATGGGAAAGTCATTTCCCCTTTATGAGTCTCAATTTCCTCATCTGTAAATGAGGAAATTGGACAAGATGAGCTCTAAGGTTCTTTCTTGCTCTGGGATCCTATGAATATTCCTCCTCCTTAGGATTCCATCTTTCTCCCTCCAGCTGCCCTTACTGGGTGATTTACCCAGAGTTCACCAGGATACAAACCTTAATGTAGAGATGAGGGGGCTGGCACCTTGACTGGCTTCAATGCCTTGTCACGAGGGACAGCCCTGAGGACTGGGTGCCCCCTCAGATCAGGTCAGAATCCAGACGGAACAGGCTTAGGAAAGTGGTGAATAACCAATATCTTACCGTCTGGGGAATCTGGATTTGGATGTCACTGGTGCTTTCTAAGGGTAAGCTGCTCCCCTCTTGGGAAGTCTCAAGGTATTTCTGGCTTTTCACAGAAAGGGAAAAGAAGTCCTTGCCTGCCATCTTCAGCTCTACCATGTGGTGGCTGTCTCCGTTCTGGTTCTGTCATGGGAAAGAAAACAAGGAAGGAATGTTGAAAAAGGTCTTGGAAAACTGAGCAAGGTTTTTTCTTTTATTTTGTTTTTAAATGTAGGCAGCTTACTTGTTAAGAAATAATAACTACTAGTATTTGTACAAAATATCTCATAATTTTATATATATCTTATCTCACTTGATCCTCACCTTAACTGGATGGGACAGATGGGGAAGGTATTATTAACCTCCTTTTTGTAATTGTGGAAATGAGCTCAGAGGTGAAGTCCAAGGTCACAGAGGCATTTCCAATTTTCCCTTGGAGGGTCAGGGTGGTTGTGGTAGCATAGTCTATCCAAAATGCTTTTTGCGGTCAGTCCCATACTCTCTCCAATTCAAGATTCTATCAACAAGAGCTTAAGGACCTTTCAGGAGTTCATGGTAGTTAACTTTCCGTGAGCTGCTCCTTAAAGATTAGGAGTATCCTCTAGTTCCTAGTATCTCTTAATAGCTTGCTAATTAAATAAGTAGGAATATGATAAAAAGTCCTTCAGAAGGATTTATCATGAAACTGAGCTCATTACAGGGGGGATAGACCTGGGTTTGAGCCCCACTTCTGACACATTGTGTGACCCTGGGCCAGTCACTCTACTGGCAGGGCCCTAGGCAGCCCTTTAAGACTGTAAGTTATACCAAAGATACCGGATGGCATTGAAAGAAGTTTCGTTCCTATACCAATGATATCACAGGTCCAGCCCCTCTTCTTGTTACCTGTGTTCTAGGCAAAAAAAGACAAAAGAAAAAAAAAAAGAAATAGTCCCTACCCTGAAAGAGCTTGCATTCTATTGGAAAGAAACAATTTTGTTGTTGTGTTGATTAATTGTGTCTGACTCTTCATGACCCTACTTGGGGTTTTCTTGACAAAGAGACTAAAGTCGTTTGCCATTTCCTTCTCCAGCTCATTTGACAGATGAGGAAACTGAGACAAACAGGGTGAAGTGACTTGCCCAGGGTCACACAGCTAATAAGGCTTACATTCTATTGGAAGGAAACAATATGTACACAGAAAATTTAATACAAAATAATTTCCCCAGGAAAAGGACTGTTCAAGGAAGGGGGAGGGGGATACTCTTCCTATAGGAGGGGGACACTTGAGATGAACTCTGAAGGAAGCTAGGGGGTTCTAGGAGTTGGGGAAAGGCTTCATTCTAGGCATGGGGGAGATGGAGTGTTTTGTACTCAGAACAGAAAGCAGACCAATTTGGCTGCAGTGCAAAGTACACAAAAAGGAGAGTCAAACGAAATGGGCCTACGGAGGTAGAGTGACGTCAGATTGTGAGGGGCTGTGAAAGTCAAAGAGCAGCCTGTATTTGCTTCCAGAGGTGAGTGGGAATGATTGGAACTTCTCAGGCAAGGTAGAGACATGACCAAACTTGAGCCTTAAATATCAGCTTGGCAGCTGTGTGAAGGATGGGAGAGAAGGGATACAGTCAGGTAGTCAGCAAACAATTATTAAGCACTTAGTATGTCAGAGGCACTGTGCTGGGATGCAGGAAACTACTTAGAAGGCTCCTGCAATAATTCAGGCAATAGAGATGGAGGGTGTGAATTAAGGTGAAGGGGTGTGTGTGTGTGCCTGAAGGACAAACAACAACAATCTAGTCTTAAACATTTGAATGGGTGTTGCCTCAGTCAAAGTAAGAACTCTGAGAGACCTTAGCTTAAAAGGCCATCTCCAGTCATCCTGATCTATATCTGACCACTGGACCCAGATGGCTCCAGAGGAGAAAGTGAGGCTGGTGACTTTGCACAGCCCTCTCTCACTTAAATCCAATTCACTTGTAAGTCATGGCATCACCTCCATGATGTCATGGCCCTCTTCAAGACCAAAGGACAAACACAATAACAGGCACAACCTATGTGTGTGTAGAAGGTAAATATACTGAGGAGGAAGGATCAACAAGACTTGGTAGCTGATCCAATTGGAGGTAGAAAGTGATGGTAACTCCAAGGCTGCAAATCTGGGTCACTCAGAAGGATGGTGACACCCTCAACAGAAATAAGGAAGTTAAGAAAGGAAAATAATGAAGAGGGAGGATGGACAGATTAGAAATCTGGAGAAAAGGTGTTAATATTTAGTGACAAGTGAAGTGGCAACGCACTTTGCAAGATGGGTGATGGTGGTACCCATATAAAATCACCAGGAGCAAGGTGATTAAGTGGAATGAGCTAAACATCAAATCCATTACAAAATACTATATTCTGATGATTCTGAAAAACAGAAAAAGACCACAAACCTTAGCTTCAGTTTGTTGGTCTAGGATAGCTTAAGTCAAAGCTAATGGGATTAACCAATATCCCTAAACAGGTTTCCTCCTTTGGGCTGAGCCACTCTGCCCCTCAGGCACTTGTCTACAAATGGAGATATTTCTCTGTATGGATTATAGAATATATACAAACCATGCTGGATACAGAAATAAAACCCAGGATTTAGCACATAGTGTAGGTGCTTAATTTAATTAGTGTTCGTTGAATAAATGAAAAAAATTAATTGGTTGGATTTTTTTTTCCTTTTCGATCTACTTAACACCAAATAATTATTAGACTAAATGAATTTTTTACTTTTCAGCTTTGTTGTTATTGTTGCAGACATGGCCCAAGAGGGAGAAAAAGCAGTGGCAGAAAATGAGTGTCTGTTACATTTCCTTGAAATGACTTCTTTAAAAATGAACAGAAAGGAAAAGAGCCACTAGGAGATGCCAGGATTAGTCAGTGGTGCCATCTTCTAATGCATCCAAATGCTCTTCATCTACTGCCTAGAAATTCTTTTCGTTGGATGGAAAATGGGACGACGATGTGAGGCCTTTGAGCATTTGTGGGCAATGGGCAAAATAAATTCCAAATGGTACTGTTAGTAGAGGAAACACCTTGGGTGTCAGGGTTGAAACAGGGACAGATGGGCTTCTTTTAAGCAGCTCTTTTCAACCCCCTTTAGCCCAACTCAGAGCAATAAAGGGTCCACATTTATCAGCCAGAGTTAAAAGGAAAGAAACATTATCGCTGCGATGGTACTAACAAAAAGGGCCATTTTGCTGCTCTGTAAACAGCTCACTGGGCTTTCAGGGCTGAGTGCCTTTTTTCAGAGTTCTCAGCAGTTCCCGGCTCCCTGGAAACCCTCTCTCTTTAATTCTGTTGATGATGGTGATATCTGCTAATTGCAGAATTCATATAAATGAGATAGGTCAATAAACCACTCCACTGATGTTTAATCTCCTCAACCCAGTGATTCTGAAGTGTCTCTCCAGTCATAAGCTCCTTTCCCTCACACCATACCACCATAAACACCCCCCCCCACACCCACAGACACTTATTTTTTTCTTGTTCAACCCAAGCATGCTTACCTTTTCCAGTGGGAACTTCAACAAATCCAGGTTTTCTATACTGTGTCTCTGGATCCTCTTAGGCCTGGCCCCTGGGAAGACAATGGGGACCACAGTCAGTTCCAGCCCTTCCATACTTGTGTGGTGGTGTCTCAGTCAGCAAAAATGCTCAGGATTTGGGCTATTTTGGGTAACTGAATTTTGTTGTTGACTTGGGGTTAAGTAGAAAACCTTTGCAGCCCTTGTTAACATGCTTCTCCACTTCAATGACCAGTCACTGCTGTCTTGTGTGCTTACTAATGGTTTTGACCATCCCTAAATAGGTTTTCCTCATTTGGGTAGAGCCCTTAGGATTTTACAAGGCTCAGGATCATAGCTTTGGACATTAGTGATCTTCCTAAACAGGATTGGGGTTGGAGGAGATAAACAAGATTGGGCTAAACCTAGTCAGTTACTTTTTAAATAAATCTCTGATTAATATCAGAACCTTGCTCTCTCATTTTCTTCTTTCTCTTAGAAGTCAAATATAGACAATGTTTTTGTATTTTTTGAGTTGCAGAGAACCACAGATCTGGACCTGGATGGACCTTCGAAGCCATATAGTCTAACCCTCTCATTTTAGAGATGAGGAAACTGAGACCCAGAAAAAGTAATTGGTTAATCAAGGTTTTACTCTGTGCAGTAACAACTATACTTTTAGGGTACATGTCTAAAAAATGGAATGCCAGTTTCCTTTGGTGAATTCAAATCACCTGCACCAGATGAACCACATCTTGGGGTTCTGAAAGAGTAGGCTGATGTGATTGCTGAGTTCACTGTGGGTAACAGTTGAAAAATCATGGAAAATGGGAGAGGTACCATAAAATTGGAGAACGCAAATATTGTCCCAATTTTCAAAAAGGGGGAAGAGATCGGGGTGGAGTGGTGGTACAGGAGAGCTATGCTGAAATATTTGAAGGCCTGCCAAGTCTAGAGGGACTAGACTTATTTTGTTTGGCTCCAGAGGACAGAGCCAGGAACAATGGGGGTCCAGGGGGAGTGGCAAAATTTGGGAGGCAAAATTTGGCTCAATGTCAGAAAAAAATATCCTAATGATTAGAGTTGACTCAAAATGGAATGGAGATATTTCAAAGAGTGGTGGGTTCTACTTCCTCCAACCCCCATAGAGGTCTTCAAACAGCAGCTGGACAATCACTTGTCAGGTACATTATAATGAGGTTTTTTTGGTGTATGAATTGGCCTGAATGCTGGCTGTGGTCCCTTCCAACCCTTGATTTCATAGTTGTATATTTCATTGCTTGTGCTTCATCTAAGGGAGTCAAGCTCAGTAAACAGCTGCTTCCATGCTAATGACCACAGTCAGACTTAAAGCTCTTGTCTGAAGCGGAGTGGGGTTAGAAGAGTGTTCATGAGAAGACCAAACTGAATTTGGGACGCAAACTTGCTAATTATTTTTTCTTTTGCTGTGGTCTTTCTGGTGTTACCCCCTTAGCAATGTACACATGTCCAAACAATTTTCACTCACCTGTGATAAAGCAGTGCAACAGTGACATAGGTGAAGTTTGAAAATGCCTTTCTGGAATGAATTCCATGAGAGTTTGTCCATGTGGACAGATTCACTTTTCTTAACCAGGTTGGCTCCATCTAATATTCTCAGGAGCATAAGTTCCCTAGGTCTTTATTAGCTTGTTTCATTCAGAGTGGGAAGAGCAGGTGGGAAAACTGACCTAAGAGTTAACACTTTTAGTAGATGATACACAAAGCAAAAATATGTTTGTGGAGTTGACTTAAATGCCTTATGGGACTTCACTACTGACTTTTGATCCCTTTTTTCTGTGTTACCTAGGGCAGTGGTCACTCGGGCCAGTGCAAAAATTAGAACGTTAAGACATAAAGTGGGTTAGTGACTTACCCATGGTCAAATCTTAAGACTTAACATGATGGTGGGATAGAGAGTTAGGATATAATCTCCGGCTTCTTGACTGCTCCTTTTAGTGTATTTCCATTAGGTTCCTCATGACCTTCCTAGAGAAGATCAAACATCTCTCTATGCTTCATAGAAAGTCATTGGGTAGGGTGGGGTGGGGAAGCACATTATTTCTTTACATTTTTGAAGTTGGAAGGAAGAGGAAGTGATTTGTCAAGGTGAAATGACATGTGAAACCTTGAAGTCAAAAGTATTTGGCTGGATTTTGGGCCCATCAAAAGGATCCTATTCTGGCCTCTCAGAGAGACTCCCACCCCAACTCCCAGGGTGAGGTTAATTGATTGCAGCCTGGGGGGAAAATAACCAGAATGACTCACTTTCTCAGCCATGAACACTCCCAGTCCCCCAAATATGTCCTCAGATCTGACCACTTCCTCAGCTCTGATCAGTCTGCCCCCTCTACCCCTCAAATACTCTATCCTATGGATGGAAAGAGAGTCACTCTCTCCAAAGAAGTGTTCCTCTGCTTAGAAGTAGGAGGTGGAATTAAAACCATCCCTCAGCTCTGTTTTCAAGCTAAAGCCAAGTCTATGCTTGAGATCTAGGGAAGGTTCAGAGAGGGTGGCTGGGTTGCAAAGGGGGGCGTCTCCACTCATTTCTAGGCCTACAAGATGACAGGTTCTCTGATATGTAGTCCCTGTGAAAGCTAAAAAGGAGAAAGGAACAGCCTGTACTTTAAAAACACCATCACTCACTCTTCACACTGAGGTAATAAATCTCTCTGGCAGCATGCCTGGGTTAGAAGTGTGGAGATAACGTCTGGCGTAACCTTGGAGCTGTGGGAGTGAAGCCGTGTCTGGTATCCCCTAGGTGCTGGTAGGTGTGTGGCACCTGAATGCCCTGGGCAACCATCCAGGAGACAGGGCAGAGCAGGGAGGGGAACAGGATTCCTCATGGCCTTTAGAGTTCATATTCAGTTTGGCGTTCAAGGCCTTCCACAGTGTGGTACCCAATGACATCTCTCTGAGATTGACTGCCTTGCTTTCCACTTCAGTCCATTCATCTTTCAGTGCTTAGTTCAAGGCCCATTCTCTTCCAAGACTTCCCTCATGACCTCAGGCTTCAGTAATCTCTTCTCATCTGCAGCATTCACAGCACTATTCACCTGGCACTGATTATACTGTCTTGGATTATTAATTTTTTTCCTGTATTTGCTATTTTATCTACTTAACCAGACTATGAGCACCATGAGAGCAGGAGGTCTTATAGTTTTTCTAAAGAGGGAAGAGAACCTCTAATTTTGCAAGTTTTAGACTTTAGCTGGCTTCTGACCAAGTGAGTGGGTTGAAGGACAGTCCTCCTCCCACTCCTAGGGAGGTAGCAAGAAGCTAAAAAAAAACAACCCAATACCTATTTCTTGGTTTTGCTTGACTTGAAAATGATTTGGCTAAGCTGGGGCCATTTAGTCTACAGGTGAGTAAAAAGCTAAGTTTTGGTAGTCAATTCTCAATTATTTGCATGTAGTTATATGCTCCATCAAGGGACCCATGGGGAATGTTTATTCCCAGGCTGGCTTTTCATAGACAAACATTTTCATTGATTCCCCATCCTACACATCTGGGGTGGGGGACGGACAATTCTGGCTTTTGGATGTTGCCTGAGTTTCTGTCAAAAGACTACAGTATTGGGGCAAGGACAGAGAGACGCAGTTCTTAGTATCCCTTTCCTACTGTATGCCTGTCCTAAGGGGAACTGAAAGCCCAGAAAGGGAAGTAATTTGTTCTGGGGGAACCACGATTCCAACCTATCTGTCCATACTCCCCAGGGGGCCAACCTTCCCCAGGCACATCATGATTTAGGTAGTTTATTTGCAGGGAGATCTAGATTGTCATCCTGTCTCTGAGCTAAGCTAATTGCGTGACCTTGGTCCAGGAACTTCCCCATCTGGTCTTTGGCTTCCCCAGGAGTTAAATAAGGGGTTGGACTGAAGCAGGGGTTCTTAACCTTATTTTTGTGTGTCTGATGGACCCTGTTGGCAATCTGATAGCCTGTGGAATGCATTAAATGAAATACACAGGTTAAAGAAAACCAATTATATTGAAATAGGGTTATCAAAATATTTTTTAAAAAGCAAGTTCACTGGCCCCAGATTAAGAACGTCTGGATTAGATAATCTCTAAATAATTGAGTGCAGGTGATTCTACAATTCCAGAATTCACATTAGAAAAAACAATAAAAAAACCTGATATACAGTCTCAATGGAATGCCACAGACAACAAACGTTATACGAAAGGTCCTCTGCAGGTAAAATGGTCAAGCAGAGCTTCTTAGAAGAAAGAGGCTGTTGGATTTGAGCTATGGTTAATGAACTCAAACTGGCTGATATGTTTTACTCTCCCAGGTAAAACAGCTCCCAAGCCTAGTTAAGATAATCATGTATCCTTAAAAAGGCCCTTGGGGAGTCTCATAGACGGTAACAATATCTGGGATTCAGTGCGGCTCAAATGAGATAATATTGGTAAAGTGCTTTGCACTTTATTTATGTAGTGCTTAACGTACTCAAAAATGCTAGTTTGGACATTTTTTTCATAATACTATTAAGATATTTTAAATGCTTGATGTGGTAAATGTCGATAAATATGACTGAGATCAACAAAAGCTCTTGGGGAGATCCTTCACAATTTTTAAGAATGTAAAGGAAGCCTGAGACCACAAAGTTTGAGAGCCACTGATCAAATCTAGCCATATTCTGCAGACTTCACTCAGAAGTGAAATGACTTGCCTAGTTACAACACTTGTTTACAGTAGAGCTAGAATCTCTACTCCCAGTACCATGCTCTTTCCATGACACCAAGTTGGTCAGCACTCTCAGAGCCATAGGTCTTACTGATAAGATAATTCAGCATTTAATTACATGCATGGGTGGTTAGGTGGCACAGTGGACAGAGTGCTGCGCCTGGAGTCAGGAAGATCTGAGTTCAAATCCAGCCTTAGACACTTACTAGCTGTGTGACCCTGGACAAGTAACTTAACTCTGTTTGCCTTAGTTTTCTCATCTATAAAATGAGCTGGAGAGGGAAATGACAAACTGCTCCAGTATCTTTGTCAAGAAAAGCCCAAATGGAGTCATGAAGAGTCAGACACAATGGGAAATAATTAAACAACTAGATGATGCCTGATCCAGTTAAGGGAGGACAATGTAAAGATGAATAAGGCTTGGTCCCTGCCCTCAGGAACTCGTCTTTGACTGAGAGATCAGGGCACACGGCAGAGGATGCCTATCACCTCTGTGGGAGGTAGCTCCCTTAAATGCTTGCTTGGCAGCCAAACACTGCCATTTCCCTGGCTCTCAATCACTTGGGTCACATCCCAAAGTCTCTCAAATACCAGATAATGAATTTGTCTGGGATGGAAATGAATTGGTTTTTTAAAAGAGCATCTTGCTGAGTTCTGAGCAGTATGGCCCTGACCCAACTAGTGGGCAGCCAACTTTTCTTTAAAATAACTACAGTGTCCTAGGTACCGGATTTGCTGAGCTGAGGTACACTGGGGTGGGGGGTGGGGGTAGGGATGGAGATGGGGAGGAAGAGAAGGGTCTTGGGGTGTGGTGCAAATTGGCTGAATAGTCATAAAGTGCCTTCGAGGAGACTGGGGGCTAGTAAAAGGACAGGGAGCCCCAAGCACTACATACTCCAGTCATATATAAATGTCCTAAGAGCTCAGTTAAGTGATCTGGGTTCATTTTATAAAACCCACTTTCCATGTACCTCCCTTTCTTCCTTGCAAAGGTGGGGGACTTTGGGTGTAAAATACTGCAAATATTGTCAATTTACTTTGTTGGTTGGGTTTTAAAAACTGTTTTTTCTCCCTTTCTTCTAAATCTTTGTTAAAAGAGGTAGCTTGTTGGGAGAGGGAGCTATTCAGAAATTGACGTGATGTTTCAAAAGCAGAGTAAAAGAATAAAAGAACTCTCCTCCCATTTTCCAAATGCTCACATTTGGGGAATGTAGGTATTTGTTATCTCTCCCTCCCTGCACCCCCCTTCCCGGGTTTTTTTTTCTTTCCAACTTGGCTTTGGTTTGGAGACAGAGAAAGGCAGCCTTCATTTGCGTGGGACACTAGGAACAACCTAGTCCTGCCAGACTTAAAATGGGAGGGAAAGGGGTCAATTAAATGCTCTAGGCTTTCTAATCATTAAGGAGTGGTTAATTACACATCTCCCTGCTTTTCTTGGGTCTGCAATAGCATTAGGTTAAAGCAATTAATCTTTGTTCTTCCTGAAAGCCTCACAGTGCCTTCCTACCGGTAATTTTATATGGGTAATCACCAGAAATTACCTAGACAATTCAGATTACATACCTTGATTGTGTTATTATCTTGGGATGTGTCCTTATCTTGGCCATCGGGTTTTCTCTTTCCCTCTGCATTTACTAGTGTTCATTTCCCATTATGGAAGGTACTCTTTGGGACCAGGTAGCCCCTCAGTTATCTGTGGATGGATTATCCACTTGAACCTACTACTGAGAACATTCAGTCCCATCTATTGGGATGGCTTCTCCTAGCCCTTGATACATTTCTGGGTCATCTCCCTTGATCATTTGCAGGGATATAAACTCCTCTGAACCTTAGTCTAATCCAGAGTGAAAAAGGTAAGTCTGATACAAAAAATGAAAAAGAAATCATACGATACTTTTCAAAGCCAAATAGAAATTTGCTTGAGGGTTGTAATGGTGATGGAGGTAAGTTTATCTGAATGAGTGTGCCTCCCCACCCAGTTAATACCAACAACTGGGAGAATGTCTTCTACTTCTATCTTCTGCTATCACCTATCTTTCCTATCTTCCTACTGTGGGGGGAGTCCCAGAGGATGGTGGACAGTGGGTTTCCCAATAGTGCCCTTTACTTACCACACCCGGTGAAAATCTTTCTCCATCTCCCTCCCTGTCTTGGTGGAGGGCCTTTCTCCCAATCATCACGCAAGGACCTGGGAATCAGACTCAATTTCCCCACCTCTTCTTCAAGACTGCTGGCTCTTGACAGGGCCTCCCAAACCACTTGATCCTCCACCATGAAGATGGGCCCTCTCTGGCTCCCGTGGGGGCTGGGGTAGATGTGGAGATTGAAGGACTGAAATTGACTGACTAAAAACTCTGTCTATGTGTCTCTAGACTGGTCCTGTTCCCCGCCCTCCGTGTTTATTGGCATGGTGGCCAGGCAGTGGCCGACAGTCGGAAAACCTCTAGGGCAAGTCTAAATGTGTTCTCTGTCTTGGGGAGTTTGCTGAGGTGTTTTGAATCTAGAAAGTACAAATTTTTCTGCAAGGGACTGGCTGAGCTTCTCTCTGACTGCCTGCATTCAGGGTGTATTTACAAGGCCCTTTCTGCTTCCTGTCCCTCCCCTTAATAAATAGCCTAAGGTGTTTGGGAGTTTGAAGCCTTTTACCTGAGACAGCAAACTGGTCACCAGCATGATTACTAGCCAACAAGGCCTTCTTAATGGCTCCCAGTTTATGACTTTGAATTTTTCTGAGCTGTTTGATGTTTCAGCTAGGGTAAAGTGTGTGTGTAAGTGCGTGTGTGCGTGCATGCGTGCGTGTGTGTGTGTGTGTGAGTGTGAGAATGAGAGTGAGAGTGAGAGAGAGAGAGAGAGAGAGAGAGAGAGAGAGAGAGAGAGAGAGAGAGAGAGAGAGAGAGAGAGAAAGAAAGAAAGAAAGGGGAGGAGGCAAGGATGTCCAGATTAGGTCCAGACTAGAAGAGAAAGAAAGGCGAATGAACACCAGATATCAGAACTTGGGGCCCCACTTGGAGCTTTGGGTAATTTTTAAGGTTTATGTCACCCAGTAGTATTAATACTTGAGAACTTGGTCTGTAGAGGTGGGATAGGGTGGAATTCAAACTAGCTTCAGACAGAGTTGAGTAAGTTTCTGGGTGACTGAGCCTTAGTAGGCTACTTGAGGAAGCTGGAGTGGATTGGTGTCCTGACCCTATAAGGTCATTCCCTCTCTCAAACTGCTGCTCCTTACTTCCCATTAAAGGTAGGATCTTGGACTTCCCTCAAAGGCTCATCTTGGACAGGCTTATGGATTGAACTTACCCAGAGTTGGCAGAATCTTTCCTCCCTGAAGAATCTAGAGTGTCAAACATTGCTTCTCCCTCCCCCAGCTCCCCACTCAGGATGGGACACCAGATTAGGCAGAAAGTCTAATGTGTAGAGTTTGGAGCATAGCAGGTTATTCTTGAGAGATGGAATGATCGGTCGGGTCTGGGAGCAGCTCGCTCAGAGGAAACTGGTCTTACTTTCTGCCAGTCCTGCTCATGTGAATTTGCCCTCCAGTTGTAGGCCATGTCCTAGCCTCAGCCACTAAGCTCCCACCTCTACCAGCTAATTCACAGGCGCTGCTGCTATCAAGTGGGACTAGACAAAAATGTGGCTGGCTCAGGACAGCTCACTTCCACTGCAGCAAGAGCTGCTTAAATAAAGACATAAGTGGTTGATGGGTCAGGGCTGGTAAATATGTATGAAGATGGTTTCATTTCATTATGTTTGTTTTCTAAGGAGAAGCTTATTGCACAGTCTCCAGAGCCCTGGGCCCTCTTTCAGGGTTTCTCTCAAAGTTGCCAGTAACAAGTGTCATTTTTCTTTCACAAAGAGGCCCCTTGCTGGGTGCTGAAACAGCACCTTTTATATAATCAGAGAAACTTTTATGAGGCTTTAGGAAAGGGGTGTTGGCAAACTGTGTTCCCTCCTAGCCTCTTTTTCCTTTCTCCCAATTCATTCCTTCTTGCATGTCCAGGGCTTTCTGCAGGTTCTTGGATGTCTGGGTCTCAGATTTCTCCTAAGCCCCTCTACCTGAAGAAGGCTTGGACCTGGCTAGAGAGCTCTTTCTGAAGAGGCACCTGGTTTCTTTTGAAATCTCGTGTATTTTATTTTAAGCACTTATAAATATTACTCGGGGGGGGGGGGGTTCCTCTTTTTTGTGCATCCCCTGTGGCAGTCTGGAAAAGCCTTTGGGCCCCTTCTCAGAATTAATATTTATAAGTGTATAAAATAAAATACATGAGTTTTCAAAAGAAACCAATTGTTACTGAAATACAATTATCCCAATATAAGAATAAACCAGTTAAGGTTAAGCACTACATTAGAGAGCATTCTCTACCCTGAGCCAGAAGTGAAAGTCACCTGAGATTTCATCTGCTCCATCAATGCTCTCTGGTAATTGAAGATGGAGAGTCAGGGCTGGAGGAGACCAGTGGAAAGGAAGCAGCAGGGCAAGTGGCCAAGACAACTCTATCTCACCAGCCTTTTTCAAGGGGGATGAATTAGAGAAGGAAGGAGTAAGGGCCTGAAAGTCCTAGCTCTTCCTGTCCTATGGCCCAGCTGGCCTGGAGGGGGTTGGGAGGGGGAGGAACCTTAAGCCCCATTTCTGGTAGACCATCCAGCCCTGTTAAGAAGTCTCAGAGCATAGAGTAAGCTCCTTAGGACGGAAGGCAGGGTCATTTCAATGAGAGGGACTTCTGCTCCCCAATCAGTCCTTCCTTCTTTGCATTGTCTATCGACAAATCTGACCCACTCTCTTTTCCTTCTCACCCTAATAAAGAATTTCAATGGGCAAGGGAGTAGGGGTTGACCAATATGGTATGGGTAGTACAATTATGCCATCCTCAATTATACCCCAGATGGGCTATTCTTTGGATGAAAATGGAGAAAAGTGTCCCCTTCTCAAATGGCAAAGGAACAATCTATCTCTTGGGTGACCCTATAATTCTAGAGCATATTAACCTTTCTAGAAGTTTGCCAGTATAGACAGAGTAAGGCAGGTTTTGAGAGGCCTGAAACTTTCTCTCTATTCCTACCCCTCACCTCCAAAACACACACACACTGGGATGGTCTGTGGTTCTGCCCTCTCTCAGGGCAGGAATTCTTATATTGGTTGATGGTGAAAGGATTCTCTGTCTAGTCAAAGGAGCCATGCGAGGCTGCTGAAAGGAAAATCAGACTGCTGTTCACCTCATCCCACTCAACCACCCCCATGCTGGCTCTGAATCACTGCCAGCAGAAGAGGGGACCAGGCAGAGGGAGGGAACAGGGCTGCACTTCCCCTAGGGAAGGCAGGAAGGCATTCATCCTAGGGGATACCCCATAAAGTGGGCGCTATCCATGTAGCAGATGTCGTAGGCTGGGGCTCTAGATACAGCTTTGTATCTCCACATCCTGGGGATGTATCTAGCCAGCTCTCAGAAGACATTTGATCTCTCCATCCAAGTTAGATAAAATGGCCAGAACAGGCCCAACTACTTTCAATCTCTCATCCCTCCTGACCTATTCTACTCAGTGTTTCTCACCAAGGCATCTGTTCTCTCCTTAGCATGCCCCTTCCCAGCTCTGCTCCTTCTTCCTCTTCTCTCTCCCTCCTGTACCCAAGGCTTGTACCCAAGGTACCCAGCACCTTGCACTGGCTTTTGCTTTTCTTTTTCAGGAATTCTTTTTAGCTTGAACCCTTTTCAGTTGTTTTTGATTCCCTACCTCCTCTCTGGCTCCACCCACATTTCCAGGTGGTAATACTCTACAGATCAGGATCCTCCAGTCCTGAAATTCCCCAACTTGCACCCCGCCCCCCCCCAGTTTTGCACTAGTGTCTCAGATTTAGTCCCTCTGTTCTGAGGGCAGCAAGATGTGGTGAGTGGAACCAGAGCCTAGGAACCAGAAAGAACCTGGATTCAAGTACTGTCTTTGACACATACTAGCTTTGTGACTGAGCAAATCACTTAGCTTCTCTGTTTTAGGAAGCAAAGACTAAAAGTGGCAGAGAAGGTATTGACCTGCATTGGTGAATTGCCTTATCTGGCAGTTCCTTAAACTAATGAAGTCAGCAGTCCAGTCCTTATCCTTATCTAATGTCCCAAGGGCATAAGAGAGGAGGTTGGTTTAATCTCCTCCTATTCCCCCCTAACCCCCAGACTTCTGTCTGTCCCAACCTTGGTCTTCTGGTAGATCTTAGTCTCAGATATCATTTTGGCCTTAAGCTATAAATGTAGGAGGAGAGACTGAATATAAGCATTGAATTGTGAACCAGAATCCAGTCGAGTAAGGGATCCTCTGCCATCATCGTATCATGGCCTACCTCATATACTTCTAGCTTCCTGTCTGTGGGTTTTCCAGGAACTCATGATCCTTGGTTTCTTCTGACTTCTAATTCTTGGGAGGGACAGGATGTTCAAGATTTCGGGCTAGAGACGGAGAGACCACAGTTCTGTGGGCGCCAATGTCTTTTTTCCCCTTACTGCTCCATGATCCTATTATCTTTCCTCAGTACCTGGCTACCCACTAAAAGTTAAGGGGAGACAACGAACCTAGTATCCACATTACCTTGGTAGGCTGAACACCACTACCTTGATCTTCCATGGAAGTGCTGAGGATTTCTGACTATGTAGGTGCTCTTTCCTGACATCCTAGAGGAGCAGTGTGCAAGGGAGAGCTTAGGCCTTAGACCTAGCCCCAGCACTCATTCTCTGGGCCAGAGCTTCTAGAATCGCCTCCCTGTGGTCTGGGTGACAAGACCTTCGATTTGCTCTCTTTCTAACCACCATTAACTCTGTGGGAGGGACTGATGCTTCCCAGGGAGACACCAGCCTCTTTCCAAATATGTGACAAAATTTCTATCCACTCTGGATCTCAACTGCTGAAAATAAAGCGGGTCCTCCCAGGCAAAGACAGAAACTCCAAGAAGGAATTCTGGAGGCTATTTCCATAGAAAGGACACCCTCTCCCTCCCTCCCCAATCCACCGTAGCTCCCCAGCAGCCACCTTCAGGGGGTAATGGTATTGAGGATAGTTGCTTTATCCCATACCATATACCAGCAGTTTTTGTTTTTTTAATCCTGCCACCCTCCTCTTTTCCTTTTGGTATGAGAAGAAAACCCTGCAGTGACATAAGAGTATCTGTGGGGGCCCCTGGGTGACAGACCTTTTGTTTTCCAGAAAGATAGGCTCCATTCCCTTACCTCCTTGCTGCTGGCAAGCTTCTCCATACCTCTGCCAAGACTTCTACAGAAGCGTGGCATCTCTGGGCAAGGGTGCTGACCAGGGGGACATTGGTCACCCCCTTTCTGGTGCCAGTCCTAGCAGTTGAACTAAGATACCCATAAGACTAAGAAGCACTCCTTTCCCTATCATGGAAGGCATAGGAAAGTAATGTCCCAGGGACCAGGTCAACTCAGATCAAATGAGATACATGTAAACTTGGTCAGTTATTGCTATTGCTGTTTTTATTAGCCCGAGATAGTACCACCACTGTTACCCATTCTAACTGCTACCTATCCCCATCTGAATAGCATCTGCCCATTGAATGCTAGGCTATCTTTGGGGTTTTCCTCCAACCAGTGAAGGGTGTGAAGGAATCTTTGCTTCTTCATTCTCCCACCTTCTCTGTCTGAACCGCTCATTTATGGTATCTTGGTTTCTCCTTCCTGGGCCCTTCTCAGGGTCGGGATCTCTGATGGCCTCCAGGTGGAGAGTGGAGACTAGCACACATGAGTCTATTTAGGAGAAATTCCCTTAGCCTGGTCCTAGTGGTAGTACTGAGTTACAGTGGAACTCATCCAAGTTGTGCCACAGACAGGTGACATGGTGGATAGTGTGTTAGGCTTGGAGTGAAGAAGACCTGAGTTCAAATCTGAACTCAGATGCTACAAGCTGTGCCATCCTCAGTAAGTCACTTAACCTCTGTCTGCCTCAGTTTCCTCAACCATAAAATGGGGATCATTACTAGCACCAACCTCCAGGGATTATTGTGAGATCAAATGGGATAATATTAGGGAAGTACTTAGCACTGGGCCTGCCCTGGAATGGGCACTTAATTAATGCTTGTTCCCTTCTCTTGTGCCCCCCTCCTCATAATGAATAGCACCAAGGCCCAGCAGAATCTCATAAATTGGCCAAGCTGTGACATCCCAACCAGTATATGGCAGTGCTGACTTATTGTTTGGATTGTACTGGGTTTAGAGGTCCATTGTGCGTCCAACTCCTTCGGCCTTGGGTGAACCCCTGTCTTCAGGGAGAAAGCTCCGGAAGGCACCTTACCGCTCTACCAAGCTATAGGGAAAGAAATCTGAACAAATGCTGTAAGCAATTCTCCTGAAAATGTCAGAGAAGGCTGAGCTCTCTGACTTGGCCCAGTCTTTCCTCTCCTCTAGGAAGCATGTACAGATTCTACCACTCCATTCTCACTCCTCCTCTCTGTATTTCTCCACATACCTCCCCCTTCTATTCCCTCTACTTTTTTTTTTCCAGGAGAACATTCTGTACTTGTGCTGGGAACAGAATTGACCTGCGGAAATGGATCAGTGGCAGTTCCAATGAATGAGGTCGTTATAGGCAGCTGGGGCTTGGATGCCAAATGCTGCCTAATTAACAGGGCATACACACTCCCAGGCATCCTCTCCCTCTGTCTCCACTGCATACTCTTATTTCCAAGTGGGAAGGCACATCCATCCCTATAACTTGGCCGTGTGTTCTTTGCTTGTCTTCATGAGAATGGGAGAGGAAATCTGAACTCTGTTTCCAGTGACCTCAGCAGGGACTTCGGCAAGGTCACCCACCCCCACTATGGGCTCCTTGGACCTTTTAAGACATGACATCTTTGGAAATGGCTGAGGAAACAGGATGCTTTGTAATCTAAAACTTCCTGGAACAACATGCCCAGTCTCCTGCTAAGCCTGGTTTCTTGAGGAGTGGGAAGTCACGGGATTTTGTAAAGGAAGAGACATGTTGCAGAGTTCCAAACCTGGTATCTTCTGTTTATTCCTGCCTATGTATATGTTGCCACATCTGGGTGAACTCTAAGCTCCTTGAGGGCAGGTATGGTTTCACTTTTGTCTTTATTTTTCCAGTACCTAGCTTAGTGCCAGGCATTATATGCTTACTGATTAGTGGTGAGGGTTATAAAACAGCGGAGTTGTGGGAGGCCCTTGGGTTGGGGGGAGGTCACAGATGAAAATGTTTGCAAAATTCAATGGACAATAACAGGGGGTACAAGCAGGTGCTGTGCCCTGTGGGGTGGGGGGAGGGAGAGAGGGCAAAAGGGAGCTAACGCCAAAGCAGGCCTGAAATGAGTCCTTCCTAGGCCAAGAATTCAAAGAATCTCTAAGGTCACGTGTAAAAAGCACTTTGAAAACAGAGGAGCTCTCTATAAACGTGAGGAATTATGATTATGAACTAGTTAAAACTCCCACCCAGCACAGGAAACCCCTCTAGAGCATCCCTGACAGATGGCCCTTCATCTCTGCTTGAACACGCTTACTCATCACCAAGGCAGCCTACTCTATTTTCAGACAGCTCTAATTGTTAGAAAGTTCTTTCTTACATTATGTGGAAATGTGCTGCCTTTTCCCATTGGTCCTAGCTCTGATCTTCAGAAACTCACAGAACAAGTTTGTTCTCGTTTCAACGTGACAACCCCTCAGATGGTTGTCTGAAGCTGTATCTCGCCCCTCTTCAGTCTTTTATTCTCCAGGTTAACCACCCCCACCTTACTTTGGCAACTCTTATACAATAGAGTTTTGAGTCCCCTCCCCACAGTATCATAGATCTAGAGCTGCGAGGAACCTCAGATGTCATCTAGTCCAACACCCTCACTTTACAAATGAGGAAACTGAGGCCCACAGGGGTAAAGTGACTTGCCCAAGGTCACACAGCTACCAGGTCTTCCTGAATCTAGTGCTCTATCCACTATAACCACACTCATTGTTCTCTGTGTTTCTCCAGTTACCAGGTGCTTCATAAGATCTAGGACTGGAAAAGACCTCAGAGGTTACTTAATATAACTCCATTTTACAGATGAGGAAACTAAGACCCAGAGAGATCTTGCCTGAGGTCACTCAGGTAGCAAGTGTTAGAACCCAGATCCCTTCTAACTATACCCCTGGCAATGACCTTTCTAATATGTGGCAGCTAGAGCTGCACAGAACACTGCAGGTATGGACTTGGCCACAAGCATTCCAGATGGGTTGGCATGATACCTGGGGTCATATATCCTTCTTTGGACCACTGCTTTTCTGGTCCCTGTCCTCTGCAGCCTGAGCTGCATATTTCTCTGGTCATACAGCTCACTCTTTGGGAGAGGTGCTATCTAGGAGCTATCACGAGCCAGGTCCACAGAGGGCTCCCAGGGAGTGGGGGTGGGGTTGGTGTTTTTCTTCCCTTCCCCAGAAACCCCAAATCTTGGAACCAAAGTTCTGTATATAATCTAGCTCTCTTGTCCTTTACTGCAAGTCACTGTGGTACCTGGCTCTTCCTGGTAAAATGAAATACAAATTGTCATCTGCCTCATTTCCTCCACTGAGACAAGACATAAACCATCCTGGTGTCTGATT
This sequence comes from Notamacropus eugenii, assembly GCF_028372415.1. Lineage (NCBI taxonomy): Eukaryota > Metazoa > Chordata > Mammalia > Diprotodontia > Macropodidae > Notamacropus > Notamacropus eugenii. The sequence continues at coordinate 489,925,394 of NC_092872.1, forward strand.
TCTCTGAATCCAGGTCCTGTTTCCCCCTCTATGTTATGCTGCAATAAGGTAACATCCTATTTTATACTGGGTTTGGCCAGGTTGACTTCATGAAAAAGGTACAAACTGATGACTATGCCCACTTGTCCCCCACACATAAAAAGCATCCATAGCATTCCTCTGTCTCACATTATCTGGACAACATGGGGACCAGCAGGGTCCCAGAGAGAACTTACCTTGAGCTTCATAGCCAGGGTACTGGGGCCTGTCCACTGCCTTGGTCTTGGCATCCTCACCAAGGGCCAGCTGAAGCTGGGCAATGTTCATGCGGGCAGTGAGCTCTCCATTCCTATCTCCAATCTGTGAAGGAAACACCCGGTGGAGGGAAAGGTGTGCATGTTAGGATGGCAGAAACAGGTACCCAGTATGCCTTTATAGCAGGAGTTCTTCACCTGGAGTCTGTGAACTTGTTTTTGGTTTTTCTTTTAAAAACTATGTTTCAACATAGTTTCCTTTGTAATCCTATGCATTTTATTTTATGTATTTAATAATAATTGCTAGCATTTATACAGTGCTTTAAGGTTTGCAAGGTGTCTCAATGACCTGGGGAGATAGGTGCTATTATTATCTCTACTTTACAGATGAGAAAACTGAGGTAGACAGAGATTAAATGCCTTGCCCAGTCACACTGCTAGTAAATATCTGGGGCCAGAGTTGAATTCAGGTCTTCCTGACTCCAGGTCCAGTATTCTATTCGTTGCATTATAAAGCTTTCCATTTAAAAAAACATATTGAGAAGAGATCCATTGGCTTCATTAGACTGCAAAAGGGGTCCAAAACACACAAAAAAGTTAAGAACTTTTGATTTACAACAAGGACTACACTGCAATTTTAGAAGGAGGTCCTTGAGTGTCTGCGTTAGCATCCTTTTTTTCCTATCTCTCTGATTCCTCAAATGAATTTCAAACTGGCCATGTCTCCATAGTGAACTTTGGATTAAGAGACAAAAAGATATGGGTTCTAATTCTTGCTTTGATGCTTACTGTTTATACTTGAATAGTCACTTTCCTTCTCTGGCTTAAGTTTCCTCATGTACAAAATGAGGGAGGTAGTATAAGAGATAATGTCCAAAGTTCCTTCTAGTTCTTAACATCCTTTGATCTTCCTCACACCCAGCAGATTGGCTACTATGACAGAAGATGAAAATGACAAATATTGGAGATGATGTGGAAAAATTGGGGCACTGATGCAGTTGGTGGAGGTGTGCACTGATCCAACCATTCTAGAGAACAATTTGGAGTTATGCTCAAAGAGCTATAAAACTCTGCAGACCCTTTGACCCAGCAGTACCACTACTAGGTCTGTATCTTAAAGAGATTAAAAAAAAAATACAAAATATTTATAGTAGCTCTTTTCATAGTGGTAAAGAATTGGAAATTGAGAGGATGCCTATCAATTAGGGAATGGTGAATCAAGCTGTGGTATATGATTGTGATGGAATACTATTATTATTGTTTTTTTTAAATTTAATTTTATTATTATTATTTTTTAATGTTTAACAATCACTGCCATAAAATTAAGATTTTATCCCCCCCACACCTACCCCCCCACTACCCCATTCCCTCCCCATGACCGCATACAATTCTGTATAGGTTCTACATATACTTTCCTATTGAGTACATTTTCACTATAGTCATGCTATGTAGTTGAACTAAAATAAATGGAAGAAATCGTATAACAAATCAAAACATGATACACAAAAACACACACACACAAACATGATCTGCTACATTCTGCGAATGACTTCCATATTTCTTTCTCTGAGTGTGGAAGGCATTTTGCCTTAGAAAACCACCATTGGGATTTTTTTTTAAAAATAAGTTCTTGCATTATTACAAAATAATGGAATATTATTATCCTATAAGAAATCATGAGCCAGATTCTTTCAGAAAAACCTGGGAAGACTCACATGAACTGAAGCAAAGTGAAATGAGTAGAACCAGGAGAACACTGTACACAGTTACAGCAAAACTGTGAAAGTCTTAGCTACTCTGATCAGGAAAATGCTCCAAGACAATTCGAAAGGACCAATGATGAAAAATGCTGTTCACTGCCAGAGAAAGAACTGATGGAGTCTGCATGCAGATTGAAGCATACTTTTTAAAGTTTCTTTATGTTTCCTATTTTTTTTTGGTCTGTGTTTTCTTTTGCAACATGACTATTATGGAAATGTTTCGCATGCCTTCACATGTATAATCTATATCAATTTGCTTATCTTCTCAAGAAGGGAAGAGGAGAAGGGAAGGAGGGATGGAATTTAGAACTCAAAATTTTAAAAAACAAATGTTAAAGGGGCAAATAAGTGGCAGAGTGGATTGAGCCCTAGAGTGAAGAGGACCTGAGTTCAAATTTGAGCCCAGACACTTACTAGCTGTGTGACTCTTGGCACGTCACTTAACCCCAACTTTCTCCAAAAAAAAGTTTAAAGATTTTTTTTACGTGTAGTAGAGAAATATTTAAGGAAATAAATACAAATAGATTGGGGAAAAACATCCTATGATCCTATGACCAAGGAAGTTTAGTTACGTATGAAATTTCTCAGGGTAAGAATAAAGGACAGCATTTCCTCTTTGTCTTAAGCCAAAGAAATGAAGCTCTAATATTTGCAACTTCAGACTTCATCGAGCTATTTTGTGGGAGCTAGCTTTCTTGGTATTCCTAAAATTTCCATGACTTGTTACTGCTAGATCTGTTTCCTTGGGTCTGAGAGTTCCTAAAAGGACTTCTTTCCCTGTCCCTTCTGTACTTTCCAGCCCAAGCTTGGGGGCAGTTATCTCTGAGGCCTGCTCCCTAGTTTGGTGCAGGGTACCTGGCACCTGCTAATCGTTATGCTGAACAGAGCAGTCACAATGTAGTGGGTTGGGGGATCAGGGGTAGGCACTGGGAAATTTTTAGAATAGATGGGGTTTAGAAAGGTGACATGATGTGGAATGGCAAGGCTGTTTCTAGGAGGTGGGGGTGGCACAGGAAAAAAGGGCAGAGTCACAAGGGAGGGAAGGAGACAAAGGGAGATGGGAGGATTGAGTGAATATTTGAGGGGGTAGGCTACAGGAACAAGGGAAGAGACTGTTAAACAGCAGGATGTGACAGGATGTGAAAACTGTAGAAAGTAGGGATTGAGTCAAGATAAGTTACCATAGTGTACTTTGATTTTTTTTGTTAATTTGTGTACATTTGTGCCTCCCCTCAGTACAATGTAAACCCTCTTGAAGGCAAGGATAACTTCCTTTTTGTCTTTCTATCCCCATAGCATAAAATAGAAGACTGATCAATCGTTTTTGAATTTGATGGAATTAAAAGAGATCTAGACTGGGAGTCAGCATTATATTTTAAGTCAAGGAATCTGGGTTCTAGTTCTGGCTTTTTTACTAATGCTTTTGCTTGAACTTCTTTCTGGATTTCAGCCTTCCTTTCCGTAAAATCAGGGAGCTGCACTGGGTGATCTCTAACGTTCCTTCCAGTTCTATCCTTTTATTTTGATGAGTCTGCCCCGCATGGTAGTGAGGACCAAATAAGATAATGGATGTCAGTCAGTAAACCTGCATTTATTAAGTACCTACTAGATGCTAAAGGCTGGAGACATGGGGGACTCCTTTGGAAACTCCAAAGCAGATGGGTCAAACACAAAACAGATTAAAATGTAACTGAGAAATACTCAACAAAACAAAGAAAAATGCAATAGGACATAATGCTAGTTTGTGGTTTTCTAAGTCAATGTGCAGCCCACAAAAATGTGGGCACCTTTTTTATTTGAGTTTGACGCTGCTCCTTTCAAGGGTGCTGGACAAATGTTAGGCATGATAATTATCAGTATTATTATAATATCTTTAACTAATATTTTTAGAATCTTTTCAGGGCCCTCCTTATAGAGCAAACTATCATTTAACAAAGTCCTTTGGAGGGCAGAGTATTTATGTCATGATGATTTTTGTTCCCTGACGCTGTGGCATTGAAATTCCAGTTTGTCTTAGAAATGAATGGGAAACTCTCTGATGCCACTGTGATGTCCTTGACTTTTTCTACAAGAAAGGATGTTATTCTTATATCCTGACAGGAGATGAAAAAAGGAGGGTGTCATCATTTTGCTCAGTGTTTGGGCTCTTCTTTCTTCATAGGCCTTACTAGCCTGAGGTAAAATTCCTTAGCTTACTAAAAACTTCCTTCCTCTTTCTGCGTCTTAAACTACCAAAAGGTCATATGTTTAGTTGGAGCACAGAGAAGGTAGGAAAAAGCCCAGACACACAATGGTAAGACAGTCTAGGTCTTTTGGACACTAGACTGAGAAGAGAGGGGGACAAAGACAGACACTGTCAGGTTCACCCTTCAAGGCTTCCCATGCAGTTCAAATTCTCCCTTCACTGCTCCTCAGCCCCCATGATCCCCAGTAGCATGTAAAGTCTTTGTTTATACATAATCTTGGTTTTTTTGTTTTTGTTTCATGTGAGTCTTATCTTCTCAGTTAGATGATGAGTGCGCTTGAGACTAGAAACCATGTCTTTTCCTTTTCCTTTCTCCCTTTTCCCTGTACCAAGCCCAGTGCTAGCCACACAATAGAGGAACTGATAAATATGTCGGCATATCAAGGAGCTGTGATTTTCTGAGGATGAGATCAATAGATACATGCTGATGAACTGATTGCAACTGCTCTCATTATGGTCCTCCTCTTTCCTCATGGCACTTGTTGGTTTGGGGCAGGGGGTGTGTGTGTGTGTGTGTGATACACTGGGAACAACCATTTGGGTGGGTGGGTGGGGGCCCTATCCCTGTAATGTCCCCAAGCAGCACCTGCAGGCTTCTAACCTCCCCCGCTTTCTGAAGCCTCTCGGCCCCCTTTTCTCCAAGCCTGGGAAGAGGCAGACAGCCCTAGTATTGTTGTCATCCCCTCTTTAAGAAAGCCCGGCTGTGCTTCCCCCAGGCTTGGCCTCCAGCTGAAAGCTTGGAGCTAGCAGGCAGCTCTCCAAGCTCAGAGCTGAGGAGTTGGTGTGCTTCCTCAGTAATGGAGACAGAAGACAGTCCAGCCCAGCCCAGGGGATCATTACCCTTGCTGCGTTGGGGGGGGGAGACCCCATCCCTGCCAATCAACAGAAGCACAAAGGCCCACACAGTTACTGAGCTGGGCTTCTAGGCACAATGTGATTTCTCTCATGGTTGAGTGCCTTCCTCCTCACATCTCCCCCATCACCCTCCCTCTTCCTCCACAAAGAGCCCTGCTCTGTGCAGAACATACCAAGATCCAAGATGCCTGGGGCTCTAAACTGTCTGGGAATGAAAATCACTCAGTGAAAATCACTTGACAAATGTCAAAGGACTGAGCTCCATTCAGCCACCATCAGGCCTAGCCATTCTAACCAAGGGCACTCTCATATTCTAGGCCAATGGTTCTTAACCAGTGGTTCGTTAACTTGCTTTTTGTTTTTTAAAATATATTGATGCCTACATTCCAATAGAACTGGATTTCTTTGTAATTCTATATATTTTATTTTGAATTAAAAAAACTTTTTTTCTAAGAAGGGCTCCATAGAAGGGCTCCAGACATCCAAAGAGCTTTATGTCACCAAAAAAAAGTTATGAACCCCTGTTCTGGGCCATACCTTACTGATGTCCTGACCTCCATCCCTTTTCTTTCTTTATCCTCCCCAAGGATTGCTATTGGGCAGGATAAGGAAAGAAGGATCAAAGATTAGGGAATCAGTCATTGTCAGGATCAACTAATCTTTGCTGATGCCTACTGTATGCCAGGTTCTGTGTTATGTAACCTGGGGAATATATAGACACTTGAGACATGGCCTCATGGATCTTGGCCCAGTCAGAGAGATAAGACACATATAAATAAAACTTAATTAAAGGCACAAGGAAGTCTATGTTAAGTGCCAAATGAGTAATGCAGACTCTAAGTGCAAGGGGAGTTTAGAAAAAAAGGAAAACCTATTCAGACTTTGGGAGTAAGGGAAAGCTGTCCAGAGGAGGCAGTGGCTAAGCCTGGCATTAAAAGTGGGTAAGATTAGATAGTTACAAAGGCATCTCAGGTGAGGGGGAGAGCAAGAGAGGGTACATGTGTTCGTGTGTGGGCTGGGGGCTGGGGGATGACAGGTTGGTACAGAGATTTTGGAGATGGGGCTGGTGGAAGGTGGTGGAGGAGGGAGAAAGGAAGCAGACTGTAGCAGCGGTAATTCACATTTGTATTTAAATTGAAGGTTTGCAAGGTGTTTTCCTTATCACTATACTGGAGAGGTACAAGAGTACGTGGTTGGAATCTAGAAGACCTGTGTTCAAATCTTGCCTCAAACACTTGCTAGCTGTGTAGTTCTGAGAAAATAAGCCGATTTCTCTTTGTTTCACTTTGCTCAAATTTAAAACAGGACTAATAAGAGCATCTCCTTCACAGTTATTGTGAGAACAGAAGGAGAAATGTATGTAAAGCACTTTGCAAACCTTAAAGTGCTTTATAATAAATGTAAGCTTAGAGAAAGTGCAGGTAACACCAATATTATCCTTCTTTTTCAAATGATGGGACTAGAGATCCCAGAGGTCATAGAATCATAGATTTAGACCCTAAAAGGACTTTGGAGACCATTGAGCCCAACCTCTTCATTTTACAGAGGGGGAAACTGAGGCACAGAAAGTTTAAATGACTTGCCTACAGCCACACAACTAGTTAGTATCTAAAGCAGCATGTGAACTCTGGTCTTTATCCAGTTAACTCTCTGCGATTTGAATTTGCTCAAGGTCATATACTTATTAATATGTGTCAGTGCTGGAACTTAATCCAGTTTTCCTAACTTCAAGTCCAGGGCTCTTTTATCCTCTCTGAGCACTAGACCAAAGAAATTTCAACTTTATCCTTCAGGACTCATCTGGGTCTTACATTCTAGGATTCTAAAGCTGAAAGGATCCTTTAAGATCAGCTAATCCCCATACCTTGCTGTCCCTGAAGATAGAGGATTTAAAATGTCCTCAAAGAAAGTCATTGATTAGAGACTTTCAAAGCCTATTCAGGATACCAGCAGGCCTGATTTGCAAACTAAACAACTTTGGGTGGGGGGCACTCATCTCACCTCATGGGAGATCTCCAGATGCTTCTTGGCAAAGGTCACCGCTTGTTCATGACTTCCTAGGGACACATAAGCATTTCCCAGACTCCAGCAGGCTCGGCCCTCACCCACTCTGCCAAACAGGAAACGTCATCAAGACCCATTCATTCCACAGTGAGATGGGAGGGAGGCTACCTAACGGTCCAAGCACTCTTGCATCACCCTCTTTCCCTTTAGCTTTTTCCCCTCAACCCACAGCAAAAAACATCTGATCAAGACCAAGCTAAAAGGGATTTCTGAATGGCAGGGTCTATTTTTAAATTCCCCACCCCCGCCTTGTGTTAAAAATCCACAACATAATAAAAAATAATGGTTCTGACATCACCAAAGCAGTGAGATGAGGGAAGCATTTTTTCAGACAGAAAGAAGACAATGTAGATTTCAGGTACTTTCTCTAAAGTAACCCTGGATTTAAGGTTCCTGCCTTTTTCCCTAACCTAGGAGGAGACCCACCATAAGGCAGCGTTCCCCAAGGGCAGCCCCAGCCACGGTTCTGGTGGGTATTCGCCTTTAAAATAGGGTTTTTGTTTGGCTGTTTAAATTCTTGCAAATAACTGGTGCTCAACTATGAATGAATTAATGCATGAGCCATTGAAGGTGGGAAGGGTCAGTATAAAACATTTGGTCAGCCAGATTATTTAGAGAAATCATCTTTCATGAGTGACTTAAGCACCCAGTTAAATGAGTCTGAGCCAAAGTCAGGCCTAGTTAAATGGGTCTGACCCATAGACTGGTCAAGCCAAATAGGTCTGGCCTTAGAGAGTCTCTATTTCCTGCTGCTCTAAGTCCTAAGATGTCCCCCAACTGGGGAACAGCAAAGTTCAGGGACTCCTCTTACATTAGAGGTTCCTTTGGCAATGCAACATCAGCTACCCCAAATTGCTCCTGTCCCTTCTTTACAAATTCGATGTCGTGGCTCCATCTAGTGGCAGGACAAACCCACAATTCTGCTTCAACTGCTGTCCTTCGGTGGAGGATGCAAGGGTGGGGAACCTGCAGCCTGCAGGCCGCGTGTGGCTTTCTAGGTCCTTGGGCCTTTTGACTGAGTCCTAGTTTTACAGAACAAATCCTCTTATTAAGGGGACTTGTTCTATGAAGTTTGGATTCGGTCAAAGGGCTGCACTGAAGGACCTCGAGGGCCACATGCAGCCTCAAGGCCACAGGTTCCTCACCCCTGGACTAGAACATTAGGGACTGGAGGGCACAGGACTGAGAACCGTTAGGGACAAAATCATGGGCTTCAGAGATTGTAGGTGTGACTCCCTGGGGGAGCACTGCTGGATGTCTGACAGGACTGGTCAGTCCAGTCCTCCAGAAATTTAGAATCTGAAGATCAGCTTTCCAGTCACCTCTCTCTCTCTCTCTCTCCCCCCCCCCCCCTCCACCCTCTCTCTTACACACACACACACACACACACACACACACACACACACACACACACACACACACACACACACACACACACACATATATCCCTTCTTTTTTATGGTCATCAGCCATTGCTCTTACCCCAGGCCTTTTCTCCTGCAGTCCACCCCCCAACGTCTGACAGAGCAGGGCCCCTGGGCTGTCTATGAGGCTAGCCTGAGCTGGAGGCGAGCAGGTATATCTACCTATCCCCCAGTTCCTGGGCGATGAGTAGGTGTCGCAGGTGGTACTCAACCGCACGCTCGTAGTCCTGCAGAAGTGTGTAGGTGTTGCCAAGGCTGTAGCAGGCCTGGGCCTCCACTGCCTGGTCCTTCAGTTGTCGGGATAGCTGAAGGGTCTTTCTGCATTTAGGACAAAAAGATTTCCCTATCAGGTCAGGCTGCCAGGAAAGAGGGTCTGGGACAGCCAGGAGAGAATCACAGAATGTTAGAACTAAGAGGGACCTTAGAGACCATCAACTTAAATCTCCTCCTTTTATTTCTCTGATACTTCCTACCTGTGTGACCTTGGGTAAGTCACTCAAACTCCTTGGGACCCGATTTCCTCCTCTGTAAAATGAAGGGGTTGGCCTTCCAGATGGCCTCTAAGGACTCTTCCAGCTCTAGATCTGTGGCATGATACATATGAAAGAATTGAGATCCAGAGCACCTCATGTAGCTAGTTGGTGATATGGCAGGATTGCATGGGAACTGGATGGAGGAGACCAGCTTGAACGACAAAAAGGCCACATGACCTTGTCCTCTTTTGTAGGTAGGAAGTCAAATGATTCTTCCCTAGTCTCCTCTGCTCATTCAATTCTCATCCCAAAGCAAAAATTGTAGAAGGATTGGTAGGTGGGTGGGTGGGTAGGGCCATGCTCAGAACAGTCACTGTGAAGACAGTCAGTGTATTCAGGATGGGGAATATGTTCAGGTCACTGATATGTTAAAGAGAGGGGTGCGGTCACGTTTAGGGGTATCATGAGGGCTGTGGATGTAGTCTGGGTTGGGGGGTATAAGAAAAAACCATAAGAACCACTGGAATTTCCTTCAAAGGGAAGTGTAATGAGCACTGCTCAGAATACATTCTGGTAGCCCCATAAAGCAGTCTGTGCCCCTGGGGAGGGGGCATTTCTTTATACCTCTAAATCTGGATGTCCCTACTAGTATTTCAGGGAATAGTTTTTTATCTTTGTTGGGTGAACCCCTGGGACATTGTCATCTCCTACACTTCCTAGAATGGCCACCAGAGGGCAAGCGACTTGTTTGGTTTGCCACAGAGATCTCGCCATCTGCCTCTCAAACAGGGCTCCCCAACAGAAATTCCTATCCTCCCAGAGAATGGGAGGATAGGAATGAGGAGTAAACATCAAGAAAACTCCTGACTGTTTCAGAAGCCTTCCACAAAGAATCAAGACCTTTGAATTTGCATCTCTCACTTAGTCAACAAACATTTATTAAGCACCTATGTGCCAGTCACCACTCTAAGAACTGGGGATACAAAGGGAGGCGAGAGACAGTATTTGATCTAAGCTCACAGTCTGATGGGAGAGACAACATGGAAACAATTTATGCCCAAACTACATGCAGGATAAATTGCAAATGGTCAAGAGAGAAAAGGCACTAGAATTAAGTGGGACCAGGAAAGGATTCTTGTAGAAGGTGGGATTTTAGCTGGAATTGGAAAGAAGCCAGGAGGCAGGGATGAGGCACGGGGGACAGTCAGAGAAAAGACCTGGAACGGAGAGATAGAGGTGGAGTGTCTTGTTTGAGGAACAGTAAGGAGGCCAGGGTCATTGGATCACAGGGTACTTGGGAGGGTCTAAGGTAAAAGAAGACCAGAAAGGTAGGAAAGAGGGACAGGTTATGCAGGGCTTTATACATCAAACAAAGGGTTTTATGTTTGATCCTAGAGGTGATGGGAAATCACTTAAGATTTTGGTTTAATGAACTAATTAGTGAAATCCCACAGATAAAGCATTTATTAAATGTTTATAATGTGCCAGGCGCTGTGCTAAGCATTAGAGATATAAAGACAAAAGTGAAAAATTCCTGTCGTGAAGGAATCCTAATGGCAGAGACAACCTGTGCATATACAAGAATATATCTAATCGAAATCAAATGAAAACAAGGTAGTTTTGGGAGGGAAGGCACTAGCAGCTAGAGGGGGTAGGGACCAGGAAAGGCTTCATGGAGGTGGCACTTGGACTGAGACTTGAAGAAAAACAGGAACTCCAAGAGTTCAAGGTGAGCAGGTAGTGTATTCCAGGCACTGGCCCTGCTAGTGCAAAGTAACAAAGAGGGGAGATGATTATATGGGCAACACTAAGGAGGCCTGATCCAAGGGGGGAATAAAATATAAGAAGACTGGAAAGTTAAGAAGGGTTCAGGGTCTAAAAGGCTTTAAATTTAACATTCTGTGATTCTCTTTAAATTCCGAACAGGAATTTACATTTGATTGTGGAGATAGTAGGGAGGCCCTGGAGTTTACTGAGTAGGATGGTGACAATGTGTGGACTTATACTTAGGAAATCATCTTGGTGACTATGTGGAGGTTGGATTGGAATGAGGAGGGACTCAGGTAGGGAAACCAAGAAGGAGGATATTACAAAAGTCTAGGCGGGAGGTGATGAGGACTTGAATTAAGGGATTGGTTGGGTGAGTAGAGATGAAGGGACATATGAGAAATGTTATGGAAAAATGATAAGATTTGGCAACTGATCAGATATGTGAGATAAGAGTAAAGAACAAAGGATGGTACTCCAGTTGTGAACACGGGTGATAGGGAGGATGATGATGCTCTTAACAGTAACAGGGAAGTATGGGAATGGGGTGGTTTTTGGAGAAAGATAATGAACTATGTTTTGGCTGTGTTGAGTTTAAGTTGCCCTTGGGACATTTAGGAGACAGCTAGATGGTGTAGTGCATAGGGCCTGAAAGTCAGGAAGATCTGAGTTCAAATCTGGCCTCAGATACTCACTAGCTATGTGAACCTGGGCTAGTCACTTAGCCTCAGTTTGCCTTAATCCACTGGAGAAGGAAATGGCAAACCACTCCAGTATCTTTGCCCAGAGAACCTCACAGACAGGATGGTGAACAGGATAGGGGTCATGAAGAATTGGACAGAACTAAATGACTGAACAAGTGGAAAATCCAGTTCAAAATATCCAATAAGAAATTTGTGACATGAGACTGGAGCTTAGCTGAGAGATTAGGGCTGGATATACAGATCTGGAAATCATGTGCATGAAGATGAAATTAAACCCAGGGGAGCTAATGTCACCAAGTCAAAGACTATAGAGAGCAAACAGCCTTGGTGTACACCCACTGTTTGTGAGTGACATGTATAGGAGGCTAAGAAGGAATGGCTAGACCGGGACGAGGAGAAGCAGGAGGATAGCAGTCTCCAAACAGGAGAACGTTCAGGAAGACAGGGCAGTTGATAGCGTCAAAAGCCATATAGAAGTCAAAGAGGATAAAGATGGAGAAAAGGCCATCAAATATGGCAAGTTGGTTAACGTCTCCAAGACTCAGTTTCCTCATCTATAAAATCAGGGAATTGGACCAGAAGGCCTCCAAGGTCCTGTCCATCTCTAAATCTATCATACTATGACATCTGTCACTCTTCTAAATAAGGACTAGGACCCTTTGCTGTGGACCTTTTGGTTATGTATGGGAGAGAAGTAAGGGAGAAAAGAACAGTGACCTGGGCCCCTGGACCCTTTGTCTCATATTTTTGTCTCCCAAGGACATCTCATTCCCTTTGTGGCTTCCCAAATTGGTAGTAAGTTCCTTGAGGGCAGGGGCTTCACTTTTATCTTTGTATCTCCAGTGCTTTCAGCATTGTGTCAGGCAAATAAGTAAGTGCTTAATAATTACCTGTGGATGAATTGATTGAACCAAACATTAGTCTATCAAAATCTCCTCCTAAGATATCTCAGGCAGCTAGGTGGTGCAGTGGATAGAAAGCACTGGGCCTGGAGTCAGGAAGACTGAAGTTCAAATCCAGCCTCAGATATTTACTAGCTGGACAAATCACTTAATCCCGCTTGCCTCAGTTTTCTCATCTGTAAAATCAGCTGGAGAACGAAATGGCAAACCATTCGAATATCTTGGCCAAGAAATGCCAATAGGGTCACAAAGAGTCAGAGACATTGAAATGATTAAACAACATGTTCTTTTGGACCTATATATTGTTTCTAAGGCCTTGAGGGAATCCTTGAAAATCCCCTTGAGGCCCAGAGCAAATGTCATCTCCTCAAATGATTTGGCCTTCAAACTTGAATCAAATACCATTTTAGGGACAGTCTTCGCTCCAACCTCCTGATAGCCAAACTGCCCCCAGGAAGACCACTTACTTGTAGTACTCTGCTGAGACATCAAATCGCCCCAGGAAGATATGGGCATTCCCTAGGTTACTGTATGCTCTCCTTTCAGCTGCTTTGTCTCCAAATTCCTTGGCAATGGCAAGTCTCTGAAAAACAAAGATTCATACATAGAGTTTATGGAGGAAAAGTAATGAATGAGTATTCATAGAAGGGGCACTGTTTCTCATAAATCCTGCTACTGAAAGCCAACAAATGGGGGTGGGGGTGGCAGTGATGTGAGGAGAGGCTCCATTCCCCTCTGGCCCTTGGGAAGGAACCAAGATCCTCTCATTATCTACCATGGGTGGATAATTCTTCCACCTAACGACAGGCAGCTTGGACTTGGGAACAGTAAATGTTTTCTAAAAATTGGGCTAAATTTGGCTACAAAATAATCAATTACCAAATAAACCCCAAAGTTACCTAGAACTTCTAGTTGTGAATAGTTGTTGATTTCCTTTTTCTTTTTCTTTTTCTTTTTATTCTTAAAACAGGCATTTCTACGTATGGAGTAGAACAGAAAAAAGAGGGCTGGAGGTGAAATTGAAGGTCTCTATTATGTATAGCTTACACCTGCTGTTCTCCATCATCTATTGTTTCCATATTGTCTGTCACTATTCTCCTCCAATCAAGATAAGGAATCAACCATTTAATAATGATGCTAGCCATCATTTACATGGCACTTTAAGGTTTGTAAAACACTTTCCAAATGTCTCATATTATCCTCAACAACGACCCTGAGAGCTAGGTGAATTATTATTCCCATTTACTGATGAGAAAACAGACACATTAAGTAATTTGCCCAGGATCACATAGCTAGTAAGTATCCGAGTCAGAATTTGAACTCAGAACTTCCTGAATCTAGGTTCAGCACTCAATCCACTATGCCACCTAATGGCTTTGGAGGCAGGCGAGGAGCCTTGGAGCTGGGAGCCTGAGTATGACTCAGTGTATCTGAAGGGAGAGAGAAGCAAAGGGGGTAAGAGAATCATAGCTAACATTTATATGGCACTTAAAGGTTTGCAAAGTGCTTTATATGGGTTATCTCATTTGATCTTAATCACTAACAGGGAATCCCCTCCACATTTAACAACGGGTGTACCCCAAGGCACACCTCTGTCCTGGTCCCTCTTCTCTTTGCTCTCTACAGATTCTCACATGGTGACTTCATCAGCTTCTTTGGATTTGATTATCATTTCTATGCACATGATTCACAAATGTATATATATATCTAGTCCTAGTCTCTCTCTCAAACTCCAGTCCCACACACAAATTGACTATTGGATATTTTGAATTAGATGTTCCACAGACATCTCCTGACTCAACATGTTCAAATCATATCCATTATGTGTAAGAGAACTGGATCTTTGTGTCTTATTTAGCAATCTGTTCCTCTTTGGAGACTAAGCCCCATGTAGGACAATCTGGAGGGATTGTGTGTGGGGGTGGGGGTTGGGTTGGGGTAAAGGGTATGGAGGGGTAAAGAATGGGAGAGGGTACTGGGACTTGTCAAAAAAACACCACATTGGGAATCAGGAGACCTGGAATCTAATCCTGACTTTACTACTAACTGGCTGTGTGGTTCAGTTGTTTTTTCAGTCGTGTCTGACTCTTTATGACATCATCTGAGACTTTTTGGGCAAAGATATTGGAGTGATTTGCAATTTCCTCTGCCAGAGAAATTTTCTCATTTTACAGATGAGAAAACTGAGGCATACAGGATTAGTTGACTTGCCCAGGGTCACATGGCTAGTGAGCGTCTGAGGGCAGATTTGAACTCAGGAAGATGAGTGTTGCTCTCTATCCACTGCACCACCTAGCTGCCCCTAACTGGCTGTTACCATGAATAAAGCCCTTCTTTTAGGCCCTCAGTTTCTTCCTCTGCAAAAAGAAGAGGTTGCTTCTTAAGCAATTACATGTTTCCAGAGAGACACATTTGATCCCAGAAACAGGGAAAAAGGTCCCAGGGATAATCACTTACCTCCTTGTGGAAGGTGATGGCTTCACTAAAATTTCCCAGGAGGTACTGTGTATTGCCAAGATTCCCATAGGCCCGGCCTTGGGCAGCTCGGTCTCCCAGCTCCTTCACCAGAGACAGATTTCGCCTGTGGGATCCCAAGAGTCCATCTGAGTAATCGTTCCTGCTCACAGTGCTGAGAGCCGTGACCTAGCCTCCCCTCCTCAGATGACAGGTTCCCTTATTGCCCCAGCTCCTCTGTGACCTCCCATAGAAAAGTGTGAGCCAGAACAGGAGACTTAAGAGGGGAGAAATGTAGCTATCCTTTGGCTGAAGCTGATGAGGTGCCTCCCAAGTGGCTACTCACTCATAGAATTCTGAAGCTTTCTGCAGTGTCTCCCGGACATCCAGGGGCAGGTGGCCAGGGTCCTGGGCAGAGTTCCAGGACAGCTGCTTCCCCTTGGCATGATACACATTACCGATGTTGTACAGGGCCCTTGCTTCCCCCACCTGTAGAGGCACAAACCATGTAGGAAAAACACTTTCCTGCAAAGAAGAAACTACCTATTCCATACTTTTGAGCTCCTCCTCTCAAAACGGCATTTTTCAAAATAGGGCAGACTATAAAATTAAGTCTAATAAATTATAAAGAATGAGATACTTGTGGTCTGACCTGGAATTTTGTATGAGATTAATTTAGCACAGCCTGGTATTGATTACATACATGATGGCAAGTTGGGCTTTTACGGTATCGTTAACTTATCTCTATTTACTCCTTTACCTAGCCCAGCAGGAATCGAGAGAAAGGCCTTTGAAACCAAATTTCCCCGATTCCATGGAGGATGATTCAGGACCCCAAGGAAGCCGAAAGGGAAAGTAGCAAATTCTGCCTACGTTGCTGCTTCTTTATTTAGGCATGAGTTGCTTCTCCTTAGTAGAATATACACTTAAGTGTAGGGACTGTTTCCTTTTTGCTCTGGTATCCATAATGCCTGGCACATATTAGGAGCTTAGCAAATCTTGGTGGAATTGAAGTGATGCTGGTAATGCTCTGAACGGACTGACTGAGTAGTACAGGGGAGTGAAGGGGGCAGGATGAGGAAGCTGGGGACTGATTCACAATGTGCCTTCATTCTTTAAGGCTGAAAGTTTGTGAAATTCGAGGGTATCTGACACACCCATGTTCAAATGTCGAGCCTGTGTGTAGATGTATTCTTGAGTCAAAAAGAATTTTTAAAAATTATTTAAATTTTTGGGTTATCTGTATCTACACTCCCTTCCAATCTCTTCCAATGATATAGACGACTGGGCACTGAATAAAAGAACACCTCTGGATTTGTGAATGAAATGTCACCCCTCAATTGGTCTGTACATATAAAGGATTAAGAGAGCAGGAAGTGGTCACCTTGGAGGGCCAGGGTGGTTTAGAGAGATGGAGGTGGGAAGAGAGAGCTGGATATGGAGAACTTTGGAAAAGTTCTGTCTTCCAGGGCGTCTGCCTTTGGGTTCTTACCTTGTCCCCCTGCTCCTGGGAAATGTCCAGGTGTCTCTGGCAGCAGACAACAGCTTCCTCAAAACGGCCCAAGATTTTGAGGGTGTTGCCCAGGTTGCCACTGGCCTTGGCTTCCCCAATGCGGTCTCCAATAGTTCTGGGGGAACGGAGGTGGGAAGACAGTAGATTAGCTCAGCAAGAAGGATCTAGAGCAGAAATTGGGGCCTTCAGCCTCAGAAGACCTCCTCCCCTCCCCAACTCAGGCCCTGAGCACTGTAGCTCAATCTCTTAGTCAGTCTGAAATAGAAACTTTGATTCTGGTCCTAAAAGGAACCACCTTCTTGACCTCCTTGAATTCACACTGTGCCTGTCACAGAAGCGGGAAGCCTGTAATTCTGGTGGTCAGCGTCTGAATGCCTTAAGGACACAGCTCAGACACAGCTTGGTATGTGGGCTCAAAGAATTCAGGCTTTAGCAGATTTTGATATTCCCAGGTTTAGCAAACCGAAGACTGAGCACAGGGCAGGGGGATCTGCACCAGGGAGTATAATGCTGTTTCTATAAGAAGATTCATGCCTGTTGGCAAGGTAAAGAAATAAAGTAATGTATAAGCACCATTTATCTAAATCAGGAAGCTGTTGCCAACCAGAGCTCCCACCTGAAGTCTTTTTTTGAAGTTAATTTATTTATTTTTAGTTTTCAACATTCACTTCCCGAAATTTTAAATTTTCACCCCTCCTCCTCTCCCCCCTCCTCAAGACAGTGTGCAATTTGATATAGGCTCTACATAAATATTTCTATTAAACATATTTTCGCATTAGTTATATTGTACAGAAAAATTAGAATGAATGGAGGAGTTATGAGAAAGAAAAACACAAAACAAAACAAAAAAAGAAAATAGTTTACTTCACTCTGCATTCAGATTCCATCCATAGTTCTTTCTCTGGATGTGGATGGCATGTGCCATCAGTCCTTTGGAATTGCTTTAGGTCCTTGCATTGCTGAGAAGGGCTAAGTCCATCAAAATCAGTCCTTGCACACTGTGGCTGTTACTATGTACACTGTTCTCCTGGTGCTGCTCCCTTCACTCAGCATCAATTCATATAAGTCTTTCCAGGTTTTTCTGAAGTCCGCCTATTCATCATTTCTTATAGCACAATAGTACTCCATTGGATTCATATACCACAACTTGTTCAGCCATTTCCTAATTGATGGGCATTCCCTTGATTTCTGGTTCTTGGCTACCACAAAAAGAGCTGCTATAAATATTTTTTACATGTGGGTCCTTTTCCCATTTTTATGATCTTTTTGGGATACAGCCCTAGAAGTGGCCACCTGAAGACTTTTAAGGCAACTAGCGCATCTCCATCCTCTAAGGAAACAAATTTCATAAATTCTTGCTAGATGAGCCAATTTATCCCCAAGTTTCCTCTTTAGGGGACCTCTAAGAGAGACTCCTAGTTCTAGCAAATCCTCTTTCTCCTTCTCTATACTGTCTATGACTTAAAACATGTAACTCATGTCTTCTCTCAACCTTTCTAACCTCAAACCCTCACAAGCTGTATGACCCTTGGCAAGTCACATAACCTGATGGCCTCAGTCTCCACAACTGTAAAAAAAAAGGATGATAACAGTGCCTATCTTCCAGGGTTGTTGTGAAGACCAAATGAGATAGTATTTGTAAAGTCCTTAGGACAGTGTCTGGCACATAGTAGGCACTTTATAAATGCTTATTTCCTTTGTCAGACCCAAAGAGGCCTATGGTTCACTTCAACCCATGAGTATTTACTAAATAAATGAATGAATGAAAAAGGCATTTATTAAACATATACTGAGTGCTAGGCGCTGTAATAAGTGCTGGGTATACAAAACTTCTCTTCAAAAAGCTTGGGGAGAAATGATGAGAAGAATGGTTTCAAAAAATCCTGGGAAGACTTACATGAATTGATGCAAAGTGAAGTGAACAGAACCAGGAGATCATCATGCACAGTAGTAGCGATATTGTAACAATGACTAACTGTGAAAGATTTAGCTACTCTGATCAAGACAATGATATGACATTTCAGAAGGACTCACGATGAAAAATACTATCTACCTCCCAAGAGAGAACTGATGAACTCTGAGTGCAAACGGAAGTATATTTTCACTTTTACTATTCACAATTACTATTTTACTATTTTACTTGCTTTTTTGGTAACATATATGCAAACCATCAACATATGTTTTACATGATTTCACATGTATAATTGATACTACATTACTTGCCTTCTCAAAGAATGGGGGAGGGGCTGGAGAGAAGGAGAGAATGTGGAACTCAAAAATTTTTTAAAAGAATGTTTTTAGATTTTTATTTATTTATTTGCTTTAAATAGTATTTTTTCTTAATTATATATCAAGAAAAAATTTTAGCATTCATTTTTATAAGATTTTGAGCTCTAAATTTTTCACCCTCTCCTGAAAATGGTAGGCAGTTTGATAAGGTTTATATACATGTGCAATCATATACAACATATTTCCATATTCATCACAGTTGTGGAAGAAGAAACAGATCAAAAGGAAAAAAAACACGAGAAAGAACAAAGTAAGTGAAAAAATATGCTTCAATCTGTATTCAGAGTTCATCAGTTCTTTATCTGGATATGGATAGCATTTTCCTTCTTGAGTCCTTTGTACTTGTCTTGGATCATTGTGTTGCTGAGAAGAGTTGAGTAGTTCAGAGTTGATCATCACACAATGTCGCTACTGTTACCGTGGTTCTGCTCATTTCACTCAGAATCAGTTTGTCTAAGTCTTTCCTCGTTTTTCTGAAATCTGCCTTCTCTTCATTTCTTAGTGCACAACAGCATTCCATTACATTCATATATCACAGTTTGTTCATCCATTCCCCAATTGATGGGCACCCCTTCAATTTCCAATATTTTGCCACCATGAATAGGGCTGCTATAAATATTTTTGCACATGTAGGTCCTTTCCCTTTTATATGACCGCTTTGAGATTCAGACCAAGTGGTGGTATTGCTGGATCAAAGTTTGGATGCCCTTTGGGCATCATTCCAAATGTCTCTCCAGAATGGTTGGATCAATTCACAACTCCATCAAGAATGCATTAGAATTCCAATTTTTCCATATCCTTTCCAACATTTATCATTTTTCTTTTTTTAATATTAGCCAATCTGATTGATGTGAGGTGATATTTCAGAGTTGTGTTAATTTACATTAAAAAAAAAAGAATGTTAAAATAAATAAACAATATTTTTTTGGGGAAAAATATTGCAGATCTATTAACATGGAGCATCCCAAAGGAAGCATGGGGTGGCAAGGGTCCAAGTCAAGGAAGGGGAAAGAAGAGGAAGCACAAGTGACAATGATGTCTGTCACTGTCAGAATCTGCCCTGGCATATTATAAAGGGGTAAGATGGGTAAGCTGTTAAATACAAATACCTCTGGGGTGATGAGTTGGGGCGGGGGGGGGGGGGTGTCTGTGGTATGATGATGAACATTCTTGTGCTCCAATGAAGAAGTAGGCTGCAAAAATAAATCATAGGAATTGGAGGGTGTGTGTGTGTATGTGTGTGTGTGTGTGTGTGTGTGTGTGCGTGTGTGTGTGTCTATAAGAGAAAGGCAATTAGGGTTAAGTGACTTGCTCAGGGTTACACAAGTTGTAAGTATCTGAGACCAGGGCTGGTGTTCTATCCACTGCGCCACCTAGCTGCCCCAGGAATTGAAGTTATGAGGGACTGAAAAGTCAAGGTATCTGAAGCAGGAGAAGAATGGATTGTCAGGTAGGCAGCACCTTGGGAGTGGTGGGTGTAGTAGTGGTGAATAGGCCAGATCTTAGAGAGAGTCATGGAACCTTAAGAAATTGCTGCCAGACCTAGCAATATTACTTCTAGGGTTGTATCCCAAAGAGATCATAAAAATGGGAAAAGGTCCCACATGGACAAAAATATTTATAGCAGCTCTTTTTGTGGTGGCCAAGAACTGGAAATCAAGGGAATGACCATCAATTGAGGAATGACTGAACAAGTTGTATGAATGTAATAGAATACTATTGTACTATAAGAAATGATGAACAGGCAGACTTCAGAAAAACCTGAAAAGACATGAACTGATGCTGAGTGAGGGGAGCAGAACCAGGAGAACATTGTACACAATAACAGCCACAGTGTGCAAGGACTGTTTCTGATAGACTTAGCCCTTCACAGTGATGCAAGGACCTAAAACATTCCCAAAGGACTCTTGAAGCAAAATGCCATCCACATTCAGAGAAAGAATTATGGAATTGGGATGCAGAACGAAGCAGAATATTTTCTCTTGTGTTATATTATGTTACGTTTTGTTTTTTTCTCATGGTTTCTCCTATTCGTTTTAATTCTTCTATGCAGCATGACTAAAGTGAAAATGTGTTTAATAAAAATGTATGTGTAGAACCTGTATAAGATTGCATGCCATCTTGGGGAAGGAGTGGGAGAAAATTTAAAACTTAAGGAAATGAAAACTGAAAACAAATAAATTAATTAAATAAAAAAAAGAAATTGCAGCCAATGGGTGGGAGGTAGTAGTTGCCCATCTATAGGCAATGCTCTGAGGTAGGGGGGAAGGAAGCACACCTACTAGACCAGGCAAAACCCTGGTTATTGGTTAAGGAAGAGAAATTTAATCCATCTTCTTTGGATGTTACACTAAGAGTTAACACCCTTTACTCCCCTGCCATAATAAACATACCCATTCACATATACTGAGTCATACCCAGCCACATATACTGGGTTACTCTGTCTCACGTGCCTAGCTCCATATATACACATAATCACAATATCTCCCAGTTGCACAGTGACACAAATTCCATTCATACAATCGCAAACCTATATGGGGTCCCCTGATTTACCTGGCCAGGGTGAGGTCATGTTTGTGATACTCAAGGGCCTTTGAGTACTCTTTCAGGTAGAAATAGGCATTCCCCAGTTGGCTGTAGATTGCACTCAGGGTCTTCAGATCCTCAGTCCCCACCTGGACAGCAGCTTCGAAGAAGGCAGCCCCAGCTTTGAAATCTCCAGCTTTACAGAGTCTCTCACCTTCCAGGGCCAGCTCTAGGCAAGAGGCCTCCATCCTGGGGAAACCAAGGGAAAGGAAAACTGAGGGAAGTTGTAGCAGTAACACAGATGGGGTTTTGTCACAAAGACTTGGCCAACTACTCAGTGACTGGGCATAGGGTTCCCCAGGGACTGAAACATCCGCCTAACCACAATGGTCCCTATGGGGTTAGGTTCATAATCCTTTTGGCCCAGGAATTTGTTTCTGGTACTCAATAAATTCTAGTGGCTGCCTGTTAACCTCCAGGAGCAAATATAAAAATCCAATTTTTGGCATTTAAAGCCCTTCACAACCTGGATCCTTCTTACTTTTTGCACTTTTACTCCCACCACATATTTTACAATCCAGCCATACTAGCCTACTTGCAGTTTCTTGGACAACTTGTTCCATCTCTCAGATCTGTGTCTTTGCAGTGGCCACTTTTCATGTCTGGAAGGATCTCCCTCCTCAACTTTGCCTTTTGGTTTCTCTGGCTTTCTTCATAACTGATTTCAAAGCCCACTTTCTTCAGGAGGTCTTTGTCAGCTCTCTCTCTCTCTCTCTCTCTCTCTCTCTCTCTCTCTCTCTCTCTCTCTCTCTCTCTCTCTCTCTCTCTCTCCCTCTGTCTGTCTGTCTCTCTCCCCCCTATAAGTTCTCCATACCACTTCCTTCCCCAGCTCTCTCAGCTGAAGATGTAGTCTTTTACTTTACCGAAGAAATTAAGATCATTCGACATGAGCTCTGTTGTCTCTCATTCTCTTCATGTCATCATCTCCCTCTCTCTTTTCCTTTCTTCCATTTTTTGACAAAGAGGAGATCCTTCTCCTGGACAAAACCAACCACTCTACATGTGCACTTGATCCCCATACTCTCTCCTTCAGCAGATTCCATCCTCAATGAGTCCCAACTCTCCAATCTTTCACTGCTCCCTTTCAACTGGTTCTTCCTTACTACCTTCAAACATGCCTAAGTCTCCAGAAGCCTTAAAAATATAACAAAACAAAACAAAAAACCTTCACCACTTGCTGCTATCACCCCATATCACTCCTCCCTTTTCTTATCAATCTCCTTGAAAAAGCTTACTATAACTATCTTCCTCCACTTTCTCTCCTCCCACTAATTTCTCAACCTTTTACAATCTGACTTCTGACCTAATCACTCTGATTGAAATTGCTTTCTTCAAAGTTATTAATGAGCTCTAATTTGTCAATTTTCATTTGTTTTATGTTAATTTGTTTTATTTTCATCCTAATCCTTCTCAATTTATCTGCTACATTAGACTTTAGTGACCACCCTCCCTTCTCTGATACTTTTTTCTCTGTGGTTTTTGTGACACTCTTTCTTGGTTTCTGCCTACCTATCTGTGCTTTTTCAATGTCCCCTTTGCTGCCTCATCATCCATATCCCACCTCCTAACTGTGATTGTTACTCAAGATTCTGTCCTGGGCCTTCTTTCCTTCTTTATTTACACTATCAGTAGTCTCATCAGTTCCCATGGGTTTAACTACCATCTCTATGGAGATGACCCCAGTTCTATATATCCATTCCCAGCATCTCCCCTGAGCTTTAGTTGGGGATCAGATGTTGGCAACTGGTCCCATCACTTCTTGGCAAATAGAGGGAGAAGAAATGGAAGCAGAGTCAGATTTTATATTCTTGGCCTCAAAGATCACTGCAGACAGTGACTGCAGCCAGGAAATTAAAAGACCCTTGCTCCTTAGAAAGAAAGCTATGGCAAATCTGGACAGCATATTACAAAGCAGAAACATCACCTTAGACAAAAGTTCATTTATTCAAAGCTATGGTTTTTCCAGTGTATGGCTAAGTGCCACAGAATCAAAATTTTATATTTTGGTGCTGGAGATGACTTCTGAGAGTCTCTTGGACATCAAGGAGATCAAATCATCCAATACTTAAATAAATTAATTCAGACTATTTACTAGAAGGTCAAATATTGAAGCTGAAGCTTAAATACTGAAGCTGAAGCTTAAAGACGACTGACTTGTTGGAAAAGACCCTAATGTTGGGAAATATTGAAGGCAAAAGGAGAAGAGGACAGCAGAGGATATGATGGATAGTGTCATGGAAGTAATGAACATAAGTCTGGACAGACCTGTAGAGACAGTGGAGGATAAAAGGGCCTGGTATGCTCTGGTCCATGGCATTATAAAGACTCAGACAAGACTGAACAACAAACACCAACTGCCTATTGGAGATTTCGAAACAGATGAGCCAGAGCTGTTACGCCTAAAATAGAATTCTATCAGACTTCCTTATTTCTATCAAAGGCACCACAATCTGGGAAAGAGATCTGGGAAAGACCTTAGCTTAAAGGGCCAAGGTCTCCCACAGCATTTGGGGCCATCTCCAGTCGTCCTGATCTATTTCTACCACTGGACCCAGATGGCTCCAGGGCAGAGAGTGAGGCTGGTGACCTTGCACAGCCCTGCCTCACTTAAAGCAATTTTACCTGCATGTCATGGCATCATCTTCCTGATGTCACGGTCCTCTTCAAGAACAAAGGACAGACAACAATGTCTCAGCTTTGTAGCCTTGGCATTATCTTTATTTCTTCGCTCTCCACCACCCCACATATCTACTTATTTGATAAACCTTGCTGTTTCTACTTTCACATCGATCCTTCTCCACTCACACAGCAACCTCAGGACCTCTTCACATCTTGTCTAGATTATTTCACCACCTCTTTCTTGGTTTCCCTGCCTTAAACCTCTCACCACTCCTGTCTATTTTATTCATTGCTGCCAAAGTAATTTTCCTTAAGCACAGATCTTACCATGGGACTGCCCCACTTAACCAAATCTAGTGCTCCCTACTGCCTCTAGAATAAAATAAAAACTTTTCCATTTAGCTTTTAAAGTCCTGCACAAGTCGGTCTCAACTTACCTTTCTAGTCTCCCTGGACATTATTCCCCTCCCACATCTAGTAATTCAGGCCAACTGGCCTTTTCTTTCTTCTTCACTCCATTCCTGTGCTTTTGAATGAACTCTCCCTCATGCCTGGAACTCTGGCATCAGGGTCCTTCTCTCCCATTACGATGAAACTCAGGTATCTTTTGCATGAAGCTTTTCCTGATCCCCTGCAACTGCTAGTGCCCTTCCTCCCAAACCAACTTGTATTTAATTACTTCATAATGATTCTTTTATGTGTATTTTTTATATTATGTATTATCTTCCCCATTAGAATATAAACTCATTTAAGTAAGAAATAATTTCATTTTGGGTATCTCTAGCACCTAGAACAATGCCTGGCACATAATAGGTGCTTAATAAATGTCGATTGAACCACTATTAGGTCTGTATTCCAAAGAGATCATAGAAAAGGAAAAAGGACTCACATGGACAAAAAATATAGCAGCTCTTTTCGTGGCGGCAAAGACTGGAAATTGAGGGGATGCCCATCAACAGGTGAATGACTGAACAAGTTGTGCTATATGAATGCAAGGGAATATGATTATCGTTCCATAAGAAATGGTGAGCAGGCAGATTTCAGAAAAACCTGGAAAGACTTGCATGAACTGATGCTGAATGAAGTGAGCAGAATCAGAACACTGTACACAATTGTGACGTTGTGTGATGACTGACTTTGTTAGACTTGGCTCTTCTCAGCAACACAATGATGTAACTCCAAAAGACTCATGATGGACAATGCTCAACTCATCCAAAGAAAGAACTATGGAGTCCAAATGAAGATCAAAGCATATTATTTTCTCTTTTGCTTTTCTTTCTTGTGTTTTTTCCCTTTTGTTCTGAATTTTCTTTCCCAACATGACTCATGTGGAAATATATTTTAAAAAAATAAATAAATGTTGACTGATTGATACCTTTGAAGGAGATAGAGCACTGGGCCTGAAATCAGGAAGACTTCTCTTCCTGAGCTCAAATCTGACCGCAGATACTTACTAGCTGTGTGACCCTGGGCAAGTCATTTAATATCATTTAATAGTTAATATCGTTCACCAGTTTCCTCATTTATAAAATGAGCTGGAGAAGGAAATGGCAAACCCCTCTAGAACCTCTGCTAAGAAAACCTCAAAGGAGTCACAAAGAGTCAGACACGACTGAAATAAATGACTAGACAACAAGATTGTACACACCTTTTATGTACATTGTTATTTGCATCTATCTTCCCCCTTTGAATATGAACTCCTTAATGACAGGGCCCATATATGTGCCTTTCTTTGTTTCCATATTGGTTAGAATGTGTGGACTATAAGTGCTTAATAATGCTTGTTTATTGATTCACTGACTGCTACTTATTACCTGTATTCCCACTGGTGTGGAATTAAATTTCCTTATTTGCAATTGGAGGAGGCTGGACTGGATGACCTCTGTGTGGTTCATTCCAGCTCCAAATGTGTGGTCCATCGATGACCCATGTGACCTGTAAGGCTTCTTCTAGCTCTAAATCTGTAACTTAAGGTACTAAGGCATATTTTTTGGGGGAGACCTCCCTGAAGCTGCCTCACCTCAAGGACTCTCAGCGTCCTTCAGCAATATGCTGTAGATCTCTCTCTCTAAAGGATTTACCTAGACTTGCTGGAGTTCTATCTCCACTCTCATTGTGTTTTACCTCTGAGGGAAAAGCATTCCAAAAGGTTGCTTGTTTATATTTGATGTAGGTCAGCCATGGGATGATTCTAAAAGTAGCTCCACCAAGGCCCAAGGGGAACACCGTCATTCTAACTTTCGGAGGTTCAGGGAACAAGTCTGTGATCCCCATCCCCATTTACTTTGAAAGCTAGTACACACCGATGTCCTCCCTTTTCAGAGTACTTGAATATGCCATCACAACCCAATCACATTCAACGGCAGCTAGATACAAACAGGAGGTAGGGGTGGAATCCATGGAGTCCCCACTGTCAGCAACCCCTAGAAGGTTAAGAATGAAGTCCTATTCCCCAGCTGATAAATGATCAAAGGATACGAACAGGCAGTTTTCAGAGGAAGAAATTAAAGCTATCTATACTCATATGAAAAAATGCTCTAAGTCACTATTGATTAGAGATGCAAATCAAAACAACTCTGAGATACCACATCACACCTATCAGATTGGCTAGCATGACAAAACAGGAAGGTGATAAATGTTGGAGAAGATGTGAGAGAGTTGGAACACTAATTCATTGTTGGTGGAGCTGTGAACTGATCCAACCCTTCTGGAGAGCAATTTGGAACTGTGCCCAAAGGGCTACAAAAATGTGCATACTCTTTGACCCAGTAGTATCGCTTCTAGGACTGTATCCCCAAGAGATCATAAAAATGGAAAAGGGTCCCACATGTGCAAAAATATATATAGCAGCTCTCTTTGTGGTGGCCAAAAATTGGAAATCAAATGGATGTCCATAAATTGAGGAATAGCTGAATAAATTGTGGCATGTAAATGTAATGGAATACTCTTGTGCTATGAGAAATGATGAACAGGAAGACTTCAGAAAGGCCTGGAAAGACGTATATGAACTGATGCTGAGTGAAAGGAGTAGAAGCAGGAGAACTTTATACACAGCAACAACCAGAGTGTGGGAGGAATTTTTCTGGTAGACTTAGAACCTCATTGCAATGCAAGGACTTAAAAAATTCCCAATGGTCTCTTAAGGCAAAATGCCTTCCACATCCAGAGAAAGAGCTATGGAATTTAATTACAGAAGGAAGCAGACCATTTTCTTTTGTATTATGTTTTGGTTTGTTTTATGATTTCTCTCATTCATTTTAATTCTTCTACGCAACATGACTAAGGTGAAAATGTATTTAATAGGAATGTATGTGTAGAACCTACATAAAATTGTATGCCATCTTAGGGAGGGAGTGGGGAGGAAGGGGGGAAGAAGGGGGAGAAAGGGGAAAAAGATCTAAGATATATGTAAGTGATTGTAGAACACTGAAAACAAATAAAATAATAAAAAAATAATGAATAAAGTCCTATTTCCAAGCACAGAAACATTCCTCGCTCCCTCGGACAGTTATGGTTGGACAAGGTAGGACCACCAAAGAAGGAATGGAAGAAGCATTTATTAAGTACTTAAACATTTAATTATTATTTAATTTAAATCAATAAATTAAACATTTATTAACTGCTGCGTGTTAGGCACTGTCCTAAATGCTTTATAATGATTATCTTACTTTATCTTTACAACAACTCTGGGAGGTGGGTGCTAGAGTTATCCTCATTTTAACAGGTGAGGAAACTGAGGCAAACAGAGGTTAAGTGACTTGCTCAAGGTCTCAAAGCTAGTAAATGTGTGAGGCTGGATTTGAACTCAGGGCTTCCTGACTCAAGTCCCAGTGTTCCATCCGCTGTATCACTTAGCTTTGTATGGCCCTAGACAGAGCAGAGGCATGGAGGTGAAAAGAGATGACACACACAAAATGTTTCCTCTTTTTTATTTTTTTCTAGATGCAACTTGTGATTGCATTGATATAAGGAACTCTAATGAAGAACTTTTTTTTTATCTTGGTAACCCTGGTAACTCATGGTCTTGAGTTGTATGGAGATACTCATGTTAAGAAGACACTAATGTTAAGTGATTTGCCCACAATATACAGTCAGTGTGGGTCGAGACAGGTGCTCCTAACTCCAAGGGTTAGCTCATTATCCACTATACTATGATACCTCTCTTGCAAAAAAAGTCTCCAGGACAGGTAAGTACAGCATTGCGCACAGCTGCATTCTTGTAGTGAAGTTTTTGGCAGCCTGAAACTTGCTTTGCATGGAGTTGGTATTTTATAAATGTTCTCTGAGCTTGAATTCAGCACAGTGCTCTGTGTCAAGCCTCAGTTGAATCTCCTTTCTCCTTGAAAGAACCCACAGACCTTGGACTATCTCTCTTTCTTTCTCATTCACTCAGTAAACTCATTTTGCCTCTGGCTTGCCACCACCACTTTGCTTTCCAGGCCTTTCTCTTGGAGAGCTGTGTTCCTTGTCACCTGTGAAACTATGCACTGACATTTCATTCCACTGGCCCTGACTTGCTGGACCTGATGTCAGCAGAGGGACAAACAGGGCAGTGAGCAACTAACCTGTCTGTCCCAGCTGCAGGAACATCCAGCTGGCTAGTCATCCAGGGATGATTGGATGACCAGATGCTCCAGTTTGGCTATTTAGTAGAAAATGGGTGGATTGATGAGTGCGTGAGAAAGCCAAATATCCTGGAAAAATTCCACCCAATCCCTGCTCCAGGGTTCCAATCCATTTCTGGAAGCCCCAGGGACTCGATGTCTGGTCCCATTATTTACATGCTCATTAGAAGCAATAACAGTCATGTGGGAGACAATCATTTCACCAGAATACATGCCTGCCCTGGGAGAAGGGGAGCTCAGGCTAAGAAGGATTTTTGGCGTTCCTGGACTCAGAACAGATGGAAGTTATGACATTGTTCTTGGAAAAGCCACTTGTGCTACAATCCCATCTGCCACCTGGACAGCAAAGCCACTCTTTCACCCTATTCTTGGCTGGCTCTGATTGTGAGATCTCAGGGAAAAGTACAC
Organism: Notamacropus eugenii; assembly: GCF_028372415.1. Lineage (NCBI taxonomy): Eukaryota > Metazoa > Chordata > Mammalia > Diprotodontia > Macropodidae > Notamacropus > Notamacropus eugenii. The sequence goes on from NC_092872.1 coordinate 489,954,315, forward strand.
TTCAGACGAAGTTATTCTAGTCTAGAGGAGCATGATGTATTTACCAGAATGTGATTTTGTCTGAAGGAGCATCAGATCATATGAATTGGAACATTAGAGATAGTCTATTCCAACCTTGTCTAGTTCATCCCCATTTAACAGAAAAGGACATTGAAGTATAGAGGAAAAGTCAATATTGTAGTTCTCTCTAATTAGGGTCCTATTTCAAACTGAGAAAGAATATGACAGAGGAGGGAGAGAGGGAGAGAGGGAGAGAGAGAGAGAGAGAGAGAGAGAGAGAGAGAGAGAGAGAGAGAGAGAGAGAGAGAGAGAGAATGTTTGGTATGTTTGAGTGACTCCTACTTTGCCTTCCCTTCTGTCCAGGGTTGGGAAGTTACCCAATCTATTTCTTCACCAGAGATATCAAACTCATGGCTTAAACAGTATGCTCTGAAACAAATTCAAATGTAATCAGGAAATCTTTAACAAAATACAATACAATACAACACAGATAATGTTAATTTGTGACTTTCTAAGTCTGTATGTGATTTCTACTTGAGTTTAACCCTTCATCAATTCCTTCCACCATCTGTCTTCACCTCCTCTACAGGTTCAGACACCTTTGTGAAGCTCTGCTCAGGGTATCTGCCCTCTGAATGTGCCTCTAAAAGTCACATCCCTGAAGATGGAATTGTTTAGTGGATAGGCTAGTCAGAGAACAGAATTTGTCACAGAAAGACTGGATACCTTAGTGTGAGTGTATGTGTGTGTGTAGCCTCCTGTTCTTCACACCCACATGCACAAACATTTTTAGGTCTAGTCTCTAATCAATCTATTTCTGCAGTGCTGCTTAGCTGGATTGGTTTGAGGCAACTAGTAAATTGGTTTGGGATGCCACAAAATCTAAAAAACTTTTAACTGACAAAGAACAGATGACATCTTTGCTGCTCTGTCTTTGAGGGCATATGCCCCTGGTACCTATGGCACATGGAGCAGAGGGTTGCAGAAGTCCAGAGCTTGGTGGACATCAGGAGAAAAAAAGAGGTAGAAAAGATTCTGAGAAATAGATATTTTCTGAATGCCACTAACATAAGGCCATAGGACAGCCAAGAGGCCATTAGGAAGTGACCCTGGAATTTAAGATTGCCTAAGATGGACTCCAGGAAAAAAAAACACAACAATCTGGCTTGGCTTAGATAGAAGAGTAACTGGTCCCCAAGGGAGCTATTGGCCAGGGGTGACTGCAGAAGTACAAAGAGGAGAGAGAGAGGAAGACCAATGAAAAACACTCTTTTTTTTCCTCCAAGTGGCTAGATTTCTGTTTGACTTGGAGGCTATTCCTGGTTTCTGTGCACCACCAACCTTGCCTTAAGTTAACCTTTTGATGAGTGAATAGGAGAGAGAGAAAGGGGAAAATATAATTACATATTCCTGCAAACTGTTTTCATAAATTATCAAAGAAGCTAGAGTAGGGGAGGTTTGCACATAGACCTCCAAGAAAAAGGAGAAAGAAACATTTTGACCTACTCTATCATTCTTACCTGTGGTGGTATGTGGCACAAGCCATCCCATCTCTGGGGCTCCCTTCTCTATGTGTTTTTCTCTCCCATGATCCCTGTGGGGGAGAGGGATGCCTCTTTCCTGGCTGTCATTATACTCATGGTGGGACCCCCTTGGAGATGACCCTCTAGACTTATCTAAAATACAGTCATGGCCAATTAGTACTCTGGGGCAGAGGATGCTAGCCCATCCTCCCACTACTAGAGACATAAGTTTTACTGAGGGTAAAGCTTCATTTCATTAAGAAAAGATGGCAAACAATGCCAGAAATATTCCTCATGTTTCTTTAATTCCAAATGTCTCATTAGGTTCCTTTGACCAACATATCTCCCTCATCCACCCTCATCCAAAATTACATTTTTTTCAGACTGTCTTGAGGACCCCAAGGGACCACCCTGGTCCATGTGTGGAAGGAAACAGGCAGAGACAGATAGAGTACACTGCATTTGTACTAGGATGGACAAAATCAGAAACCTAATGATCATAACCTGGGGAGGAGGAACACCAAGATGAGTAGAAGGATTGGTTGGCTCTATAGCTCAGCTTTCTTTGACTCCCTCCACTCTTTTGTTATCTCCTTGGTCAATCAGAAAATGCACTGGATTTGAATCCTGATTTCTACCTGTATGACCTTAGGTAAGTCATGTAACTTCAGTTTCCACACCTGTAAAATGAGAAGAATGGACTAGCTGCCCTCTAAAGGTCTCTTTGAGATCTAGGGCCATGATCCTATTCTTTTAACTCCCCACTTGAAGAAATGTTGGTTTAGTAATGTGTTAACTTTGGCTGCTGCTTCTCCCCACATACCACATTGCTACCTACCCTCACCCGCGCCTAATGGCAGACTTGTGCCCTAACATGATAGAAGCACTGGTGCTATAATCTTCAAACCATTTTCAGGATATCTTGGCTTAACTGACTCTCCAGTTATGATCTACAGAACTCAGGTTGTGCTGAAATAGGACCCAAACAATAGCAGATAGAGGTGGAGACTTAGGGACTTGGTCTTGGGGACATTCTGTACATTTTTTGCACTTTGTAGATTCAAAATAAATAGTAAATCTAAACCACCCAACCAGGCTAAGTTGTTCTTATCCCAAGGCCCCCAGTCTACCTAAGATGGATTCTACACCAGTTGTGCTCTGATCTTCAGTTACTTCTCTAGATTTAATTTGCCAGCAAGAAAGGGAAACAGTGAGGCCTTGGACAGTACCAGAGGGTAGCGCCAGGGGGTTACCATGGCAACCAGTCAGCTGGAATATTAGCCCCCTGCTATCTAAGGTGAGCCCATGCCATTCGCAGTGCTTTTTAATTAAAATTTGTTTGTCCTAGAATGAGCTGCATCTTTGTTGGCTGTCTGACTTGCCTATTTACTATGATTCTTCTAGCACAATGCAGAAGTTGGGATAAGAATCTTGGTTGTTTTTTTTAAGTTGTATTTTTACATGCAGAACACAATACACAGGCAACTGAAGGTTGCTGAGCAAGATAATAAGTTTCCAACAGATCTGAATATTGGAATTAGAGCTGGGTCCAAAAAACTCAACTACATGGGCATAGACTTTTCTTTTTAAAGTGGGTGCTCTGAAGATCTAGGGACTGGGCATGCTTAAACCAGCACCACCTGTAACTAAAGCAGTAGCACTGCTGCTCTTATCATGAATATGTAAAACACAAGCTGGGGGAAAGGAAATCCTAACCTGACTCTGAGTGCCAGGGAAAAATTACAGGGGGGCATGACTTCCCCAAACCAGCCAGGCTTGTTCCCAGGAGACCAACCACAGGGCAGCCTGCCCAAACAAAGATCAACACTGCTCCATCCCCCACCTCCATTACCTCAGGCTAGACACTCCTCCTTAATCACCCTGGGTCCAATTCACTCCCCTTCAAATCAGTTGGCCCATTTTCCTTCCATCTCCCAAACCCACCTTAGTCATCTGTGTGTCTGACCTCCCTTTAAGCCTAAGGCATGAACTATCATCTAGTATGCCAGCCCTCCCTCAGTTTCTCCCTCCCAGGGTTGCCTTGTACCTTCTTTTCTGTACACTGCGCATCTTCTGCACATAAAGCCAGAGTTCCAGGCCCACAGGAAGCAAGAGGGGCCGGGGCCGTGGGGCACCATACACCACCTTGCACACAGCCCTTTCTGCCAAGCTTAGGGCTGATGGCTGGCCTTCTACAGCAGTCGTCGGCATCTCCCCTGGGATGATGGTAGCAGGAGATTTTTCCTCTAGGGGTTGGTGGTGGATTTCATTGGTCCACTGGGGAGAAAATTTCTTCACCATCCAGCTTCCTATTGGCATCCATGAGCCTCCCCCTGGTATAACCCTCTGTCCTGTGAGATACTTCAAACTTCAATTTCAATCCTGAAGAAATTTCTAATTTCTTTTGACTATGGTGCTCTCAGAAGCAGTGGTGGAGTTATTGGTACTAAGCAATGTCCTACTCTACATTGGGTCAGGCCCTCTGCAATTTGGAGCTTTTGATTATTCCTCTTAGGAGGCTTAGAATGGTCCAATCCAGCTAGGGCAGCCACTACCCTGTCTCCAGGCTGATCCCAGACAACTCTGGGCTACCTCCTTCCTAGGGCAGAGAAGACAGATGGAGGAAGCTCACTGACCCTCCCTTCCCCTGCCTCCCCAGCCCCACACCTTGCTCATCAGTGGCTAGATGGAGATCAAGGGCAGCCCAATCCTTTCAATGCTAAGCTGTAAGATAAGTGTCATAAGTAGATGGGGGGGAGGGCAGAATTGAATAGAGGGATGAAATTAAGTCCAACTCAATTGATAATTCAATTCAAGTCTATTTAACAAATATTTTTTAAGTACTTACAAAATGCAAGGTGCTGTGCTAGGTACTAGAAATACAAAAATGGAAAATGACATAATCTTTGCCCAAATAGCTTCCAGTCTAATTGTGGGAATTCAACATCTATATAAAGAAGTGTGATATAAGGGTAATGATAATAGGTGCAAAGGAAAGATCCAGAAAAATGCTCTAGACAGGGGTGAGGAACTTGCAGCCTCAAGGTCACATGTGGCCATCTTTAGTCTTTTGACTAAATCCAGACTTCACAGAACAACTCTCAAGGCCACATGTGGCTTCAAGACTGCAGGTTCCCCACTCCTGTGAATATTTAAGAAAAGGGAGATTATTTTCAGCTGTGGTGATCAGAGAAGACTTCATGGAACAACTTAACTCAGTTGGTATTTGAAGAAAAAGATTTTAAAAGGTGGAGACGTGGATTCAGTGCTTTCTAGCTATGTAGGATAGCCTGAATGAATGAACGGAGGTGGAAGAAGGCAGGGTGAAATAAAGAACAGATTATAGTCTACTAATGTATAGTATATGAAGGGTATAGTATGGAATGAGGCTGGAAAGGTAAACTGGACCCATTATGTGGAGGGCCTTGAATGCTAGAGTTTGTCTTTTATACAAGAGGCAAGAGGGAGCCACTGAAGATTCTTAAGCTAAAGGGTGCCATTATCCATTTCTTTACATAGTAAGTCCCCAACAGGCTGCATCATTATAAGGGGATGGTGGCATAGATAACTTAAAATATCAGATAACCAAAAAACATTTCTATTTGGTTTTGGAATGCATGATATGGATTTCTTAATTATATGATGATCAAGTTTTTTACCTTGTTAATTCAGTTTGGCGCAGGTGGTAAAAATGAGTTTGTTTTCTCTGAGGAAGCACTCTGTGGGTGATTAGGATGGAGTTAGAAGATAGGGAGGAAATGGGGTTGTTTGGTAGATGAATAAGGAATACCCTGGTGACAGACTCTTTTCCAGTCCACTAAGAAAAGCCTAAGACAAGACCAGAACAAATGCTGGTTCCTCATCCCAGTGCCACAGGTATATGCCTATAAAAGTTGGAGGGAAATGTCTGAGATGAAACCCTATGGTCCTCCTCAAGCAGCTGAGAATCTCTCTCTGTCCCTGGCATCCTACCTTGCCATGATGTGCAGAATAGCTAGCCTGTCCTTTCCAGGAAGGAAGCCCTTCTGCTGAAAGTGACATCATGCTGGGACCACAGGACCTCTACTGAATGCAGGAGCTTAGGATGATGCACTCTCCAAGCTGGTGGAGGCCAATTCTATTTGGAGACGAAGGCACTGCTACTAAGTGGCAGAAGGGGGTGCTAACAGTTGTGTCTGTTAAGACCTTTTGGTTTTTCTTAACAGGTGATTATTTCTCTTTCATCTGTGGCTATGTTTGAAAATCACCTTCACGACTCAATGAAAAATGCTAGCCCCTTCCAGAGAGAGAGAACTGATGAACTCTGCGTGCAGACTGAAATATACTTTTCTCACTTTCTTTATTTTTCTTGCCTTTTTGTTTTTACAACATAGCTAAGAGGGAAAATTTTTTTGCATGATTTCTCATTTATAATTGTTAACATATTGATTACCTTAGGGAGGGAGCAGCTGGAGGAAGAGAATTCAGAATTGAAATTTAAAAAAAAATAAATGTTAAAAGTAAATAATAAATTTATTTATTTTTTTTAAAAAGAAAGCAAATCCCCTTCACACAACACCAGCAGACCTGCATCTGAAAAGGAGAGGCAAGGGGATGTGGCACTGACATTCCTAGTCCTTGATTCTCCATATCAAGTCTGGCAACAAAATCCTTAAGCAGAGAAAACTGTGGGGCTTTCAATCACCCCTAATGCTCTTACAGGATTATCATTCTAGGATAGTTCAAAGGCACAGTTAGTAAATAGCAAAGGCAGGATCTGAATTCAGGTCTTATGACTCCAAGTTTGTCATTCTTTCCACCACACCAAATTGCCTCCTTCTGTATTTCCATCATCTACAATCTGCAAATGATCAGGAAAATAAATCTTGCTGTGGATAGAGTGTTAGACCTGTGGCCACGATGCCCTGAGTTTGAACCATGCCTCCAACACTTACTAGCTGTGAGCCTCTGGACAAGTTATTTAACATCTGATATTCATTTTCTCCTCTATAAAATGGGAATAATAAAAGGACCCACCTAATTGTGTGGATCAAGTAAGTTAATACATGTCAAGCGCTTTGCCAGCCCTAAGGGGTTTTATAAATGCTAGCTATTCTACCCAACATCTCCTCTGAGATTTAAACTAGTGTTTCCCCTTGTGCATTTTGTAGCCCTGAGTTCCTCCTTCCCTCTATGCTCACAAGCAGGGCTGTTCTGGTATGTGAGGGGCCCAGCAAGACCCTGCCTGATTCCAAGTAGACTCCTCTGCCAGCCTGTTATGGAGCTGCTCTTGTTTCCTATATGATCTGACCCACAAGCCCTCAGCCCCATAGGCCACAGAGGATTCCATTTAGGTCATCATCCTACACTATCAGATCCAAAAAGAGAGAGCTAAATCTCTAAGTGCAAGGTTTCCTAACACTCAAGGTCACTGTGTTTGCTGCATTAGCTTCCTTCCCCTTATTTATTAGTCCATAAGACAGCTATATATCGTTAACTATTTCTCAAGGGAATGACTGGTATTGTAAGAAATAGATGGCACTGTTTGAACCTTGGGTAATTTTATATTCGGGAAGGCCTTACTTTAAGAAACACAAAATACAAAAAATCCAAACCTAATAAACAGGCAAACCTGGAGATAACTGGAGATAAAATGATTTATTTTATAAAAGGACTTCTTGTTTTAAAAAGGATTCACCACAGTTTCCCTCTAAACCAGAGGTTCTTAACCATGGACCCCTTTGGCAGTTTAGTGAAAGCTATGAATCCCTTCTCAGAAAAAAAAATGTCTTTAATGGAACAAAATGAAACACAATAGGATTATAAAAGAAGCAAGCATATTGAAGTACAGTTACCCAAAATATAAAAGTAAGCATAATTTCGTGGACTCCAGATGAAGAATTCCTGCTCTAAAGTACTGAATGCTCCTACTACAAATAGCTAGCTAGAATTTATGTAGCACCTTATGGTTTGTGGAGTGTTTTGTACATATCATGTTATTTGATTCTCACAACAGTGGAGGTAGACATTATCATCATACCCATTTTACATATGAGGAAAATGAGGCAGGCATGTTAACTGACCTGCTCAGACTCACAAAGGTAGTGTCTTGGATAGGTTTTGAACAAACATTCCTGATTCCAAATCTATCACTCTATCCACTTTGCTACCCAGCTGCCGTAGTATATTTAAAAGAGGCTATACAACCTCAATTGATACACTTTTTCAGAATATAGTTTTTGCATAAAGCAGGACCCATTTCTACTTTCCTAGAGTAAGTATAGTTTCTGTCAAAATAGATACAGAGAATTAGAAGGCTCAGGGGTGTAGGGAAGGTAATTAATGACCTGGTCCTTACCAGTCCTTGGATTTGTGTGAATAAGTGGGGAGGAGGATGGAAGTCACTCTGTCTTTCCTCTTCACTTAACTAATTCAGACAGACTCATGTCTGTATGAAGACCCAGGTCTCAGGGTACTGCTCTGCATGCCCCTCACCCCACTTCTGAGTGGTTTAGTAATGAGGACAGTATCTTTCCCTTTGCCTTCCAGGTCTGAAAGTCAGCCTGGATCAGGCAGCATCACATCTCCATCTCTTGGCCTGAAGGTGAATTGGGAACTAAAAACACTTGATGTGCCATTGCATATACACTGATAGGCTGGTGGAATATGGGAATAGAGTGGGGGAGGTGAGGAGTCATGAGTCTCCTTTAAGACCCCAGCCTAACTCAAATTGGTTTATGTGGCCATGCCTGAATGCAGGGGGATGGGTAACGTGACCTCTGAAGATTCTGCCACCCCACCTGTGGAGCAGGCAGTTCTATGTGCCAAGCCAATGCTTTTTTAGCTTGGGAGGTTAGCCAGCACTGGAAGCAGCAAAAATCAATTTACCTCTAGTAGGTCAAAACCAATGATGGTTATTATGGAGCCGCAGACCTGAGCCCAGCTGTGGGATGTGCAGTTACAGGTGTGTGTGAGGCACCTGGGGCTTGCCAAGAAGGGGATCTTTGGCCTAAGTTCTCAGTTCTCCTGTCTAAGTTCTGCAGGTCTGGAATTTGGGGTCAACATTGGGGGCAATCTCCAGAAAGACAGCTCAAAATCTCATTCTTCCCTGTCCTCTCTACTTCAACATTTGAGAGAAGAGAAAAAGCGCACGGCGCTTTTGTGCCAAATGCCAGGGGTGAGGTGTTGAGCTTTGTATGACTACTGATCATTCCATGCGACATGGTTCTGCTAATGGTTTGCTGCTCCTTGGGCATTCTTTCGTCCTTCTCCCTACTCTCCCTCATCTTGTCACCTTTCTTTCAAGATCTCCCACTATTCTTAGGACCAAAAATAAATCCTTGCTAGACTGGAGCCCTTTGGTTTTTTTACATTCATGTTTTTTGGCAGCTCTGCAATGCCAGAATGCCCTGGCATTGTTTAACAGAGGGCTGCAAGGCTGTACTCCAGATCTGTTGTGCCATCCTTACCCCTACATGCCCCATTTCTTCAGTTCTGGAGCCTCATTCCAGCAAGAAAATTCACACAAGTGCCCGCCGGCCCTGTGTCCTCTCCCTCTGATGGGATGGCTCTTTCCAGAATCTCCATTTCTGGAGGGGCCTCAGGTCCACCATGTTTCATTCCACTCCAGGCCGCACTCAGGACTCCATCTACCACATCCCAAGGCATACGTTTGTTCTGCCTACTCCTAGTCCCCTTTTCCACTTTCTTTTATGTGCCATCTACCTCTATTAGAAAGGACTGGCTGTCTTTCTACTTCTATTTGTGTTAGCTTATCAAAGTGCTTGACACATGGTAAGCACTTAAAAATGCTAGTATATCGAACTGATTGATTTCTAAGAGAATTTTTTAGCTCCACATCTCAGTTCTCATTCAATTGGAGGCAGTCTCCCTCCCCTTTCCTGATTGTTCCCTCCCTACTTCCTTCATCTCCACACCCACCCCTAATAATCTACTCTGCGAGCAAATACCCGTGGGGATCTGTTCTATGGCCACAATCATATAATCCTAGGGAGAGAAATAAGTAGAAAATGTTCCACACCATCATGATACTTCACAGCCCTCCCTCACTCAAAACAAAGTCAAGTGCAAGTCATGTCATCATTTCTCGGATGGCATGGTCTTCTTCAGCAACGAAGGACGAATACATGCACAATGCAGAGTTCCTGAACCTTCTTCCTCTGCTGCCCAAACACAGACCAGTCCCAAACTCTGGACCAAGTATCATGAATCTGTATCTGGTGAGAGGTTATGTAAATCAGTGCAGCTCATCTCCACCTCTCTGTATTTGAACAAATAGAGCATCATTCTCCCCAGCATCTATTACTCCCTAGTAACAAATTAGAGGGGGGCGGAGCCAAGATGGCGAAGTAGAAAGACGCACATACACATAGCTCCGAACCCACAAACCACAAAACGGCAGAGGGGACTAACCCAGGGCGAATTCTGCACCCAGAGACCACGGAATATTGGAGCGAGGGAGATTTCTGTTCCGGAGAGACCTGCAAACCTCTCGCAGGGGGTCCTTTGCACCGTGGACTGGGCGCTGGGACGGGGAGCAGAGAGCAGCCATACCGCGGCAGCGACACCGTGAGGAAAAGATCTGAGAGGGCTATGGGGACGGGATCTCCAGCTGCCACGCGGGTCTCCCCACCCACAGAGGAACCTGCAAACCTCTCGCAAAAGGTCCGTCGCGCTGCAGACGCGGTGCCCAGCCCGGACCTGCGGTGGCGGCTCCAAGAGGTACAGATCCGAGAAGGCTCCAGAGACGGGATCTCCAGCGACGTTACAAGCCCCCCCACCAACAGGGGACTGACGGGGGTAGGTGAGAGAGTCCCTTTAGCGGGTTGAGAGGGGAGTGGGGTGCCCCCGTGGCTCGGGCCGCCCCAGGAGATAGAAGCTGAGAGGCGGCTACAGACAGGGGCTCTCCAAATGGGCGGGAGCCTGGATCCATTGTGGAAGGTTTATGCATAAACCCCCGGAGGGAACTGAGCCAGGGAGGCAGCCCTGCCCCTGACCACCTGATCTTAATTCTCACACTGAATAGCAGCCCTGCCCCCGCCAAAAACCCTAAGGTGGGAAGCAGCATTTGAATCTCAGTCCCCAAACGCTGGCTGGGAGGACCAGGAGGCGAGGTGGGTGTGAGGAGAACATTCAGAGGTCAGGTCACTGGTTGACGAGAATGCCAAGAAAAGGGAAAAGAAGTAAAACTATTGAAGGGTATTTTCTCGGAGAAAAAACACTTCCTCCCTTCCTTTCTGATGGGGAGGAACAATGCTTGCCATCAGGCAAAGACACAGAAATCGAGGATTCTGTGTCCCAGCCCACCCAATGGGCTCGGGCCATGGAAGAGCTCAAGAGGAATTTTGAAAATCAAGTTAGAGAGGTGGAGGAAAGACTGGGAAGGGAAATGAGAGGGATGAGGGAGAAGCATGAAAAGCAGATCAGCTCCCTGCTAAAGGAGAACCAAAAAAATCTTGAAGAAATTGGCACCTTGAGAACTAGCCTAACTCAGTTGGCAAGGGAGGTGCAAGGGGACAATGAGGAGAAGAATGCTTTCAAAAGCAGAATCAACCAAATGGAAAAGGAGATTCAAAAGCTCACTGAAGAAAATAGATCTTTCAAAACTGGAATGGTACAGATGGACGCTAAGGACTTTATGAGAAAGACAGATATCTCAGAACATACAGCGCAGATTCGAAAAATGGAAGATAATGTAAAATATCTTATTGGAAAAACAACTGACCTGGAAAATAGAATCAGGAGAGACAATGTAAAAATTCTGGGACTACCTGAAAACTATGATCAAAAGAAGAGCCTAGACATCATCTTCCATGAAATTATCAAGGAAAACTGCCCTGAGATTCTAGAACCAGAAGGCAAAATAAACATTCAAGGAATCCTCAGAACACCGCATGAAAGAGATCCAAAAAGAGAAACTCCTAGGAGCATTGTGGCCAAATTCCAGAATTCCCAGGTGAAAGAGAAAATATTGCAAGCAGCTAGAAAGAAACAATTCAAGTATTGTGGAAATACAATCAGGATAGTACAAGATCTGGCACCCTCTACATTGAGAGATAGAAGGGAATGGAATAGGATATTCCAGAAGTCAAAGGAACTAGGACTGAAGCCAAGAATCACCTACCCAGCAAAACTGAGTATAATACTTCAGGAGAAAAAATGGTCTTTCAATGAAATAGAGGACTTTCAAATTTTCCTGATGAAAAGACCAGAGCTGGAAAGAAAATTTGACTTTCTAACACAACAATGAAGAGAACCATGAAAAGGTGAACAGCAAAGAGAAGTCATAAGGGACTTACTAAAGTTGAACTGTTTACATTCCTACATGGAAAGACAATATTTGTAACTCTTGAAACATTTCAGTATCTGGGCACGGGGTGGGAGTACACACACACACACACACACATGCACACACGCACACATACATAGAGACAGAGTGCACAGAGTGAATTGAAGAGGATGGGATCATATTTTAAAAAAAAAAATGAAATCAAACAAATTAGAGACTTTGATGAGCACAATGACTTGAGGCATTAAGGGTATGTAGCATATTAAGACTCTAGTGTTCTCTCTTGAATGCTTAACTAACTTCCCAGGAGCCCTTTTAGTCTCAGAGGGACCTGAACTCATCCATTCTTTCCTGAGGTCATGGTTGCCAGGTCTCCAATCCAATCCAACAAACATTTGTTAAGCACCTACTATGTGCAAGTCACTCTACCATAGGCAGGAGATACGTAGACAAAATTTAAAATCACCCCTGTCCTAAAGGAGGCAGTCAGGTTGTACAGAAAGAGGACTGCCTCTAGAGTCTGATGATCCAGGTTTAAATCCCATCTTGGATGCTTGTTGGGCCCTCAGCACATCATTTAACCTCTTTGTACCTCAGTGCTCTCAAAGTGAATAGATGGCTTCTAAGGCCCCTTACAGCTCCCCATCTAGGATCCTATGAAAAAAGAGCTCTAACTCTTACAGGAGTTTCCCATAGAAAGAGGCAAATAAAATGAGCCTTGAAAGAAGCTAGAGCTTCTAAGAGGCAGAGGGGCAGAAGAAGTACATTCCAGGAATGGGGGACAATCTGGGCAAAGGCCCAGAGGATCCCCTTTGAGATTAGAAAAGGGGCTTGAGGTAAGTGGGGGTTGAGAGGAGATTTTCTTTGATTTCCGCAGTATCTAGTCCCTTTCCAGGGGGAGATCATCTTATCCCTGCATATTTAGAGCTTAAAAGCTTTTAGTCATTTAGAAGGAAAAGTTCTGAGAACTCAGACCATGTCTATACCATTACAGTACTAGTCTTGCACTGCTTGCTTGTCATATGGCATTTTTCTAACCCCAGCACACAGTGCATGGGGCAGCATGCCTGAGGACACAGCCCTCCAGAGTTCCAGCCCTCTCATTGGGCAGCTGCCAGAGCTTTTCTGGAGGAGGCCCTCCTCCTGGACCTTTGATCTTGATGGAGGGAGTCAGGATGTGAGTATGGCTCTGATGATGCTATTTCAGTTGTCAGCTGACACTACCTAGTGTGTTGGAGCATTGTGTCTTCCAAACCCAAAGGAGTGGGTCTGTTGCTTGCTGGGTAGCCCAGCTTTCTTAGAGCCCAGCTCCAACTTAGAGCGGCAGAACAAATAAAACATATCTAGGGACATATAATTAATAATAATAATTAATTACAATAGCTCACATTTCTACGGCACTTTAAGGTTTACAAAGAGCTTTTCATTAAACACAGGTATTCCTGATTCTACCATTATGTCTATTATGCCACACAGACTTCTTTCAGTTAGGGTGGGAAGGGAGTGTGTGTGAGGGAAGGAGGAAAAAAGTCGGAGACAGAATGGAGCGACAGTCCCCTAGGAGGCAATGAAGGGGAACACTCTTCTCTTGTAGATCCTTTCCTGGGAGAGGGCACCATAGCAGCCTGAGAGTCCCTAGATATTCCCACATTGCCTAGTGTCCAGGAGATGCCCCTACCTTACGTCCATCACTCTCTTCAGAGAGGGCAGCAGCCATGGGCATTGCAACCTCCCTGCATCCCAATAAAAAGAGGCAATGTTTAGGTTCTCCTCTGCCTCAGAAAAGATAATATCCCAGCTATCTTGCCTTGGTTCAGTGACAGCAAATAGTATTGAGAGATCATTTTGGCCATTTAACGTTAACTTTCAATTTCCAGGAATTTTCACCCTATAGTAACAATAATGGTAATAACTCACCTGGGGCTTCATGATTACATAATGCTTTCCCCAAAATAAACCTATGAAGTAGATAATGCAATTAGATTATCATATTAAGAAACTGAGAGGTCCAGCATTCCAGAAAGCAATCTAGAACTATGTCTCCAAACCTACTAAATTGTCCATGACCTTTGACTCAGTAATACCACTACCAGCATTCCAAAGAGTTCAAAGAAAAGAGAAAGGAGACCCAATGGTACAAAAAAATATTAGTAGCAGTTCTTTTTTTGTAGCAGGAAAGAAGAAACTAAAGTGGGGCATCAAATAGAGAATGCCTGAACAAATTATGGTTTGTGAATGCAATGGAAAACGATTGAGCCAAAAGAAATGATGAAACCTGAAAAGACCCATGTGAACTGATGACAGAGGGAGGAGAGCAGAGCTAGAGCCATCTGCACACTAACAACATTCTAAAACAAACAACTTCGAAAGGATTAGGAACTCAAACAACATGGTGGCCAGAAGACTGATGATGAAGCCTGTTGCCCAACTCCTGACAGAGAGGTAGGAAATAGGTTTAAGATGTAGAATGAGGCTTACATGTTTGGACATGGCAAGTGTGGGAATTTATTTTGCTTGACTATGCATTGTTACAAGCAATTTCTTATTTCCCCTTCCCAATTCAGGGAGGGGAGATGGGAAGGAGAGAAAATAAAGGCTTGGTAAATGAAATACAATAAATTAAAAGAAAGAAACTGAGGCTCTAAGAGACGAAGTCCTTGCCCATGGTCAGATTGCCTGTGCAGATAATTCTCCTACAATTCAATTGTACTCTAGTATTCAGAGAACCACAGAGACAGAGCTGGAAAAAAACTCAGCAATGAGCCAATTCAAGTGGCATTTGAATTCTTATCTTGAGGCCAGGGTAGGAGTATATTATTTAATGGCCTGTACTTAAGTTCAGCATTGGCAGAGTCTACACTCACTGCACCCTCTTAAGGACCTTGCTCCTTATCCACAGGGTATAACAAACCAAATTTTGCTTTGGCTTCTCTTCTGCTGGGCTGGTAGTAAAGATATCCTATAATTACTCAGACCCTCTCTCTGGCACTATTTCCATATTTTTTTCTCTCTTTTCCCAATTCTGCCCATTCAGCAAAGGGGCTTTTGTGTCAAGGAATAATATGGCATCTGCCCACAGCCAGGCTCCTACCACAAAGGCATGATTAATAGCTCTGAAGCTGGAAGGACAAGAATTGAGGGGCGGCCAGCTCAGAATAAAGTCCTGGCTCCTATATGCTAAGCACTGAAATGATAAATTTCCATTTTCTTTTTATGCCTTCTTTCCAGTTTTCCTTCCTCTTGTCTCTGGCTAGGTCCACATATCTAGAGCGATGAGATGAGATACTAATCACTGATCTTATATAACTACGCCCCTTTCTCATTTGAAGATTCCCAAGATGTAAAGCCAAGGACGTAAAGCTCTGTCTATGTATCTAAACGCAGAGGATACTGTGAAACAAAAGATAAAGTCTTTTCTATCAAAGTCTTTGTCATTCAGAGAGAGACAGATGCTGTCTATATACACCTAATAATTTGAAATAATGCAGTAAAACAGTAGCAGGAGCAAGGGTTGAATTCAGTAATACAGGGCAGCAAATTACAGATCTTGTTTTAAAAAATCATATAAATACAACCTAAGGCATAGACCTTATATATACGCATGCATATAACCTCCCTGGGCTGCTTGTACCAGAACCTCCTTTTGCTGGCTTTGGAGTCAGGGATTCAGGGTTCAAATCCTATCTCTACTACTTGATTGTTAAAGCTGGAAGTGATCTCAGAGATCATTTAGTCCCAGGGTTCCTAATTTAAGGTGTACCTCCCTTACCTCTCCTTCTCCCCACCTCTCCCCTCCATCCCAGAGTTCAGGGAATCTGTGAATTTGGGTTTTTAAATGTTTCAATCAGTAAATAAACTTTTATTAAGTACCTACTAAATACAAGGCACTGTGCTAAGCACTAAATTTAAATAATTGTATTTCAATATCATTGACTTCTTTTGTAATGCTATGTATTTTATTTTATGCATTATTCTGAGAAGGGGTCCATGTAGGTTTCACCGAACTGCCAAAAGGGGTCCATGACATAAAAAGGGCTGATAACCTGCTCTAATCCAACTTTTATTTTAATTTTTTAAAACTGATTTATTGATATATTTGGTCTTCATATCAGTTCTGTTCCCTCCCAGACTGAAGCCTCTTTCGTGACAAAGAAAAACAATTAAGCCAAAACATCCAATACAGTGACTGCCTCAAATGGCCATGTATATAAATAGTCTATCCTAGTAGGCCCCCAACCTTTTTGTTATGAAGGTAGAGAAAAGTTTCATTAGCTATTTTTCTGGAACTTCATTGGTCTTTCAGTCACTCAGAATTCACTTTCCATTTAATTCCTTTAATTTATATTCTGGATGGCTAGGTGGCAAACTGGGCCTGGAGTCAGGAAGACTTGAGTTCAAATGTGAACTCAGACACTAGCTGAGTGACCCTGGGCAAATCATTCAACCATGTTTGCCTCAGTGTCCTCATCTGTAAAATGAGCTGGAGAAGGAAATGGCAAATCACTCCAGTATCTCTGCCAAGAAAACCCCAAATGGGGTCTTGAAAAGTTAGATATGACTGAACAACAACAACAAATTTATATTCCAACTCTCTTATTTTAGAGAGAAAGAAACTGATGCCTGGAAAGGTGCAATGATTTGCTACAGGTCACAGCTAGTTAGCTGCTGAGCTTGGATGATAACTCAGGTCTCCAGCCTTGAAGCCCAGCACCCTTTCCAATTCACCATGCTGCCTTCATTAGATTCAGACAACCTTGATATATATACTCAATGGGCCATCACCAACCCTAATATAAGGGATGTGTGGCACAGGAAATCAATTCCATTCAGTAAGCATCAATAAGCTCCTATTTTGTGAAGTCTGTGGTCTACAGAATGGGAACAAAGACAAGAAGACAACAGCCCCTTCACTCCAGGTACTATACCTTAGTCCCTGTAGGGTTAGGGATTTGGCTTGCATCATAGGACTGTCTTCTGAACCTCAGGTTTCACATCTGATATATAGTTGGCTCAGGCTTCCACAGTTGAATTTATCACACCAGGGAGCAATACAGAAAGTAGAGAGTCTTTAAACAGCGGCTGCCAGCAGATGGCAAGCCAAAAATCAGGAATCGACTGATTCTTGCCCATGAGTTCTGTCATACTCATTGCACTTCTCTCCAAAACGGATGTTGCTTTCAAAGGACTTTTTAAGTCAGAATCAAGTGCTTTGCTCTGGGAGTTGATGCAATTTCAACTCAGTCCTGGGGCAGATGCTGCTTTGTATTTTGATGCTACTGAAGAGCCTACAAGGCTCTCAGGAAAGTGTGTAAATATGTACCACTCATTGTACAGCACAGTCCAATATGGGATTGGCCTTGGGTGTCTCTTCAGCCTCAAACCGCTCTCTAGAGAACTAAGAACAGGATAGGGATAAGAAGAATATATATCTTGCTGGTCAGTGCAAGCAGACCTCTCCTACCATTTTGCAGTCCCATCTTCTGGGCCTACACATTGTTCAAAGTGGATTTTTAGGAGAAAATAACTGACTCCATTTTATTCAATATTTGCTGTTGTTATATAAATGCGTTCAATGTATCCTTCAGAACCTCCCTTCCTCAATGACTTTACCACAGTTAAAAAAAGAAAACTCTTAAAACTTTGAATAGGTTCAGAAATTCACCCACTTCTCTTTAATTTATCTAATATGGTACATAGTAGGAACTCAAAAAAATATTAATTAATTGACTGATAAAGAAAACACAGCTTTCTTTGGACTGGTGTAAATGGCTAGGCTAAAGGCCTTTGTAATGATTGAAGCATTTTTTTCTTTACCAGCCTACATGCCCTTATCAGATCTTACTGATCTGTAAATGATTTGTAAGCTTGCTTATGTGAAACTTCTCTGATCTTACCCAAATTCTGGATCAGGAGAGATTTATGTGTGTGTGTGTGTGTGTGTGTGTATATGTGGGTGTGTATGTATATATATGTATGTATGTGTGTATGTATATATGTGTGTATGTGTTATGTGTAAATATATGTATATATGTCACCTGTGGAATTGTGAGACACAATGTCCATCACCTGACTGGTGGGGTATATCACACTCTGAGCAGATATGTCATGAAGAATTGGACACGACTGAAAAATGACTAAACAACAACTAACAAGAACCTCCAAAATTCTTGTAACAACACTTTCCTGGCCTGTCCCAGGCCAGATTCCAGCACCCTGACTCATTGTTTCTCTGGAGGCAGCAGGATACAGCAGGAAGAGAACTGTCTCTGGAGTCAGAAGACCCAGGTTCAAATCTCAGCTCTTCACTGAATCCCTGTGTGACCTTGGGCAAATCCCTTCATCTCCCTGGCTTCAGTTTCCTCAACAGTAAAATGAAGGGGTGGGCCTCTGAGTTCTCTTCCAGCTATAGCTCTAGGATTCTGTGACCTTTTCAAAGGAGCCCCACTGATAGCTGCATAGCTCAGTAGAATCGACAAAAAGGGAAGACATAGTAAGAGAAAAGAGGACATGAGTCTAAGAGGAGTTTACGCCCTAGACAGCACGTTGAAATATTCATGAAGGCAAAGCTCTGAGAACACAACTTTTCAGTAAATGCAGAACAGCACAGGATGAATTACTTGAGGGTTGGTCAATGAAGGGGATGAAAATGGACAATCAGAGTCAGTATTCTATGGGGAGATGAATGCTGAGGTGGGCATTGAGGGAACTGGAATTACACGGGCTGGTAGAGCCAAGAGGCAGGACATTCTAAGTGGAGACAACGAATGATCTGTGCAAAAACAAAGAAGGAAAAAAGGTAGGGGGCTGCTCTGATCAGCAGACTCTTACCTTGTCCTACTGGCATGAGGAATGGGTGACCTCAGGTTCACACGGGAGGAACAGAGCTTCCAAAGGAATTTGTGAAAACCTAGAAGTCGGCTTTTCTTCACCTGGGGCATTCTGAAGTGACCCGATATATCCTCTGAGTTTGGCACACAGTGGCCCGTTGGAAATACTAAAACTGACAAGGTATATCCTGATAAATTCAGAGTTTGCTGGATCCAAGTCACACCCTGCCAATCTCCTGGTGCGCTTTTTTCAAACAAGGATCACGTGTTGGGAGTTTCCTCTAATGCCTGCTTCTATTCGCTTGTGGCAGGAAAGGGGGCCAGGTCTATGAGCCCAATAGATGACTCAGTGTTTGTTGGGGCCTTGGTTCCATGGCAACTAATCACAGATTTCTCCCACCCCACATCTGTAGTTGCTTGCCTGCATGCTACCTGCATGCTTACCCTCCCCCTCCTCCCCTCAAGGAAAAACACTTCAGCTTCAAGGCAATGGCATCATCTCCGAGATACAAGACTACCTCTGTCATAGATGACACTCTCTAAACTAGTACCTTGCATGACTGGGATCACAGGTTGGAGGCTCTAACTCTGATCACTCACTGACTCAACTTCAACTCTGGCCACAGATCAACTCTTACCCTTCCACCATAGACAGACCCCAACCCCATTCAGCAATCTCACAAAAGCTTCCCTTGGCCATAAAATAATGTGTGGACAGCTCAGTGTTGTGAGTCTCCATTGCTAGAAATGCAAGTCAGTCCATGTTCCTATAGAGCACAGACCAATTTTCTATACCAATGATTATGTTGTTATAAAGATGTTTCAATTGTTGATTCCAAAGTATCTTTAAGAACCCTGATTTAAATATCATGATATATTTTACATGGTAATGATATAATATGCAAATACATCTGCATTTCTGCAACTCTTATTCCTTTCCTGCAATATACTACTGACTCTTCTGTATCAGGTAGGAAGGAGTGTTGCAATTTGACAAAATGACCAATTGGCTCCATGTGTTCACTGACGATGCCTTGGAAATGTTTTAATGCTACTGTGTTTGAAAAACACTGTCAATACCACAGATAGGGAACTCTTTTCCCTATTCATGTTTAAGGCTTTTTATAGTATGACTATTGAAAGAAGTTTGGAAAAGGTGGAAAGAGTCAATGTTGCAGAAGCTGTGAGAAGACAGATGGGGGACCCACTGTTGTGGGAACTGGGAATTGATCCAATCACTCTGGAAAAGAATTTGGAATTCTACAAAAAACCACACCTGTTTGTACCCTTTGACCTAGAAATCTCAACTGCTGGGTATATACCCCAAGGGAGTCAAAGACATAAAAAAAGATCCCATATATACCAATATGGTCATAGCACCATTTTTAATGCTAACACAGAACAAAGTAGATGGTCATCGATTGGAGGAATGGCTAAATAAACTGTGGGATATGAATGTAATGGAAAAATATTTTACTAAAGAAAAGAGGAATATGAAGAATTCAGATAGTTGTGAAAAAAGGTAAATGAACTGATTATGAACTGATAAGAGTGAAACAGAACCAGGGAAATAATATATATAATGACCTCAAGAGAGAAAAATAAAATGAAATGGAAAAGCATTTATTAAGCTCTAATTATGTGTCAAGCACTGTACTAAGCACTGGTAACAAAAATAGAAAATCAAGACATTATTTGCTTTTAAGGAGCTTTTTATTGCTGTTTTTCTTTTTTATTTATTTTTAAAATAATTAAACTTTAGTTTAAACATTCTTTTTTTAAGTTTTGAATTTCCAATTCACTCCCTCCTTCCAGCCCCTCCTCCACCCATTGAAAAAGCAAGTAATATGATGCATCAATTGTACATGCAAAACATATTTCCATATTAGTCACCAAAAAACCCCCACCAAAAAACCCAATACAAATGAAGTGGAAAAAAATATGCTTCAGTCTACCCTCAGTTTATCAGTTCTCTCTCTGGAGCTCATTTTACATAGCATTTTTCTATTCTAAATAGTGGATGCTGCACCTAACGGAGGGTTCATGTTATGTTCAGCTCATGACAGTTGTAAAGGCCAGACAGTACTGGGTACTCTAAGCCAGCTGCCAAGCAGGGTAAATGACAAGGTGCAAAGGATCTTAGGAAGTAATGGTAGGGCAAATGGTCCTCTATCAGGAGGAAAGTAGGTTCAGGTATTAGAATGCAATGGGACTCTGAGATATCTTCAGCATAGAGGGGATCAGCATCTGGTTGACAGTGGGGATCTTGTACTTGGTGGGAACTGGGCAATGGGGCAACAATAGTGGCTCCCCTCAATGGCAGCAGGTGTTGCTAGTTTGTCCTTCTGCCACCCGTTGGCAGGTTAGGTCAGGGATGGAAAAGGTCCCTGGATCTTGTTGTGAAGCTAGAAAGGTTAAGAATAATGATGGAGGAGAGATGAAAAATGTACCTTCCTCCTTTTTTTGAAGAGTTGGGGATTACAGGTATAAAATGTTGCATTTGCCATATGCACTGCAAACGTGCTGGTTGGTTTTGCTGAACTTTATAAAACTTAAAAAAAAGTTGTAAGAAAACCCATGTGTTCAGCTTGGCTCTTTTCTTTTTTCTTTTTTTTTGACATTTTTTTTTTTTATTTAGCTTTTAACATTCATTTTCACAAAATTTTGGGTTACAAATTTTCTCCCCTTTTCTCCCCTCCCCCCCCAAACGCCAAGCATTCTAATTGCCCCTATGACCAATCTGCTCTCTCTTCTATCATCCCTCTCTGCCCTTGTCTCTGTCTTCTCTTTTGTCCTGTAGGGCCAGATAGCTTTCTATACCCCTTTACCTGTATTTCTTATTTCCTAGTGGTAAGAACATTACAGTTGATCCTAACACTTTGAGTTCCCACTTCTTTAGCTCCCTCCCTCTCCACCCCTTCCCTTTGGAAGGCAAGCAATTCAATATAGGCCAAATCTGTGTAGTTTTGCAAATGACTTCCATAATAGTTGTGTTGTATAGGACTAACTATATTTCCCTCCATCCTATCCTGTCCCCCATTACTTCTATTCTCTTTTGATCCTATCCCTCCCCATGAGTGTTGACCTCAAATTGCACTCTCCTCCCCATGCCCTCCCTTCTATCATCCCCCCCCACTCTGCTTATCCCCTTATCCTCCACTTTCCTGTGTTGTAAGATAGGTTTTCATACCAAAATGAGTGTGCATTTTATTCTTTCCTTTAGTGGAATGTGATGAGAGTAGACTTCATGTTTTTCTCTCACCTCCCCTCTTTATCCCTCCACTAATGAGTCTTTTGCTTGCCTCTTTTATGAGAGATAATTTGCCCCATTCAATTCTCCCTTTCTCCTCCCAATATCTTTCTCTCTCACTGCTTGATTTCATTTTTTTTAAGATATGATCCCATCCTCTTCAATTCACTCTGTGCACTCTGTCTCTATGTGTGTGTGCGTGTGTGCATGTGTGTGTGTGTAATCCCACCCAGTACCCAGATACTGAAATGTTTCAAGAGTTACAAATATTGTCTTTCCATGTAGGAATGTAAACAGTTCAACTTTAGTAAGTCCCTTATGACTTCTCTTTGCTGTTCACCTTTTCATGCTTTTCTTCATTCTTGTGTTTGGAAGTCAAATTTTCTTTTCAGCTCTGGTCTTTTCATCAAGAATGCTTGAAAATCCTCTATTTCATTGAAAGACCAATTTTTCCCCTGAAGTATTATACTCAGTTTTGCTGGGTAGGTGATTCTTGGTTTTAGTCCTAGTTCCTTTGACTTCTGGAATATCCTATTCCATGCCCTTCGATCCCTTAATGTAGAAGCTGCTAGATCTTGTGTTATCCTGATTGTATTTCCACAATACTTGAATTGTTTCTTTCTAGCTGCTTGCAATATTTTCTCTTTCACCTGGGAGTTCTGGAATTTGGCCACAATGTTCCTAGGAGTTTCTCTTTTTGGATCTCTTTCATGCGGTGTTCTGTGGATTCCTTGAATATTTATTTTGCCCTCTGGTTCTAGAATCTCAGGGCAGTTTTCATTGATAATTTCATGAAAGATGATGTCTAGGCTCTTCTTTTGATCATGGCTTTCAGGTAGTCCCATAATTTTTAAATTGTCTCTCCTGGATCTATTTTCAAGGTCAGTTGTTTTTCCAATGAGATATTTCACATTATCTTCCATTTTTCCATTCCTCTGGCTTTGTTCTGTGATTTCTTGCTTTCTCATACAGTCCTTAGCCTCCATCTGTGCCATTCTAATTTTGAAAGAACTATTTTCTTCAGTGAGCTTTTGAATCTCCTTTTCCATTTGGCTAATTCTGCTTTTGAAAGCATTCTTCTCCTCATTGGCTTTTTGAACCTCTTTTGCCAATTGAGTTAGGCTAGTTTTCAAGGTGTTATTTTCTTCAACATTTTTTGGGGTCTCCTTTAGCAGGGAGCTGATTTGCTGTTCATGCTTTGACTTCATGTCTCTCATTTCTCTTCCCAGCTTTTCCTCCACCTCTCTAACTTGATTTTCAAAATTCTTTTTGAGCTCTTCCATGGCCTGAGCCCATTGAGTGGGCTGAGACACAGAAGCCTTGATTTCTGTGTCTTTGCCTGATGGTAAGCATTGTTCTTCCTCATCAGAAAGGAAGGGAGGAAATGCCTGTTCACCAAGAAAGTAACCTTCTATAGTCTTATTTCTTTTCCCTTTTCTGGGCATTTTCCCAGCCAGTGACTTGACCTCTGTATATTTTCCTCACACCCACCTCACCTCCTGATCCTCCCAGCTAGTGTTTGGGGTCTGAGATTCAAATGCTGCTTCCAGTCTCAGGGCTTTGGGTGGGGGCAGGGCTGCTATTCAGTGTGAGATTAAATTCAGATGCTCAGGTGAGGGCAGGGCTGCCTCTCAGGCTCAGTTCCCTCAGGGAGTTTATGCACAGACCTTCAACAATGGATCCAGGCTCCTGCCTGCTTGGGGAGCCCTGGTCTGCTGCTGCCCCTCAGCTTCTGTCTCCCGAGGGGGCCCGAGCCATGGGGGCACCCCACTCCCCCCTCGACCCGCCAAAGGGACTCTCTCACCGACCCCCGTCACCTGTGGGTGGAGGTACTTGTGCGGCCGCTGGAGATCCCGTCCCTGAAGCCCGCTCGGATCTGTTCCTCTCGGTGCCGCGGCCACGGCAGGGCTGTACTCAGCTCCCAGTCCCGGCGCCCAGTCCACAGCACGAAGGACCTTTTACAAGAGGTTTGCAGGTCTCTCCGGAACAGAAATCTCCCTCACTCCAATGTTCTGTGGCCTCTGGGTGCAGAATTCGCCGTGAGTTACTTCTTTGTAGTTGTTCTATGGGTTGTGGGTTCAGAGCTATGTGTATGTGCGTCTTTCTACTACGCCATCTTGGCTCCGCCCCCCGATTAATAGATATTCTTGAAGTAGGTTCAGCTTGGCTCTTTTCAATGAATAAAAGATAAGATGGCACAGGAGGTATGCAGACAGACGTTAATAGAAGGGTGTCCAGAATATGTAAGTTGATTATATATGTAATAACCTCTATCAGACTGCTTGCTGTCTTGGGAAGGGGGGAAGAGAGGGAGAGAGAAAAATTTGGAACTCAAAATCTTACAAAAATGGATGTTGAAAGCTATCTTGACATGTAATTGGAAAAAATAAAATATTAAGTGAAAAAAAAGAAATGCTTACATGATAAATGCTATTGACTTTGTTAGCTTCATGAAATGAGACAAAAAAATTCCTGGTTAAAAAAAAACCTTTTACTTAAAAAATTCCCAAAGGTCTCTGGAGGCAAAACGCCTTCCACATTCAGAGAAAGAACTACACAATTCGATCGCAGAATGAAGAAGATAATTTTCTTTTGTATTATGTTTTGTTTTGCTATATGGTTTCTCCCATTCATTTTCATTCTTCTACGCAACATGACTAAGGTGAAAATGTATTTAATAGGAATGTGTTTGTAAAACCTATATAAAATTGTATGCCGTCACAGGGACGGTAGGAAGAGAGGGAGGGGAAAAAAATCTAAGATATATGGAAGTGATTGTAGAACACTGAAAACAAATAAAAGAATTTAAAAAAAGAATTAAATATGGCCTTTGGACACACACAAAAAAACACCCCAAAACCAAAAAAACCTTTTCACACTTGCTCCACTGGTCATAAATAGACTATGTTCTAAATAAATGTAATCATTTTACGTATTTGTTTATTTATGCTAATTTATTCATACAAAAATTTTTAAAAAACGACAAGAATTTTTAAGAGTTTTTTTAAAAAAAAAAAAAAAAGAAGGGTGTCCTGAGTCTCTGGAGGTAGGCTAGGCACATTTCTGTCATATCAGATCACAAGTTAGTATTTCTGGGGTGGCAGAACACAGCCATGTTTAAAAACAAAACAGAACAAAAAACAGGTTTGGCTTTCTTTCTAGGACAGTTTGAGTACTGATGGCTAGGAGTCAAAGGATAGCAGTTAAGGGTGAGCTTAGAAACACTTTTTTTTCCTTAGGCTTGGTAGTATTTCACCCTAACTCTGGGTGCTTTGATGTCCAAACTCAAACAAGTGACTTGCTTAGCTAGCCAGTCAAGTAAATCTACAAATTGATTACAGTTACTTTAAATTTTAACTATTCTTCTCTTACACCCAAGGTGTTATAGCTGATAGCACCAGATCCCTGGTCTTTCCCTTAAGGGTACTGAAGGTAGGCCAAGTTATAGCTAAAGTTACAATCCCTCCCCTTCCTATCCCAAATTTTGTTGTTGGTCAGTCATCTTTTCAGTCATGGGAGACTCTTTGGGACTGCACTGGGGGTTTTCTTGGTAGATATTGGAGTAGTTTGCTATTTCCTTCTCTAGCTCATTTTACATAGTAAGAAACTGAGGCAAACAGGGTTAAGAGACTTAGGGTCACACAACTAGTGTCTGAGGCCAGATTTGAACTAAGGAAGATGATTTTCCAGACTCCAGGCCCAACACTCTATCCTCTGCACTACCCATCCCCCAGGAATACTTTTTGCTTGGATGCTGTCTTGCCCAAGGCCACTCAGTTATTCAGTGGGATAGCTAGAGCCTGAATAGGTCTCCTGACTCCCTAAGCCTAAGTTTTCTCTGTGTGGTGAGACAGAGTGAAAGCCCTACTCTTTCCAAATTCCTTTGCAGTTTCCAACAAACCCACCCCTAAGTAGGTCCTGGCTAATGGCCAGTGGGAGCTGCCAGAAGATCAACTCCCATAAGGTCTGGGCAATGACACAGTCCAGATGTGCTGGTCCATCCAGAGGCCACTATTCATGCCTTTTTATTCCTTGGGGTTGAATGATGGCTAAGTATAGGTCTGGATTTCTGAAATTTTATCTCCAATCCCTCTGAGGAATAAAACAGAAGAGGCCAGAAGATAGCAAAGGATGGATTGGCCAATCAGAAATGTGGAAAACAAAGCCAAGTAACTTAGGAGAAGCCCAGAAAGCCAAGCTGATCTGATTGAGTTTCTCTGGTTGGGGGTTGGGTTTGCTGGATCCCATGGTACTGTGCTGTTCTTCCAGGGACAAAGCATGTGTGGTTTTCAAGAGTCAAGATGTGTGGCATTTTCAGAAGTCCAGTTGCCCCACTCTCTTCCAGGATCCATCCTAGAAAAATGTTCCCTGGGGACTGTCAAAGTGTTTTATTCAAGTACATGTCATTTCCTATTCCAAACATAGACTGAGTCATAGGTGAAATGCCATTTGTTTCCATCTCAGAGCAGACTGTATTTCAGGTATACATATGTGTGTGTATGTGTATATAGGTATATGTGTGTGTATAAGTATATTTATATATATACATACATATATATCAGTTGGGATTTTTGTACTATAATACGTAAGAAAGTATACACTGCAGCTAGGTGGCACAGGGGAATCTGGTGGCACAGTGGATAGAGTGCCAGGCCTGCAGTCAGAAAGACTCATCTTCCAGAGTTCAAATCTGGCCTCGGACACTTCCTAGCTGCGTGACCCTGGGCGTGTCACTTAATGCTATTTGCCTCGGTTTCCTCATCTGTAAAATAAGCTGGAGAAGGAAATGATAAACTGCTCTAGTATTTTTGCCAAGAAAACCTCAAATGGGGTCATGAAGTGTGTGAAACAACTAAACAACAACATATGCTGAAAACCTAGTCTTAATTCAGATTTGCTGTGAGAAGCAGAGCTGCTAGTTCCAGAAAGGGCCCTGAAGGAAAAGGCAAATGATCTGTTGCATTCAAGGTAAGATCATAGAAAGGAGGCTTAGAAGAGAACTTTGGCCTGGCGGTCAGGAAAGCTGGGTTCTGGTTCTGTGTCACATATACTAACTAGGCATAACCTTGGAAAGTCATTTCTTTTCTGGCTTTAGTTTCTTTATCTGTTTAATGCAGTAATTGGATGAGATGGGGAGGGGGTACCTTCCAGTTCTGACCCTCTAAAATTCTCTGAATAAATACGCTGAGGAGACAAAGGACTATTTGAAACTGTTTAGGTAACGCCATATAAAAGTCAGAGGGAAAGTGAAGAGCTGGAATCAGTTAAGGCTGATCAGGATGGTTAAGAAAAACCTGCAAGGATAGGATAGGAAACCTTGGATGTCTGTAATAAGACATTATTGTCCTGTTTAGAGACCAGGGGATCAAAGAAATGTATACTGTGAATATTCTACGAATCAATGAAAATTTAGGCAGTGCCTGATTAGGCACAGACTCATTTAAATCCACCTTACTGCTAATGAGGCCAAAGTCACAGGTTCCATTCTCATGGGGCAAGTTAACTTTGTAGCAGGCAAACTCATCTCACAAATGTGTACTTAGGTTGTGATCTCCTCCTGCCTATTCTCAAAGCTAGAGAAATACAGTGGTCTTGGAGTCCTTTTCTTGGTAAGTAAGAAACATTATCTTGATATATAACAGACAAAATGTAACATTTTGGGAAGATAATGGTGTTTCTGATCAGTTTTTTTTTTAATAAGAAAAGAATGAAAAGACTTGTTAATTAATCCAAGCTAAATAAAGAAACACAAAATAACAGATGTATCTAGAGGGGCAGAGGAAACCTATCCTGTTGAGGGAAACACTGCAGGCAGATAATGATCCGTTTACTCATTGCCCTAGTGGATGAAATCAGACTGAGAATAGCCCTGCCAGGTCTCTAGGACATACTAAACCCTAGTGGCAGAAGGGAGCGTCTTTTCTCCAGAGGTGAGCTCTACATTTCTTTTGAAACAACAAAGTAGCTACAACTCTGGGTTTAAAATGCTGGGATTAGGACAGCATTCTTGGGGAGGGAGGCCTTTTCTATGGTGTTATCGATCATTCTGAAGAGGGTACATTCTTCAAAGTGCAGACAACAAAGGATGCTTTACCCCCAAACCTTTCATCACTTAAGGTTGGGCCCCTCAACACTCAAGGTTACTAAGTCCAAGTGTGTGGGCAAATAAAGTGAAACTGAAAATTTACCCTTCCAATGCTCCTTAAAACTGGATCTTCTTTCCTCATGAACTATGCACTTATCACTTGCTCCACAAAATAAATGAAAGCAATGGATAAGTTTTCTTTGCCATACCATAGACCTGGGACAATTTCTGTAGTTTTTTTTGTCTTAAAATTTTTTTTGATATCTCTTTTTTCTACATTGTCTACATTTCTCCCTATAACCCTTCCTCTCCCTACTCCCAGAGAACCATCCCTTATAATAATTTTTAAAGGAAAAAGAGAAAAACAATTCAGACTGACATCAATATATTGAAAAAAATCTGATGTTATATGCAATAGAAAAGAATAGAAAGACTTATACCATACCCATGGCCCACCTAGCTCTAACCTCCACACCTTCTCTTCTCTTCTTTGGGAGTTGGCCCCAAAGGTTAAGAAACACTCAGTGCCAAATGCATTGTGGCTCTTCCTTTCTTTTTTACATCATTATAATCATTGTATATATTGTTTTCCTTGCTCCATTAACTTCACTTTGTGTCAATTCATGTAAATCTTTCTATCCTTTCTATAGTCGTCATATTCATCATTTCTTACAGCAGAGTAATACAAGGTGTCCCAAAAGGTTTACTGAATTTTATGGCTATTCAAGCTTTAAACTGAGACTTCTGGGACACCCTATATTCTATTACATTTATACATCACAACTTGTTTAGCCATTCCCCAATAAATGGGCATCATCTTTGTTCCCAGTTCTCCTCTACCACAAAAAGTTGCTGCTACTAATATTTTGATGACTGTGGAAATTTTATTTAAATCCTTGACCTCTTTGGAGTACATACCTAGCAGTAGACTCTCTGCATCAAAAAGTATAGGCATTTTAATCACTGTCTTTGTATAATCTTAAATTGCTTTCCAGAATGGTTGTACAAATTTATAGCTCCAACAATGCACTAGTGTGCTTGTCTTTCCCTTCAAACACTACATCCATCATTTTGTTGAATATGAGGTCAAACCCCAGGATTGTTTTTCTTTGCATTCCCTTCTTAGCAAATTGGTGCACTCCTTCATTTGGTTGTTAAGTTTCCAATTCTTATTTTGGGAATTGTTTATTCATAATCTCTGATCACTTATCTAATTAGTAAATGACTATTGGTCTCCTATATTGTTGTTAGTTACCTGTATATTTCAGATAGTGCATCCTTATCAGAGATATCTGATACAAAGATTTTCCCCCAATTCATTGTTTCCCTTCTTATCCTGTACCCTATTTATGCAAAAGCTTTTCAATTTCATGAAATCAAAATTATGTATTTTATCTTCCATAATTGCTTCTATCCCTCGTTTGGTTAAGAATTCATCCCCTCTAAAGCTGTGAAAGGCATTTAATATGCTACTCTTCTAATTTTTTTAATGGCTTGAGATTTAATATTCAAGTCACATATATATATATATATATATATATATATATATATATATATATATATATATATATGTATATATACATGTCACATATATCCAACTTGAATTTATTGTGGAATATGGCACAAGATGTTGGTCTGAATCTAATTTCTTCCAGACTACTTTCTGGTTTTACCAGCAATTTTTCTCAAATTAGGATTCTTTCCTAGGTCATTTAGGTTTGGAGGCTGAACAATAAGTTGAGTTCAATTATTTATTTTTCTTCTTTGTCTTTTCTGTTCCATTCTCTACTTTTCTGTTATTGAATCATTACCAAATGTTTTTGGTGATTGCTCTATTATAGGCTGAGATTTGAAATGCTATTCACCCTTATTCCTACCTTTTTGCATGATTTTCTCTTGATAATCTATGTGTTTTGTTTCTCCAAATGAATTTTCTTATTATTTTTTCTAGTTTTATGAAATATCTTTCACTAGTTTTATTGGTATAGTTCTAAATAAGTAAGTTAACTTTGGTAGTACTGTCATTTCTATTATATTGACATGATGTAAATATGACCACAGAATATTCCTCTATTTAAGTTATTTCTTAAAAAAAAATTGTAGGGGGGCAGAGTCAAGATGGCAGAGTAGAAGGACAGACCTGTAGAAGCTCTCCCCCCATAGCCCATAAAATACCTGTAAAAATGACTTAACAAGTTTTAGAGTAGCAGAAGCCACAAAATGACAGAGTGAAAGAGATTTCCAGCTCAAGACAGCCTGGAAGCCCAATAGGAAAGGTCTATTGCACTGGGCTTTGAGCAGAGCGTGGCACAGCCTTGGCAAAAAGGCACTGCATGGACAGCACTGGAACAGGCTTCAGGGCACAGAATCACCAGTAGCAACAGTGGTTCCCAGATTTCTCAACCCACAAACTCCAAAGACAGATTTAAAGGTCAGTGAGAAAGCTCTTTCACCTGGGTGAGAAGGGAGCAGGGTCCTGCCCTAGTCTTGGGCCCAGGGCGGTGAAACAGTGTCCATTTTTGGAGCCCTCAGCCTAAAGACCCTGGGGGAATTAAACAGCTGACCTGGATCTCAGTTCTGCGTGATGGTCCTGGGGTGAGGAAGAGTGCTGGTGTGGTAGAACTGGTGGTGACTGTAGAGAGGGAATCCTACTGGCAGATCCTGGTCAGATAAGAATGATTGTGGTTGCTCACAGAACAGAGTGCAGGCCAGGAGAGGAATACACTCCTCTCCCTTGATTGTGCTACCTTGGAGGAACTGAGAACTTACAGATCCCTAGAGTATACCCTGCTCTTGACAAAGGATTCAAAAGTCAAGTAACTGGCTGGGAAAATGCCCAAAAAAGGGGAAAAAAATAAGACTATAGAAGGCTACTTTCATGGTGAACAGATATTTTCTTCCATCTTTTCAGGTGAGGAAGAACAAATCATACCATTAGAGGAAGACATAAAAGTCAAGGCTTCTGTATCCAAAACCTCCCCCCAAAATATGCAATGGTCTCAGGCCATGGAAGAGCTTAAAATGGATTTCGAAAATCAAGTAAGAGAGGTGGAGGAAAAATTGGGAAGAGAAATGAGAGCAGTGCAAGAAGATCATGAAAAGCGAGTCAACAGCTTTTTAAAAGAGACCCCCAAAATACTGAAGAAAATAACACCTTTAAAAATAGACTAACCCAAATGGCAAAAGAGGTCCAAAAAGCCAATGAGGAGAAAAGCAGAACTGGCCACATGGAAAAGGAGTTTCAAAAGCTCACTGAAAAAAATAGTTCTTTAAAAATTAGAATGGAGCAGATGGAAGCTAATAACTTTATGAGAAACCAAGAAATTACAAAACAAAACCAAAAGAATGAAAAAATAGAAGGCAATGTGAAATATCTCATTGGAAAAACAACTGACCTGGAAAATAGATCTAGTAGAGATAATTTAAAAATTATTGGTCTACCTGAAAATCATGATGAAAAAAAGAGCCTAGACATCATCTTCCAAGAAATTATCAAGAAAAACTACCCAGATATTTTAGAACCAGAGGGTAAAATAGAAATGGATAGAATTCACCAATCACCACTTGAAAGAGATCCCAAAAGGAAAACTCCTAAGAATATTGTAGCCAAATTCCAGAGTTCCAGGTCAAGGAGAAAATATTACAAGCAGCCAGAAAGAAGCAATTCAAGTATTGTGAAAATACTTGAAATCAGGATAACACAGGATTTAGCAGCTTCTACACTAAGGGATCGAAAGGCTTGGAATATGATATTCCAGAGGTCAAAGGAGAGAGGATTAAAACCAAGAATCACCTACCCAGCAAAACTGAACATAATACTTCAGGGGAAAAAATGGAGTTTCAATGTAATAGAGGACTTCCAAGCATTCTTGTTGAAAAGACCAGAGTTGAACAGAAAATTTGACTTTCAAACACAAAAATCAAGAGAAGCATGAAAAAGTAAACAGGAAAGAGAAGTCTTAAGGAACTCATTAAAGTTGAAATATTTACATTCCTACATGTAAAGATGTTACTTGTAACTCATGAGACCTTTTTCAGTTTTAAGATAGTTAGAGGGAAAATACATATGCAGGTACGTATGTGTGTATATGTGTGTGTATGTATGTATATATATATGTATATATACATAGATAAAGGGCACAGGGTGAGCTGAATATGAAGGGGGAATACCTAAAAAAATAAAATTTACCGTTGAATGGAATGTAACAGAAATAAGAGAAAGGGAGAGGTAGAATGCTGTGTTCATCCTTCGTTGCCAAAGAAGACCACGCCATCAGAGAAATAATGACATGACTTATACTTGACTTTGTTTTGAGTGAGGGAGGGCTTACAGGTCACCAGCCTCACTTCTCCTCCAGAGCCATCTGAATTCAGTGACCAGATATTCATCAGGATGACTGGAGATGGCCCAGGATGAGGCAATTGAGGTTAAGTGATTTGCCTAAGGTCACACAGCTAGTGAGTGTCAAGTGTCTGAGGTGAGATTTGAACTCAGGTCCTCCTGACTCCTGCACTGGTGCTCTATCCACTGCACCACCTAGCTGCCCAAAATGCAGCAAATCATCTCACATAAAGGAGAGAAGAAAGAGCCTTTACAATGCAAGGGAAGAGAGGGAAGATGAAAGCAAATAATTGAGTCTTACTCTCAAGGGATTTGACTTAAGAAGGGAATAATATCCACTCAATTGGACATGGAAATCTATTTTATCCCACAGGAAGGCAAGGGGGAAGGGGATAAGAGAGGGAAGGAACAGCAAATTGGAGAAAGGGATAATCAGAAGCAAACATTATTGTGAGACGACAGGTCAAGGGAGAGAATGGAATAAATGAAAGGCAGGATAGGACAGAGGGAAATGTGGTTAGTCTTTTACAACATAACTATTATGGAAGTGCTTTGCATTGTTACACATGTATGACCTATATTGAACTGCTTGTTTTCTCAGTAAGGGTGGGTAGGGAGGGAGGGAGAGAATATGGAACTCAAAGCTTTAAGAATGAATGTTAAAAATTGTTTTGGCATCTAACTGGAAATTAAATTATACAGCCAATGGAGTACAAAAATCTATTTTGCCCTACAGGAAAATAGAGGGAAAGGGGGATGGAAGGGCAGGTAATAGAAGGGAGGGCAGACTAGAGGAAGGGGTGGATGGAGTGAATGCTGTCATGGGGTGGGGGGTGGGGAGAGATGGGGAGAAAATTTTGAATTCAAATTCTTGTGGAAATGAATGTTAAGAACTGAAAAATAAATAAATTATATATTTTTAAAAAAGTTTGTAATTGAATCTATCAGATATAGAATGTAATTTGATAACACTCAAGTATTTTATGCATTAGTTGCTATTTTGAATGAAAATTCTCTTACAATTATTGCTTCCTATATTCTGTTATTTTATGTAGAAATGCTGTTGATTTTTGTGGGTTTATTTTGTAGCTTGCAACTTTGTTGAAGCTAGTAACTGTCTCAATTCTTTCCTTTGCTCATTCTTATCATCATCAAAAAGGGGTAACTGTCTTTTCTTTGCACTGTATCAAATAATGGCAAGGAAAGGAGGCAGGGAAAGGAGGCAGCGAAAGGGCTCATCCAGCAATTTGGCTAAGTTAAGTATTAGGAACAGCACCAGAGAGAAAGTAACTGCAAATAAATATGGGATAATAAATTTAAAGCTAGAAAGGATATTAAGAAACCATTTCCGCTAAAGCCTTTAAAATTGCATTTGATAAAAGTCAGTATTCAAAGTTATTACAGGTGAATTACAAGGCTGTTCTGCATGGAAAAGTGAAATTGATATTAGGGAACATGCTTATGAAGGCCATGTGAGGAAGAGAATCACTGTCCAGCTGCTTCTTTCTTCTCTCTGCCCAGGTGCACATATAGCCTGGAGTAGCCTTGACTAGCATTGCTACACAGGGTAGGGATCAGAATTTTAAGGAACTGAAATTTTTCCTTAGGGGTCCAAAATGTATAGCCACACTTCTAACTATATGCTACTGCCACTCTCAAAATAAATAATACCCTCTCCAGTCTCAAAATAATGTGACTAACAAATATACTTCTTAATTCATATCATGTCAGCAGATAGCATTTATTCCTACCTTTTCCTGAAATAGAACTTGAGTGTATATACACACATATACACTAGGCACATACACATACATATAAACGTCTACAGAGGGTATCCCAAAAGTACGAGCACAGTCTTATTTTTAAGTTTTAAGCTTAAGACTGCACGCAGACTTTTGGGACATGCTAAATACATGTACAGAGAACAGCTCTGTCTTGCTTTGTTGTGAAACAACTCACACTGAATTTACATTTGTTTGTTATAGTCTTTCTCAGTTTGCAACTAAAGTCTGCAATTTCTCAAGTTTGTAATTCAAGTGCACAACAGATGGTGATCTAAAAAGAAAAAAAGGATATTACAGATTGTCCTGTCCAACTGTTTTATTTTAGAGATAACGAGAATTACATCCATGGAGGTTGTGACCCATTGTGCATCGTTCCATAGGTAGTTAGTAGCACTGTTAAGATGTGAACTCCAAACTTTTGAGGTCAAATCTAGAATTCCAGAGTTTGTGCAATAGGAGAATATTTTGGGTAGAGAGGTAGATGGAAACCATTGTGTATGTGTGTCTAGATAAAGAGCCGCTGGTACTGATGAAAAATGTAACCAACCAATGAGCATTTATTAAGTGTCTATGATGTTCCAGGCACTGTGAGCTAATGGTTTAATGGAAGAGACAACATGCAAACAACTACATACAAACTAGACATAGAAAGTGTGAATGGGGAAGAATCTTAGAGGGAAGGCACTAGGATGAAAGGGGATTGGGAAAATCTTCCTACAGAGGGGGTTTTAGCTACGACTTGAAGGAAGCCAGGAGACAGTGTTGAGGAAGGAGGAAATTCCAAGCATGGTGGACAGCTGGAGAAAATGCCCAGAAAATGCCTGACTGAACAGCAAGGAGGCCAGTGTCACTAGATCACAGAGTACATGGGGGCAAGATGAGCCTGGAAAGGCAAGAGGGGGCCAGGTTATGAAGGGTTTTGAATATGAAAGTTTTAAGTTTGAGCCTAGATGTGATAGGGGACCACTGCGGTTTTTTGAATGGGGGTGATATGAATTATGAGACTTGTACTTTAGAAAGATCAATTTGACACCCGAGTGAAGGATGAATTGGAATGCTGAGAGA
Organism: Notamacropus eugenii; assembly: GCF_028372415.1. Taxonomy (NCBI): domain Eukaryota; kingdom Metazoa; phylum Chordata; class Mammalia; order Diprotodontia; family Macropodidae; genus Notamacropus; species Notamacropus eugenii. The sequence goes on from NC_092872.1 coordinate 489,989,479, forward strand.
CTTGAGGTAGGCAGACCCATCAACAGGCTATCACAGTAATTCAAGCATGAGGAGATGAGGGCCACCAGACTGGTGGCAGTGTCAGGAAAGGATAATCTACAAGAGCTTGATGTGACCAGCTCTAGGGGTCATAAAGGGATTCAAAGAAAAAGAAGACTGTCTGTTCTCTTTTCCTTTTTCTTAATTAGGCAAGTGCATTGAAGGTTCCTTTTCTTTTTCTTCATAGCCATCAGACCTCTTTGCATTGCTTCAAGTCATGTAAATAGCTCTGATGGAAAGCAATTCTTAAAATTGACAGAGGTGTCAACATGTAAGCTGACAACATACAACAAATGATTTCAGGCTTTAGAAACGTGTGGATGGATTGGTTCTATTTTAGGATGCTGAGCACTCTCACATCCTGGTTATGTTATTGTCATTATCTTGAATGCTACTATTTACTATCTGCTTTCAGATAGAGCTTGCTTCCACTCTTTTTTAAAAATTAATTTTAATTTTTTTTTTTTATTTTTAAGAGGAGGGAGGTGAGACAATGAGGGTTAAGTGACTTCAAGGTCACACAGCTAGTAAGTGTCACGTGTCTGAGGCTAGATTTGAACTCAGGTGCTCCTGCCTCCAGGGCTGGTGCTCTACTCACTGAGTCACCTAGCTGCCCCTTCCACTCTTTTTTTTATGCCAATGGCCTGAGCCTGTTCCACTTAACTTGACATTCAATGTCTCAGGAAAATTTCAATATATCTCAAATATTAGAGATCACTCTCTTTAGGAGTTTGGATGAGAGACAGGTGCCCTCAATCCATGAGCTTATTTCATAGATGAGAACCAGGAGGGTGCTATGTGAAATCATAGTTCCTTTTCAGTTGCCTCACAACGTCAGAGCACAAGACACAGACTATTATTAGGATGCTAGGATTCTTTGTGACATTCCAGAAATAAGAGTAATATAATAATAAACATTTACATACATAATATCGGTGTGCAAATTGCCTTACCCATCTCCTTTGATTTGTATAACAACCCTGTGAGACAGATGTTATTATTCCCTTTTGAAAGGTGTGAAAACTCAGCAGAAAGGAAGGAAAGGAAAGGAAATGGAATCTGCTTTTATATAGCTTCCACTATGTGCCTGGCACTGTGCTAATCACTTTATAAATAGCTCATTTGATCCTCACAACTCTGTGAGGTAGTTGCTGATACTATCCCTATTCTATCAAGAGGAAACTGAGGCAAAAAAAGTTAAGTAACTTGTCCAGAGTCATACAGCTTGTAAATGTCTGAGGTCAAATCTGAACTCAGGGCTCCTGCCTCCAGGCCCAGTGCTCTCTCCACTGTACCGCCTTGCTGCTGAGACTGGATTTGAATTCATGTCTTCCTGAGTATTTCCAATACTTTAAGACACTGAGTCACTCAGCTCCCTTAACTTAATATAGATATCTAATTAATTCTGTGGAGTCAGGTTTGAGTACTCTCCCCAGAGTCACAGGGCCCCATCACAGGAAGTCAGGCTTTGGAATGGGATATGTGGAGTGTGGTACACTAGTGGCCCGTGCAGCCTCCATTACCTTTTGAGAAAAATCCCCTCCAATCTCAGAGTTTAATTCTCTCTTTGTAGCAGAAAGATTAGACTGCAATGGTATGAGCAAATCAAGTTTATTTGGGGGTAGGTGTGAAGGAAGGAATTGATTCCCTAGCCACCCTTCACATACGTAAGAGATGTAGAAAATCCATTGTAGTCAGTATATACTATACCAAGGTTGTCATCACGACCACCATTATTTTCTTAGTGATTGCTGTAGGTTCACAAAAAAGTGAAGAGTGGTAGGAAGCAATGTAGCTGAGCTCCCTCCAGAAAAAGTCAGTGAGTCATTTGTCCAGGCCAGGTTGGCACAGGGAGACAGATACAGGTCTGTGGACACTGGGATCAGATCCAGAACACATTGAATAGGAAGCACTCTAGTGCCCAGAAAGAAGCTGTGTATCAGGGCAAGAGGAGATACTAGATCCAAATTAGAGAACAATGCAGATTCTTCATACTAAAGGGCTGAGAGTCTGACCTACAGAGAATATGGAGAGCAGGGCTAATTTTATAGTGACCTGCAAAGTATGTGATTGTCTTTTTGCCGCAGCCAAGTAATGGTTATTTATACTACAAGTGCAAACTAATTTCAATCGTAAAAGAGAAAGTAGAATCTTGAAGAATATCTCTCCATTCTCCAGGCTCTCAGAATTAGATATGCTTTTTAAAAATGGATTAATGCCTTTAATTAGAGAACAAAGAAGAAAAGAGATCTGAAGAAATAGACTGAAATCTTAACCTGATATCAAAAGGTTGGAGGGTGGCAAAATATGGCATGGAGGAGAAAGGCAGAAAGAAGACCAGTGAATATCTGGTGCGTAAGAACAGATGTGAAACTCTTTCTACAGAGGTGGGGGCTGAACCCTTAGGGGCAGCTACTTGTTTTCTAAGGAATGATAATATGAATCCACATGTGCCAGCAGGCATTAGATCATCCAGTGAGGATCAGAGGAAGAAGAGATGAGTGGTAGTGCCTGAGGGGCAACGATGCAGCTATTTGTCTGCCTGATGAAAAGGATAGAGGTCTGCTCTATTCCCAGGGCATGTAACCAGCACATGACAAACAACTTTCCAAGGCAACTCTCCACTGGTGGTGATTCATGAGGGCACAAATGATACTGCCAAAAGGAATCTAGAATGCATTGCTAAAGATTATGAAGTCTTGGACAAGAAACTAAAGACCTTAGGGGTATGGGTGGTGCTTTCATCACTGTTGCTGATCAAAGGGAAAGGCTTTGGAAGAAAAAGGCATATCTGGGAAGTAAATAGCCTGCTAAGAATATGATAAGTTAGAAATGAAACTCCCATATGCATCAAAATACTTATAGGAAAAAAAACAATGTATGACAAGAAAGAACTAGAAACAAAGTAGATGCTCATCAATTGGTAAATGGCTAAAAGAAATGAGGACATATTAATATAATAGAACATTACTGGGCTATAGGAAGCCTGGATAGGTTCAGAGAAGCATAAGAAGACACATAAACTGATGCAGAATTAAGTAAGCAGAACCAGGAAAACAATATACATAAAGACTAAATGGAAAGAATAATGAACACTGAACTGCATAATTATACACCTAACTTACACCTGAAAAAGAGATGAGAAAAAAATGCTCCTCCCTCACTTCAGTGGAGACCTAGCTGAGAAACTATGGGTGTGGATCTCTGATGATACTGTCAGATTCCCTTGATGTGTTGATTATTAACTTTGATGAATTACTGAACACCCCCCCCCATCTTTTTTTATTACAAGGGAATGTTTGTCAGGTCAGGGAGCTGGAGAGGGTTATATTCAGAAATGGAGATAATGTAAAAAAGAGAACAAGACATTTTTTCTAAAAGAATATGGTGTCTGAAAATGGGATTTGGATTTCTGAATAGTAACTTAGATTTATTGTGGCCCCCATGTGGCCCTCTAGGTCCTTAAGTGCAGCCCTTTGAATCCAAACTTCACAAAACAAATTTCCTCAATAGAAGGATTTGTTCTGTAAAACTTAGACTTAGTCAAAAGGCTGCACTCAGGGACCTAGAAGGCCACATGTGACCTCCTCCACCCCTGGATAAAAATGACCTGCTCCTGACCAGAGATGAAGCATGCCTAACATGTATTGGTAAGAATGCCTTTCTCTGGAGAATTGCAAATCTAATGAAAAGGGCTTTAAACTGAAAAGGAAGAGAGTAGAAGAAAGCTGCCAAGTTAGATACCCTAGGCAATTGTTACAATGTAGAAAGAATACTAGAAGACATGCCCAGAAATTTGTAGGAGACAAAATACAGTATAGGAGTCAGCAATAAAACTTACGACCTCAGATATCTCTATACAAATGCATAAATTATGGGGAGGAGGCAAGGCAAACCAGAAATCCAAATGCAAGGAGGCAAATTTGATCTCATAAGTATCACTGAGGCTTGTGGGAGTGAGACTTATGGCAGGAATGTAGACCTGAAAAGGTAAAACTTATCTAAAAGAAACATAATAAGCTGGGGAGGGGGACAGGGAGGAGAGGAAAAGACACTGAGTACTATTGTGAAATACACCCATGTGAGAAAACCCAGGAACTAGAGGAGGGAGAGCATTTGAAAAAAAGACTAACGGGGGAGAGACAGAACTGTAATTTTGTCATATGAGTATTTGACGGATGAACCAAACAGAAATTGATGAATACAGATTACAAGTGGATCAAATGAGATAACTGTAAAGTGCTTTAGCATACACTAAGCACTGTATCAACGTTGGCTATTGTTATTGTTATAGAATGAATGGATAACAATATTTCTGGACAATCTTTTCGAAGGGTCATTTGAAATCAGTGACTTTTTATTTATATGACTTTTTTTCACTTTTAATTCAAGTGACTTTTTTGGTTTGGGTCTGTTGCCCCGGCTCTTCAGAGGTGGTTTCTTTTCTCTAGGCACCGGTCTTACAATTTTGAGAGCTGTAAGTAAACAGAAGTCCCCTGAGTTGTGGCTAAGTTACTTTCTTAGGTTTTCTTCAGGTACGAATTATTCAAAGTGGACAAATTAGGACACATATTAACTAATTATGGTTTCTTCATGCTTGTTAACCCATCCTGAGAGCTGAGGAGACCAGGATCCCAATAAACCAACCAAATTCTTACTTTATCCTGGATGTCAGGGAGAAAATGAGGAAAGAAGACACATGATACAAAGGGAGGGGAATAAATGTCTCCCTTTTCATTACTGAATCATGGTCAGCTGCAAGTTGGGCACATTCTGGGAGCACAGTGACTGGCATCTGGGCTACTTTCACTGAGAAAGGGCATTTTATCCAGGGTACATGTTCAGTTATTCTTGAGCTGGAGGGACACAGTTTGTATTATGAATTTCTCATGAATATATTAGTACCACATAGCTATGATGTCATAGTCTAGGAAGAGGTTAGGAAAGTGTCAAAAATTCATCAAAACAATTCCTGCTGGTTAGAGAAAGTACAAGAGAACAGGAGATTAGCCATAGGGTTGTTTGAGAGAGTTCTCAGAGAAGATTCCTTTTCCTGTCTCCTATCCTTCAAAGTCTTCCCTAGCAGCTCATCCTATTCTCTAACTACCCTTACCCCACATGGAATCCCACTGAAGTTCAGAGGATATTTGTTATTTACAATTATGGAAAAGGAAAGGCAGCACACAAGGGTCACCTCTATGACTCTGAGTCTCACTCATTCTCCATTTCCTATTTCACTTTACTTAGGCAGATCAGAGTACTGTGGGAAATTTGCCCTAAAAGAATCGAGTCTTTGACCTTCAAGAAGTGGGCTCCCCTGTTGGCTTACTGGTTTAGAGTCGGAGGGTTAGGGTTAGAAGAGTCAGGGATTAACTAGATATGCAGTGTTTGCTGGAGCTTCAGAGGGCTCTGAGTACACTATAAATAGCCTATGGCAGATTAGTGGAATCTTTAGCCTTGAAAGAAATTACTTCCTTTGGCCTTTGGAGCAAGGGGAGGATGTGTAGAGAGAGCTTGACAGCTAAGTGAGTGTGACCAGCTTGTGTGGGGCTCTGGCAGCCCAAAGCCCTGTCTTTATAACTGTTACTGCTTCTCCTTCCTTGTCGGTGACTGTCTTTCTGTCTTTCCCTCCACTTCATATGATTACTCCTCCTTTCTTTCCTGAGGATAGACCACAGGCAATATGGTAAAAAGCACCACATTCGGAGGCAGAATTTAAATCTCATCTCTGTTCCCTGGAGAACAAGGTCATTTTGTGACCTTGGAGGACATTTCATTTATTTGGGCCTTATTTTTTTATCTGTAAAATGATTTGAATTAAATAATCTCTAAGGTTCCTTTCAGTTATAAATCAATGATTCAATGACTTCTGGAAAGTGAGAAGATGGAAACAGGTCCTTTCACAAAACTAGTTAAAAGAAAGGGTCTAGGATAGGGGAACTATTAACATATTTTGTCCTTCCTGATCCCCCTTAAGGATTTTTTTAAAGGTGCCCTGAGAGTTTCTGAAGTGTAGTCTTAGCAAACTGGCCACTGGGCCCTATCTTGGGCTGCAAGAGTTTCCAGTCATCTAAGAAGAGGGAAGCAGGTGCCGATTAGCACTGATTAGTTAAGCTCTGGGAAAAACAAGAATTCTTTGTATACTCCTAGCTTACTATGTGACTTTAACTCATTCTCCCATCCCAGGTAGGAAGGCTAAGCATTTCCATCCTTCTTTCACAAATAGACAAACGAGGAAATACCAAGGCACAATGAGTTTTCTAATATCTCTCTGCCTCTGCCTCTCTCTCTCTCTGTCACACACACACACACACACACACACACACATAGTATACATGTCTCCATATAATGAACAATGTTTCCCTGATTCTTACCGTATTACTCAAACGATCACATATATACTTACCTGTTTGCATGTTACATGTCAGTAGAATATAAGCTCCATGAGGGTAAAGACTGGTTTTTATTTTGTTTAGTGTTTTTTGTACCCTAGTCCTTAGCATAGTGCCTTGTATAAGAGAGGTGCCCAAGATGTGTTTGTTGGTTTGTACTGGATAAACCAGCCAAAGAGTTCTGATAGAGGAAAAGAAAAGGTAAGATTTTAAGTTCTAAATCTGTTATACTACCTCAACAACCTACAACCTACTTCTACAATCTACCTCATTCCACACAATCCTAACTGCGTGGCTGGAATACACGGTAAGAGAAACCAAAGCTTCTCAAAGAGTAAGGCAATGGAGGCAGAGCACCATTTCTTCTCCTGGCAATTTGGGTTCTGCTGTCCCACTTCTGAGGGGGCACACAAGGCTTGGGTTTGCCCTGCCCCAATTCCCCGACTAGAGACATTGTATCCATTCTCCAGCCCCCAAACTGACATTAAGTTAGCCCAGGAGGGGATGTTTGGAGATCCTTGAGTTTAAGTCACAATGAGTTTCTCATCCTGACACCCAAACAACGAGAAGAAAACTTTTTTTAAAATGTTAATTCAACAAAGCAAAACAAGTATGTTTTTTGACTCCATGTGGACAAGCCCTGGGTAAGAAATGGAATTTTTCATTTTCAGTCATTGTCTTGGGCTCCTATAGACACAGACTGAAAAGACCAAGGGAGAAAGGTTGCTTAGTAACTGGGATGTCCCTGGAGTATTGCTGGTTCCCAGAGGTCTTTGGGGGACAGCTCAAAGCCTGCTAAACCCCAGCCTTTGGCAGTCATTTCCTGTGGTGGCTTCAGGACTGAAACAAGGAACTTGGCCCTGAGGGGAGGGAGTAGAAATAGTAACTTCTTATAAACCTTATCCAGTCCATAGATTCATAGGATTTCAGTGTTAGAATAAACTTTAAAAATAACAGAATTCTCCTAGTCACTACAGGCTAGTTTGGGATTTTCTTTTCAAGGCTGGTTCGACCCTTGCCTAGGACACCAGGACTGGGAGAAAAGAACCAGGACCGGAATCATCATTCCGTTCTCCCCAAACCCTCAAGACAAAGGACCAATTGAAGAATGCCCATCACTAGAGAAGGTCCAGGAACTCCCACTAGGAAAAGCCACAATTGCCTCTGAGGGGCAACGGCCTCCAATCCCAGCACAATGACTGATAATAGTGGCCTCAGGCTAAGGGGTCCCAGTCTTGGCTGGAGGTGTGGGGTGGGGCCAGGGATAATCGGCAGACTGCGTAATAGAATAGAAAGAAAGCTGGCTCCAAAGTTAAGCCTTGGCTTGAAATGCCACCTCTTATGGTCACTACCTGTGTTATTCCTCATCTGAAAAAGAACCCTCTGAGGTTCCTTCCGGTTCTGGATTTATATTTTATGATTCCCAGAAGATCAAATAAGACCATTGTGGGCTAGAGATGGGGCAAAGGCATATTTTCCCCCTACTCCATTCCCTTTAAGGGCAGACTGTACCTTAGTATACTTATTCTTCTTATTGTTTCCCAATATCAGCCAATGAGATCAGGCCTCTAAAGTCTAGCCTATATATTCACCACTTGCTCCTTTGCTTCCTTTCACAGCCCCTTCCTCCAAGACAGAGACGATTTTAGTGGAATGTAGACTATGGAGAGAGCGCAGTAGGCACCCGGGCCTTATGTCCTTGGCTCAAATTCTCCCTCATTTTCTATTGCTTTCAGCTCCTTTCCCTGCTTTTAGACCCAGATAAAGTCTTTTTGAAAAGGGAGTGTTTGTTTTTTGCTTTTCTTTGTACTCTAGTGCTTAGCACAGTTGCCTGGCACATAGTAGGTACTTAAATACTAGCTGACAAGCTGACTTTCCCCAGACAGACCTTTGGGTCCCTGAGAAATTGTTCTTCTACAAAATGAATGATGGATGCTCAGCCAGTGGGGTATCCTTGTGATTTGGATAGTTCAGCAGCATCAGGGAACATAGAACAAATGCTCACTTCCCTTTGATCTCTGAGGAAGGGGAAGTGTTGCTGGAAGCCTTGACACCTGGGTGAGTGTGGCTAACTTGAATAGGCCTCTGCTTCCCAGTTCAACCTCTCTGCCCCCAAATGTCTGTCTTCCTTTATATTCTTGATTCCCTTTGGCTTAATTTTCCCCTCTTTCTTTAGATCGGATAGATGGATTGGAGCTCTGGGAAGTTATGGTTAATAAAGGCAGAAACTACTCTGCCATGTAAGCCACAGGAAACAAGAAGAGCTTACCACTTCCTGCCTTCCTGGTCCTTGGGTCCTGCCACTGGGGCTAAGCTCCTAACCTCTCTAAAGGGCTCCCACAAGCTACTTAAAATGACAGGGAGGTGGTATTGTGATATGGTGGAAAGACTGCAAGGGATTCAGGGCCAGCATTCAAAGCCCAGCTCTGCAACCTATTGCCTGCATGACCACTATCCAGTCATTTCCCTTCTCTCAATCTGAGTTTTCTAATGTGTAAAATAAGAGGGTTGAACTTCTAAGGTTCCTTCCAGCTCCATATCTGGGTCCAGGACCCAGACCTTTCATAGTTTGCCCATAGTTGTCTGCCAAGCCAAATGATCACCTTCCTGCTCTCTACCTGTCCACTATGGTGAAGCCAACAGCTTCTGTGTGACCCTGTGAAGTCTGCTCCTGCTGCTGTTCCTTCAGGGGGAAGGTTTGGATCTGCCTGCCCAGGTCTCCAGGGTTTCAACAAGAGTATGAAGGAATGAGAGATAGGAGAGGGGAGGTAAAACAATAAATGCCACTCAAAAGTGGAGAAATTATCACAGCCAAGGAAAACAAGGCATGGAAAGGTTATTTTTTTGTGCTTCTATCCTTTCCTTCTCTACAGAGAACCAGAGTCTGGATAAAAATGACGCTGCACCTCTCTTTCTTCAGTGCAGAGGTAGGGGACTATGGTTATGGAGTATTACATACATGGACAGATGTTGCACTTCTGCCAAGCCAGTCACTGTTATCACACTGTCCCAGCAAAGCCTCTGAAAGAACTAAATCTCAGTGCTGTGACCACTTGAGTAGGAACTGATGCTCAAGAAAAACATTCATGCCTGGTTGCTGAACTGTTTACCAATGTCTCTCCTCTGCCCCTCTCCCTCTCCTCCTCCCCTACCCCTTCTCTTTCACCATAATGCTACAGAGCTTAGTGTAGACACCCAAGCATTTTAGACCGTTGTAGCTTAGAACTCCTAAGTTCAAGTGATCTACCAGCTGCAGCTTCTCCAGCAGGAGGCATTCTGGGTGTGTACCAAACACCAATGGCCACTGGTGATTTATTTCTTAAATAATACCAGTAGGAAGGATCTTCCCTTAATACCTCCATAGCCCTGGAAGGTGGTGTGAGTATGCATGGAGAATTTACCTTCTTACCAACTCTGATTTTGTGACTGTGCCTTTCAGAAGAAAGCTGGCCTCTTCTTGCACTTTCATGGCTGAATGTGGCTCTCTCAATAGCACCTATTTAATATAATGACCAGAAAAGGGGTACTGGCCAGGGCCTCAAAGCTTACCATTTTGCCCTGACACTAGGCTGGCTACCTCCAGCACTACCAGCATGACAGTCACAATGTTGGCCATCTAGCCCTGGCATTCATCCCAATAGACTGATGAAAAAGTCAAACCAAAGTACCACAAGTGACACTGACCTGCTGGGCACTAACTCCTACCCACTCACATCCCTGGCAATCTGCCTGCCAATTTATCTTCTGGTAAGATAATTTACAAGTAACATTCCCCCTTCCAGCCACTCCTCCATTTCCATAGTCATAGCCTCTATAGAGCATGAAGGTGAGTTCACTATAGAAAATACCCCATACCACTGGTCACCCTCACCCCCAGGTCCTGCTTTTGTGGCTGGGACATTTAAAAGGGCACCAGATCTCACTGTTGGTATCTGTGATCCCTCAAGCAGCCCTTTAAGCTTCCCCAGGGCTGCCCAGGGCTCATCATCCCTCCTTCCTTCCCACAGGTTGGCTAGAATTAGTCTGCCTTCCAATGCTACTGCCTCTGTTTTTCTGACTGCCTCCTAGAAGCTACCATTCCCCTGCCCCAAAGATACTCCGTGAGCCCCTGCCTTCCCAGCCCTTCAGCAGCCATGAACAGCCAAACCTCAGCCCTACTTCCAGGGCCCCTGTTCAGGTTGGAAATCCCTCCCCCACCTCTTTGGAGGTGGGGTGGAGTTTTACCACTTCCTGCCCTGCCAGCCTAAGTCCTGCTTCTGTGATTATACCCTTAGAGACAAAGTTGGGCTCCATTTCTGGCACCTATACTCATGCCCTCTCTTTGTCCCCCATACCACCCAGCAACCCAGAATTTCCCTCACTTAACATCCTAAAGGTAGCAATCCTAGGCCCTCCAGTTTGGCTAGCCTGATCATCTCTCCCAATGACATCACCACTGGTGCTGATTTGGAGCCTCACCCCCCTCACCTGCTGGCCTGGTTTGTGCCACCTTGTCCCCACAGGCTGCTAGAATAGCGGAACGCCAGTGTCTGAGACAGCATCAGCCAGCTAAGGACAGACACTAACCCCTGTCTGCTGAGCAATCGCTTCCATAGGGCTGTGGGGGAAGCGAGAAAAGAGATCAACGCACTACTTCCTACACTTGTCTTCTACACCCTGCTCCTACACCCTCTGAAGAGAAGCCAAGGTGCCACCCTCATCACCCGAATACCTGCTAGAAGCCCCTCAGAAACTCCCTAAATTAACATCTCAGGAGATCAAGCCAGCTCCCATCTGGCTGCTCACCGGGCCAGCCATATCACCTGCCAGGTCCCAGCTGCTCTATTGGCTGCTGAAGGGTACAAGCAGTCCCACAGAAAAGCAGGAACTACCCCTGTACACCAACCTTTCTGCTCATCTGCCTGCCAATTGATTATTTAATAAAATTATTAATGAATAGCTTCTCCTCCCCAGTTCCCTGGAGAAGGATGTGGGAGATGGGGTTGAGGGTTGGGGGAAGAAGAGAGGGAGGGGGGGGGGGGGGGAGGGGGAGGGGGAGAGGGAGAGAGGGAGAGAGAGGGAGAGAGAGGGAGAGAGAGAGAGAGAGAGAGAGAGAGAGAGAGAGAGAGAGAGAGAGAGAGATTCAGAGAGATTTTTTTCACTTCCTGTCTTTTCTTCCCAGACTTTGTAGCTCCTTTGAAAGGAGTTTGGGTTATACCTGGATACCTATACTAACCTCCTGCAGACAATGAAATCTCTACTAGTTGACATACAAGGAAAGGTTACCTAGGCTTCAGGGTCTTCAGCCCTCAGCTCCACCACTCCTCCTGTTCTACTGTCTGATCACCTACCAACAATCATCACCCAGCCCTGACCACCAAAGATTATTCATACCCCTCCCCGCCAAGTCTTTGGCTCTTGTTCACTAAGAACTTTCAAGACCTGCTTTGCTCTTTACCTCAATATCCCACTCTGTTCTTAACTGCCAATGACTACCTGCCCTTCATCATTGTGCCACAAAAATATCCTGATGTGTTGAGATTCTCCAGACCAACTTTTGGGTGCCCCTCCCTTTCTTTCTCTCCTCCTCAGATGTTACCTTATAGGGAAAAGAAGTGCCAGTTTCTTATCCTCTTTACCATTTTTTGCATCCTCGTTCCACCCACCCTACCCCTATTAAACTAAATTATTGTCTGGGTTGCTCACTCTTCCATTGAGGACAATGACTACCATCTTCTATTGGCATAATTCCAGATTTGGGGCACCTAAGCAAATATTTCAGGGGACAAGTAGCTGAGAAGAGGGGGATTTATGCTGAAGGAGGGCATGCAGTAAGGCTGCTTTAAAACCAAACTTGTTTTTAGAACGTGAGATATCTCTGTATCCCAAGGATAAGATAAGATAAGATAAGATAAGATAAGATAAGATAAGATAAAACTTGTGTCTTTCTGCCCTAAAAAGCCCTAACCAGAACATATCAGTTAATGTAAAAAGCCCATTGTCCCTAGGGGGAAGGAAAAGAATCTTTTTTTGAGTCCCAATCTGCCTCCTCAACTTTAGCCTCTTGCCAAAGAAGAGATATATTGGATTGTAAGGCCAGTGATAGGTAGCCTTGTCCAAAGGCCAGAAAAAAGCATGTCTAGTATGCCACCTGGGACCTTCATGATGATCTAGCTGCACTTAGCCTTATAAATCTGCAAGGTCTTACTTTGCAATGAATTCCTCCTGGAGAAAAGGGAAGAGGGAAGGATTCTGGGTCATAATTTTCTAGGAGTCTAAAAAATAAGGCTCTGAGCTCCTGCAGAAATGACTGGTCTTTCAAGATTAGGTGTTTCATCACTCTCCTGTTCTCCCCTTTCACCCTTGAAATCAAAAGTGTTTCATCTGGTCTTGGCTAGACCCCCATGCTGACTGACTTGGGGGCCCAGATCACAGACCCACATCAACTTTTCTCTCAGTGTTTCCTAAGGAGAAATAAGAGTGATCTGGGATGGAGAAAAATATGTTCTAGACATTTCTCTGGATCACTCTGAATACTGTTTTGTTTCTTTGAAATACTTTTAATCTCCACTTTCCAGTTAGCTTGGCCTAGAGAGCTTGAATGAACTGGACCAAAGGACTTGTATGAGGACTTGCTTGTTAGCCATATACCTCAGGACTGCTCAGCCACATGGCTCAGTAAATGGGCTCCCCACACTGGTTCATTTCCTGATGATCTGAGAATCATAACCTGGCTCCAACTACAGCTACTCCTCCCATCAATTCTCAACAGGCTGACCAAGTGTGAGGGATGGGGTCTGAGTTACCAAAAAGGGCTTTCCCTGCTGGGACAGGGGGCTTGGGAGCAACGTTCTAGTCAACAAAGTTCCATTCATTTGACTGTTCTTGTGGCTTCTCCCCCACAACGACTGGCCATTCATTGCCCCACCAGAAAATCACCTCAGTGTGTTTGCATTCATGGCTTATGTTTTGTTTGGAGTATTCAGACTAATTATTTAATCAGAAGATTATCATTTCCTGCCCTTCTCCAAAGGGATTTGAAAATATTTGCTGTGTGCTTTTATGCTATCTTAGGAGCCAGATTCTCCCCCTATCTTTCTACCAAGATAACAATTCCTAATTTCATAATGGAAAGCTGAGTTTATATTCAGGACAAAAATTGGCCTTGCAAGTAGTTTTTTGGAGATGTAACCCATTTGTTCTATTAAGTAAAAGATGCCAACATTAGATACCCTGGGAAGGAAATGTGGGTCATACCTTCAACCAATCAATCATCAAGCATTTATTAAGCATCTACTGTGTGCTTGACACTGTATTAAATCCTACAGATACAAAGACAAAAACACAATTTCTGCCTTCAAGGAGTTCATGTTCTATAAAATCTAGGGAATTCACAGTTCAAATGGGGAAACACGCACAAAGAAGCCACTCCAGCACAGAATGCTGCATCACTACCTTGTAGTGATATGAACACCATATGTCAGGGTAGTAGAACAGAAGGGCAAAGTCTGTAAAGCTTAACGATGGTCTTGGGAGCCCATTACACAGATGGATATATGTTGTTCAGTCATGTCTGACTCTTTGTGACCACCATTTGGAGTTTTTGGCAAAGACACTGGAGTGATTTGCCATTTCCTTCTCCAGATCATTTTACTGATGAGGAAATTGAGGCAAACAGGGTTAAGTGACTTGCCCAGGGTCACACAGGTAATAAGAGTCTGAGACTGGATTTGAACTCAGGTCTTCTGGAGTTCAGGCCTGGAGCTCTATCTTCTATGCCACCTCACTTTCCCAGATAGAGAGATATATATGCATGTACATATATACATATGGATGTATGTAGAAGAACCTGGAAAAATATATGGATATATACATATAGATGTATACATGTGTACATATATATATATGTGTGTGTGTGTACACACATGTGCACATATGTATATGTGTGTCTATCAACCTATCTGTCTATCTGTGGGTCTATCTATCTATCTATTTATGGCAACAAAGACCTCAGAAAGTTAAGTGCCCAGAGTCACGTAACATAGTGAACCAGTAGTCTCAAAATCAGGACTGAATCTAGGTCTCCAGCTCTGAGTGCAGGGCTTTTCTCAGTGTTCTGGCAGATTTTCTGCTTGCCCTTTCTCTCCTGATCAGATGGGGCGGAAGCTTACCTCCCTCTCATCTTGTTCCCTATGTTGACGAAGCCTGGGTTTCTGTAGGACCACACTGATATTCCGGACCACACCGATCACTGGATGGCCAAAGGTCCAACTTGAACTATGACCTGTGCTTTTTGTCTATTTGCCCCAATGAAACCCATTCTGGGTTTCTTTGTCCCTGGTTCTAGCTGGGAACTGCTATCTGAGTATTTCTTCATTTTGGTAATGGGCTAATCCCTGGAAAAGTCCTGCCCTTGTGTGTAGGAATGTTGGCAATTACCATTATGCTCTTTACCCCAACCTATAACACATTAATCACATGAAAACATGGTCAAGGTTCCACTTTCTTTTCTACCTCTGAAGCTTAGGTAGCAGCAGGGTCACAGAGTAGCTGGGGGTGGGGATGCTGGTTCCTTGGACTGTCAATCTGTAAAAAAGGTTGGTTAGATGGAGTTTTAGATGTCTGGCTTCTGGCTTGTGGTTGAGTTCCTTTTCACCAATCTAGAGTCATTATCGAATGCTGATGGTTACATCTTTCCTGACAAAAAGCACACTTTCTTAAATGTAAAACTTTTGTCACTTGTTCATTGGCTGCGTAACTTAGTTGATTAGAGCGTGACACTGATGTGCTCATAGTTGTAGAAGGAATCCCCAAATGGTCCACTTAGCTTGACCCTGTTCCTTGGCTCATATGGGATTGAGATCCTAACCCTGGCCTTGTCAACATGCATTATTGGTGACTGGGTTTCCAAACAAAACACCAAGAATGATTTAATGCAGCCTAGATCCATAATTGGGACCCCTAATTATACTAGGTCCAAGTGATGATGAGTCAGTTGTATATCCCTGAAAAATGGAGAAATGTCACCTTTTCCTAATCTTTCCCAAGCCCTATTCCAGCCCCGCCCTCCCCCCCCCCCAATTCTTTCATTTCTATTGCTGGCATGACCATCCTCACAATTACCCATACTTGAAATCATGAGTCACAGTACTCAGAACTCAGAAAGACCTTAGACATCACAGGATCATTTAATATAAAGATTCTTAACCTTTTTCCATATCTCAGACCTTGCTGGCAGTCTGGTGAAACCCAGAGACTCCTTCTCAGAATATTGATTTTAAAAGTATAAAATACAATTCACAAGATTATAAGGAAACTACCATACTGAAATACAGTTATTAAAATATTTTTTAAAACAAGTTCACAGATCCCAGGTTAAGAACCCCTGATCTAGCCAAACTTGTTTCATTTTTATAGATAGAAAAATGAAGTCCAGAACGTACTATGACTTGCCCATAGTTATCCAAGTAGTAAACAGCAGAGCTGAGATTTGAACTCAAATCTCCTCTAGCTCTAGATAAAGTGCTTCCCCTCTCCCTCCTACTATGTAGTCTGATGCTGTTGAAAAGGTGGCAGATTTAAACTTAGGTTCGTTATTACCTATATAACTGTGGGCAATTTACTTTCCAACTTTGGGCCTCAGTTTCCCTTATCTGTACAAATGAGGTAGAGGGTAGTATCAAATACTAAACACAAATAGAAATGGATCCCTACAGGCCACGTATTGACTTAGAAAACCACTAATTAACTTCATCCATACTATATTTTTATTTTGTTAAACATTTTACAATCATATTTTAATCTGATTCATAGCCTGGAATTTTAAACCTCTAAGTTAGATGGCTGTAAAGCTGTAAATCTAAGATCTTAAGCTGTCTTAGACTCTTTCTTCTATTATGTTCACATACAATCAGTTGCCAAGTTCAAGTCTACTTTGTCAGTTCATCCCCTCTTTCTATTCCCACTGCTATTCCAGTTTATGATAAGAAACATGCCTGCCCCCCGCCCCATGCAATAGTAAAGAAAACAGATCCTCAGACTTGCTGTCACATAATCTTCACTTATTAAGGGCCTGAACCCCACCTCTATGAGGCTGCAAATCTCCCCAAACTATCATCATGAGCTCTGTGCTGGCTCATCAACTAGCATGTCCACCTCCTTTTGCCCAACTCTGACCAATTACTGGAAACAAAGTAATCTTCAAAATAACTGGTTTTTTTTTTTAACTATAGAAACTGCAGTTTGGGTGATTATGAGTAATAACAATGGCCTGAGTCTCTGATGGTTTCATCGCAGTCCTTTATATACAGTCCATATGCTTCACTATAGGATACAGTGGGGTGGTAGGCCTAGTGTGTTAGCATAGATTTTCAGCCATGATTATTGGGAGGTAGAGGGACTATCAATTTTCTGGAAGAAACCTTGTTTCTGTGGCATGGCAAGTGGTCTCCTTAATTACAACCTGGATAATGCAGTACACCACACATACACATGTGCATATATACATACATATAGACATACACACACATCATAGTCATCTCTCAATTATCCATGAAATAAAGTATATTATGTATATACATAATCCCACTAGTGCTAAATTTTTTTCTATTTGTCTTCATAATGCAGCCAAAGGCACCAACTTAGTCATGTGGGTGCACCCCCTCCACATGTCTGGCCAAATCTTTTCCTTAGAGCCACACCATGGGGGTGGGGATGGGCACTGGGGGGATGAGGTGGAAAGACTGGACAATTCTTGGAGGAAAATTCCAAAGTGGGGCTGCTTTGAGCTCTTTGGTGGTCTTGATCATCTGAACTGAAATACCTGTCTATCTCATCCATTTAGTTCCCAGGGGCCAAAAAACTAGCAGCCAGTGAGAAAGCAGACTGGGGAATCCCTCGAGTCTGCTTTGGCAGCCAGTCCCAAGGTCTGCAACCTCAGTGAGACTGGGTGAAACTCAGTGTGGACTGGGAAGTGCTGTCCATCAGGGACGGCGGTTGGATGACAAAGGCTTGTCTCCTAGTGGGCCATCAAACCTGCTCTGCCAGCGAGCTGTGGCAAGCTCAGCCGCCACGGCATGGATCCTCAGGGCGGGGGTCCTAGGCCATTACCATCTGTGACAACCTCCACTCAGCCCACCACTGCCCTCTCGCGCCCTGATCCTCCCAACCCGCCTCCCTCCTGCAAGTCGGAAAAAAAATGAGCCCCAGTCCAGACAGAGTGCTTAGTCTGGCCTGGCCCGAGGAGGGTCCAGGGGGCAGGTGTAGGGATTAGAGCGCCGGGTGGCCGAAGCCTGGGGGACAATGCCCCCGAGCTCAGCTACAACAATAGCTGGGGGGGGGGGGGCGGTGCCATTCCTGCCACCAGCCCAGGAGTGGGCGCGCCAGCCCCAGGCCAGCAGATCTGCCCGCTCCCCAGCCGCTGCAGCAAAGGCTGAGGGGGAGCCTGCGGGGTTCCTGGGTTCAGACCCACCCCGCACAAGCACGCCAAGCACAGGCAGGCACCACACAGCCTGCAGCCCCACGGCGGCCGCCCAGCGAGCCTGCTTTGGCTTTGTCTTCCGTCCCCCAATCTCCCGCCCCTTCACCCCGAGGGGCAGAGGAGAGCCAAGCACATGTGCGAAAGCACCTTTCTTTTTCCAGGAGGAGACTCGGGCCCCGGGCACTTGGGAGGGCAAGGTAGGGCAGGGCGGGCCGGAGGGGAGCGTGAGGCTAGGTGGGGGGACTGCCGAGCCTCACTTGTACACACAGAAAGTTGGCCAGCTGAGGCTGGAATTGGGGGTGCCCCGGGGGGCTACCTAAGCTGCTGTTGGCCTGGGTGATCGTGGGTGGGGGGCGGGGAAGCAGAGGGTCTGGCAGGAAGCCAGCGAGGGTCCTTACCTGGAATACAGTCTCTTGGTGGCTGAATTCTGGACCTCATCACTGGTCAGGCAAGCCATGAATTACCAAGCAGAGACAGAGCCTTCAGGGTGCGAGCCCTCAGCGGGCGGCAGCAGCATGAAAAAGCGACCGAAGCCCAGAGAGGCAGTCCGAGCGAGAAGGGCTGGTGGGGCGCTGCGCCCTGCCAGGCTCCCCGGCCAGCGGACAGATAGCGAGCGAGAACGCTGGCAGCAGCGGCTAGGAAGTGATGTATAGGCAAATAAAGTCTGGGGCAGGCCCCTCCCTCGCCCTCCTGCCCCCCGCCCCCCGCCCGTGATGTCATACCCGTGCACTGGGGAAGGGGGGACGGAGCTGCCTCTGCTCTGGGTGACCAGTGACAGCCGCCCCCGATGCCCTCGCTTGGTGTGGGCTGCCCAACAGCAGAAGACACCCGGCTGGCCCCTTGGGCATTGTCTCTTGCCTTTGGGGGAAGAGGGCAGGGGGACTGAGGAGAGGGATTCCTTCGAGCCTTTTCTGACTGACAAGAATGAGAACGCTTCTGGTGAACTGAGAACTTCATCAAAGGGAAGCCTCCATGGGTGTTGTAAAAAGAAGCAAATTGTGAGGGCCTGGCACCCGGGCATCTTGGTCTCCATAATAATGATAACTCACATTTATGTAGCAAGGCTTCCTCAAAACAACTCTGGGAGTTAGGGAGAGCGCGCGAGTGTATTAATCTCCATTTTACAGATGAGGAAACTAAGTCTCGAAGATCTTAAGGGATTTGCCTTTGGTCGCAGAGATGGAAAGCTTTGCAGTCTGGACTTGGAACCAAGTTTCCTGAGACTCAGTCCAATGCTCTTTCCTTTATATCATAGCACTTAGCGATTTCACTAGCTTCCAGGGTTGACCTTCTTACCAGCTTCCCTCCAATCACTGGGAAAGGGAATTTTTAAGACCCACCATAGACAGAAAGCCAAAGCATTGATCTGTAACATTAAAAATGGAGGATTCACAACTAACTGGGCAATAAAAATGCATAAGAACAACAATATGAGGAAATGGCTTTTTGGTTCCCTAAGGAATTGCTTGCCAAGGCTTCGGTGACATTACCTGTGGGTTCTTGAGTGTGTAGTAGCATACACAGTCAGAAAGAGATTGGTGGCACACAAATAGAGGAATGTGTTTAGCCTACATCCAGGCTGTATTGCTGGAGTCAGCATTTCCATTGAATTGTTCAAGTGGCCAGAGTTTTAGAGGCATCATATTTTTAAAAATCTCAGCTTGAATTCTTCTGGCCCTCAAAATATCCCTTCCCTGCTATGATGTCTACATCTACTTCTCGGGAAGCCAGTGTATGCTTAGGAAGAATCCAACTGACTTGAAAAGCAGCCACAAATATATGTAATTAGGAAGGCAAAATAGTGAGGGGGTGGAGGAGGCTTGGAGGCATGCATACTCAAACCAAACCAACTTCTGGATTGTCTGAACTACTGCTACTTCAACACATTCTAAGCCTGTGGCCTTGGTCACACTTAGCCACACCCTTAGCATGTTCCTACATTTGATAGAAACTGGGCTTCAGCAGCTAAGGCAGAGAATGGAAAAAAAAAAAACCAGAGGACATCTCAGGCCTGAGTGGGTTTGTTTTTCCTGCAGAGGAAATTAGGTAGGAGAATGAGAACCAGCTGTGCTTCACTGCCTGTTTCCCCCAGCTCCCACTCTCTTACACCCCCTACAAAACCCGCCCCCCCAGAGACAGAAAGGGCCTTGCTTCTAAGGGCCATGGCTGCTGGCTGGCATGATGCAGAATGTGGGCAGCCAGCACCATTGTTTCAATCCTGCGTAAGGGGAGAGCAAAGGCAAATGGGATGGGGAGACAGAAGGCTATCCCTTGCATGTGGTTTCTTGTCCAGTTAGCTGCATTCCACAACTTCAGCACAGGGAGCAGACTTGGAAAATCATTTTTAATTTCCCCAACCACAAGGTCTGTGAAGTGTTTTGGGCCACAATACTTCAGACAGCAAGCCAGCAAGGATCCAGTGGGTGTGAGTTTCAGTTCTGGTCCTCAAGCAAAATATGACAAGAGTCTGTTCTCAGCAGTTCCTTGAACCCTGTACCCCACAGGAGGGGGTAGTACCTGGAGTCTAACATTGCCAGAACTTTCCGAGTGGAGGCAACCACAGAAGTGGGGGAACCTCTATACAGTTGACAGAGCTTATTGCTAGGTCACCAAGCCACAGGGCAGAATGCCTCTGTGGACTCCTGCTCCTTTTCCTACCAAAGAGGCAGCACCTTGTCTCTCTTCCTGCACAGGTCACAGTACCTGTGTGTAAATGCCAAATCACCCTGCTTAGGCAAGAACTTTAGAGATTGGTAGCTACACCTGCTTTTTTGTTACTATGTAGTGATATAAGAAGAAAGGGTTATTTATGTAAAAATTTTGTACGTGAAGTACTATATTAATCCAAAGTATTCTTCCTGACAACTAAATCTGGCTTTGGCTTTTATAACAAAATTTCATGCTCAAAGCCAGGCTTTTTTTTTTTTTTAAATCAGAATTGAGACTGCTGGCAAACTGCAGTGTACAGAGTGGCAAGGCTATCTTTACATTCAAAGGAACAAATCATTGAGAAGTAGAGGTGTAACTAGGGTGAGGTGATTAGCCTTTTGCACCAAGACACAAAACTTTAGAAGCCTCTAGTTTCTTAGTGCCAAAGAAACGATAGAGCTTAGTAAATAATTGAGAACAATTAGGAAAACATGTAATAGTGAAGCAGTTCTTTTTCCTCAAGTAAAGCACTATCAGGTAATCTCCCCTATAGTGAAGTTTCTTTTGTGCCTTCTGAGGTCTCTCTGTCTGCCCCTACTCCCACTGAATTTATTTTTAAGAAGTTGTTCTGAGGATGTGTTTTGTGAAGCTTACCCAGGACAAGAACTCCTGCTTTGTTGAAAGGGTATCAATTAACAAATGTTTATTAAATGCCTAAGTGCCAGGCCCTGTGATAGGGATAGGAAGACAGAAATGAAAAACTATTTACATATTATATATTATAACATTATATAATATACAACATATATAATATACCCGCATATAAGCACATGCAAAATAAACGCAAGGTATTTTGTCAAGAGATGCAGTTGCATCCGAGAGATCAGTGAAGGCCTTATTTAGGAGGTCACCTGGGAGCTGAGTTTTGAAGTGAACTAGGGCTTTTAAGAGGCAGAGGTGAGAAGGGAGTGCTTTCCTGGCAAGGAGATGAGAAATGGAATGTTTTATGTGAAGAACAGGAAGAAGAGTTTGGCTGGATTAAAGAGTAAGAAGTAATAAGACTGAAAACGTGGATTGGACAAGGTTGTGAAGGGTTTTGAATGCCAGACGCAGGAGTGAGTATATAATTCTAGATGTGCGAGGGAGCCAGTGGATTTATTGAGCAGAGCAGTGACATGGTCAAATCGACATTTTTGGAAAACAACTTGCAGCCATGTGGACGGTGGATTCAAGAGGGAAGGCTCTTTTGGAGTCTCTTTCAATAGCTCAGATGACTGAATTAGGATGATGGCCATCTAAATAGAGATAAAGGGATTACAAGATATATTTTTTGGAGAGAAAATAAGCAAATCATGGCAACTGACTGGATTTGCAAAAGGAGTAAGAGTCAAGGATGACTTTGAGCACAAATATTCTTTGATTGGATGGTGGTGATCTCTATAAAACATGTGCGCAATTATTGTGTGGGGGTATCCTCACATGAAAGTGGTTGGGGACCCTATTTTCACAAAGGCATGATGACTTTAAAGGTTATAGAAATAGAAGAGGTGATTGAGGGGTGGAGTAGTCTGCCTGAGGGAATAGGATGTAAGTGTAGATGCCTTGGGGTGGAGAAGGGCTACCTCTTCATCAGAGACCAGAATAAAGCAGAAGAGAACAGCAGATGATATCAAAAGGTTTTGAGATGTAGAGAAGGGAAAAATAGGAGGCTTATGGCAAATGACATCTATTTTCTCAGTAATGTATGAGGTAGAACCCTCTTTTGAGAAGGCAGTGGGAGCCTTGAAAGGAAAACAGTCAACACGATTCAGAAAAAAGAAAGTTTGGAACAGATGCCATGGGAAATGTAAGAGAAAATCACTTAAGGAGGAGTGAAAGAATTGCTTTGCAGCAATGAGGACCCAGTTGAGATTTAGATTACTAGAATGACCAGCTTGGTTGGTCAAAGCCCAGTAACAATGAGACCCAGGTGGTAGGTTTGCTCTTTCTACTGGCTGATTTAATTTGCACAGAGGGAAAACTTTGTTACCTAACCACAGACTACATTCATGGCCTTTGGCTATCTCAAAAAAATCTGCCCTTGGAAGGACCCTGAGGGAGAGTGTAGATACCCCAGTGAAGTTCATTTCCACAGTTAGAAAAACAACTCGCTCTCTCCCAGTGTTTGGTTAGGTGCCTCATCTTATTATAAATGTTGAATGAATGGATGAATGGATGGAGAAGATCAGCATGGTATCACTTCCACATGTTTAATAAAAGCCAAGGGAGATATGTCAGAAA
This sequence comes from Notamacropus eugenii, assembly GCF_028372415.1. Taxonomy (NCBI): domain Eukaryota; kingdom Metazoa; phylum Chordata; class Mammalia; order Diprotodontia; family Macropodidae; genus Notamacropus; species Notamacropus eugenii. Next base: position 490,012,297 of record NC_092872.1, read on the forward strand.
CCTAACTTGCTCTCCTGAAGGATATGATGTTAAGTGGATCATATGGTTTCTTGGCTCAGTGCATAAGAAATGAGAGACTGAGACAACTCTAGCAGTGGAAGGAAGGACTCATATTTACAATGCTGGACTGAAGCTAAGTTTGCTGTCCCTTAATTGGCACAGTGAGCTAGTGTTTGTGTTATTGGTAGCTTCTGATGGAGGTCTGGTCTGATCTGGGCGTGGAAGTCTCCAGGGTTTCAAGCCCTCAAGCCCTGGCTGTCCTTGGCTATCCAATGGGTAGAAAGTCAGCCAGTCTCTCATGCCAATACACTGTGACTTGGGATCCTCTAGATCCTTTATTGGAACTGGACTCTGTAGAGAGCATGGGCTATTCAGGGTGAGAAGTGGCAGGATAAAATCCTGCGGGTCCTGACAAACTGACCTATCCTCCAGTAGGGGCTCCTGGGAGAGTGGCTATAAGTTCTCTGTGACAGTGAAAAGGTAGGGATGTAGGATGGTGCAGGCTTGTGTGTTTATTAGTATTGTTTGGTAGAGAAATGAAGGTGAGTTCTTTTCAGTGCCAAAGATTTTTTTTTAAATATTTATTTATTTAAGTTTTCAACATTCATTTCCACAAAATTTTGAGTTCGAAATTTTCTCCCCATCTTTCCCCTCCCCCACCCCAAAACACCAAGCATTCTAATTACCCCTATCACTAATCTGCCCTCCCTTCTAACATCCCTCCCTTCCCTTATCCCCATCTTCTCTTTTGTCTTGTAGGGCAAGATAAATTTCTATACCCCATTACCTGTATTTCTTATTTCCTAGTTGTATTCAAGAACAATACTCAACAGTTGTTCCTAAAACTTTGAGTTCCAACTTTTCTTCCTCCCTCCCTCCCCACCCATCCCCATTGAGAAGGCAAGCAATTCAATATAGGCCATATCTGTGTAGTTTTGCAAATGACTTTCATAATAGTCGTGTTGCATAAGACTAACTATATTTCCCTCCATCCTGTCCTGCCCCTGATTGCTTCTATTCTCTCTTTTGACCCTGTCCTTCCCCAAGAGTGTTGACTTCTAATTGCTCCCTCCTCCCATTGCCCTCCCTTCCATCATCTCCCCTACCCTGCTTATCCCCTTCTCCCCCACTTTCCTGTATTGTAAGACAGGTTTTCATACCAATATGAGTGTGCATTTTATTCCTTCCTTTAGTCGAATGTGATGAGAGTAAGCTTCATGTTTTTTCTCTCACTTCCCCCCTTTTTTCCTCCACTGAAAAGTCTTTAACTTGCCTCTTTTATGATTCTCCTCCCAATATATTTCTCTCTCACCCCTTAATTTCATTTTTTTAAAGATGTGATCCCATCCTATTCAACTCACCCTGTGCTGTGTGTGTGTGTGTGTGTGTGTGTGTGTGTGTGTGTAATCCCACCAACTACCCAGATACTGAAAAAAGTTTTAAGAGTTACAAATATTGTCTTTCCATGTAGGAATGTAAACAGTTCGACTTTAGTAAGTCCCTTATGATTTCTCTTTGCTGTTTACTTTTTCATGCTTCTCTTGTTTCATGTGTTTGAAAGCCAAATTTTCTTTTCAGCTCTGGTCTTTTCATCAAGAATGCTTGAAAGTCTTCTATTTCATTGAAAGACCATTTTTCCCCCTGAAGTATTATACTCAGTTTTTCTGGGTAGGTGATTCTTGGTTTTAGTTCTAGTTCCTTTGACTTCTGGAATATCATATTCCATGCCCTTCAATCTCTTAATGTAGAAGCTGCTAGGTCTTGTGTTATCCTGATTGTATTTCCACAGTACTTGAATTGTTTCTTTCTAGCTGCTTGCAATATTTTCTCCTTGACCTGGGAACTCCGGAATTTGGCCACAATGTTCCTAGGAGTTTCTTTTTTTTTTTATCTCTTTCAGGAGGTGATTGGTGGATTCTTTCAATATTGATTTTGCCCCCAGGTTCTAGAATATCAGGGCAGTTTTCCTTGATAATTTCATGAAAGATGATGTCTAGGCTCTTTTTTTGATCATGGCTTTCAGGTAGTCCCATATAATTTTTAAATTGTCTCTCCTGGATCTATTTTCCAGATCAGTTGTTTTTTCAATGAGATATTTCACATGATCTTCCATTTTTTCATTCTTTTAATTTTGTTTTGTGATTTCTTGGTTTCTCATAAAGTCATTAGCCTCCATCTCTTCCATTCTAGTTTTTAAAGAACTGTTTTCTTCAGTGAGCTTTTGAACCTTCTTTTTTATTTGGCTAATTCTGCTTTTTAAAGCCTTCTTCTCCTCATTGGCTTTTTGAACCTCTTTTGCCAATTGAGTTAGCCTATTTTTAAAGGTGTTATTTTCTTCAACATTTTTTTGGGTCTCCTTTAGCAAGTTGTTGATGTGTTTTTCATATTTTTCTTGCATCTCTCTCATTTCTCTTCCCAATTTTTGCTCACCTCTCTTACTTGATTTTCAAAATCCTTTTTGAGCTCTTCCATGGCCTGAGACCATTGAATATTTATTTTGGATGTTTGGGATACAGAAGCCTTGACTTTTATGTCTTTCCATGATGGTAAGCATTGTTCTTCCTCATCAGAAAGGATGGGAGAAGATATCTGTTCACCAAGAAAGTAACCTTCTATAGTCTTATTTTTTTTTCCCTGTTTTGGTCATTTTCCCAACCAGTTACTTGACTTTTGGGTCCTTTGTCAAGAGTAGGTTATACTCTGGGAATCTGTAAGATCTCAGTTTCTCCAAGGTGGCACAATCAAGTATGTACACTGGTCTGGGAGGAGGAAGAGATTTTTGTGCCCAGAATCTTAACAGAGTTTCCTCTCCACAGCCACCAGAGCCAAAGATTTTTTTGGGATTTTGTATCTTATGTTCAAAGCCCAGTAAGTCCTCAGGATGTCACTAAATGTCCTCCAGTTGTTTTATGTATATAGACTGTATGTCCCAGATCATGGAATATATGGTAAGGCTCCAAAAGGCATGAGACTATGACTTTTTTCCTTTGGTTTCGTATTTCTTAAACTCTTAACTTAAACCCTGTTCTCAATCTTACGTTAGGTAGCTTGATGATAAGGAAGAAGAGACCCTATTCCTTCAGAAAGTTTACAATCCAGTTGTAGAGACAAGATGAATGCACATGAAGTAGCCTGAGAACCATACAGTGCCCAATATAATCCTCTGTTGTTGACTTACCTTCCCTTAGAGTAGGAGTTCTTAACCTGGGGTCTGTGGACCTCATGGATAGACTTCAGGATGAGATATATGAACTCAGATAAGAGGAAAAATCATATTTTTATTTTCAGTAGCTTCTTGTCTCTACAACTGGATTGTAAACTTCCTCTCCCCCCCCCCCCCCCACTTAACAGGATTTTATTTTTCCAACTATATGTAAATATAGTTTTCAACATTCACTTTTATAAGATTTTAAGTTCCATTTTTTTCCCTCACCCCCTTCCCCTCCCCAAGAAGTGTGCAATCTGATATAGGCTATACATATATAATCATATTAAACATATTTCCACATTAGTCATGATCTGAAAGAAGAATCAGAACAAAAGGAAAAAAAATAAGAAAGTAAAAAATTAAAAAAAAAGAGAAAATAGTATGCTTTGATTTGCATTCAGACTCCATAGTACTTTCTCTGGATGTGGATAGCATTTTCCATCATGAGTCTTGGAATTGTTATATCATTGTATTGCTGAGAAGAGCTAAGTCTATCAAAGTTAGTCATCACACAATGTTGCTGTGCATAACATTCTCCTGGTTCTGCTCACTTCACTCAGCATCATTTCATGTATGTTTTTCTAGGTTTTTCTGTAGCATTTCTTTCCATTGTGAATGTATGCAACAAAATATTTTTCTATTTTTGCAACTAGTGTCTGTGATAAAGGCCTCATTTCTAAAATATATAGAAAACTGCATCAAATGTATAAGAATACAAGTCTTTTCCCAAATGATAAATGGTCAAAGGATATGAACAGGCAGTTTTCAGAGGAAGAAATTAAAGATATCTATAATCATATGAAAAAATGCTCTAAATCACTATTGATTAGAGAAATGCAAATCAAAACAACTCTGAGATACCACATCACACCTATCAGATTGGCTAACATGACAAAACACAAAGATGATGAGTGCTGGAGAAGATGTAGGAGAGTTAGAACACTAATTCATTGTTGGTGGAGCTGTGAGTTGATCCAACCATTCTGGAGAGCAATTTGGAACTGTGCCCAAAGGGCTACAAAAATCTGCATACCCTTTGACCCAGCAATATTGCTTCTGGGACTCTATCCCAAAGAGATCATAGAAATGAGAAAGGGTCCCATATGTACAAAAATATTTACAGCAGCACTCTTTGTGGTGGCCAAAAACTGGAACTCAAGGGGATGCCCATCAATTGGGGAATGACTGAACAAGTTGTGGTACATGAATGTAATGGAATACTATTGTGCTATGAGAAATGATGAACAGGAAGACTTCAGAAAGGCCTGTAAAGACTTATATGAACTGATGCTGAGTGAAAGGAGAAGAACCAGAAGAACATAGTGTGTGAGGAATTTTTCTGGTAGACTTAGTACTTCATTGCTATGCAAGGACTTAAAAAATTTCCAGTGGATTTTTGAGGCAAAACACCTTTCACATCCAGAGAAAGAACTATGAAATTGCATTGCAGATAGAAGCAGATCATTTTCTTTTGTGTTATGTTTTGTTTTGTTTTATGATTTCGCCCATTCATTTTAATTCTTCTATGCAGCATGTATTTAATAGGAATGTATGTGTAGAACCTATATAAAATTGTATGTCATCTCAGGGAAGGAGTGAGGAGGGAGGGGGGAATGAGAGGGAGGGAAGATATGTGGAAGTGATTGCAACCCCCTTTAAACTAGAACTGCAGGAGAAAAGAAACTCAAAGAAAGGTAACAAATCTGTGAAGGAGATTTCCATCAGACCTGAAAAAGCCTTACAGCTCAGTCTTCACAACTGTTCCTCCTGAGATGTCTAGGCTAACCCAACAACAATTAGGAAGGTAAGTCTTTCAATACAAGGCATACAATACATTCACAAAGGAAATGATAATAATGTTCATTTCTTACCTGTAAAAAAACCATCTGCCTGTTCAATCATGTCCAACTCTTTTTGACCCCATGGACCACCTGTCTATGGGTTTTTCTTGGCAAAGATACTGGAATGGTTTGTCATTTCCTTATCCCCTGGATTAAGGCAAATAGGTTAAGTAACTTGCCCAGGGTCACATAGCTATTAAATATCTGAGACCAGATTTGAATTCGGGTTTTCCTGGCTCCAGGCCCATTGCTCTATCCACTAAGCCACCTAACTGCTTCCCCATAAAACATGATACTATTTTAAAGTTTACAAGGCACATATATAGATATTATCCTTCTTGATAATTACAATAGCCCTGTTAACTCTCAATAGGCACATGCTTCATTTAAGAGACCAAGAAATTGAGATTTGGAAAATTTTATGATTAGCCCTAGGTGACACTAAATGTCAGGTCTAAGATTAGAATCCAGGCCTCCTGCCTCCTATTCTTATCATTCTACAACTCCCAGTCTCAACCCTTTCTCCCCCCATGCCACACTGTGTTAATTAGAAACGACTTTGGCTCTTTGGATCTCTAGTCCTTAGTGTAGTTAGTATAGTATAGTTCCTTAGTATAGTTCCTGGCACATAAATCCTTGTTCATTCATTGATTGATTAGCAGGTCCTACCAAGCTGGAAGGGATTTGAGTATGCGCCCAATCATAGACCACATCTTTCTCATTCAAGGACCAACCTAATTAAGCTCAGAGAGACCAATTACTATGTCGGTTACAGGCTGGTGACTTTTTAGTCACAGTAATTCTTGAAGATTCTCAATGAAATCTTAGGTGGCAGTATGCACTGGTGGAGGTAGTAGCCAGTAAGAAGAAATCATGAGTCTTTGAAGTGTAAAAGTATAGGCACCATGGATTTCTTCCCCTGCCTTTTTTTATACAGTCAGTCCTCAACTTTCATGGGGTAGCATTCCTAAAAATGGCAGGAAGGTCAAAAAGACTAATATTGATGCATTGAACCTATGAGAAATAGAAGGTTAGGTTCGCATGACCATCAAAAACTGTCATCTTTTGCTAGAGATTGCTGAAAATACACTTTTCTGCATATAATTCATACAACAAAACATTTATTCTGATAATTTGTACTTTTCTTAACACAGTAACCATGAAATAACCCATTAAATGCAGTACACAAAATAAAATTGCTAACATGCAAAACATTTTCCTCCCTAATAATTTCTTAGACTTCTATAACCTTTTGTGCGAACATTTCACTAATGAAGAAAAAAAATTGATGTCAGGCAGTATCCATTTTTTATAACACATGAAGTCTACATAAATATTGTACAGCAAATAAAATTCTTTTTTAAAAAATTCTTTATTTTATATGTTATTTTCCCCAAATTGCATGTAAACACAATTTTAACAATCGTTTTTTAAAAATTTGAGTTCCAAATTGTCTCCCTCTCTCTCCTTTCCCCTCATTGGGAAAGCAAGCAATTTAATATAAATTATATATGTGCAATCTTGCAAAACACACGTCTATGTTAGTCATGTTGTAAAAGAAAACAGACAAAAGACCCCCATGAAAAATAAGGTTAAAAAAGTACAACAAATAAAATTCCCAAAACTAAAACATTTTTCAACTTAAATCTTACCTTTCACTGTGTCAGATGAAGGTGAGGCAATGTGAGGGCATTGTACTGTATGCTATACAGTTGTAAACCTTTCTACCTTGACCACCCTATGAAAACCAAGGGAGAAGTTGCTGGTACTTTAGTCATTGCTGTCAGAAGATGGGGAGACTGGCAAGGTCTCAATATCACCTCCAATACTTTGTCCTTCGTGGGTTTTTCTTGGCAAAGATACTGGAATGGTTTGTCATTTCCTTATCCCCTGGATTAAGGCAAATAGGTTAAGTAACTTGCCCAGGGTCACAGAGCTATTAAATATCTGAGACCAGATTTGAATTCGGGTTTTCCTGGCTCCAGGCCCAGTGCTCTATCCACTAAGCAACCTAACTGCCTCCCCATAAAACATGATGCTATTTTAAAATAGTTTACAAGGCACATTCATAGTTATTATCCTCCTTGATAATTACAACAGCCCTGTTAACTCTCAATAGGCATGCACTTCATTTAAGAGACCAAGAAGTTGAGATTTGGAAAAAAATTTGTGGTTGGCATTGAAGATTGGGAAGGATGTACCACCTTGAAATAATCTTTCAGAGCTTTATGCTCCAATTGAGATCCTTAAGGGTCTTGGAGTTTGGCTGCTCTACAAACTTATGGGCATCTTTCTTTTTTTCCTCTCTACTGCACACAGCTATGAATGTTATCAGCTGTCAGCTTAAAAGTAAGAATGAGGTTACTAATAAAATCACATGAATATTTGAAGTTGCAAAAGTTAAATGAGCAGATATTAAAGATAGATTGCACATATAATTGAATGTTAACTAGCCCTCTTTGAGTTCATTCTGATGGATGATAGAATACAGAGACTCTTACCTCTAATAGATTATCTGGACCTGCCCTACCAGTCTGAGAGGATTGTAAGGATCAGATATATGAAATATCTTTGACCTGTGGGGTTGGTGAGTTATAAGCCCCATATGAGCCAGTTATGTGGAATGGTGGCCAAAGAAGCTAATGGGATCTCATTTCCATAGATCTGTGATCTCATTAATGTGGATATTCACACAATCAATACAGGCCACAACCCACCTGTATGTTCTCATAGTCCACGTTCTCCTACAGAGCCTCCATACTGGATCTATCCAATGTGTTTTAGGACTTCCACTAGTATTTGTAGGCATTAGTTCAGCACCTTTTATTCCTTATTCTCTCTGCTCACGTACTCTACCTCCTTTCCAATCATATATTTCCTGAATGGTGTCCCTTAGGCCATTTTTTTTTTGCATAGAGGTAATTAATGGAAATACATTATAGCATTATTGTGCCCACCATGAGGCTCTTCATGAACTTTTGGACCACCTGCAACATTTATCCTTCAATATTCTTCAAATATTGTGTTATTCCAAGATTTGCAAGGAGCATCACCAACAAAACATTACTTTTAAAAAATTACATTTTTTCAATGAACAGATCTACTTTCTTTTCTACCTCTATTCCCAATGGGAAGAAAAAGAAAAACAAAATATTTGTAACAAATATGCATAGTTAAAGAACATAAATTCCCACATTGTCCATGTCCAAAAATGTAGGTCTCATTGTGGATCTTGAGTCCATCACCTCTCTGTCAGGAGATAGGTAGGAGAGATCATCATTGGTCTTCATGGTTGGTTATTACACTTATAAGAAATCTTAAGCATATTAAAGTTGTTATAAAATATCTCTTTAAAAGATGGGCTTTTGTGCCAAGGAATAACTTGAGGATTGTTAACTGTACTACGTAATGTCCCAAATGCAGTTTGGCCCATTTTCTTCCTTCTCTTCAATTCTGGACTTAATTAGTTGTTTTCATACCTTTGTAGGGTCTATCCCAGATATGTGTTCTAAGGTCCTAACTCAATAGACTGTCCTTCCACTGTATATCAAAGTATAGAATACATTTTTTTTTCCTGTGTGAATTGTTAGGCTGATATTTTTTTAGGGTAGTTGTGTATCATTAAGAAGGCCCTGTAGTGTTTCTGGGGTTTGATTCAATGAGCACAATGCTGTCCACACACAAGAGTTTCCCCATTTTATGAGAAGTCTGACTTCTATTTGGATTCTATACAGGACATTTCCATGAAGGCGGCATGCATCTTCAGCGAGCATGCATCTCTTTTGATGGTTTGATCGATATTAGTAATCAGATCACTCAATAGAGTCATCGCTGTGGCTTCATTTGTTGAGGAATCTTGTACGATTTTAATGTATGCATGGGAGATTACTTATTGGAAGAAAGACTTTGAGCTCCATTTTACTCTACTGAGTTAAATGTTATTTTGTAAATAATAAGCAATAAATATAGTAGGGATTTATAATCTCTTCACCTTTTAGGCAATTGTTTTGTAATAAAGATGTAGTTTGCATAATTAGTATGATTTTTTTTTTGTTACAAAAGTATATTTGTTCCTTTTTCATACTTTGATCAAGAATGTCCTTGACATGGGTATAGGTAATCCTCATACATATTTTATGAGAATGAGAAATTTGGCATTTTGATATTCTCTTGGTCTCCTTCTTTGGGGAGTAATATCATGTATAATTCCCTCCCCCCATTATCTGACATCATTTTTTCCTTGAACTGTGATATAAAATGATAATTAATACTTTCTAGATTGTGTTATTTCCAACATGGATTTTGTTGGTGTGTACTTGCTGTAGTACAGTCTTACTTCCTGATTTTATCTTAAGTGCCCTTTCAACTTCCTCATATTACACACAAGGCACGGAGGTATTAAGATCCAAATGTGGTCATTCCATGATGGCAATTGATTATTATAGAAATATCATCAAATTTTTTTCATTTTGTCTGTCTTCCAGCCTCTTGATAGGTTCATTAATGAATCATAGACTGAATCTGCTGTCTGATGACCACCCAATAAGGTACAGGTAGACTCATTACTAATAGGTTGGCCACAAGGAAACCTATAAAACAAAGAAAATAAAATATAACCCTCAATCCTGTATTATCTCCTTCTACTTCTTCAGTGATGGTGATGGAGGTCCAAAAAAGGGGGAGAAGGTACGAATAATCACACAGTTTAGAAACCATCTATAACTGTTAGTTTAACTCTTGGGACTTCAGATGTGAGACCTTTCAAAGTTCTGACATGCTAATGGAGGAAATGAGCCATGTAAATATTGATATTGTCATAAACAAAACCAAAAGACAAAAGGAGCTACAGTAACTCACAGGTTCTCCTTGGAGAGGAAGACAAAAGAGATGGTGGAGTTGGTTTCATTGTGTATTCAAAGTCAAGAGAAGCATCATTTTATGAAACACTTGGTCCTTTCATTGTGAAGTACTCATGATGAACATTAGCTATGAGCATCACGAAGATAACTGTGACTTTTGCACCAATATGTATTCCAAAGGTTGAAGATTTTACATCTGTAAAATTCTACAAACAACTGGTCTAGCTCTTCCAAACCGAGAAAATATATACTTTAATAATCAATGACTTCAGTGCAAAGGTGAGCATAGGGAAGGAGGATAAAAAATATTTTGGAAAATATGGTTCAAGTTTATGAAGGGTTTGTGAACTGCCCAAAAGTCTTATGCCTATATATTATGAATAGTTTCTTTAAAAAAAGTTAGAAGGTGCTGAACAAGGTGAACATCAAAAAATATCAAGAAAAATGAAGTTGACTGTCATCATAGGAATCAACTGGTTATTAATATGGAAATTAATCATCTGTCTGTGTGCAATCAGACCATCGCATTTTAGAACAAAGGTCAACATCAGGTTACAAGAAAGGAAAATTATGAGAATTCACTGTATAATTGCAACAGTGTTAACCTGACTTATTCAAACAAGTCATTGAGACTGAAAAATGGGAAATGGAAAGAGACAAACATATTGACCTTGGTTATTACCACTTCCTGCAAAAATTTAACAAATGTAAAGCATTTGCTACAATGATGAGTCCAAATAGCAGCCAGCAATTTCATAGCCAGCAAACACTGGATCTCCTTGCCAAGCCAAAGGAGATGGCAGCCAAGGAAGCACTAGTTTAGAATACAAACTTGTTGGTAAAACACTTCAGATCTGGATGGCAGAAGTTTGTGAACAATAACGTGAAAATCACAGAACCATAGAATTTTTGAGTTGGAAGGTAGCCAGTCTCAGTGGCCATCTAATCTAATCCATACTTGAAAGGGGGTTTGGATTAGATACACTTTAACATGTTAGACAAGTAGTCATCTAGCATCTCCGTGAAATAAATCCACAGAAAAATTTGGTGTGAGACCCAACTAAGTAAAATCATCTTAAGGTTGTTCAATGTCACCTTGGGTTGCAACAATAGATGCAAAGTGTCCAAAGGGAATGAAGTAATAGTCTTTCTGTATTGGGTTCTAATCAGACTTTCTCTGTTGTATTTTTTCAGTTTGGCTACTATGTATTAGGAAAGACTGACAAACTAGATAAAGATCAAGGAAGGGAGATTCAGGGTGGTGGAAGAACAGGAAACCTAGCTATATGAGAATGGGTCTTAAGGATCCCTGACATATAGTGTGGAGAAGAGTGTGTGTGTGTGTGTGTGTGTGTGTGTGTGTGTGTGTGTGTGTGTGTGTGTGTGTGAGAGAGAGAGAGAGAGAGAGAGAGAGAGAGTTAGTTTATTAATCACTGTCTTCAGAGGGATCTGATTTGTGCCGTCTGGTCACAGAAATCTGATTTGGGGGTCAAGGGAAGGAAATTTCAGACAGATAAGTTTAGACTCCATGTAAGTAATTTTTTTTTTTTTTAACAATTAGAATGGTGTAGAAGTGGAATGAGCTGGAGATCTTCAAGAAGAGGGTGGATCAACCCTTGTCAGGGATGCTGTATCTTATTTGAATACAGGTCAAGTATAAGATTTAGGGCAGCTAGGTGATACATTGGATAGAGTGCCTGGAGTCATGAAGACCTGAGTTCAAATCTGACCTCAGCTACTAGCTCTGTGACCCTGAGCAAGTCACTTAACCCTATTTGCCTCAGTTTTCTCATCTGTAAAATTTTCTGGAGAAGGAAATGGCAAACCATTCCAACATCTCTGTCAAGAAAATTTCAAATGGGGTCATGAAGAGTTGGATATGACTGAAAATGACAAGATTAAGAGTTGGAATGGAGATAATTTTTAATAATTTCTGAAGGCTCTTCCAACTCTGAGATTCTGTGATTCCCTAATTTGCCTGGCTTTTTTTTTTCACCTTCAGAGAATTATTATCATCTGGCTAATTACTAAGAGACTCCTTGGGAATCCTTTGGTTCTGCCCAGACCTAAAAACCAGCAGTGAAGATCTCGATAGGAAGTAAAGCCTATTCATTACTTTTATTAGAAAGAGGTCCAACTAGATTTCACTTCCCATATTTGCTTGCCAGCTGAGTTGTTACTGTGATTGGATGGGTTTTTAGTCATATGTCACCCTGTAAAAGAGGAAGCTATTTTGTTCTGTGGCGTCTGAGAGAAGACAAGGTCAATTCACAAGTAAGTAAAGGGACTTATAGATAACCTTCCTCTGACAGCCAAAGTCAGAGATTCTGCCAGTTGGAAATGTGCCCTGAGGTGGGAAGGAGTTGGACAAGTGGCTTGTCTTCACAGAGTGGCATCTGAAGAGTAGGGCTGTTTGGGAATATAGGTTTCCTGGGAATTGTATGCTTCTAAACAACTGACAGACAGAAGTCTGCCATCTTTTTCAGAAGTTTCAGTCAGGTCTAGAAATAAGACTGGTTAGTTTAGAGGGAAAAAAAATTCTGTTGCTTTATTACAGGTAGGCAGGTGACTTACTGGATAGAATCCTATACCTAGAGTGAGATAAGACCTGAGTTCAAATCCTGCCTCAGGTGCCTACTTGTTGTATGACCCTGAGCAAGTCATTTAACCTCTGCCTCAGTTTTCTCATCATACCACTTCCACTACTAAGGTTATAGGAGGATGAAATGAAGTAATATTTGTAACATGCTTTGCAAACATCAACTAGCTATATAAATCATCTTGAGAATATCTCTCTTTGAAACTTGGAACTAATTCTTGGTTAGATATAATTCTCAGCCACATAAATATCATGGTTCAGATAGATAATGCAAAAGTTGCAACTTTCTAACTTTGAATACATTTTAATAAAAATGTCATTGATTCATATTCTACTCATTTAATGGACTAAAGTTGTGAACTTAATCATGTTTGTTGTACTGGGGGCAAATGAAGATGTACAAGGATTAAAGAAATACAAAGGAATTTGAGGAAGGAGAGAGGGCTAGCAAAGGGAAAGGCTTCATGGAAGAGATGGCATCTGGGCAGAGTCTTGAAAAATTCTGAAAGGAGAGATGTGGCAACAGTGTCTTTCAGGTATGATATAAATAGAGAAAGAAAGCTAAACTGAAGATAGATGGATAGATAAAAAGATGAATGGATAGATAGAACACGTATTAAGTACTTATATAGCAGGTTCTATACTAAGTAATGGAGATATAAATACAAGTATGGCACTGTGGATAGAGCACTGGCCTTGGAGTCAGGAGGACCTGAGTTCAAACTTGGCCTCAGACACTTACTAGCTTTGTGGCCCTGGGGGAAGTTCCTTAACCCTGTTTGCCTAGTTTTTCTGTAAAGTGAGCTGGAGAAGGAAATGGCAAACCACCATAGTATCCTTGCCAGGAAAACCTCAGATGGGGTCATGAAGAGTTGGACATGACTGAATACCAACAACAACAGCAACGGCTATATATGGAAGCTGGAACTGGAAGTGGGGGGTGCCAATTAGAAGCTGATTATCATAGTTTGGTAAGAGATTATGAGGGTGGTAGCCTTGTGAACAGAGAGAGGTGAGGCATATACATGGGGTGTCCAGTGATGAGGGGTTAGAGATGAGATGAGGGATTAGAGATGGATAGCTGGATTGGGAGTCATCTGCTAGGGATGCTAATTAAACTCATGGAAGATGATGAGAATACCAAGGGAGTGAGTACAAATAAAAGAAAATGACCCAGGACCAGATTTTGGGGAATGGCCATGCTTGGGAGCCATGAGATGGATGATGAACCAACAAAGAAAACTTATAAGGAGCTGTCAGATAGGTTGGAGGAGAAGCAGTATAATGGAAATCAAAGGAGGCAAGAGCATCAAAGAAAATGCAGAGAAGTCAAACAAAATAGGTCATTGGACTGAAATCATGGCTAATCTTCAGCAGCATGGCATGGTCAGAAATCTAATTGTAAAAGAGTGAGTAAATGGTGGTAAGAAATAGAAGTAGTGAGTGTAGATGACCCTTTTTAAGATTTTGGCAATGGAAGGGAGGAGATACAGTATGATAGCTTGAATAAATATCAGAGGCAAATATAGATCTTTTGTTTTTTATCTTAGATCCTTTATTTCATCTTAGAATTTTAAAAAATTCTGAATTCAACACACACCAAATAAAATGATTTTATATGTGTGTATGTATGTATACATACTGATTGGTTGTTGTCCCTTGTTCTTGAAGAGGAACAAAATGACATCACTATGCTAGAGTCAAGTTCCAGTGTGACCAGCTGTGGCTGATCAGACCAATATAATCTTGGAAAGTTCTACCACAGGTCAGTCATAAACAGTTCATGTGAACCTTTGGAGTATATTCTCTGAATTTGCGCATCTCACCTTTCTTTTGAGCTACTTCAATTCTATTTTGTATATCATACATATATATGTATATATACACACACACATATGTAACATGAAAAGGGCCCCCTATCAAGAGGCCTCATGTATGGTGAGGCCCATGTTCCTTCACATGTACCATTGAGTTGTGGTACTTTGACTTGAAGGGAGGCAGAATAGTCATCTCTAGTCTCTTCTCCTCCAACCTCCTCCATGGGAAACTTTTATTTCTGCCAAGAAGAGGAACAGGAAGTTGGAACTAGAGGCCACTCTGCTCTCCTCAGAGAGAGAGAGAGTACTGGACCACAATGATATCTGTTTGTTCCCTTAAATATTGTTAGTCTAGGGGGTATGATTAGGTTCAATGTAACTTCTGATCACTGTTTCTCATTACTTGGGGGAAGGAGGACCCCAAGCCCTATCTCCAAAGCTTGACCTCTTTCCCACCAAATACCAGTTCCATGATGAACACACATAGTGAATAACAAAATAACCCATTAAAGAAATTAGTATTTTATTTTTCTCCACTTACAGGTAAAAACAATTTTTAACATTCGTTTTTAAAATTTTGAATTCCAAATTCTCTCCCTTCCTCTGTCCCCACCCTCCCTCATTCAGAAGACAAGCAATTCAATGTAGGTTATACTTGTGTAGTCATGCAAAACACATCCATAATAATCACGTTGTGAAAGAAAATACAGACCAAAAAAAAACCAATCTCAAGAAAAACAAAGTTTTAAAAAAGTGTGCTTCAATCTGTATTTAGACACCATCGGTTCTTTCTCTGCAGATGGATAGCATTTTTCATCATAAGACCTTCAGAGTTGTCTTGCATGGTGTTGCTGAGAACAGCTAAGTCATTCTCAGCTGATCATCTTACAATATTACTGTTACTTTGTAGCCAGTACATTTCACTTTGTATCAACCCATGTAAGTCTTTCCAGGTTTTTCTGAGAGCATCCTGCTCATCATTTCTTGTAGTACAATAGTATTCCATCATAATTACATATCACAACTTGTTCAGTCATTCCCCAATTGATGGGCATCCCCCTAATTTCTAATTTTTTGCCCCCAGAAAGAAGCAGCTATAAATATTTTGTACATATAGGTCTTTTTCCTTTTTGTTTTTTATCTCTTTTGGAATATATAGACATATTAGTGGTATTGCTAGGACAAAGGGTATGCATGGTTTTATAGTCCTTTGAGCATAGTTCCTAATTGCTCTATAGATGGTTGAATCAGTTCACAACTCCATTAACATCACGTTAAAGTTTCATTTTTCCCACATCTCCTCCAATATTTGTCATTTACCTTTTCTGTCCTATTAGCCAATCTAATAGGTATGAAAGAGTACCTCAGAATTGTTTTAATTTACATTTCTCTAATCCAGGGGTAGGGAATCATGTGGACTTCTAGGTCCTTGGTTGTGACCTTTGGACTGAGTCCAAGTTTTACAGAACAAATCCTTTAATTAAGGGGATTTGTTCTGTGAAATTTGGATTCATTCAAAGGATGACACTTGAGGACCTAGAGGGCCACATGTGGCCTGAAGGCTGCAGGTTCCTCACCCCTGCTCCAATCAATAGTGAGTTTGAGTATTTTTTTCATGACTATAGATAGCTTTAATTACTTCATCTAAAAACTGACTATATTTTTTGATTATCAATTGGGGAATGGTTCTTATTTTTATAAATTTGACTCAGTTCTCTATGTATTTGAGAAATGAGACCTCTATCAGAGAAACTTTCTTCAAATTTTTCATAGTTACTAATGCTAACTGTATTTCTCTCTATCCTATTCCCCTCCCTGTGTATTCTATTTTTACCCTGTCCCTCCTCAAAAGTGTTTTGCTTCTAACTACCTGCTCCTCTAATCTGCCTTCCTTTCTGTCACGCATCCCCCATTCTTATTCTCTTCACCTCCTACTTTCTTGCAGGGTAAGATAGATTTCTATACCCAATTGAGTGTGTATATTATACCCTCTTTGAGCCAGTTCTGATGAGAGTAAGGTTCACTCACTCCCCTTCACCTCTCCTCTTTCCCCCTCCACTGTAAAAGTTTTTTCTTGCTTCTTTTATGTGAGATAATTTACCCCATTCTATCTCTCCCTTTCTCTTTCTCCTAATACATTCTTCTCTCACCCCTTAGTTTTATTTTTTTAAATATCATTTCTTCATATTCAACTCACACCTATGCCCTCTGACTATATATACTCCTTCTAACTACCCCACTAATGAGAAAGATCACCTTATGAGTTACAAACATCATCTTCCCATGTTGGAATGTAAACAGTTTAAATTTATTAAGTTCCTTATGATTCCCTTTCCTGTTTACCTTTTTATGCTTCTCTTGAGTCTTGTATTTGAAAGTCAGATTTTTTATTTAGCTCTGGTCTTTTCATTAACAATGTTTGAAAGTCCTCTATCTCACTGAATGTCCATTTCCCATCCCCCCCAACTCCCTGCCAGGATTGACTAGTTGGTTTTCTGAGGAATCTTCTGACAAAGGGATTCTCTGGAGAGAGTCATTTAAAAGAAACATGGCTAGTGTTTTCAATATAAGAGCTGAGGTGAACTAGTATTTTAAATAATTTATCTATTTTACAGAACACATAGCAGTTGATGTGAGATAGTGACTCAGGCCAAATTAGAGCACTGAAATATGAATATTTTTATAATTTCGATAATTATGTAGTATCTTTCCCTCAGAAGACTTCAAATCACTTTGCAGATATCCCATTTTCATAATCAAATGAGATAAATGGATGAGAAGTCTTATATGTTAAATTTTTCTGAATATCATGCCTAAGAATTTCCTTTGGAACATAATGAATTAGAGGTCATTGTAGAAGAGCAAGGAGTGAAGACCACTGAGTGAAACAAAAGCTTTCTCAAGTCACTTAGCTCCTCTCAGGGCACCAGGGTGCTATGAAATTGGCATATTGTTAGAATGTCACTCAAATGTAAATTATGTGTGTCTATAAAAGAAGGGTCTATGGTCCCTTCCAGTAATAAAGATGTGTATTTTTGTGAAATTATAATGCTGTAAAAATGCAAAAAATAGATGAGTAAGTGAAGTTCTTTAAGCATGCCTACACACACACACACACACACACACACACACACACACACGCACGCACAATCCTTACCTTTGATGTTTTCTTCCTCAAGTATCACTAGTTTAAGTGATACTTAGATTATCTTTCTAGATTGTCATTAATTAATATATTCTTGGTGTTACATAAATCTTCAACATATACTAGTATCTATCTTAAATATATCTTTCTCTATTTTTAACTGTAGAATAAATAAATGTAAACTACAGAGTAAAAGTCTATAAAATGCTAGAGTTAAAAACATTATTTTGGGCCAAGAGCTATATTGTGATTATTGGTTCTGGTGAAATTTGTTCAATAAAAGACTTAGTTATTCAACTAAGTTATTATCCCTGTAAGCCTATTTTGGAGTGCCATAACCAAATTAATTCATGCATGTATATGTTGATATCCTAAATGGCTATCTATATATCTCTTAAAATTAAATAAATGTTTCCAAAAGAAATCTTTTACCATGTATCTAGTGGAGCATGAGTCTAATCCTTATAAATTTAAATCAGTTCCTCATCCATCTTGGATATGAGTCCTTAATCAGAGAAATTTTCTTTTCCCTGTCAATTGTTTCTTTTCTAATTTTAACCACATTGATTTTGTTTGCTCAAAATCTTTTAAATTGTTTTTGTAATCAAAACAGTCCATTTCTTCTTTTCTGATCATCTCTATCCCTTGTTTGGTTATGAACTCTTCTCCTACCTCTAAGAATGTCAGACCAAATGAAGATCTTTTATAGATGAGAGAGATCTGGGCAGGACTGTAGGTGGCAGGGAAGGAGTCAAGAGGAAGAAATAAATTGATGATAAAAGAGAGAAAGGAAACAATCAATGAACCAAGCTCCTGGTAAAGATAGTAGGGGAGAGGATTGAGGGTACAGATGACATTGGTCTTGACCAGTAGAAAGGTCACTTATTCCTCAGAGCAAAGGAAAAGATATGAGAGAATATATAGGGGGATATTTTTTTAGGGGTGGAATGGGAGAGAGAAAAGAGAGCACAGCAGGTGGCCTTCATTTTCTCAGTACCAAGAGAATAGGTAGTCAGATCATCTGCTGAGAAGGGGTCACTGCCATGGCATAGAAGGCTTGAGGAGAAGGTAGAAGGTTCAGAACAGCTACTGAAGTTGGAGTTTGGCAAGGATTGGGGTTATAGGTCAAGGGAAAGAAGGAGTCAAGGGCAGAGAACAGTGTAGAATTGAAATGACCAACTATAGGATCAAGACTGAAAGAGGAGAAAAATGAAGCCTGAACGAGGGTAATAGATTATGTGAACAGGGAGGTATAGAGAGGTTGGAAGCCATGGTAAGGAGAATTAGGTTTAGGACGACTCGGGCAGGAGAAATGGAAAAAACAACACAACCAGATGATGAAAGAGGGGAACTTGAGAGCTTGAGATCAGGAAAATGGCACAGTTATGGTTGACGTTAGGATCTAAGGGGTGACCACCCTTGTGGGTTGCTGAAGAGTAAGGAAGATGTGGGTCATGGGAGCTGATTTTTATCATCATTTGAGTCAACGTGTCAATTTTTATCTATTCACTTAAATCAGTAAGGTTCAATGGAGATCTCTACCACTCAACATTTCATTTGCCTTTAGATTGTCCTATAATGAGTAGTCGACTCAGTAGCTTTATTGAAAGGGAAGGCATGTCCCAAGCCCAGTGTAGAAGGTCCTTAGGTGATCAGGAAGCTGCATTAAGGGAGGGAGGGGCCAACCAAGTTCCAGGAACACACTTCGTTGCCTAAGGGGAAGAAAGCAGGCGGTGTCTGCTTCCTGACTTCTCTCCCCTTCCTCTTCCATTTCTGTGCTTGCTTTATCCTGCTTAAAGGGAACAAGCAAAATTCACCAGGGGAAAAAATGGTCTCTAGCTCCAGACGAGAGTTGACAGCTTTTTGAATACACTGAACCACTCAGGAATAGTTAAGCAGATGGTCCCGTGAGACTTCGGGGCCCCAGGCCTCATGAGTTGAACCAGCAGAAGCTCGGCAATAGTGCTGAGAATCTTGTTCAAACTATCTGCTTGGTATTGCAGAGTCTCTATTGGCCCCTCACCCCTACCCCCCCCACCCAACTTGAGCAAAACCAGGCCTGTAAATGAAGTTTTGGTTGCGAAAGAGGAAGTATTATAAATACTCAAATTAACTATAAAGATTATGTGAAAAAAGATGCTACTTGCATCCAGAGAAAAAACTGATAAATAGAAGTATGTATAGAATAATTTTACAAGTATATGCCTATTTGTGTTTAATGTTGATCATCTTTAGGGTGAGTGGAAGGGAAGAGAAAAAAGAAAGAAAGCAATTTATACATTCACTTTGGTGGATATTAAAAAGGAATAGCAAGTTGTACATAGCAGATTTGCAATTTCATGTGCAATCATCTTTTTTGTTTTACTACATTATGAAAATGTTTATTCCAAAAATTAAAAAATAAAATAAAATTTTAAAAAACATTTTAAAAAGAAAGAGATCTGAGGCTAACTTCTCATTTAGTGTTTAAGTGGGCATAGATTTCTTCTGAGCCCTCAATGACTTAGTGCAATCATTTTAATATATTCCCAGGCCAATAATACCCACTCACTCATTGTTTTGGTTTTCTAAGGCTCAGAGTGAGTATAAATAGCAATTGTTTCTGTTCTGTCCAGAAACTCTGAGGGTCTTCCCTTCCTGGATTGATTTTTGTTTTGAAAGGCAAACTAGGCCATCTTTCGCCTCAATTCTTACCTAGCCTTTAATTACAGAATTACTGAATGGGTGTAGCCTCAGATAAACTGAGACCTGGGAAAGACCTTAGCTTAAAAAGGCCAAGATCTCCCACTTCATCTGGAACCATCACCAGTCATCTTGACCTATGTCTTGCCATTGGACTCTGATGACTCTGGAGGAGAGAGTGAGGCTGATGACTTTGCACAGTTCTGCCTCACTTAAATCCAATTCACTCAAGAGTCAAGATATCACCCTCTAGATGTCCTGTTCCATGAAGGATGGGCAACAATGATAACAACAGTCCTGAGGAATAAGTACTGGGAACTGGGAACCCAAAATAGGAAATAAAGAAGGTGGTGATAGCTTGAGGGGGGGTTGGAAAACACTCTCCTACCTTCCAACACAATCATACCCACAATCACACACCCTTAGGGTAGAACAAGAATCTTCATTAGTTGATGACTTTTCTCTTTCTCTTTTTTCCTCCCCACAATCATGTACATGATTGATATAATGTAACTTACAATAAGATCTGATAAATTTTTTAATGGCTAAAATTCTGCAGAAGACAAAATCTCGTTTTAATGATAAGACTTCCCACCTACCATGGGCCAGAGAAGACCATTATCCAAAATTCTATT
Organism: Notamacropus eugenii; assembly: GCF_028372415.1. Taxonomy (NCBI): domain Eukaryota; kingdom Metazoa; phylum Chordata; class Mammalia; order Diprotodontia; family Macropodidae; genus Notamacropus; species Notamacropus eugenii. The sequence continues at coordinate 490,033,083 of NC_092872.1, forward strand.
TCTGAGACTTTTTCCAGTTTCTGAGACAGGAGAAGCAAACTCATTGCACTGATCAAGCTGTCCTCTAAAATCTCTAATCCAAACCAGACTTCCATTTTGAATCTTCTCAGAAAGTTCCCAACTTTAGCTTGAGTGATCTTACTTGGGAAAGCATAAGTTCTTCGGTGTCCAATCAAACACCAAGCTTTTCTCTTACCCTGCTCAATCAGTGACTTCCTGGGCTACAGATGGTTATTAATAGCAATGGAGCTTGTGTTTTCTCAGGGTTCACTGTACATTCACTATTCATGTGTCTTAGTCAACAAGGCACTCATTTAACAAATAATGGTGCTTATTTGTAGCCTTAGTTGTAATGTGGATCGTTTCTTTTGTAGGTATCCAAATGTGTATAGTCTGTCTCTCTCTTTAGATTGTATGGGCTATTATATAGGGGAAGATTGGTTTGCTTTTGGAATTCTTCTGTGTTCCACCTCCAGGAAGGACTGTGGCCATTGTTAAAGGCTAGAGATGAAGGGTTTAAGGGATGGATGTGAGAAGGATGGGAGAATGGACAGCAACGATAACAACAGTCCTGAGAGCTAAAGTACTGGGAACTGGGAACCCAAAATACGAATAAAAGAGATGGTGATAGCTTGGGAGGGGGTTTGGAAAACACTCTCTTGCCCTCCAACATAATCATACCCCATAATCACCCTCTGGGTAGAATGAGAATCTTGATGAGAGAAGGAAGTTTGACTCAGACAAACTCAAGATTATTTCAGTCCATCTCTGTTTTTCTGCTTTTCCCTCATCAGTGCCTAGAAGGTTGCTCAGTCCAGGATGGATGCAAAATCAATCAGTTGACACGGATTATCTACTGAAATGGGAGAGTGGAGGGAACTAGACAGGTGGGAGACCTCATCTTTTTTGTCATGGATCACCTATATAATATTCAAAAGCTGAGGCACCTAAAATAAATAACTTGAAAGTGAGATTTTCAAGAAGTATGACGTTCTTTTCCATAGTCCGTATATACCTAATAATGACAGGCCCTTGGCTACCCAGATAACCAGTCCAAGGAAATTTCCTCCTTAGCCTGGCAAAGTTTATAAACCAAACTTAAGCTTCCCCCATCAGGCAATCAAAATAAGTCTGCTTGTTTCTCTGTGGCTTTCCCCAAGTTTCCTGCAGTGTCCTCCAAGAGCTTGAGCCTAATCCCACCCTAGGTGTAAGTCATGTCAGGCAACTTGGAAGCAAATTTACCATCAAGAGGTTGCCATGGAAACCTTATTCTGCCTCTCAAAGTCCCAGTGGCTTCTCCTCTGTGGAACTAGCCTGTTCTAATTAGAATTGCACTCACATATTCTTCCCCCCAGGCGAGTCTGAGAGCCACCTGATTTTCAGCCTCTCTTGGCCTTGACTCAGGACACAACTGGAAGGACTGAGAGAGTTCACCTTTGAAGAAGGTGGCTCTTGTTAGCCTCAGATGTTGACCTTGATGGTGCTAGTGTGGATCACCTGTTTGGATGTTCAAATTTGCTTCAGAACATTGGGGGTAGGAGGGAGGGAAGACAGCCCTGAGAGAGAATAATGTTATTTAATAATAGCTAGTTAGAATTTAGTTTTCAGGTTTATAAAATGCTTTACAAATATCTCATTTGATCATCACAACAACCCTGTGAGTTAAGAGCTATTATTATTCCAATTTTACAGAGGAGCCACTGATGGTGACAGAGGTTAAGGGACTTGCCCAGGGTCACACAACCAGTTAGTAGCTGAGGATTTGAACTCAGCTCTTTCTTGTTCTAGAGTCTAGTGTTCTATTCACTGCAACACTTAGCTGCCTTCGGTCATGATTAAGCCAAGCTGTCCCTGAGCATCAGCACCTCCCTGAGATGGGCATTTTGAGAAACTCTTTAAGGTTCTTGAAGAATTCTGACAAATGTTATTGTCTCAGGACAGGGTGTCACATAATGGTGATGTGGTATAGAGGCTACAGATCTTGTCACTAGGTTGGAAAGACCTAGATCCTATAACACTTAGAATCTCTATCACTGGACCAGTCATTTGACTTCTCAGGTTTCTAGGAAACTCCCCAGGGCAATATAATAAGTTGTAGAGAAGGAGCCAACTGGCATTAGTAGAAGGTATTTCCTTCTCAGGGAGTTGCCTATACCAGAAATCCCAGGTCCAGTCCCTATCCTTACCCTTCAGTATATATAACATGGGCAGAGGGGGTCAGGTTTCTGCTGGCTCTTCTTGTCTTTAGTGCTCTGCTCTCCTTTGCCCATCTGAGTCTCACCTTTCTTTTCTTCCTTGAAACACCCTTGTCCTCAGAAGAAAGTATCTAATGAACTCAATCTCTGGAGATGCTTACTGACTGCTCCCTCCCCAAAGATATTTTCATTTTAAAATAGGGCCTACAGTTTCCTCATCTGTAAAATAAGCTAGAGAAGGAAATGGCAAACCACTCCTGTATCACTGCCAACAAAACCCCAAATGGGGTCATGGAGAGTTAGACATGACTGAACAACAACTAAGAGGTCAAAGATTAACCCAAGCAAATTAAAGGAAGAATTTCAGGCACTGGGTTGGTGGCAGCCTTGGGGTTAGGACTACTTGGGTCACGTGGGTGTCCACCTACTTTGTGTACAGGTAAGGACAGATTTTATTGGTCTCATCTAAATACCATGAGCCCACCAATCACATCCTATCTGTTGTTATGGTTGGACCATTTCTTCAATCATGTCCAACTCTTCATGACGCCATTTGAGGTTTTCTTGGCAGAGATACTGAAGGGATTTGTAATTTTCTTCTCCAGTTCATTTTACAGATGAGGAAACTGAGGCAAACAGGGTTAAGTGACTTGCCCAGGGTCACACAGTTAGTAAGTATCTGAGTCTAGATTTGAACTCAGGAATATGAGTTTTCCTGGTTCCAGACCCAGAACTCCATCCACTGTGCCACCTAGCTGCCCTGTCCACCAATCTGGACAAAGCTTCCAACAGAGGAGGGAAATAACCAATCTATAAACATTTATTTTATATGCCTACAATGGACTTACTTGGTTACCCTCAACCTGGTTTGGCCCGTCTGCTGGAATGGATTACCAGGGTGTAAACTGGGGTGTGGCTATTGCGAATGCTGCAGCTTCTTGGAGCCACAGGTCGGATTTAGGCAGAACAGGTGGACATCAAAGGTGGAAAGAGCCCTGAAAAAGGCTGAGCAGCCATCACACCAAAGCTACTGGTCCTCCCTGAACACATCCTTCACCCCAGTGGTAAGTTCTTCAATTTGGAAAGATTACAAACCAAGACCAAAGTGGAGGGAGCGTTGGTGTATGATTTTCTGTTTGCAGATGATTGTGCACTCAATGCATCCTCTGAAGCTGAGATGCAACAAAGTATGGATCAATTCTCTGTTGTCTGTGCTAATTTTGGCCTAATAATTAACACCAAAAAAAACACAGGTGCTCCATCAGCCACCACCACACCATCTGTATGTGGAACCATCAATTATAACAAATGGAGAAGTTTTGAATGCTGTGGATAAGTTCACTTACTTTGGTAGCGTACTTTCCAGGGATGTGCACGTTGACAATGAGGTTGATGCACGCGTTGCCAGAGCTAACTCAGAGTTTGGGAGGTTCCAAAGAAAGGGAGAGAAGAGGTATTAGACTGACTACCAAACTGAAGGTCTACAGAGCCGTTGTGCTGATCTTATTGTTATATGCTTGTGAAACATGGATAGTGTACCAGCGCCATGCCAGGAAACTGAATTGCTTCCATTTGAACTGTCTTAGGAATATTCTGAGGATCACCTGGCAGGATAAGGTACCAGACTCTGAAGTCCTTGCTCGAGCTGAACTGCCAAGTATTCAAACTATGCTTCAGAGAGCACAACTCCAATGGGCTGGCCATGTTGTTCAAATGCAAAACGTACACTTGCCAAAAAGGTTATTTTATGGAGAACTTGCATGGGGCAGGCAATCACATGGTGGTCAGAAGAAACGATACAAGGTCTCTCTCAAGAATTTTCAATTTGATTGTGCAACATGGGAGACACTGGCACAGGACTGCTCAGCATGGCATGCCCACATCAGAAAAGGTACTGTGCTCTTTGAGCAAAGCAGAATTGAGACAGCACAAAGTAAACACAGGATGCGCAAATTTGGGATATCCACCCCAAATATTCACATGGACTATCTGTGCCCAACCTGTCTTAGGGCATTCCAAGCTCGTATTGGTCTGATCAGTCACAGTCGGACACACTGAAATTTTACTTTACAATGGTGATGTCCTTTTGGTCCTATTTGAAGATGAAGGACAACAACCAACAATGGACTTAGTTAAACTGCTCTTTAAAGAAATAACTTTTGCATTTTATTTGGTCAAAATTCTTGTATGGAATATTAAATAGCTGCTCAGATTTGCATAGAACTTTTAGGTTACTAAGTGTTCTATATATATTATCTGTAATTGTGAACTTGGTGAGACTTCCATAGTGCCTGAAAGACAGAGAATTAAAAAGACAGAGACGCTGAAACGTAAAGGAAAGGACCTCTCCTTAAGAGGTAAGTGACTTGAATAGCTCAGCTTCCAGAAAAAAGGCACAAACTTCCAGAGACAAAGAACTTTTCCCAGGGCAAAACTGCCTTTAGACCTTGGTTCTTAGCTACTTAAGTGGGTAAGATCTCCACTTGGAAATGTCCTTGTCTAGAATCTGGCTAGGCAACATAAGCAAAGGAAGAGTCTATCCTTGAGGCAATTTGCTCTAAACCAGGAAGAATTATCCTACCAGAAAGGCCAGACCTCTCCTACCTCCTTCCTGGAACTGGCAAACCTCAGGCTGAGGCTTTAGAGGGTCAAAGAAGAGAAGTTTCTGCCAGTCCTGGGCTAAGGGTTGGCTTGAAAGAGCACCAAAGCATTCTAGCTAAACATAGCAAGCACACTACCATTTAGCCAAGCTTGTGGCTGAAACTGGTAAGAGATTGCTGTGACCTCTTGGAGACTGAGCCCAGGGAGTCCAGTGGTTCCACCTGTCCACAGTGATCTACCTAGTTCAGTGCAGCAGCAACTTAGAATCATCCCAGTTGACCAGCAGGATAATTTATTCAACACTGACACCATCACCATCAGTGAACTTGGGGAAGACTCTCTAGACAACCTATATTTCTGGAATTGTGAGATGCTTTGACCATGTATGTTCCCCACATATGTACCTTACTATCATTGAACTTTGAATTTATGTCAACTCGGTGTACCCTACCTCCACCCCAAGACTGTACATATTTTTGGGAGACTGTCCCATGTTTTTTATTTTTTAATTATAACTACTGTTCTTGCTATGACATTCTAGCAAATGCCTTTGCTAAAGGATTATAGTGGCTCATTGTTAAGGGGAAGTACACCAATGGGGGCATGTAACCTCTAATTTAGGATAGTTACCCGTAGTGATATTCTTAGAACTACCATGTTTCCCTTAGGATCAATTGAAATAATATTTGTAAAGTAATTAGCACAGTGCCTGGTTTAGTAGTAGGTGCTTAATAAATTCTTATCCTGTTCTACCTTCCAACCTTAGAACATTGAGAATAGCAGCAGTTGTCTCTCTGGGGACCCAAACTGTCAGTGTTTGTGTGGTTGGAAAAGTAAGCTCAAATCCAGATGGTAAAAACCATATTGATTACACTCTACTCATCTCCCCTCATTCTCCTCTCACCAGAATTTAGATTCTGTTTCTGAGACCCTACTTTTCCCTTTTCTTTCTTGGAATCTAGGTCACCACATACTTCCCTGCCATCCTCACCCCTGCACACCCCTTCCCTCAACTCTATATATAGCCTTCCCCTTTTAGAACATACGTTTTTTGATGGCAGAGGCTGCTTTTGTTTGTATCCACAGCTCTCGGCACTGTGCCTGTCATATAGTAAGCACTTAATCAATGTGGCTTCCCGTCTCCTGCCCCCACTTATGGAGTCATTCATTCATTTGACTCTCACAACCCTGTGAGATGGGTCCTGTTATTATCCACATTTTGCAGCTGAGGAAACTGAGGCTCAGAGAAATTAAATGCCTTTCCCAGGATCATACAAATACTAAGTGTCTGGAATGGAGGGGAGGGGTTGCTGACTGAGTCTAATGCTCTACCCATTAAGTATAGACAGTCCTTGGTTTACATTTAAAGAACTATGAAAGACTAGTTGAGGATAATATTTTTTTTTTTTTGCTATTATCATATATATGAGGGTAAAAAGAGAGCCACTGTCCAAACAACTCTTGACAGTTTCATAAAAAAAAGTTGCCCGGTGGACTACCAGTGATAAGGGCTAGGTGCAATGAGTGGGGAAGGGGCAGCATTCTGCTTTGTTATTCAGTCAATAAGCTGTGTATGAATCTTTATGATCCCATTTGGGGTTTTCTTGACAAAGATACTGGAGTGGTTTGCCATTTCCTTCTCCAACTCACCTTACAGATGAGGAAACTGAGACAAATGGGGTTAAGTGACTTGCCCAGGATCACATAAATAGGAAAAGTTTGAGGTCAGGTTTGAATTCAGAAAGAGGAGTCTTTCTGACTCCAGGTCCAGTGCTCTACTTGCTGTGCTGCCTAGTTGTCCTAACATTCTGAACACCTATGTTAACTATATTGTACAGTACTGTGCATATTTTATCACTAACTTGACCTTTCATTTCATAATTCTGTTTACCATCATGGTACAGTATTTAATATGTCTGCATTTTAGTATATTTTATGACTTGTGTAAAGGTATGATTTTGTGTATGCCTTTGTTATATAGACAAGGTGAAATGTAGGGTAGGTAGTGAAGGGTAGGTAGGGGTAAATTCACATTATGGACAAATCACTTTAAGTAGGTAAAGTGGAAGTTGTCTGTAGTTCTTTTCTTTAGCTTTTCTGTGAAGACTTTTCTTCAGCTTGGAAAAGAACAAGTAAGTAGGGATAGCTTCCCTTTTTGGAGTAATTTGCACCAAGCCTCCCCTTTCTTCATCTCCTCATTCAGTTAATTTCAAGTAATATTTAATATGCAACTACAATAGCAGATAGCAATATATAGAGCAATGGAACCCAAGTCAAGACCATCTTAGGTTAAATTCAGCCTAGATACTTAGCAGGCACATAATGCTGGGCTAGTCACTAAACCTGTCTGCTTCAGTTTTCTCATCTGTAAAATGGAGATAACATAGCAACTTATCTCCCAGGTTTGTTACAGGGATAAAATAAGATAATATGTGTAAAGTGCTTTGCAAACCTTAAATGTGCTATATAAATGCTTGCCATTATTTTTAGAAGGCACTATGAAAAAAAAATCAATACTTCCTGCTCTCAAGGAATTTATTCTCTACAGGGAGGACTGGGGTGAGGGAAAGGAGGGATAGCACATATTGATAGGCTTAATAATTTTTTTCTTTTTTCATCCAAATTTATTAATTTATTTGTTTTCAGTTTTCAACATTCACTTCCATAAGTTTTAAATTTTCTCCCTCTCCATCTCCCCTCCTTCCCCAAGACAGCATGCAATCTTGTATGGGCTCTACACATACATTCCTATAAAATACATTTTCACATTATTAATGCTGCAAAAAAGAATTAATAATGAATGGGAGAAACCATGAAAAAACCAAACCAAACCAAAACAAAACATAACAAAAGAGAAAATAGTCTGGTTCATTCTGAGTTCCTACTCCATAGTTCTTTCTCTGGATGTGGATGGCATTTTCCATTATGAGTCTTTTATAAATGTTTTAGGTCCTTGTGTTGCTGAAAAGGACTAAGTCTATCAAAATCAGTCCTCGCACACTGTGTCTGTGACTGTGTACAATGCTCTCCTGGTTCTGTTCATTTCACTCAGCATCAGTTCATATAAGTCTTTCCAGGTTTTTCTGAAGTCCACCTGTTCATCATTTCTTATAGCACAATAGTATTCTATTACATTCATATACCACAACTTGTTCAGCCATTCCCCAATTGATGGGCATCCCCTCAGTTTCCAGTTCTTGGCCACCACAGAAAGAGCTGCTATAAATATTTTTATACATGTGGATCCTTTTCCCATTTTTATGATCTCTTTGGGATATAGCCCTAGAAGTGATATTGCTGGGTTAAAGGATATACACATTTTTTAAAGCCCTTTGGACATAGTTTTAAACTGCTCTCCAGAATGGTTGGATCAGCTCACAGCTCCACCAACAATGAATTAGTGTTCCAACTCTCCTACATCTTCTCCAACATTTATCATGTTATCCTGTTTTGTCATGTTAGCCAATCTGATAGGGGTGATGTGGTACCTCAGAGTTGTTTTGATTTGCATCTCTCTAATCAATAGTGATTTAGAGCATTTTTTCATATGACTGGAGATAGCTTTAATTTCTTCTTCTGAAAACTGCCTGTTCTTATCCTTTGACCATTTGGCAATTGGGGAATAACTTGTGTTCCTGTAAATTTTATTCAGTTCTCTATAAATTTTAGAAATGAGACCTTTATCACAGATACTAGTTGTAAAAATTCTTTCGCAGTTTTCTGTTTCCCTCCTAATCTTGGTTGCATTGGCTGTATTTATGCAAAAACTTTAAAATTTAATGTAATCAAAATTATCCATTTTGCATTTCATAATGTTCTCTATCCCTTGTTTGGTCTTAAATTCCTCCATTCTCCATAAATCTGACAAATAAATTGTTCCTTGTTACCCTAATTTGTTTATAGCATAAGCCTTTATACCTAGGTCATGTACCCATTTGAACTTTATTCTGGTATACGGTGTCAGGCATCAGTCTATGCCCAGTTTCCAAAGTTTTTGCAGCAATTTTTGTCAAACAGCGAGTTTTTATCCCAGAAGTTGGGGTCCTTGGCTTTATCAGACAGTAGAATGCTAAACTCATCGACTATTGTATCTTGTGTACCTAACCTATTCCTGTAATCTTCCCTTCTATTTCTTAGTCAGTGGTTTTGATGATTGCTGCTTTATAATACAATTTGAGAACTATTATGGTTAGGCCACCTTCCATAGTATTTCTTTTAATTAATTACCTTGTTAATAATTTTTTTCAAGAAATAGTGTGTTGGAGGTAAATACAAAAATAAAGGTTTGAGTTTTTGCAGTCTAGCAAGATAGGTCAGAACAATGTATAATTAAATATAATAGAAGTTGTATCTTGATGCTAAATTTCCAGATGCTTGAGTCACTGCTGAACATAATTTTTCAGCAGTGGCAAGATCATCATAAACCATCAGAAAACTCAACTGCAAAATCGAGTCTGTGGGACAGACATTGAAATTACCCCCCAGAGAGCAGTTAAGACCTTAGGGTGCTGTTGGCATGTCTTCTCCACCTGGTAGGGAAAAACATTATGATGGCTCAGTTTGAACTCTGGGGAAGTATGCCTATGGCAGTGGCTCTCTCCTTGGAAATAATACCCAACCAAGAACAACACAGCAGGCTACTATGAGCATGTCGTGGACTTTCAGCTTACGCAGTGTAGCATGCAAATGAACTGAAGGGGAAAGGAATTAGGCCAAGTTGGAGGGAGACCAGGCCAACATCTGGAAGCTCTGAAACTTCTTGCTCTGTCCTTTTTCTTAGTTTACAAGGAATCTGTTTCCTATCTCTTACAGATGTATTACCATTTATATTTTTGATGCCATCTGCTACCTGTAACTGTGCAGATGAACAATGTGGGGATATTTACTCCATGCCCCCTCTCCCTAACTTATGTCTTAAGTACAAATAACAAATCAGATAGCCAAGAAGATTCAGATTTGTGGGGAGATGAGTTCTTTTCATCAGGACCTGCCAGCCTTGGGCGGTAGCCTTTGCAACCACAGTTCCCAGGCTGGCCAGCTTCCCCTCTCATTGGGTAAGCAACCATGAGAAAAGTGCTTCAAGATGAAACTTCCCGAAAGAAAATTATAGTGAAACTTAACTTTTGCTACTTTGTTCAATTTCCTAGGTTTGTGGTTGGAGACTTTCTTAAAAGACCAGAGATGCATTTTCCTGGTAAAGATTTCACTTTGCTGGATTTTTTTTTGTTAACAAACCAGAAATATTTGTGTGAGTTTTAAATGCCCCATCTTAGATTCCAATTCAAGAGAACTGTATCCCAGATACACACCCTTAAGGGCTTTGCCTCTGCCAAGGACAGAGATTTTAATTCTCAGGAGAGGAATACTGGATTTGATCAGTATAAAACACTGGCCTACAATTCTACCCCCCTGAGTTTTATAACTCTGGGCTCTTTGCCTATGATTTCTTTAGGGAGGGGTGTTATTGGTATTTAAAACTGGAGGGGCATACTTGGTATGGTTAAGTCTAGATGAATTGAAAAAAATATCTTACCAGTGATGCCACTCTGCTTTTTCTTGTCTTAACTGAGTTAGAGGAAGCCTGTGAAATGAAGAGATACTGCTTCAATCTCATTGCCCCAGATAACAAAATAAAACAAAACAAAACAAAAATTTAAAGCCTCCTATGGCAGCAAATTCAGGCATTCACTACCAGCACAGGAAACTTTTAGACAAAAAAGTGATGAAAGGAAAAGAATACTGAAGTTAGAGTCAGGAGACTGGGTTTAAATCTTGCCTCTGTCACTGCATGGCCTTGGACAGCTCAACTTTCTGAGATCTCTGTCCTCTCATCTGTTAAATAAGGGGTTTGGGTCAGATAGTCTGGCTTTGCTCTGGCCTTCTGGGAGTTTGTTGTATTGAGATGCGATCTGATTAGCTATTATTTCTTAAGTATAGAAGTCAAAGACAGGCAAACTACCCTTTGTTATGCTGTAAACCTCCCAAGTCGCTCATGACTGGCCATATCCACATCCTCTTAGCATAAACTACTACTACCTCCAAATAACACTCTAAGAAGGGTCCATGGACAGAAGCTAACCCTTCAGTCAGGAAGAAGTGAGTTCTAATCCAGCTTCAGGGACTTACTAGCTACGTGACCCTGGAGAAGGCACTTAATCTCTGCCTGCCTCAGTTTCTTCTCCTGTAAAATAAGCATAATGATAGCACTTACTTCCCAGGTTGTTGTGAGGATAAAATGAAATAATGTCTACAAAGCACTTTGCAAACCTTGAAGTCCGATGAGTGCTATCTGCCGTTACTCCCACTGTTCCTTTCGTCCTTTATTTAGCAGGATGAGCAAGCCGGCTCCCAGCTGAGGAATTCGCACTCAGTAAGGAGGATCAGATCAGCTCCTCAGGGGCCGGAGGGCAAGTCAATGCACCTCATCCCGTCTACATTGCTGGTGTCCAGAATCAGGTTCATCATTGAAAACAGAAAGGATTAGTTACCTTCTTTTGTTACCTCCTTTGGTATGGAAAATCTCAACTCCACCAACTCTTCAGGATGATTACTTCTCTGGCAGTTTTGTAAGAAAATGAGAAATTTCTCTCCTTTGAAAGCTGATGGGAATAGAGGCAAGGGACCAGATAACCTCCCACAGAGACACATTTACCTGCTTATCCAGAAGGACATAGGAAGGGCCCTTCCTGGGAGCTTCAGTGGAGGAACTGCGCCATCTACTGTCCTTAGAACAACATAGCTTCTTAGAATCAAGATTGGTTGGTCCTGGCCTCTGTATGATCCATCACAGATCTACAACTCCAAAAGACCTCAGAGACCATTTTGGTCAACTCTCTCATTTTATAGATGAGGAAACTGAGGCCCAGGGAGTTTGTCACTTGTCCAAGGCCACCTAGGTAGTGTTCATCAGAGATAAGATTTCAGCTCTCATCCTCTGAATCTGCTTTTGAAAAAATTAAGTAACAGTATCTTAACAGTATTGTTGAATATCAGTAATAGTTATATATCACCTTCTCTCCCACCAAGAAAAACCAACTCCAAAACCAAATTCCTAGATTCAAATGCTATCAGGGCTTTCTGATAAAACTGTTTATCTTTGTCACAACCTGAACAATTGAGAGTAGGCATGGAGACTAGGAAAGTGTCCTCAAAGAGCCTGCTCAAAGGAGGGCTGGGGATCTAAAGTTTTATGAGGAGGAAACCCAGTTTCTCTGGTTAATGTTGAGGATTATCTCTTCATTCTTAGAGGAAAAAAAAAACCTCCTCCCAGGTGCTTTCAAGAACATAAGGTTATCCCTTATTTTTTGGTCTCAAGCTTATCTTAGATGTATGTTGCTCATCCTTCCTTTTCAAAGAGGACCAATGACATCACAATGTTAGTGTAAAATAGTGAATGGGTAATGTCTTGATTTGCACGTGAACTGGATTTAAGTGAAGCAGAGTTTTGCAAAGTCCTCAGCGTCACTCTGGCTTCCAGAGTCATTGGGGGCCAGTGGCAGGACAAAATAAGACCACTGGTGATGGTCTGTGATGCAGTGGGTGACCTTGGCATCTTTGATGTCTGACTAAGCTCTGAGTGCTCCACAGCACCTGTTTCCGCTGCCTTCATGACCCTTGGGAAAATTGTTCTCTTCTGCCAGGGGAAGTCTTCACATGCTTGGGGTAGACATGTCCCTAACTCACTGATAGGTTTGAGGCTTTTGGGGTATATGGAGTGTTCAGAGAACACAGAAAATGAAGCAATAAGTACCAAGAACCAGTGTGACTTCATCAAGAACTCATCATGCTAGACCAACTCCATTTCTTGTTTTTGACAGGATCATAAAACAAGTAGTTTGGAGAAACCACTGTGGAGGTAGTTTGCCTAGATTTTAGAAAAGCTTTTGGTGAAGTATTTCATATAGTTCTTACATGTCTTTCCATATAGAGAGAGTGGAGGGTTGTGGATCAGATGACAAAGCAGATGAATTCAGAACTGTTTGAGTTGGCAGATTCAGAATATCTGTTAATGGCTCATTCTTGAAACAGCTCTGGGTGTCTTTACATGGCTTCTTTTCAAGTTATGGTTTGTGTTGCTTAACATTCCCAATAACTCAGATAAAGACATAGATGTCACCCGCATCAAATTTGCACATGACACATATCTGGGAAGGGCAGTTAAGACACCAGACAGTAATTAGGATTTAAAAAGATTTTGACAGATTAGAGAACTGAGCTGAATCAAGGAAGATGAAATTCGATAGAGATCAATGTAAAGTCTTATACTCAAGTTAAAAAAAATAAGTTTCGTAAGCATAAGATGGGTCAAACAGATCACAGCTATTCTGAAAAAAAAAGTAGGGATTCTAGAGGACAGCAAACTCAATGAGACCATCACAAAAAGCCAATGGGATCTTGGGTTTTGAAAAGCAGAGCTTAGAGAAATAGGGAGGTGACAGTCTCATTGTGGCCAGCTCTGGGCACTACTGTTAAGAGCATTAATATTCTGGAGTGTACAGAGAAGGGCACTCAGGATGGGGAAAGGTCTTGAGTCCATGTCAGATGAAGACTGAACAAAGGAACTTGGTGTGCTTAGCATGCAAAAGACTCTGGATATCCAGTTTAATGCAGCAACTAGGTGGCATGTAGTGTTGGATGTGAAGTGAGAAGGATTCCCCTTCCTGGGTTCAAATCTGGCCTCAGTCACTTCTTGGTTGTATGACCCTGGACAAGTCGCTCAGTTTGCCTCAGTTTCCTCATCTATAAAATGAGCTGAAGAAGGAAATGGCCAAAGAAACCCCAAATGAGGTCATGAAGAAGATTGAAAAAATGAGTGAGCAAGGAAAAAATCAAGAGGAATTCTTTCAATTTTAGAAGCAAAGGTAAAGCAGCAATCTTTTAAAAAAATTTTTAATTTTGGACTCAAGGGCTAAAACACAAATACAGGATAGAGAAAAGAAATAAAACCATATAATAAACTTAAATATTGGAACTTAAATACCAAATAAGAAAAAAAAGCATGTCACGCATACCAAAACATGAGAATTCAAAATATGCAACAATAAATTTTCATTTCAAGAAAGCCTATATGATGAATAATACCCATTGTTGAAAATTGTCCACCTATTCTTTACTTCCTTGTGAGTTTTCTTTTGTTCTCTGCTACACATTTTTTTACTTTGTTCTTTTGCCCCTTCCCCCCATCCCCCAGAAGGTTACAATAAAGTTTAGATGTTTCTCTAGAGCTATAGATATATACACACACATACACATACATACATACATGCATACATACACACATATATATATAGACATATACTTTCTCAAACATATTCTTCTCCTGGTCTTTGTTTTTACATTTGTGCATATCTCTTGTTTCCTATCCCTCCTGCCTCCTCTACTTTACTTCTACCCAGTACTTTGCTCTCCTATTACTTGCCTACCCTCCTCCAAGAATCCCTCCCCTATCCTCCCATTCCCATAAATCTAAACACCCTTCTACACCCCCTTTTACCTATTCCCTCTCCTCTCCTCTAAAGATCTCTTCCTTGTCCTCTCCCCTCATGCCCCTACCATTTTATTTCCTCTGAATTTAGATTTTTATTTTCTTCTGAATGTATATGTATTGTTCCTTCTTAAACCTATTCCTGATGAAAGTAGGTTACTAGAACTACAAGCCCTCCTCCCCATCTAATTTCTCTTGCACCTCATTTGTATAAAATAATTACTATTTTTAGCTCTTCCTAAATGGTTTTACTATTAAAATTAATATCATAGTCAGTTTTACCCCAATCTTTGTTATGAGCTACCCAATTATTAATAAGAATCTTAGACATACATTTTACATATATAAAAGGTAAACAATCTGTCCTTATGAATCTCTCATAATCAGTCTTATATTTCTCTTGGTTCTTGTATGTCGAATCTCCTATTAAGTTCAGGATTGTTTTTAATGAAGTCTTGAAAGTCTGAGAGTTTATCAAATGTCCATTTTTTTTCATTTAGAATATTACTTAACTTTGCAGGGTATGATCTTTTTGGTCATAGCCCCAGTTCTTTTGCTCTTCGATACATTGTGTTCCAAGATTTGAGGTCCTTTAATGTCTGCACTGTTAGGTCTTGTGTTATTCTAATTGCACCTCCAACATATTTAAATTGTTTTAATCTTGATGCTTTTAATATTTTATCCTTGATCTGGGGGTTTCTGGAATTTGACTATGATATTCCTATGTATTTTCCTCATGGGATCTCTTTTAATTGGTGATCAATGGGTTTTTTTCTATTCAACTCCTCCCATTCCCCCTTTGTTCTAATGCTTCAAGACAATTTTCTTTAATTATTTCTTGTGTTGTTGCATCAAGATTCTTTTTTTGATCACAACTTTTAGTTAGTCTGATTACTTTTGTATTTTCTCTTCTTGATCTGTTCTCCATATCTGTTGGTTTTTTTTTTTTATATTTCACTTTCTCTTCTATTTTTTCATTATTTGTATTTTGTTTAATCATTTCTTGATCTCTTATAATTTTGCTGGCTTCACTTTGCCCATTTCTAATTTTCAAGGTGTCATTTTCTTCTTTAAGATTCTGGATCTCCTTTTCTAATTGGTTAATTTTTCTTTCATAACATTCTTGGGGTTTTTTTGGGGGGAGGGAATTCTTTTTTTTCTTCCATCTCAGTCATTTGATTTTTATAGTCTTTTTAAAGATCTTCTATAATTCTTTTTTGGCAGGTGTCCATTTGATTTTACTCTTTGGGAGTTTCTTTACTTCAATATGTTCCTCTGAAGATGATCCCAGGTCATCTCTGTTCTCATACTAATTTTCTATGGTTGGACTCTTTCTCCTTTGTCTGTGCATTTTTTTTTTTTTGTGCTAATAGCTTAATTTTTTTAATCCTCTCTAGCCCTGGGGTATGGGAACTGGTTCATCTTGCGGCAGATCTCCAGCTCTGCCCCTAGCCTGGAACCAAAGCCAAACCTCCTATCTGCTGTAAGTGCCCACAGCCAGGGGCTTTCTGCCCCACTGCTTCTGCCCTCCCCAGGCATGTGCTGGTTCCTTCTTGCCCCCACGCTCTTCAAAGTACAGCTGGGTCTGGCGTTCCTTGTCAGCAGAGGTTCCCTTAATTTTCCCAGGCTCAAGCACCCAATTTCCTTCCTTATGAGGGTAATAGTTCTTGTTGCTGGGGCTGATGCAGCCTTCCAAAACAAATAACCCCAGGGCTTGCAGCTTGTTTCAGCAGCTTGGGGCTTGTTGTTAAACTGGAACCTAGCCTGGAGGTGTTTGTTCTTCCCTGGGACCAAACCTCACCCTGGGATTTTTCTTCTGATCTTCTTGTATTGTCCCAGGAAGACCCCAGTTGTGCCCCTATTCTTATCTCCATCCACACTTTGTTCGCCCTAAGGTGCTATTTTAACTCTTTTGTGGGGGAAAATCTTGAGAGCTTGGAATTTTCTGACCTACTCTGCCGTCTTCCCAGAATCCTTTCCTGTAGTCTTTTAGGAAAGTTCTAAATTGTCCCAGTGCATTTCTATTCTCTAAACATTCAGCATTTGTATTTTTATTTGTCTTGTTTATGTCTTTATTTTTTTGTCCTATAGCAGACATCTTATCTATATTTTAAAGAAACAAAAGAACACATAAAAACACCCATCTGCTGTCTGATTCTTATACTTGTGGTATCTTTTTTGTTTATTTAAAACACTGCTGCCAAAATAACATCTTACTGTAATAGCTTATATTTATATAAAATTTATAAGGTCCTTTACTAGCAGCCCTGTGAGGAAATTAATGCAATTGGGATCTAAAAAAATGTCAGTAGACTGGAAAGGTAAGCTGAAGCTAACAAAAGAAGTTTTAATTGGAATCAATGTCTAGCACTTGGATTTACAAATGAATTACATCAAGTTTACTTTGGAATAGACATACATCTAGAAAGCACTTCGTGTGAAAAAGACCTTCTACCTGGGATTCTCATTTTTAGAGTTCAGTAGAATCAGAAGTGGGTTGGGATGGACAAAAAAGTTAACACTTTAAACTGCATTGATAGATCTGCACTGTCCAGAATGAGGGAGACAGTTGTCTTCTATACTGTACTCTCATTATGGAATTAGAGAGGGACCTCAGGCACCATCTAGTCTAACTCATAAACAAAGGAATCCCTCCCCTAGCATACCTGACAGGTGATCCTCTGGTGGAAGACTTCCAAAGAAGGACAATGAACCACCTCCAGAAGTTGGTTCTACTTTGGAACAGCCCTATTTGTTAGGAAGTTCTCCCTGACACAATCAAACTTAGATTAGCCTTTCTGCAACTCCTACCCATTGCTTTTGGCTCTACCCTCTGAAAGCCAAACACAATAAATGGAATTCTTTCTCCGTGTTTTTTGTTGTGATGAGGGGGGGGCGGGGTTAGTCACAGTTCCAGGGCCAAGAAGAATGTTAGTGCTTGTGTCTCCAAGAAATCAGGAGTCCTTCCTGAGTAAAGACCAGAGCACAAATTAGGAGAGCAGAGACCATAGGTCTCCTAGGATTATACTACTTTAAAAGCTCCCTGAGCTTGTAGGCCCCTAAAACTAGCTTTGAAAACAATAGCATAAAAAAGCTAGAAGTTTGGAATAGTGTCTTCCCACCCTCAGGTGAGCAGAGAACAACATTAACATAAAGTTCAAAGTCAAAATATATGTTGGAAAAAGTGAGCAAAAACTAACCAAACAAAAAAGAACTTGTCAATTAAAAGCTACTACAGGCAGGAAAGACCAAGATACAAACTTCAAAGAAGACATAATGTGAAAACAACTACAGCTGAAGCCTTAAAGAAAAAAATGCTAATTGTATCCAAGTCCAGCAAGAGTTCCTGGAAGAATTAAAGCAAGCAATAAGAGTGATAGGAGAAAAAAAATTCAGGATGGGAAGGTGGGAAATGAGAGTGATGCAAGAAAATTATGAAAAGAGAATTAATAGCTTGGTAAAAGAAGCATAAAAATACTGAAGAAAATAACCCCTTAAAAAACAGGATTGGCCTACTGGTAAAAGAGTCACAAAAATTCATTGAAGTAAAGAACTCCGCAAAAAGCAGAATTGGCCAAATGGGAAAGGAGGTACAAATGCTTGCTGAAGAAAATAATTCCTTAACAATTAGAATCGGGCAACTGGAAGTTAGTGATTCCATGAGACATTGAAAAACAATAAAATAAAGTCAAAGGAATGAAAAAAAAAATCGAAGAAAATGTGAAATATCTCATTGCAAAAACTGACCTAAAAATAGATCAAGGAGAGTTAATTTAAGAATCATTAAATTTCCTGAAAGTCATGATCAAAAAAGGAGCCTAGACATCAGATTTCAAGAAATTGGGAAAACTGCCCCAATATCTTAGATCCAGAGAATAAAATAGAAATAGAAAGCGTCTACCAATCATCTCCTGAATGACATTCCAAAATGAAAACTTCCAGGAATATTATAGTCAAATTCTGGAGCTCCTATGTCAAGAAGAAAATATTGTAAACAGTCAGAAAGAAACAAATTAAATATCATGGATTCACAGTCACACAAGATTTAGCAGCTTCTGCGAGCGCATCCAACCATTCTGGAGAGCAATTTGGAACTATGCCCAAAGGGCTACAAAAATGTGCATACCCTTTGACCCAGCAATATTGCTACTAGGACTATATCCCCAAGAGATCATAAAAATGGGAAAGGGTCCCACATGTACAAAAATATTTATAGCAGCACTCTATGTAGTTGCCAAAAACTGGAAGTCAAGGGGATGTCCATCAATTGGGGAATGGCTGAATAAATTATGGTATATGAATGTAATGGAGTACTATTGTGCCATAAGAAATGATGAACAAGAAGACTTCAGAGAGGCCTGGAAGGACTTATATGACCTGATGCTGAGTGAAAGGAGCAGAACCAGGAGAACTTTGTGCACAGCAACGACCACAGTGTGTGAGAGTTTTTTCTGGTAGACTTGGATTTTTGTAATAACGCAAAAACTTCTTATAAAAAAAAAAATCCCAAAGGTGGTTCTCAAGGCAAAATGCCTTTCACACTCAGAGAAAGAAATATGGAAGTCACTCACAAAATGTAGCAGATCATGTTTGTGTATGTGTATGTGTTTGTGTATCATGTTCTGATTTGTTATACGATTTCTTTCATTTATTTTAGTCTGACTACATAGCATGACTATAGTGAAAATATACTCAATAGGAAAGTATATGTAGAATCTATACAGAATTGTATGCAGTCGCGGGGAGGGAGGGGGGTAGTGGAGGGTAGGTGGGGGGGGATAAAATCTCAATTGTATGGCAGTGATTGTTAAACATTAAAAAATAAAAATAAAATTAAAAAAAATTTTATAGAAAAAAAAAAAAGAAATGACTAAGGGGATAACTTCAGAAAAACAAGGGAAGACCTATATGGAGTGGAGTGAGCAGAACCAGGAGATCATTATACACAGTTACAGAAATATTGTAACCATGATCAACTGTGAAAAACTGAGCTACTCTGATCAATATAATAATCCAAGACAATTCCAGAGGACTCATGATGAAAAATGCTAACTCCTAAAATAGAACTAATGAACTCTGAGAGCAAATTGAAGTATAGTTTTCTTACTTTATTTTTCTTACCTTTTTTTGTGCAATATGGCTAAAATCTAAATATATTTTGCATAATTTATTATGTGTTATTTATACATTGCTTGATTTTTTAGTTGGGGGCAGGAAAAGGGGAGATATTTTGAAACTCAAAATATTTTAAAAGAATTAAAAATAAATAAATATTTTCAAAAGAAACATGCCTATGGGAAAGCATCACAAATGATTTCATAATGTGAAAATAACAAAGTAATTAAAACAAATTATGATGAGAAAGGAAGGGAATTAATGAGCTACTATAGTGGCTTGAATAATGATGAAGGCTTTCATGTGCTAAATTTTGGCACTCTTTAAATTTCAGTGTCTTGAAGGTGAAAATCATAGTGACCATGTCCTAGTTATGGCTCTGGGTGGTCTCTTTTGAATGACCATGCCTTTGTAAAGTTGGGAAACAGGCAACTACTGTATAGAAATGTCCCCTTTTCATCTGGTCCCTAAATTTCTATTCTCTGGATCTGAATGGTTGTTTTCCTAGGAGTTTCCCTGGACCCTGGGAGGTCTAGAGAAGGTTGAGAGGGTTGTCCATTGAAGAAAAGGCTCTGCCTATTCTTTTATCAAAGGAACACAGACAATAAGCACAGAGGAGGAGATTTTTTTCAAAGGAGGGAAACTCTAAGGACATCCTCTTGGGAGAAGATTCAGGCCATTTCTTATTGTTTGTTGATAAAGTAAAATAGATATGGTAGCTTCCTATGGGTAGTTGTGCCTTAGTACAGAATCTCGACTCTTGGGTACTCAAGAGAAGAATCTAGAATTAAAGGGAATTTGGTATGGTCTGGAAAGAATCCTGGATTTGGAGGTAGAGGATTCAGATTTGAATCTCAGCTTTGCAGGGTCACTGCATGTGACCCTGGATGAAATAACTTCCTTTTTCTGGATGAATTTAGTTCTCACCTATCACATTAGCAAGTTGGACCAGATAAACTCTAAGACTCCTTCTTCTTCTAGACCCCTACGATCTTCTACCAGAGACAGTGACCTTTTCAGGGGAGGAGATGGAAGCCAGTCAGTCATTTAACTCTCTCCACTTCAGTTCCCAGACTTGGGGAATAGTTAATACTATGGGATTAATTTTAGCGTGTAGGCCACAAATGCTACTTTACAAAGTAGGTTCAAGAGAATTGACAGGATCATAGGTTTCCAATTGGTAGAAATCTTAGAGTCCACCTAATTCAATCCACTTATTTTACCGATGAAGAAATGGAGGTCCTAAAAGGTAACATAACTTTTCCAAGGTTATACAGGTGGTAATTAATAGAATCAGGATTTGAAGTCCATACCCAGGACTATTTCCATTGTACCACACTGCAAATCAATTTAATGCAGTACATTTATAAAGCACCTAGTATGTGTAGTGCAACATAGTCCTTGTCCTCAAACATCTTACAATCTAGTAGGAAGAATCAGACAAATATGGAAATAACTGATAGTAAAAAGTCAATAAACGTCTATTAAACACCTATTGTGTGCCATGCACTGGGGTTAGAAATACAAAAAAGAAAGACAGTTTCTATATTATAATCTAATGTGGGAAGACAACTCATAAAAGAAAAATGAACGAGGGAGTAGGGAGGTATCGGGTGATGGGGCAGGGGAGGCCCAGTGAAATGGGGAAGTCCAAAGTCCCAACAGCTGAATGGGAAATGAGTGATGAAAGTTATAAGATATATGTATAGTTATTGCACTGGGCAGAACACAAGGCCAAAACACTCCTTAGTGCCGTGGATAGCTCAAGCAGGCATCTCTGACTGAATCTATCCAAAAGAGAATTCCTCTTTCCCTCCAAACCCTT
Organism: Notamacropus eugenii; assembly: GCF_028372415.1. Taxonomy (NCBI): domain Eukaryota; kingdom Metazoa; phylum Chordata; class Mammalia; order Diprotodontia; family Macropodidae; genus Notamacropus; species Notamacropus eugenii. Next base: position 490,054,303 of record NC_092872.1, read on the forward strand.
CTCTTGCCTCAGCTTTTTTGTTATAGTAGAGGGGGCCATCAATCTTCCTGTCACCCAAGCTCCCAATTTCAGTGTTATCCTTGACTTCTCATTTATTCTCATCCTACGTAGCCAATATGTTACTAAATTTTGTTCATTTTACTTTTATGGTAACTCTCCCATACATCCTCTTCTTTCCATTCATATATTAACTCCCCTGATACAGACCCTCATCATCTCTCACCTGGACTAGTGCACAATAGCTTTCTGATTGGTCTCCTTGCCTCAAATCTCTCCCACTCCACTCAGTTGTCCAAATGTTCTTCCTTAAATGTAGGTCTGATTGTATCACTCTCCTACTTAAAGAACCCTGTTGACCCCCTATTATCTTCAGGGTCAAATATAAAATCCTCTGTTAGCCTTTAAATCACAACTGGCTCCCTTCCTACCTTTCACTTACACCTTCCATGAACTCTTATTCAAAGTTCCTTCCATATAACTCTGTCTCTGGACTCTGCTTTCTCACTGACCATCCCCCTATGCCTAGAATGATAAATACCTCCTCACCTCCAAGCTTCTGGGACTTCCTTTAAGGCTCAACTTAAGTCACACTTTCTGTAGGAGGTCTTTCCTGAACTTTCTTTCTCTGCTGCCCCCCCATTCTGCATTTTATAAAAGTACCTTCTGTTTATTCTGTATATATCTTGCATGCGCATAATAAACTTGTTTTTTTTCATCGTTAGAATATAAGCTCTTTTGTGGTCAGGACCATGTTTTTGACTTTCTTGTATCCATGGTGTTTAGTACAGGGCCTGGCACATAGTAATGATTTAATAAATGCTTGTTTACTTACTGAATTCTGCGCTTCATTTGGTCTTTTGATGCTCTCTCTCCCATCAGTGTTCTACTACTCAACTACCATGGTCATTTATTTTACTTCCTGCTTCTTGGATCTCCCTCCCTCATAAGATGGGGCCAGCAGGTCTGTGGAGGTATGACACTGGAATCCTGGCTGACAATATTGAGGTCTTTCAAGATTCCAGAATGCCTCAGGGCTAGTTATGCCTTCTGTTGTTTGACGCCAGGGTCTCATAGCACCACCCTCCACACACAAAGTCTCTTTGAGTGACTGTGGAAAACATCTTTCCCTTGGCTCACAAGTTTATTTTCAACTCAGGGTCAGCTCATGGTGAGTCCATCCCATTTACCTCTTCCTCCCTCCCACCTAGGTCTCCTGCTCAAGGAGGACTTCCTACTGAGTCTTTTTGAGATTCTGGGTACATATACACTTTTCCTTTGACTTCCTGTTTCCTATAATCCTCCAGGCTAACTGCTCTGGGTTTTGACAAATTACAATGCTTTTGAAAAGAGTCCTCCAAGTATGGGCAGCTGTGGCCAGAGAGAAAAGCCCACATCAAAGGGCCTGCGCTGACTTTTGACAACTCCTCTTATGTACTGAAACATAAAATTTAGTTATTACTTTTAGATAACATATGGCCTGTTTGATATAGGCATGAAAATGTTAATTCTTAGATTAATATAACATGAAGGAATGGGGGTATTCAGCAGGAGTTCTGATTAGTAGTCCTGGCATTTTTGCCAAACAGACCGGGTTCATGTAGATGTTCTTTTGAAGAGAGATTGATTCTAATGTAACTAGTTCTAAAATCCCTGGGGGAAGGTATTATTCTACCTGTGAAACAATAGGGTGCCGCAGTGAGACCTGGTCTAAAAGGCAATGAATGGCAATTTAAGGGCTCGTCTTTCTTGTGTCACTACCAGGGTAAGATGCCAAAAACTCCATGTTCCCTCAAAGAAATCCTAGGAATTCTGGAGAGCTTAGGGTTGGCTAAACCTTACAACCATCATGTAGTCAATGGCCAAGGTCTCACTAGAGCCCCTACTCAAAGATCCTGAGAACAGGTATGTGGCTAGTACCAAGGGACAAGGGAGAGGGTATCTCATTTTTTATATTATCTCCATTATTTAAATTTAGAAAATTTTCTTCTTTCTGTAGTGAGATGGTATGGCACAGCAGAAAGGGTTGAGGATTTGGAGTCAGAAGACATGGGTTCAAATCTTCAGTTGCTTACTGTCCATATGACCTTCACCCAATCACTTGCTGGGGCCAAGCTACTTCCCTGTAAAATGAAGTAGTCCGACTCAGTGATCTTATACTCTTGTCTTTACACACTTCCTACAGAAGTGGTGTCAAACTCAGATAGAAAAGGGAGAGCACACTGAATTATACACAAGTATCCCTGCAGATTGTATTTTGATATATTTATTTTTATTGATTAATTAACTTGGTTAAATATTTCATTTTTTCTTAATAGTATTTTATTTTTTCCAGTTACATGTAAAGATAGTTTTCAATATTCAATATTCATACTCTATGATCTATTGTCAGTAAATTTGATATAACAACATTTAATCTTGTTGACCTAAATTCTTTCTGTCCTTAAAAAAACCCCTTATTTCTTGACAACTTTTGTTTCCATGTCACCTTTACTTAATTTCTTGGATTCTTACAAAGATTCTTATTGGTTCCTATTAGATTCCACTGGTTCTCATTGGTTGATCTATTGACATTCATTATGAGCCCTAAATCTCCATGCTGAATGAATGAAAAAGAATTTGTTAAGCACGTTGGTCATTCTATCAGTTGGAAGATAGTTTTCAACATTCATTTTCGTAAAATTTTAAGTTCCAAATTTTTCTCCCTCTCTCCCCTCCCCCCTTAATTTTCCCCTCCCCAAGATGGGATGTAATCTGATATAGGTTATACCTGTACAATCATGTTAAACATATTTCCACATGAGTAATATTGTGAAAGAATCAGAACAAAAGGGGAAAAAAATGAGAAAGAAAAAACAAAAAAAGTGAAAATAGTATTCTTTGGTCTGCATTCAGACTCCATGGTTCTTTCTCTGGATGTGGATGGCATTTTCCATCATGAGTCTTTTGGAATTGTTTTGGATCATCGTCTATCATAGTTAATCATTGCACAGTGTTACTGTTATTGTGTACAATGTTCTCCTGGTTCTGCTCACTTCCCTCAGTATTGGTTCCTGTAAGTCTTACCAGGTTTTTCTGAAATCTACCTGCTCATCATTTCTTATAGAACAATAGTATTCCATTACATTCATGTATCACAATTTATTTAGCCATCCCCCAATTGATGGGCATCCTCTCAAATTCCAATTCTTAGCCATCACAGAAAGAGCTACTATAAATATTTTTGCACATGTGGGGCCTTTTCTCTTTTCATGATCTCTATGGGATATAGACCTAGTAGTGGTAATGCCAGATCAAAAGGTATGCACAGTTTTGTAGCCCTTTGGGCATAGTTTCAAATTGCTCTCCAAAATGATTGGATCAGTTCACAATTCCATCAATGATGCATTATTGTTCCAATTTTCCCACATCTTCTCCAGCATTTATAATTTTCTTTCTTTTTCATATTAGTCAATCTGATAGGTATGAGGGGGTACCTCAGAGTTGTTTTAATTTGCATTTCTTGAATTAAAAGTGATTTAGAGCACTTCTTCATATGCCTATAGATATCTAGTTTTAATCTCTTCATCTGAAAAGCGCCTTTTCATATATTTATCTTCCCAATTACATTTTAATCCAGTTTGGGCCACACTTAGGAGTGTTGTAGTCCACATGTGGCCATGGATCACATGTCTGACACTTTGGCCTAGAACACTAAAAGGTTAAGTGACTTTTACAGGGTCACAAATCCAGTAGAGGGTCAGAGGAGGGACTTGAACTTGGGTCTCCCTAGTTTTGTGGTCAGCTCTGTAACCACTAGGCCATGCTGCCTCTGACTATCACAGCATATAACATCACGATTGGAAGGGACCACAGAGGCTACTTTGTCATTGTTCAGCCTTTTCAGTCGTGTCTGACTCTCCATGAACCCATTTGGGGTTTTCTTGGCAAAGATACTAGAAGGGTTTGTCATTTCCTTCTCTGGATGAGGAAAGAGAGGCAAACAGGGTTAAATGACTTGCTCAGGGTCACACATACAGTAAGTGTCTGAAGCGAGATTTGAATTCATGAAGATGAGTCTTCCTGACTCCAGGCCACTTAGTCCAACTCATATAGGAACAAGAAGCCTAGCTGCGATACACCTGGTAAGTGGACATCCAGCTTTTGTCTGAAGACTTCTAGGGAAGGGGAACACACTACCTCCTGAATTACTATTTTTTTCTTTACATGTGACCTAAATTGCCTCTTGAGAAGTTCTACCCACTGCTCCTGGTTGTATCCTCTGAGATCAAGCAGAATAAGCCTAATTAATTTCTCTTCCAAATGCTGGCCCTTCAGACATTTGAAAGTAGCTGTAGTCTTTCCCTCTCTCGACCCCTAGGACTTTTCTTCTCCAAACCAACTATCACTAATTTCTTCAATAAATTTTCATATTGCATGACCTTGAGACAACACAGGAAAAGTTTAGAAACTCATATATGCATAAAATATATGTATAGTATTGAATAATATCAACATATTTTATATTTTAATACCATAACAAGCCAGACTTCTTCTCTGGTACAAAGGGAGGGCCAAAAAGTTTTACAAAGATTTTCTAGATAATGGGGGAGCTGTGACCCTAACCTCTGTGATATGGAGGGGATAACTGTATAGGATAAATAGGAGGTAATCAACAGAAGAAAGGCTCTAGAATTAAGATGTATTCAGAAGGGTATTGCATAGAAGGTCAAATTTTATCTGGGACTTTAAAGAAGTCAGGGAAACTAGGAGGCAGGGATGAGGAGGGCTAGCATTCTAGGCATGGGGGAACAGATTAATTTCTCCCCTAATCTCCTTTCCCTCTAATTCCTTCTGTCCCTTTCTCCCTTTCTCCTCCTATTTCCATGTTGAGTGAAGAGTATTTCTGTACCTAACTGTTTGTTTATATTCTTTCTTCTTTTAACCACTTTGGGTGAGAATGAGGTTCAAATGTTAGCTGTTCCCCCCAACGTCTCCTTCTTACTTATATGAGATAATTTTCTCCAAACTTCCTTTCCCTTCCTCCTTCCTTGACCTCCCTAGTGTATTCTTCTTTTCTCTTTCAATTATTTTCTTCAGATCATCAAGATATAACAGAACATCTCCCAAAGCTTGTCTAGTTGGACTTTCCTCTATGAAGCCTGATGATCATAGAGTTCAAAAGGAACACATGTACCATCTCTCTGTATTTAAAAGTAAGTAATTTATCTTTGTTCATTCATATTTACCTTTTTATCTTTCTCTTCCCTACTGTATTTGAATTTCAAAGTTTCTCTGGAGCTTTAGAATTTTCATTAGGAATGCATGGAAATCTTCTCTCTCATTACAGATCCATTTTCCCCCTGTAGTATTATACTTGGTTTTGGAGGGTAAGTTATTCTTGGTTACAAGCCCTGCCTTCTGGAATATACTATTTCAGGTTCTCCACTCCTTTATAGTGGTTGCTTCTAAATCATGGGTGGTCCTGACTGTGGCTTCTTGGTACATGAATTCCTTCTGTCTACTTAAAATATTTTTTTCTTTGACTTAGAAGCTCTGGATTTTGACCATGATGTTTCTGGGAGTTTTCATTTTGGTATTTCTTTCAGGAGGTTACCAGTAGATTCTTTCTATTTCTATTCTGCCTTCTGGTTCTAAGAGATCTAGGCAATTTTCTTTTAATATTTCTTGAAATAGGGTGTCTAGGTTCTTTTGTTGGTAATAATGTTCAGATAGACCAATGATTCTTTTTTTTATCATGTTCCTTTTTTATTTTATATTTTGAGCAGATAACACATTTCTGCTTACAGTGAAAATCCAGAAGTGGCTTATAGAAACAATTCCTTTATAGACCAATGATTCTTAATATTTTTTCCCTTAATCTTTTTTTCCAGGTCAGTTGTTTTTGCTTTGAGGTACTTTATTTTTTCCCCTATATTTTCAGCCTTTTGACTTGTTTTTAATTTCTTGTTGCTTCATGAAGTCATTGGTTTCTATTTGGTCTGTTTTAGTTTTCAGGGAGTTTGTTGCTTGGGCAAGGCTTTGTATCTCTTGTAACAAGCTGTTAATTCCCTTTCTAATTCTTCTATAGCTCTCCTTTCTTTTGAAGTTTTTTCCTCAAGTATTTTCATTCTATTGATAAAAACACTTTCAGACTTAAAAAAACCTCGTTTCATCTCTTCTAGGAATTCTAGTGGAGTTTGAGCCCAGTGTTATTGAGATATTGCTGCTAGATGTTGTGAAGTCCCTTTTTTCTGTGTTTATGCCTTAAGTATCCCTGCTACCATAGTAGCTGATTATAGTAGGGTTGCTTTTTTTTGGTTTGTTTGCTCATTCTTCTAGCTTTTGTTCTGACTTTGGACTTGATATTAGAACTGGGCTCTGCCACACCTCTGGAGGGAAGGTCTGGGCTGGCCCTATTGTTGCTGTTATTGGGTTATTTCAGGATCTCTGGGACCAGCTGGGGACCTTCAAACTTTCAGTCCTCCCAGACTTATCAGATCCAAGGAAAAGTCTGATTAAAGCTTCCTTGGTCTGACATCTGCAAGTTCCTGCCTTGGGTTTGGGTCTGAGTAATAGAAATCTGCTACCGGACTCAGCCACTATCAGCCAGATGGGAAATTCTTTTGGTTTAGTATAGCAGAATTGGAGATTCCCCTTTGGTCTTGGATTCCTTCCCTGGTTATTCTCTGTAGCCTGCACTAGATGCTGCAAGTGAGACCGTGCTCTGAGCCTAGCCTAGGGTCTGAGTCATACCACTTCTGTTCCTGTTTTCTGAGATTCCTCCCTTTTCCTCATGTAGCCCAAGGACTCCCTACCCAGGGACCCTAATTACTCTGTACAGGTTTTTTCTCACTCTGCCCTGGATCTGTGATCTGAAACTGGATAGTGGGCAACAAACCTTCTAGCTCACACTTGTCCCCATTTCAGTGCCACTGTACAGGACTGGTGGTGTGTTGGTATGGGTCTGGGGCTTCCTCTTGCCCTGGTGTACAGCCCTGGCTGATGAAGTGCCATGCACAGCATACTCCTGAACTGACTCATCCCCAGTGTTTATAGATCTTCTTATCTGTCTCCTTATGCCAAGCTGGACTGGACAAATGACTAATTGTGACTTTTTCTGGATTTTCCCCTCAGGATTTGATCTGGTGCATTTTCTATATCCGTTTGGAGGAGTTTGTAGAAAGGAGATCACCTTAGCCCTTCCTAATAGTCCGTCATTTTGGCTCTGCCCCACCCTATCTATCTTAAAGTACAAGGCTACTTCCTCCATCTCTACCTCACATCTTTCTATCATCTATCCATCCATCCATCCGTCTATCTGTCTGTCTATCTATCTATCTATCTATCTATCTATCTATCTATCTATCTATCATATTCCATTTGAATGAATTATATTTGTCTAGATCTATATTCTAGCTATCGATCTCATTCTACCAGTGCCTCCTTGCTTTAGAATATCTAGTTCATCTTTCTTTTTGCCCATAATACATTTGTGTATAGACATCTGAGGCCATGGATCATACTGCTGGCTCCTTTGTTGGAGTTTGTCTCCCGTTGATTTCTGAGTTTTTCTACTTGTCTTTTCTTTCTTACTTTCTATGATATCTAGTTTTGGGGATCAATGTAGGCACTTTTTCCCCCACCCCTTCCTTTTCAATTTCAAAATCCTTTGATTAGATTTGAAAAGCTCTAGACAAATACTTTTTAAAAAATTAATCTTTGTTAGGTATAATTTATTCCTGAATGGCAATCTATCATTGAGTATAATACTAATACCTATGACCAGGTTTTCCCATTCATTTCCCCAGGAAACAAAAACATCCAAAAATTTAGCCTGAGCCATTTTGTGTGGTCTGTGATTCTGGGACCTAGTATCTGGACTCCAGGCCTTCTTTGATTCCAGAAAGGTTATCACCTGGAATCTCCTGGTCCAATCTTTCCATGACTCCCAATTCTATCCTTTCTGAAAAAGGAAGTAGAAGGAGGACAAAGAAATTATCATAGAATTAGTTCATCCTGACTCTCCAGGACCTGTGATTTAGATGCAGATTCTTCTGGCACAGAAATACTTAGGTAGGGAGTTTAATGAGCAAGGGGATTGCGAAGAGATACAGGAGAGGGTAAGATTAAATCAGCAGTTTAGGCCCAGAAGAGGCAGTTCTCATTGATGAGTTGCCTCTGGGGCTTCCATTATGGTGACAGGCCCAGGTCAACCATGATGTGTTCCCTTTTCAGCAATGTTTCTGACTCAGACTTTGCCACCATACTCACGTGTCTGTCAAACTGGTAATTTAGGAGTGAGAGAAAAGTTTCTTGTTGCAGTTCTTTCTTTCTGACTCATCCACCACTAAGCTTGTTAGTGCTGGCATTGGCATGGGTTTTGTACTGCCCTCACTTGGTACTTACCTAGTTTATCCATCTTAATATCCAGTTCTGACCTCAATTAGGGACCCAGATAAATCTTATCAAGAACTATGGCCACTACCTGTTCTTAACCCTTGAACTCCCTCCCTTACCTTACTTACTTACCTTATCTCCCTTATTACCACCATTAATAAGCCCTTATTTCCTCTTGCCATTCTCCCCTTGAATTCTAACCAGGAAAGGAAAGCTGAGGTCCTGAGATTCAGCCTTAGCTATCTTGTCTAGTCTGTTGTGACATTTGGCCCTAATGTCTAGACTCAAGGCATCCTGTCCTAGGCTGGTAAATGCTACATTTCCTAGTCTTGCTGCTCGTGTACATCTCCCACACCTACTATTTCCATCACTTCGAGAAAGGATATGAAAAGAAAGAGGATATCATAGGAGTGAAGGTCCTTTGGGTTGAGGCTTAGTGGATCCTGATCAGGTGTAAGACCCTAGGCCCAGATACAGATAAAGATTGTAAGGTAAGAAGTAGAAGTCTTTATATGAATGAAGGTTACACTGTGGATACCCTATCTCCCAATATATTATGGTGACCCTTCTAGAGAAAGTAATAGGCCTGAGGTCAGAAATGGAAATCGGGTAGTGATCTAATATTAGGCCTTCCAAACAAAAGAATCCCAGACAGGACTCAGCATCATGTCTCTAAATTATTTTCTAGTACTCCTTTGGTGAGGGTAGGGGCAGACAATTTACAGACTGTCTCTGTGAAGAGGATGGTCTTTCTTTTTTTTAGTATTTTATTCTTGATGTCTTACTCCTTTATGTCCCCTGAGATTCCAGTGAGAGAGTAACTGGGAATAGTAGGTTATCTACCTATGTTAAAATTGTATCTTGTTCTGGTCTCCCTGACCACCCCACCTTTGTCAGTATAGTAAATAAGTTTATATAGTAGCCAGTACAAAGGGGTGATAACAGGAAATAAAAATGCAAAGGGGAACCGGTACAAACTATCTCAAAGATCAAAGGAGCATAATTTTCAAATTGTACCATATATTTACCAAAATTAATGTCCTGGTAATATGTGATGAATGAGAAGAGGCCATATAGGTGCTGGTGTCTGGGTTCTGGTATTATGACATGTGAACTCCAGACAAATTCTAGATCTTTACTGTTCCAGTCCAGCAGAACATCAAAAAGGTGCTGATAACCTTGAGCTGATGACTTTGAAGTTTTACCAATCACTTTGAGATGATATAAGATATAGTAATAAACTGACCCCCAGGTGGCACAAATAGGAATGTCTGTTTTTTCCCAAAACCCTATAAAATGAGACCTCAGACTCATGTCCTCATTCCGGTCTCCTGCCCCCAGCATTTTCCCCTCTCCATTCGGTCCTTGCTGCCTAGTGCATCCAACTCTAATCCATGGTTAAATGAGTGATAATTCTGTGTCTCTCTCCCCTCCCCATCCCTTTCCCCATGATGCCTATCTCTTTTCACCATCCCATTCCCCCAGCTGGCTGTTTACCTCTATTTCCTTCCCTATTTTCATTACTTGTCTCTGTCTTTTTGGGCTTTTTGCCTCTACACCCTCTGTGTTTAATGAAAAATATGATCGCCATCCCATTTCCCACCACCAATTGTGGTCTTTTCCAGCAAGTACCCAAAGAACTGTGAATTGTCTGCCTGCCCCCATTTCCTAATTTCATAAATTTATAAATTAATTATCAATTCACCACCTCTCAAGTATCAAGTAATACACTTAAGAATTCATTGTTCACCCAACTTCTTACACTCAGAAGGATCCCTTATCGGCTAGCCCCAGACCCACACAAATCCAACTCCAGACAATACAGTGACTACAATGACACTTTCTATAGGGAGAGTACCTGAGAGAACAGTGCATGCTGAGAACTGAGACTGGAGAGGAAAGCTCAGGAAAGACTCAGAGAACACAAGCTGGGCTTAGAAAGCATTGGACTGTTTGCCCTACAGGCCCCCTCTCTTGCTATGTTCTTCCCAGGGTTAACCTTCCTCGGGGCAGTGGCTTCTGCATTATAGATATATCTCAGCCTCTTTTCTAATGGGAGGCACTTCTATGCCCAGGACACACTTGCCTATGTTGTGGGTGAATTATTCTGTTCACCTCAGTAGTCAAGTCAACTGCCTTCTACATAAGGCTAGGTTATCTGTTAAAGCAGTAGGCTGGGGAAAGAGTGTGCCCTGTATCTCTGGTAGAAGCTCCATAGCAGGGAACCAGGTGCCTAAGGTTGGAGGAGGGGAACAGATTAAAATTCCATACCTGAGCTTGCTGATATATTGTTTCTTCTCTGCCCCCCATTCTCCTCTTCCCAATTTAGGATTCAGAAGTTCCTGCCTGAGCAGGAGTCAGGGCAGACCTGAAATTGTCCCAGAGTCATAACTTAGAATTCTGGTACCTTGAACAAACTTAGCTGAGAAGGGCAGGGGATGGAGAAATGGAAGCTACGAAGATCCTGGGCATCCCACGGCTCACACATACTATCACCACTAATGATGTTGGGCATCCTGTGTTGTTTACATACTCCACTCTCACCTGAGACATGCCAGGTAGTGCTCAGGAAATCTGTCCTAGTCATATGGAATTGCATTGACTTGGTGAAGGGGAAGTAGGGTCCAGGAAGTAAGGCATCATGGTGAATGAACCTTCAGGGGTGGGTAGGTGGCTAAGAGCTTTGCAAGGAAGGGAAAGAAACACACTACTTCGCCCAGGGTGCTGGCATTTGGAAAGACACACATTTAGGGAGAAATCCCTCCCTCTCCATATCGTACAATGGCATACGTCCCTGATGACTCACTTATCTGCTTTGTCATCCCAGAGATAGAGGTGATATAGCAGAGTCTTATGTCACTATTAGACATCATGTCCTAGAATAAATAAATAAATAAAGCCAGTGCTCTACCAAATCTATACCTAATCTCCCTTGTATAGCCCCCCTTTCCTCTATTTCTATACTTCTTACCTCTGGTTAATCATTTCTCTTAAACTAATTGGGGACAAGATGCAGGGAAGGCGTAGAGGATCATTTGGCTTCTTTCTCTAAAATTTTATGAGGATGTGAATTTGGCTTTCACTACAGACTTGTGGGCCCTGAATTCTTATTTCATTCCTGGACTATGAGTAATCTGAAGACAGAGGAAAAATCTCCTGCTGGCACTCAGTGCCCCATGTTCTCAGCCTGGTTTGTTTTTAGGAGATTGATCATAGTCCCCAAGTGCACATGCTCATGCACACACGCGCGCGCACACACACACACACACACACATCCCTCCATGTCCTGAGACTTATTGTCACTCATCCACACTCACCCCACCCCAGCCTTCCAACTTCTAAGAGAACACTGCTGGAAAGGCAACAGGCCAATATAAGCAACACCACAAGAAAAGTCGGTCATTCAAATATTTACTAAGCATATACCAAACATTTACTAAAATAGAGTTACTGTTCCATCTTGGAATTTGTAACAAAGGAGAGAAAATCTGTTCATAGTTTGACAGACACACCAGCTTTGGGGAGAACACAGCTTTAGAGCTGGAAGGGGTCTTAGATACCATGAGACCAAGCCCCTCATTTTTCCAGATAAGGAAATCGAGGCTCAGACCCCTTTGTCCATAACCACACAGATAGCATATGTGAGAAGCACGTCTTCCTGGACCCAAGTTCAGCATTCTAGTCACACCAACATGCTGCTTTGCCACCCAGATGTCAGAGGTCTCAGAAGAAAGGAGAAATAGCATCCTGTGACCTAAATTCAGTAAAAGAAATCCACCCGGCTGGATAAGGAGCTCCCAAGAATAACATTCTGAAGACATAAGGAAACAATTCTGATGAAGAGGGAAGGAGTATCTAAGAGAGTGATGGTAGGGACCTCATTGACTGACTCTGGTTTTTAAAAAGACGTGAAAATGTGAATTTCTATTAGTATCCAAATATGGAAGATGAAAACAAGGGTCAGTGATGAAATTAAAGTGGCATGGTTGTACAAGAACAGCATCAGGCCTGCTAAAGCTAGACTTTTCTCACTAGCTTTAGTTTATTCTGTGGACAAGAAAAATAGTTTGTTTATTTTTAAAATAAGATATATTGGAGGAAAGAGGAGGATCAGAGAAAATATGGGATCACTGCTTCGGGTGGATGATGATGTATGATTTAGAGAAGACAAAGTTGTTCAATTCATACTTTGTTTCTGTCTTCCTTACAAAGGAGAATGATTTCTGGACTGGAAAGGACAGAACCAAAATGGCTAATAGAGAGTTGAAATCCAAGACAAGTAGGAAGATAATATGACAAAATTTGACAAAAGCCACACCAAGGGTGGAACAATAAGGACTTTGACCAGACTACCAGTTTCTGGGCAGAACTCTTTCTCCCTGTGGAGGTCCTCTGCATAATCACAAGGGTCTAGACCTTTTCCTGGAGCCTTATTTTCTTCCTAACATTCATGTTTCTTTGGCAATCTACTACCTTTTTTCTTTTTTTGTTTTTTTTTTAACTTAACAAAATTTACTTTTTCTCCCATCACTCATTTCACACCCACCCACACCCACACCCACACACATGCACACACACCCTTTGAAAAAAGAAAAGAAAAATACCTTTGTAATAAATATGCATAGACATGCAAAATGAATTCCCATGTTGGCTGTGTCTAAAAATGTTCTCATTTTGTACCTTGAGTCAATCACCTCTCTACAGGAAGGTGGGCAAAATGCTTCATCCTTGTTCCTCTGGAATCATGTTTATTGTGGCATTGCTTAGAAGTCTACCCACTATCTTTCTATCCTCTCCACCTCCTCCCTGATGAAATTATCTCTGAACAGGGTCATTCGCATATATTCATCTTATCCATTTCACATTATGGAAAATGAGAGATACTGAATGCTTTATGACCCTGGTTCCTGACAAAGACATGGCTAACAAGGAAAATTGCTGAAGTTTTTCTCCCTTTCTTAGAAAAAAACATTCGTTCATCCCTCTATGTTTCCGTCAATCCCATTCTGCATAGGAAAAATATGTATTTAAGATTTTTAAAAATTCTAGTTTTAGTAAACACCACAAAAAGTATATATTCATGTATAAAGAACAGAAAAATATTGTGTGAAAATGTGAATCTCTATTAGTATAGCTTGCTTTTTTTTAACAAGTATGTAATACATGTGACACATTACTTTCAAAGCTGTCATGCCTGTCTGTTTCCTTCTGAACTTCTTTCATTTCTCTTCTGTGTATTAAAAAAAAAATTGACTCAATGCCTCTTCCCTTTTTTTAGTGAGTCAATCACTCATGCTCCCATACAAAAGAAAATCATAATCTTTTTTAGCAAATAAGCAGAGTTAAACATCAAATCTACATATTTACTGTGTCCCAGAATGTATGTTTCGATGTGTACCTTGAGTCTATCACCTCTCTGTTAGGAGGTATGTACCAGCCTTCTTCATTAGCCCTCTAGACTCATGGCTGGTTATTACCTTTATCAGTGTTCCAAAGTCTGTCATTTTGTGTATTGTTTTCTTGGCTCTACTTACATTGGCAATAATAAATATAAGTCTTTGCATGTTTCTACTCATCACATTTGTCATTTCTTAATATTCCATCATGTTCATTCTTAGGTCTTTTGAAATTGTTTTTCTTTATAATGTTCTATATAACATTATATATAATCGCTATGGTTCTTCTCACTGTGTTCTGCATCAGTTCACACAAATCTTCCCAGGTTCTGTCAAAACTGTCTTTTTTATTTTCTAATATCTGTCACAATAATATTCTGTTATATTCAAGTGCCAAAGTGTGTTCAGTCAATCCCCAATTTATCAATTGATAAATATCCCTTTATCCCAGATATCTCTTTTGATTACAGTTCTGTGCTATAACAAAGTACTGCTAAAATATTTTTGCACATATGGGTCTTTTCTCTCTTTTAAAAACTCTTTGGGGTGTTATGTATATATATGTGTGTGTATATTTCATGTCAATTTTACCCAAGAACTCACAGAAAAAACCTAAGAAGGGCCTCTTCACTTATCTTTCCTTGGTTCTGGTCCCAATTAGGGAATAGACCTCATTTTTTAAATGTTGACACCCACCTACAGTTATCCAACTGCCTTCCAGAAATGGCTGTCCAGGGGGCACAGCTATATGGAAGAAGATTCTGGATCCATTGAGGAACATAGCCTAGAAAATCTGCCATAGTGAGATTTTCTGGGATCTTGGTACAAACCACCACCAATAGTCAGGGAAGGCTTAGTCACTAATTCCTCCTCCTTCTCCCCATCCCTTATCTTCCACCTCATTATCCTCCTGATCTGCCCACATTCTTATATGGCCAGGGTCTCTTGCTCTTCTTCCACTCACTTTCATCTCTTCTTCATCTTGTCTATCCTCCTCCTTTATCTGTGGCCAGAGCCTCTTCAACTTCTTTCTGCCTCTACCCTACTCATCTGTGACTAAGACTGCCGAAGCTACCTCTTCTTCCTTTTCCCTCTCCACATTTCATTTGTCTTATGACTTTGGACAAGTCACTTAATATCTTTGGGCCTTGGTTTCCTCTTCTATAAAATAAAGGGCTTGGATTAGATGACACCAGGGTTCCATTTTCACTTTAGATGTGCGTGATTCTGATCCTCCTATTCCCCCAAACTCGTCTGTGGTCATGGCTAGTATCTTCTCCCCCATCCCTAACACACTACAGTCATCCATGTTCAGACCTTTTCTGGATCCTCTGGACACTCCTCAACTTTGAAGGGGAAGATGCAAACAACAAGAATCCAGGACTGATAATGAACAAATGAAAACCCTGGGATTGTCCAGTTTGAATAAGGAAATATCTCACAGAAACAGTGAAGCTCTGGTCCTTGATGGATGGTGAGGACTACTTGGTCCCCATTAAGACTAGCTCAAAAACTGTATTCTAAGTAATTCAAGTCAGACACAGGCAAATAACAAGTAGAGATAAAGCATCCTCAACGGGATTCTTCACAGCTTTTCAGGAGAATAGACTGATCTTAAAGGTCAACTTTACTACTTCCTCTTATGGTCAGCATCCCAGACCCAGAGTAGAAATCGTTCAGGACCAGGGACAGAACCTTCTGGTCAGAAGCAGACCATGAATGAATGCATTTAGAGTCAGTTCTATGGGCTTAATTCTACAGTGTTTATTTTTATATCCCAAGAACAAGGTGGGGGAAGAGTGAAGGGAAAAATAAGAGAAATGGAGAGAAGAAGAGAAGGGAGGTGATAGGACTAATAGCCTGGAAACTTTGTGAGAGGCCTGACCTTGTGCAAGTTGACTGCCTGAATCATTACTCCTTTATCAACCGTGCTAAGCCTTGTCCAGGTGCTGAACTGCATTATGTTGAATCTAGGTTCTTTTGATACCTACTTCACCCTCCACCCTTAGATCTCACATAGAATGATGTCCATCCTGTGGATTTGGGGGAAGTCTTAATGGATTTGGTACATTAGTTCAATTGAGTCCGTTCATAGACCTTATGGGTGCAGTGTCAGAGGGATCTTAGATGTCATCCAATCATAGATCTGGACTCTTCCTACCTTTCTGGTTTTCTGACTACTTTTCTCCACATGTTATGCAATCCAGCCATGCTGGTATGCTTGCAGCATCTCAAACATGACACATCATCTCCTATCTCAGTGCCTTTTCATTGGCTATCCCTTATTCCTAGGATGCCCCCCTTCCTCACTTCTACCTTGTGTTTTACTGCAAGACTCAGATCAACTCATGACTTCTGAAAGGTCCTCCTAGCTACTAATGCCTTCCCCTCTCATAATACCTTTTACCTATGCTGTATGTGTATTTTCTCTCCCGTTAAAAGGTAAACTTCTTCAGGGCAGGGACTATTTTTGCCCTTCTGTCCTCAATTTTAAGCATGGTGCCTGACACATAATCCTTAATAAATGCTTGTTGATGATATTTTACAGATAAGGAAACTGAGGCCCAGAATGGTCAATGACTTGCCCAGGGTCATATAGGCAGCACGTGACAGTTTGGATTCAAACTCAAATCTGCCTCCAAATGTAGTATGCTTTCCACTGTACTGGACTGACACCCTTTACACAGAGAGCAGGAAGGTTATATTTTCTCTTTGGAATAGTCATTCTGAGTTAGGAATAACAGAAGATTCCCTAGTCAAGTACTTTCACAAAAGGGGTTCCATCCCTGAGAAGGAAAATGTGTCCAGGGGGTAACAAGTCTTAAATGTAAGATTAGAAACATTTATCTCAATTAAAGCCTTCGCAGAGTGGATTCCCTAGTCAGTTTTACCTTTCTTCTAATTCATTCTCAGACAACTTCTCATCTCTGTCACCATGACCTCTAGTCCCTTTGCTCCTCCCTGTTCCCTCAGTCCATCCCTCATTCCTCTTATGGTTTGCAGTAGTTAAATGTAAAGAATTTATAGCCACACTGAGTTGAATATGTCCTATGTCACAGCAGTTTGGCTGGAAGATGTTGCTGTTGGGATCCCTGACTCCAAGCTCTCCTTCACATTTTGGGTGATGGCTGTGTTTCCCTGATGTGGGAAATCCTTTGAAGAGGACAGAAGCTCCCCCCCCATTTTTCCACAAAGGAGACATTGTAAACAGAAGTCCAGTCAGTCCAGAAAAGTCAGCTCCAGATGGAGCATCAAAATTGTCTTCAACTTTCTCTAAGAGTGGATATCTGCCACTGATTTCCTTTACAGACTTTGAGGTAAAAGAGGCAGGCTGACTCATGGTGTAGTGAAAAGAGATCTGGATTTGGAAGGGAATGACTTGGCTTTGGATCCTAATCCACTACTTAACTATGAAGGTGACTTCAGGAAAGTCACCCACCATCTCTGGGCCTCAGTTTCCTCACCTGTAAAATGGAAGTTTTAAACTAGTTATCTCTCAGGTCCTTTTAATGTCTAAATTCTATGATTCTATGTACCAGTTTTCTGGATAGTGCTTTTTTACATCAAACATCAGCCATGGTATTTGACTGCATGACCTCCAAGGTTCCTCCCAGTTTTTTGAGCTCCTCCCATCCATCTGGCCAGATCCAATCAGGGCAGAAAAACTCTGCCTACCTGAGGCATCAGGTAAGTCCCAGTGTGCTCTCCTTCCCCCTTTTTGAGGGGGAATGGAGGAGAAAAAGAGGAGGATTGGGGTTGGAAAGGGATGCTTTCTTTCTTCTACCAAAGCTCCTGAGTGGGGCGGGGTTGCTGGGTCAGCGCCCACCAGGTGAAGCAGGTGAGCCAGACAAAGGGACCCGGATGGAGAGAACCGCGCCCCATACCCCCCTCCCTTTAGGCTGGTTTGGGGGCGGAGCTGGGTGGGGATGCCTGGGTTCCTCCGGCAACAGCCTCAGCCCAACTAACAGGCAGGCCAGGAACGACGCTGCCTTGGCTGTGGCTGCTTTGTGTTTTCAGACGCCTTTCTCAGACTTCAAGGGGAACCCCCAGATGTCTTCGCCTGCTGCTTCCCCCCCATCAGATCTTTTGAATGGTGAGTGATTTGGACCTAGGCACTTGGTAGTGGATGAGGAAATGACTGGAGAAAGGGCAGAGCAGGACTAGGAAGAGGACTTTCCCTGAACACAGGTGATAGTCATGTCAGGACCTTTCCAAAGACTGCAGAACATTAAGCAGTGCTTCTCTACTCCCCCTCTTTCACCCCACCACACTGCACAGGGCCTCCTTGAAGGTCACCACCTTGCCTTGTTAGAGGAGTCCCCTACCAGGAGCAATGTCTCCTCCTCCCTTTCATAGTAACCAGAACTTGAACTGCTGACCGGGAAGCCAAAGAACAAAGTGAAGTGGCAAGAGGGTTGTGGGGTGTGTGTGTGTGTGTGTGTGTGTGTGTGTGTGTGTGTGTGTGTGTGTGTGTGTGTGTGTGTGTGTGTGTGTGTAAGAGGACCACTTCTTTAAGAATGGGGAGAGGGATTTATGTGCAAGTCTCAATATGAAGCCCTCTTTCTCACAAACCAAAGAGAAATCCTTTTCACTCCTACTCCCACCCCCATCAGCATTTCCATTCAAAAACAAGCGTTACAATCCTTGCTCGAGATTAAGGTGACAAGCAGTTTACACTTTGCTAAGGAACTTACAACATGCACCCAAATAAATATGGATACAAAGCAGAATACGATAGAAGCAAAGAAGAGGTAGAGACAAAATGCCTGAGGAAAATTTGAGGAAGGAGATCTCATTTTCAGTTAGGGAGGATTCCCCACTTTCATTTGAGGAAATCTTGCTGGAGGAGGTGACAATTGAGGTAAACCTCGAGGGGAGGAGCTCGGTGGGTAAAGATAGACAAAGGGTTGGTCCCAGGTAGAAACAACCTACAGAAATATGATTTTTTTGAAGACTAAAGGAAAGCCAGATTTTTCCCAATCCTGTAGGAGATGAGAAAGACTTTTTGAAGCCCTTTCTCAGGAGCGTAGTGCAGTCTTGATTGTTCAATTTTCGATTGGAAATTGGCAAACACTACAAAATCAGGACTTGATTTTGTTTTTTGTTGATTTTCTAGAATTAAGAAAGGGATTAAGAAAATATTAAGAATGCAGATTAAGCTTAAAAATGTCTTTTTTAGGAAGGAGAACCCAGCTAGTTGTTAAACATTTATCAGCATATCCCTGCCTATACTGTACCTCTATACTATGCACCCAACTGAAAGGGTTCAGAGAGCAAGGAGTGGTATTTGTGTGTTTCTTATCCTTACTGCAATATTATCCTGGGTTCAAGAGTTGTTTAGCTGCCAATTCTTGCCCTGATCTGATGGGGCTTTTCAGACTCCTTGGTCAAGCAGGAGATATTGACCACTGAGAAGCCAACAAGAACTCTCAGACTCTAAGAAGAATTCTCTATAGATGAAGCTTTTCAAGCAGCTTTGCCCCCACATGGCTCATGGCCACTTGCTCTGTGACCTTGGGCCAATCACTTACTCACAGTAAGATTCAATTGTTTCATCTGTAAAATGAAAGTATTGGGCTAGATGATCTCTAAAGACCCCTTCCAGTACCTAATCTTACAACCAATTCCATCCAGACATGGGGTCATGTGTTATTTTCCAAGGGAGAACAAACGTTTGTCATTAAAACAAACAACAAATCTGCAGAAGGAAATGATGATTTAGGTTATGTTAGACACCTGACATTTCAAGTTTTTGCATTCTAACAATGTACCACATGCTGAATGGTGTGTCTAAGCCCTTAAATAAGTCCTTACATTTTTTAGACAGAGTCAAGAATTCATTTGATCATGTTTACTTGGGGTTGCTATTTTGAGACAGTACCTACAGAAAGCCAAGATAGGCCGTTTTATAGTTTTTTAATTTTTAAATTCAGATCCTAGGATCTTAGAATTGAAATGTGCCTTAGAAACTAATTCCACTTGGCTTCCAATGCAGAAAGGTTAGATGCCTCTGTTGGAACATCTAATCCCACTTTGACTCCCCATAAGAACCAATGTTGTTGATTAGTTATCCCTCCAGTTGCCTAGCTGTCCTACCCCATGTCCTGTTCAGTAGGCCAGGCAGGATTCATCCTGAAAGAGGTTGTCTTTCTGGTAGGTCTGAAAATAAAGGGCAGTTCTCTGGTCAGAAGAGTTTATTCTAGGCATGAATGAGGGGTGAACGGGAGGATGAAGAAAATATATGGATCACTCCAACTTCTGTTCTTTGGATTTGGAGTTCAGAGGCAGGTTCTATTCCTTGACGCTAGAATTCATTTTGACACAGTAATTCATTCACAGCTTTTGAGGGCCCAGGGATGGAATGAAGGGAAGCATTCTTTGGAAAGACCTGGAAATGTTAGGAGGAGGACTTGGAGCTATCCAGTAGCTTGCTCAGAATACCAGACTCACAGAAAGCATTCAAGAATCTTATTGGGATGTCAGGGTTCTTGATTGACTTGTAGATTTTTTTTTTAAGAGTCAAAGCATAGGGGTTGGATATAGCCAAAGTATCTTACGACTTCATTTGCTAAACATTTGGAGTGTCTCATTTCGTAGTAATCCTTATGTTTACAGTGACTCTTCCCTCTAGGAGTCCAAAGTCATTTGCAGATAGCATTTATCTCTGCTTATATCATTCCTTTAAACTCAACCATCTGTTTTTTTTCCTCTAACCTCTTCCTTTACTATATCTTCCCAAATTACTTGATTATTGAATAATATTTTTCTAACATTTTGCATCTGCCTTCTGCTTTGCTCCATCTGAGTTTCTTTGAATTTTGATCACCATCTTTGTGTTAGCTGTTGAACCATGGAAACACTTGATGGATGATACACTTGTTGAAAAAGTTGCACATTGAAAAAAAAATCAGATCCAGCCAAAAAGGTTCAAAGAGAGGAGGCACTGATTTGTGTTTTTTAAAAGGCAAAAACTCCACAAGAGGCATTTAGCAGCCCAGGAATTCCTCAGAAGCTACACAATTCATTCCAAAAACACAACTCAGTGTGCCCACGGGGGACTTGGCTTTGAGGTATGCAGGCATTAGATGTGCTCTGGAATTCTCAGCATCTGCATGTCATTTCCCCAGATGTGGCCTTGGCTTGGGCCAGCCTTCAAAGAGCCAGGCACGTGGTAAGTTGTTCTGTTTGATCCATTTTGCAATTAGATCTTTCTCCTGGGGTCTTTCTCTGGCATGGGGGCTTAGGGGCTTTGCTTGGCTGGCTTGTGCTGAAGTAGCTAATCAGAGGATCAGGCCAATTTGGATCTTTCCCAGATTGGGGGATGTTGATTGGCTGGGGGCTTTGAGGCTCAGCAGCCCTTGGGGAGGTGGCTGGGGAGGTGGTTGTTTGATGCTATAGTGACCTTGGAGCTCTCTATTATAAGCTTCAGCTGCTTAGTGATAAGTCCTTTGTAGGCAATTACCAAGCACGTGGGTGAATACAAATAATGGGAAAGCAGTGGGGTCTGTCTTATCTTTACAGCCGGCTGAACACTTTCCAAGACAGTGGGCATGTCCCAGCTTGCAAACTGTTTGCCTTTCTCCTCTGAGAGGCGGTGAGAAATAAATAGTAGCCTTAATTAGAGCCGGGCTGTGTGCTAGTCTAGAAAAACAAGCAACTACCACCTACTCAACTCTGCCATGGAAGCATCTGGTAAAATGGGGCATATGGCCTTCCAGAGAATAAATGTGCTTTTTAACAGCTACAGCGGATGGAGAGTGAACTAGTCACACCCAGCTGGCAGAGGGTCAGCAGCCAGAGTTGCAGATCCCTTGATGGCGGGCAAGAGAAGCTGGTTTCTTGGTGAGTGGAGATGGGCAAGGGCTGGGTCATGGGCTATGTTTATTGAAGTAGGAGGAAATGCAGTGCCATTGGCCTGAAGGATCCCTTTATAATATCTAGGGCTTTGAGAGCTGGTCTTGGTGAGGACCATCAGGATAGAAGGACTAGCATTTCAGGATCCTATGGAACTGATCTTGATGGGGAAGATACTAATAATAATAGCTAGCATTTATTTAGAACTTTGAGGTTTGCAAAGCACTTGACATTTTCTCATTTGATCTTTACCACCACATTGCAATTATAATAGTGAGATAGATGTTATTATCACTCCCATTTTACAGATGAGGAATCTGAGGCAAAGAGATTAATACAGCCAATAACTGTAACAGAATTTGAACTCAAAGCTTCCTGATTTCAAGTCTAACATTCTACACACTGTGCCACCTTAGCTGCCTCTATAATAGGGAAAGAGGTAGAACTTTTTCAGTTTTCATTCTGGCCCCAACTCATTCCTACTAAGAAACCAAGCCCCTAGAACATCTCTTAAACCTTTAACGCTGACTAAGGAAGCAAGTGTTCCATTTAAACCCAAAGCCAAAATATTGGGCACCAAATTGAGAAGTCTGGTGTGAGAAATATTTTTTCTCTCTTGGGGACTCTCCATCTCCCCCAGTCAGCTGGACAGGGTTGAGGTTAGTTAACTAATGCTTAGTTAACTCTAGCTTTGGCTGGTCTAAAGTTAGGTCTATTGCTGACCTTTCAAAACCATGATGAATAGAATTTAGAGCCGGGAGGGGTTTTGGAAATCCTAACATCCAACCTCTGAATTTTGCAGATGGAGAAACTGAGGCCTAGAGGGGTTGTGATTTGCCTGAGTAGCATAAAAACCAGGATTCAAACTATGGTTATCTCCCAATCCAGTGCTTTTTCTATATCCCACTGTCTCTCATAAGGAGATGCTATTTAACAAATTATTCATATTCAATTGCTGAAGCATAGGACCAATGAGATCAGGTTTTGATTCCTCATAGGGAAAAATGGGCTTCTCATGTAGAAACTGTTCATAGTTCCAGCACAGATACTTTTCTTCCCTCTTAGCCTTGTCACCTACAACTGGACATACTGTAACCGAGATCAGGTAAGGGAGGAAGGACGACTCTCCAATATACATTTTCACTCCTAAAGATTCATTCACATGGTGGTTTAGGGATGTCTTGATGACATGCTATTATAGAATAGATCTGGAAGTCTTCTTAGAGAGAACACAGGAGCTTTCTTTGGCAGATGCCATCTCAGAATGCTTTGTTACCTTCATAATGGAAGGCTATGCAAAATTCCAGTTAGCAGTGAAAATAAAGATGGAATATTTTTTTTCTTTATCCAAGGTCATAGGAACCTCTGAAATCTATCCATGGCCCATAGATTTCAGATTAAGAATCCCTTATCTAGTCTTATTTCTTCATTTGAAAGCTATAAAGACTGGGAAGCCAGACAGGAAAAAACAATTTGCCCTACATGTCACGGTAGAGTAAGGGGTGGAACCCAGGTATCCTGGCTCTCAGTCCAGTATACTTTCTAACAAGCTACTTTGGGAATCCGATTTTTTCCTTGGCAAAGAAAAGCCATTCGTGGCTAAGGCGAGATTTCACTAAAGGAGACCATGCCTAGCTTTGGAAGCTGATGTTCTGACTCAGGCCTAACTGCCTTGCTCGAAAGTAAAAGTGATTCCTGTATCCTTGCGGCCAAAGAGGAGACAGGAGCCTTGGGGTTTCTGTTTGGTTTTTTTTGTCATCTTTCTTTGGCTGAGCCGGCTACTACCTAACCTTAGGTCAGCAAAGCACCACAGGGTTAATGCAAATCTGCAGACCCAGTAGTTTGTACTTTGGAACTGGCTGGGAGAAGAGTGGAGAGGAGGTGGTTAGGAACTTCTCCCACTTTGATATAACTCACTCGACCACGATGCTGTTTATTTGGTTTTATTTTCACATTCACTATGTATTTGTTTTCATAATTTTGCTTTTATTGTCAGTAAAGTGCTTAAGTGACTGCTCTGTTGTATTTATTGATGCTGTTTCTTCCTGGAGAGACCGTAATCTGCAGCTGTCTGGTGGAGACAGCTTAATATCTGGGCTGTTTTTCTGTTAATGGAAAAAAAAAAGAGCACTCTAGCAGCCATCTATTACAGGGGATTGGTGCTGGACTTCTCCTATCATTCCTGTGCATACAGACACTCCTCCCCCCACCCCATGCACACACACCACACAGAAATGCACATACACATACATGCATACACCCTTCCTTTATGAGATCAAACGTGCAGTGAAAATGTGGTGAAAACTTGGTCTAGTTTTGACTAGTTTGGAAATTTTGAGGTTTGGGGGAGGGATAAGGCCTTAGGATATACCCCCCAATACACACACACACACACACACACACACACACACACACACAGAAAAGGTTTTGGCTTGTCAAAGTGCATGTTTGCATGTTGGGAACTTCCCTTGGGCATACAGGGTGAATGATGGGAATACTAATGACAGAGGGAAACCATATTTGGGGTTCCCTGGGGTTGCTTTTTAGATTCTGAGTGTTTGGATTCTGCTTTTATGAATTTTTTTCTGATGAGTGTGTGTGAAAGGTTGAAAATATAACTTTCTTCTGGGCTAGTCACACTGTCTCTCCAACTTAGGATATTATTTCTGATGGGAACTCTGAGGCCCAGTTTGAGGAAAACTCCCTCATGTTACCTTTCAAATTAGGGACATTCCCACTCATGCACAGGTTTTCCTTAGTGACCTGCTAGAGAGATTTATCCCAACCTTCTGGAACCTGTTTATACTTTTAAATTGTTTCCTATCTCCTAGGGGAGTGATTTTAATAAATTTATTCCCTAATGAATGGTCTGTGGCCTAAAAAACCTTTTCCAACCTTTAACCTCTGCTGACTTGCCCAAATCAGTTCTGAAGTTTTAGTCTGTGTAATTTAAAATAAAAATCCCCAACAAGAAGATCTTGATTCATTTTAAACCTCATGTAGTGACATTCCAAATAGTACAAGAGATCAAAGTATCATTCCCTTTGTGGTACCAGAGAGGCCAGCAAGTCTTTAGGATGTGGCAGAGCTGGACAGCAGTATCGAGGCTGGAATATGTACCTATTCTGGAACCTACTAGTAAGTTTTAGGTTGACCTGCATATTAGGAAACAGTCTAAACATGGGAGATATGTGACACTCACCAATAGTAAGCCTCTAACCTGATGAGCAGAGCATCCTTGGAGGCAGTATGCCTTTTTACTGAGACCTCCTTGCTTGTCTTTGAAGCTGGGACCATTAGTCATTGAGCCTAGTATGGTGGGAAGACTATTGAACTTGGGGAGGAGGATGAGAAAACTTGAGTTTGGGCTGTGCCACTTATTTCACTGTGTTATGTTGGGTAACTCAAATTTATGAATGAATGGGAGGGGATCATTTATTAAATGCTTACTATGTGTAAAAGCATTGTGGTGAGTGCTGAGGGTACAAAGGTAAGATAGTCCTTTCTTTTAAGGAGCTCCTATTCAGAGAGGAAGTTTTAGTTGCAAGTCTGATGGAAAGGATGGTTGTACATCTTCTTTAATGTGTCATTCCATTGATAAAACCATTTTCACTTCTGATATTGAGCCATTTCACCTTATCAAGGATTTTGGTGATAAGAACTTCTTTTCTAAGCCTCACTTTCCTTATCTACCAAATAGGGAAAAGCCTCACTGTCATGGGAATAAGTTATGTAGGATAGGAAGAGGCAGCCTCAGATTCCTGAAGACTGGGTTCAAGTCTCCCCTTCCTTCACTTACTGATTCTATGACCCTTGTGCCAGGCATTTAAACTCTTTATACCCCTAGGCAACTCTATTAAAACTATTTAAATAGTAGAACAGTTGCTAATCAGCATTGGTAGGAGGTGTTCCCAGAGGCTTTCCACACAGAAAAAAGCACACATCTAAGAAAATCATTGTCCTACTTGACTTCACAGAGTTTTCTGAGGATCAAATGAGAAAAGTATATGCATATGTCATATATATAATGATATTATAATGTAATATGTGTTACATATTATATATAAATAATATTTCATAATATAATAATGCAATATATAAAAGTTCTTTTAATATTATATAAGGTGATGATGAAGAGATCATGTGAGAAAGTCTACTCCTAGGGGAGGACAGATCTGAATTTTCCCCATTACTATTTCATCTCTGCCCCCCCCCCCCACTTTTGTTTTCCCCTTCTTGTGAACTATTGAATGTAGAAACAATGACCAAGGCATAATTACTGATTGCTTAATTGCCAATTTTGAGCTCAGCTGGCCATGATTTCTGTCTTCTGAGAGCTCCTATAAATAATGTCAGGTAATTTAACCTGTGGTCAAAGGTGTCCATTGTATTTGAATCCAAAATTTGTTTTTCTTACTTTTCTGTTTCTATGCATTTGTGAGATAGTTTTATTCTTTCACTGTAGTTTCTTTTTAGAAATCCAATGTTGTATTAGAGCAGCTTAGTGGTTCAGTGGACAGAGTCTGAAGTCAGAAGACTCTCTTCCTGAGTTTAAATCCAGCCTCCGACACTTACTAGCTGTGTGACCCTGGGCAAGTCACTTAACTCTGCCTTAGTTTTTCATCTATAAAATGAGCTGAAAAAGAAAATGGCAAACCATTCCAGTATCTTTGCCATGACCATCCCAAATGGGGTCACTGAACTGAACAACATATGTTGTATTACCATTTAAAGGATTTTATTCTCTTTGCATCCTCCCCCAATTAATCATTGGCTCATTTTGCTGCAGAACGGCCGTTGTCTCTTCTCCTTGCCCCCCATAATAAATAAGCTTCCCAAATAACCTTCTTTAAGGCAATTATCAACTGTGTAAAGGAAAAATCTTACCAGGGATTATTAAAATAGGGGATCCCCCCAAAACGTGCAGGAATGTGTGCATGTGTGAGCATACACACACACACACATACACACACACCAGTTTGGGGTATAAACAGGAAAATGGGAGAGGCTGTTTATCTAAAACAGG
This sequence comes from Notamacropus eugenii, assembly GCF_028372415.1. Lineage (NCBI taxonomy): Eukaryota > Metazoa > Chordata > Mammalia > Diprotodontia > Macropodidae > Notamacropus > Notamacropus eugenii. The sequence continues at coordinate 490,080,955 of NC_092872.1, forward strand.
ATGGGGGAGGAAAAACCATATCTGCACCCAAGAGTTGGTAGAGGAGCAAATATAGAAGAATATAGTCTTAGAAACTGGGATAAAGGGGGAAAAGTAAGATCACAGACTGATTCGAGATGATGTCTAATTCTCATTTTATAGACAGAGGTGTAAAACTGAGATACAGAGAGAGAATATAACTTGTTTAATTAAGGTCATTGGATTACTAACATGACTTGAAGTTAGAACCTGCAGCCCTTGACTCCTAAATGCCTTTAGACATAATGCTAGGCCAGATTTCTGAGGCCTCTGGCAAACAATGGGGATGTGCTCCAACTTTTCAGCTGAACTTTTTAGAAAGAGTCTAATAGACCTATTAGTATATGCAGTTACAGAGCCAGAGGGCTATTTCACTTCTTCACCTTTCTCCTGTTGGAGGCTTCCAACTCTATCAATAAGAATGATTGAAATTGAGGATAGTATCAGAACTAGCTGTTCTATTGATCTGTGTGCTATTTGGCCTTTGGAAGTTGGTGGTATGAATTGACTTACAAAAGGATCCTATGAACCCAACTTTTCCTAAAGCTCTGGAGCTTATGAACTCAAGTATTAAAATGAGATCTTGATTGACACCAAGCTCATACACTACTGTATGGTCATAGACTTGTCCCTGTAACTCAGGCCATCTGTCTCAAAAAAGGTGTACCCTTAGTTAGAAGGGATCTGGGCAAAAGAGAGGGAAAGGGGATGACTCAGAATGGCCTGTTGCCTCTGTTGGAGCCCAATTCCTATGATGATACTGGGTCAGGAGCATTCTCATATGTTATGGTTCTGTTGTCATAATGTTCTCTTAGAGTTCTCCGTCCTGGAAAAAAAAATTCTCCATCCTGGAGGAGATCATTAGAATTTAAAGCTTTTTTCCAGCCTCGGGCTTGGCAGGCCCATTCTACCTATATGGTTTCAGAGTAGCATACTGAGTGGCAGATCTGATTTTCTATAAGGAATGGAGAGGTGGCTTGTGTCTGGATCAACAGCTGAATACTGAGTTATAAACACACATATAGTGGTCCCCCTGGAGTGCTTTTACACTGTCTGCAATAGGGAATTTTATCTCAGATTTAATCTGCTACTTTGCCCTGGACACTTGGTCCAATAGCTTTCCATCATGGGACTTTCCCATTGAGGCATTTCAGTTGTGTATGACTCTTTGTGACCCTATTTGGTGTTTCTTGGTAAAGGTACTGGAATAGTTTGCCATTTCCTTCTCCAGCTCATTTTATAGATAAAGAACTAAGGCAGAGTTAAGTGACTTGCCCAGGGTCACACAGCTAGTAAGTGTCTGAAGCCAGATTTGATGATGAGGAAGATGAGTCTTCCTGACTCCAGGTCTGGCACTCTATCCACTGTACCACCTGACTACCTCCAACCACTTGTGGGACTCCTCAAATCCTGCTTACAAGGCACTTATAGACTCAATACTATATATTTATCTTCCTGAGTATGGAGGGAGAGGAGGGAGAATGGATAAAGAAGAGGCATGAGTAAACAGTCTACCTCTTATGAAGAAATAATTCCTCCATGGAAATGATTGGATTATAAGTCAGTGAATTTAAATTTAAATCCTAACGATTGCCATGTCCTATTGGACTGGAGTCACTTAACTTCTTCATGCTCTCCATCTGTGAAATAGAAATAAAATTGGTCTTTCTCTTACCGTTATCTGAGTGTAGTACTTTGAATTGAAGCCTTCAGAGAAAAATTCTGTATAAAATTTAGCCCACATGATGATGCTTATAAGTAGCATACGTACTGAGAGACCATTTTCCCTACTGAGCATATTACACCCTGGAAACAAGGTGTTCAATGTGATGTCATCATCACTCATCAAGTGGTGCCATCTTGAATATAGCCCATTGAGTCTGTCTTAAACCACACAGGCATCTTGAAACCATAGATCTGTAGACATGAAAGGGGTTTTAAGAGAACACCAGGTCACGTTTCCTGCCTTTGATCTTGGAGTTTTGGTTATGGGTGGTATGCTTATGTAAGTTTGGATTCCTCTTAACTTGACTGGTTGGTTTGATATTTGTGTGTGTGTGTGTGTGTGTGTGTGTGTGTGTGTGTGTGTGTGTGTGTTTTCTTTTCCCTCATAAGGAAAGACTGGAACAGTTCTAACCCTGTCCATGCCAAACTGAGAGTGCCTCATTTTCCTGAGAACTGTAACCTGGCAGCTACATCGATTTCACCCTGGCTCTTTCAGGAGTCAGTTACTTTTAGAGAAGAACCAGATGGCAGCGTAGTGACTTCCGGTGGACAAGTGACTCATTTGGATCCTGTGACTCCTGGCCCAGTGAGGAAAGAGCAGGACTTTAACAACCAACTTGAACCAGAAAGAAAGTGTACAGCAAATGACTGGCCTTCTACATTGCCAGTCTTTGTTCCCTTTCCCTCAGAAGACCTACATCAGTCCTCGAGCTCTCTCAGCAGTGGCCCCTGGAGGGAAAGGTCACCTCAGCTTCTTGACTCTCCTGCCGATTTTCAGAAATGGCCATTGACAGGGGTAAAGAGATCTTTCCCTGACTCTCGGCTGGAGCAGCTGAGGGAGAAGATCCGGGCACAGAAGCATCGACTCCAAGCTCGCTCTTGTGCCCCTCAAGCTTTGCCCTGGAAGCACATGCCAAAGAGAAATGTCTACAAAATGAAGCTAGGTGCTTCAAGCCCAATACACCCAAGCCAAGTCTCAGCTTCCAGCCCAGATCCCTGTGATGCTCACCATGCAGTTTCCCATAAATTTACACCAAAAAGAAAAAACTACCGAGTAAAATTTGCACGGTCAACTCCAGTAGACCCATGTAAGTAACACTGCCTGCTGTAAGTAAGGAAATAGGGTGGACAGACTGAGAAAAGGAGTTGATGGTAGGAAGTCAGGGTTAGATGTTAGTGCCATGAAAGAAAGTGAAGAGTAAGGTCATGTGGTTGGGTACGGAGAGTACTTCCTCTGCGTTCAGGGGATCCAGGTTCAAATTCTGCCTTCGACGCTATCTGTGGAATCTTGGGGCAAGCCACTTAAATTTTCTGCTTTTTTCATATATAAAATGAGGGTATTGATCTAAATGGCCTTTGAGGTCCCTCTCAGTTTTAGATTTATAATCTTGATGAGGAAGGGAGCAGAAGGCAGTCTGGTAGAGAGTCCTTCAGAGATAATGTCAACATTTACTCATTCTTAGGATCAGATGATTCTGAGTAAGTTACATACAAAGGTAAATAAATCCTAATTCCAGAGGGTATACAGTTAAATACCAAATGAGTGGTATAGTCATCAAGTCCCTGGGAGTTCAGAGGGAAGAAAGAACATGGCGTGTAAGGTTGCATGGGGAAAGGAGGGATTTGAAGGATGTAATCCCAGGTTCACTAGTAGTCAGATCCTGGTGAGGGGACATGTGGCCATCTTGGTGGTGACTTGGAATGGACCTTGCATGGTTTCTCATATGGATCCTGTGATTCCTTGCCCAGAAAAGATTTTTTGGGGGGGGCTGGAGTGGGGAGGAAAGAGAGGTCAAGATTTTGTTGTTATTTTGTTATTAATAGTTGAGATCAGGAGTGCATTTCAGAGGAAAGACAAGAAAGAGGGAATTGCATGAGTGATGGATTTGGGGATGGAAAGAGGAATTTTTCAAATCTTCTATTGTTCCCAGCCTTTTCCTAATGATAATTCCCCTAATAAACAAGGTACCAGATCAAATTTGAAGGTCAGTGACTGATCTGGTGTGGTTGCTCTATACAAACAAGTTGACCAATGGCATCTGGAGGAGAAATCGAAAGAAAGGGAAAATACTATGACCTGAGGCAGAGTTGGGTCATGATAAGGAGTAAGACATCACCATTTCATAGAGAAGCAGTGCAGTAGGGAATCTACCCAAGGATGGCTGCCTCATTTGGACTTTTCTGACCAATATTTATGCATATGATACTTCAGAAGGGTTACAGAATAGTTTTCACACAGCATAGTCTTTCTATGTTGTTGTTCAGTTATTTCAGTGGTATTCAACTCTTAATGATCCCATTTGGGGTTTTCTTGGCAAAGATATTGAAATGGTTTTCCATTTCCTTCTCCAGCCATTTTACAAATGAGGAAACTGAAGCAAATGGGGTTAAATGACTTGCATAGCTCCCTGTCTACTGTTCACCTAGCTGCCCTAGACTTTCTCTGGGGTAGTCTTTATATCATGCCTGTTCTGATCTCTCTAAGGCCTGTGTTGACTCAAGTGGTTTCTTATACCAATGAAATCACAGATATGACCTCCCCTTACCTCCCACTTCCACAAAAAAAAAAAAAAAAAAATCCTGACTGCGTACCATAGTATCCTGCACCTAGTAGGTACTCAAGAAAGTTTATTGAATAACTAAATGAATGCTAACCATCTTTGCTGTTGCTGAGGCATTGGAGTCATGTCTTTAGAGTTTTCTTAGTAAAGATACTGGAGCACTTTGCTATTTCCTTCTCCAGCTCATTTTATAGGTGAGAAACTGAGGCAGAAGGGTCAAGTGACTTGCCCAGGGTCATACAGCTAGTAAGTGTCTGAGACCAGATTTGAACTCAAGGAAATGAGTCTTCCTGGTTCTGGTCTTAGACATTGTTTTATCCACTGTACCAACTACCTGCCCTATCTTACCAACATATCTCTCACGATGCCTCATCTAATTCCGATTTTTTTATACAGAATTTCTCAAAGAATAATTAGTACTTGCAGTAGGGTACAGTCAACTCTATTATTTGCCCTTTTTGTACTCATCCTCAAACGTGCTTTTAGGTCATGTCCCCAGGAAGCCCTGAATTGGTCTCACATTAGTAATAAAACATTAATTATATGTTAATATTATAGAGGTTATACAGAATTGTATGTTACAGATACATTAGTACCTTTTAAGGAAAAATCCCTTTCATCTGGCATAGAGTGGATTCTCAATGGATATTTGTTGATGGATGCACATTGAAAACATTGCTTTATGAAATCAAGAGCACAAAACTCTCTTGGCCTTTGGTCCTTCTCTCCTTCCTTTTGTCCTTACTTCTTTATCACTGATGCTTTCTCTACCTAATCTTGGCCTAGTTCATCTGATTCCAAAGCCAACATTATTTCCACTGTATCTTTTTTTTTTGTTATTGGTGACCTAATCCACACAATTAATTTTCTCATAATGTGCATATGTTGAGTGATGTGTGAGTTTATGTCACCAAAAGCCAGGCCCCTTAATAGAAGAATACCATTAATTTAAATAATGTCTTGCAAACAGTAATTAATAAAAATTTCTTGGTTTTCATGTGATTTTTTGGGGGGCCCAGATGGACAAAACATCTTTGTATTTTCTCCCCACATTGGATTTAGTGTGAAAGTGGATAGGTCAACCTCAAGCTGATCCGTCAGGGCTGACTCCTGTTTGAGTTTAAAGATGATGGCCGAAGCTTTTCCCTTTCACAGCCATCTCGAATTTAATGTCCCTATGGTCATTAGCAGCGTTCTGAAATGACTTGAGTGTACTTGCTCCCACCCCCCATCCTGACTCTGGCAGTTGTCTCAGTATTAAATGCTGTTGGCCATTGCTAATGGCTCTGTTGAAGATTTCAGTGACATCTGACCAATTTATAAGCCATTTTTTCCCCTACCTGTAGGGATTGCTGAATATCCATTAGCGTAACACTGCCGGCAATTATTGTTCATTCTGTGATCCCAATCTATAAGCCCCATCATTTACAGGCTGGTGTCATTTATATTTCTAAAGTGTCTGCATTTTAATCTCCCTTCTTATCCTGGCTCTGGAAGTGAGGTGCTTTGTCTGGCTTGGTTCAGAGTGGGAAGAGAAGCTCTTTTAAGGAGTCTGTAAGGATTCTTTCCCCACCATTCAAGTGTTTTGGTCAAGGGGAGTCCAAGGGCATGCCTGTATAAGGAAGGGCTGATTTTTGTAGCATTTTGTGGAAAGTAAGGAATCATGCAGTTAGATACTCTTTGCTAGGTATGTTACTGGCCCTGTAATTTTAAAAAGGGTTTCAATCATGGGAAAAAAGAGGTCCTCTGGTACTGTTATATTAGGCAGCCATAGACTGTCCTCTTAACTCTGGTCATAGGCTGATTTTCTAAAGAGGTAGTATCGTGCAGTAGAAAAACCACTATATCAGGCTTTTTTACTAATGGATGTGTGACCTTGGGCAAGTCACTGATGATTTCTTTCCTAGTGAAAATAGGAAGATTGTTTGCATTAGATTCTCTTTCAAGTTTTTTTCTAGCCTTAATAATCTTTGATTCTAGCCCTGACTGCAGATTCTTCTGTCAGCCCTGGTGAGCTATTGAGTTGTTGGTCTCAATCAATCAGCAATCATTTATTAAATGCCCTGCTGCGTGTTAGGTACTGTGCTAGGCAATGGGGATAGAAATTCAAAAGTAGCCCTGTCTTCAAAGAGCTTTTGTGTGTGTGTATATTCATACATATGAAAGACATGCAAATCATATGTGTGTATGTGTATGAAAGACCTATGCAAATCAAATGCAAGATAACCTTGGAGGGGATGTCAGTAGCAACTGGAAAAACCAGCAAAGCCTCACACACCACCCCCCACCCTCCCCATGGTAGATTGTGTTTGAGCTGAATTTTGAAGTATTCCAGGAGGCAGATTGAGTGAGGAGAGCATTCTAGGCAAGACCAAAGTAAAGGTAAAGAGATGAGAAATGGAACTGTATACTCAAGGATGTGGCTGGCTCAGCACATTCAATCCTTGTCAGTGGAAATATGGACTCTAAAACCCTGTCCTATTGAACTGATGGTGTTGTCTATATAGATGGGGAAGGAAACGCAAGAAACATTTATTAAGTATCTTCTGTATGTGTCAGGTACTGTGCTAAGTATTTTACAAATATTACCTCATTAATCCTCACAATAAGCCTGAGAGGTAAGTGCCCTTATGATCCTCATTTTACAGATGAGGAAACTGAGGCAAACAGGGTTAAGTAACTTGCCCAGTGTCACTCACACAGCTAGTAAGTGCCTGAAGTAGGATTTAAACTCAAGTCTTCCTCACCCAGGACAATGCTCTATTTACCGTGCTACCTGCTTTCTTTTAAAGGGCTCCATAAATATGTTTTTAATGGTAGTATAGTTTATAAGCATCTTACTGAGTTCCTCTCATAAGTTCCTTTCTGGTTCCATGTCTCTCTCTTCACTATTAAGGTCTTTGAGAGTCAGTAGATAAGGGAGCATCCACTGGAAGGGTTATCTCACCTCCGGTGTTTTGAGTATTTAGCTTTATGGTATCTGGCCATTTCTGAGTTGTTATTGTACTAATTTCCAAATGGGTCAAACTAGCTGGTGCAGTGGATAGAGTACTGGGTCTAGAATCAGGAAAACCCATCTTCCTGAATTCAAATCTAGCCTCATTTATAAAATGAGCTGGAGAAAGAAATGGCAAACCACTACAGTATCTTTGCTAAGAAAAACCCAAGTGCCATCATGAAGAATCAGGCATGACTGTAACAACTGAATGATAAGTGTCCAAATTGAATCTATACATAGGTAGCTGTTACTTATACGTATAAGTGAAGAAAAACAGTAGTTCAAATAGCAAAACTATTTTGTGGTCATTTCCCAAATCTTTTATGTATTTAACTTGAAGTATATAGTATGACTAGGCATTAAATTTGACTTTCAGTTATGTTGACCCTAATTAGATTAATGCAAAAATGAGTTTTGTGGTATCTGAAAGAAGACAGCCTAAAAACCTGCCAGAGGATGGAGGGAGAGTTGCATAGGAATGGACATTTGCCCTAGAATTCAGGGGTTTTTAACTTGAGGTTGATGAACTTTTAAAAAAATTTTGAATAACCATATTTCAATATATTTGGTTTCTTTTATAACCCCATGCATTTCATCTTATGAATCTAAAAACATTGTGAAAAGGTTCATAAGTTTCACCAGACTGCCGAGAGGGTCCATGCCTCACGCATAAAAGGTTACCCCCCCCCACCATAGATAATCATACATAGATAATGGAGTTTGGGTTTTGTGTTTGTTTTTAGGACTTAGAAGTAGTTTTAGAAGTGATTACTGCATACAATTTCTCTTCTGGATTGTATCCTCTATGTTTTATTAATTACAATGATAACAATTTTTGATAGCAGTTTAGATTTTACGAAGTTCTTTTCTCACAACAACCCTGTGAGGCATATAGCATACTTTATTACACCCATTTTACAGATGAAAAAACAACCTCTGGGTAAGTGACTTACTCAAAATCATACAACTAGTGAGTTAAGGGTAAGGGATCATGTGCCTAGGGATCCTGACTCTAAAATAAAAGAACTCTTTCTATTATTATGACATATGATCCTATTCCTGAGCTCTCCTGACTCAATAACTAATTTTATGGTGATGCTTGTTTAACATTAGGCTTGTGAATGAAACAGGTACCTTAGTAGGTCTTTTAGTCAGTTATGGTTTTCTACATAACATCTCTGTGTGTCTGTCTCTCTGTCTGTCTGTGTCCCTCCTTTTTTCTTTCTTCTTGTCCTCTTTCTCTCCCCATCCTTCTCTCCGTCCATCTCTCTCCTCCCTTACCCCAAATATCATCAAGGTCAAAGGGACAAAATTAGAGTGGCCCAAAGCTGCCGGGGATCTGCTCGGTCGCCTTCCCCTAGAAGACTTCTGAAAGGCCATGGTAAGTGGTTTTTTTTCTTTTTTTTTTTTGGTTATTGTTGTTGATGTTTTGTTTTGTTTTTAAAGGGGTGGTGGTAGACATGAAGAGACTTCAGAGGCAAATTAAAGCTTTAAAGACAAACAAACAAGGACACTTGGTTAATGGTCTAGAGAAAAGGGTTTGACTGGAATGATGAGGATGGGGTCGGGGGATTTAGAGTTGAATGCAGCTCTATGGATTCTCTTTGTGACCTTTAGAAAGTCCCTGACCTGGGCCAAGTAGGATAGATGAGCTTATTCAATTAGGAGTCAGAAACCACTCTGGCAATATTAATAATACTCCAGAGCTCTGCTCAGATATCATCTTTGGGAGTCTAGGCAGAGTGACTCTTTGCTAACCAATCCCCTTTGGATGGGTTAAGGGCTGATCCCACCTCATAGTGAATTTCATTCTGGAATAAATGATGCTATTGATACATGAGAACTCTGGGTACAGATTTCAGTTCTGATGATGAATCTTATGAGAATTTTTTGTCTCTTTCTGGGCCTTTCATTTCCCTACATGCAACGTGGGAATTATCATCTTAATTACCTCATGAGTAGTCACCATTAAAAATGTCTTCTGTCAAATACCCTGGATCTGCAGTCCAAAGTTACTATTCATAGAGTTGTTAACTAGTTAGTTACCCTGTCTATATCATCCATTCCTGTTCATAGGGCAGAGAAACATCAGTTTGGTGTAAAAAGTGAAAAAAACGTTTTACCATATAAGCATATGAACAGTGCTGGGGGTTTCTAGGTGAAAAGGGGACAGCTTACATGGTGGGGGAGGCAGGGAGAGGGTGTCAGTTTGTTATTAGACTAGACATATTTATGAATCACCAAAGGAATGCTGAACGAGACTGGGGGAAAAATGCTACAGAGCTTATTCAGTACTTTAAATATGAAGTTAGGGATGCTGTGAGCATAATGTGCTGGGTGCAAAAAAGGTTATTTAAAATGCTTAAAATATAAAATAATTTTCTTCCTTCATCATTCCCTCCCCCTTTTTGTTTTAATGGATCGCTTGAAAAATGACCTGCTCTCTCCCTCAGACTGGGTCACAAGACCATGCCATGTGGCACATTCATCATTGTAGCCGCCAATGTCACTGAGTCTGTGTTGACCATTAGTTCCTGTCAGTGATGAAGTCAAAGCAGGGCTCAAAAGAGATGAATTGAGGGTCAGGGGTCAGAGTCACAGGACCTGGGGATTGGATGAATTATAAATTTGCTGTAGTTAACAAAAAATTAAATCACAATAGTTATAAAATATTCATCTGTCGAGGCAGCAGGAAAATGGAGCCGAATGTTTAATTTTGGATGATAACACCTTGCTTTGCATTTTTTATCAGAGATTAAGTTGGTGCCAAGACTTTGATCCCATACTTGGGGATTTAATTCATTTTCACAGACTAAAAATTCTTTCTTAAAAATTAATTAAGATTAGACTGCTTGGAGGGTGAGGAGAGTTAGGGTGAGGAGTGTGTGCAGAAGGACTCGTTAATTTGCATGCTACTCTCAGGGCAATCTTATTGTCAAATTAAACATCTGGATGAGTTAAAATTTGAGTTGGGGGTGCTAAACATAACGGTAGATGGCATCCCAGAAACTGGGACTAATGCCCATTGGAAAACTCAGATGATGTTAAGCAGCTTCCATCATTCCTGGCCAGATGGGTTCCATGAAGGATCTTAATGATCCCTGGGAGTTAAAGATTAGGTCAGAGGTGGGGCTGTTGTAGCTTGGACCTAATGGATCCAAATGAAGTGAAAGAGATGGGAGGATTAATGGAAACCTTATATTCAGGATAATTTGCATCTCAAAAGAGCAAGGAAAGCATTCCCGTGTAATGGAAAAAAAGTAATAGAAACCTGGGTTCTAATTCCAGCTCTGTCCCTGATATCTGTGTGATGTTGGCCAAGTCATTTTACTTTTCAGGGCTTTTGTTCCTTCATTGATAAAATGGAATGTGCTCTAAATGCGACGAGGTGACACCATGGATGGAGGGTGGGGGCCTGGAGTCAGGAAGACTCATCTTCTTGAGCTTAAATCTTACTTTTAAAACTTACAAGTCGTGTGACCATGGGTAAGTCTCTTAATCCTGTTTGCCTCAGTTTCCTCATCTGTAAAATGATCCAGAGAAGGAAATGGTAAACCCACTCCCGTTATCTTTGCCAAGAAAATCCAAACAGGGTCACAAAGAGCCAGACACAATGGAAATGAATGAATAACAACAAATCATCTAAATTACTTTTAAGGTCCCTTCTAACTCTGACATTCTGCGTTTCCGCTCTGAGATTCCATTAGGTAATTATAATGCTTGCAAAACTGTTTCTGAATCTTGTTAGCCCAGTTGAACAAAGAATTGTACTAGTAGAGATGATGATGACGATAGCAATGATGGTAACAATAACAGTCTTTGCACGAAGTGAGGGCCTGAGCTCTGGTTCAGGATGATCATATACCATTAGCTTCCTATTGAATACTGACTATTCCTTGGCCCTGGCCACCGCTAACTCCATCCCCTGGTCCCAGCCACACAATGACTTCCTCTTTCACACCAGTCCTTTCACCTCATTTTTGCATCCCTGTTAACTTGCATATAATAGGTGCCTTTAAACTCTTTGAATTGAATTGATCACAGTAGGGACTAGGAGAAATAGGGAAACCATCCCCATCACTGGAGGCACAACTCAAGGTGTGTTAGCAGCCTTGACAGCTAAAGGTTAACATCCTCATCTGTGATCTATACTTAGATCAATACTTCCCCAAGAGTCCAGTGGCCTGGCATCATGGACACTGAGCTTGCTTGCGTTGAGGTTAATCCCTATTCCAGAACTTCCAGGGGAGATCTCAGTGAATAAGGGCATAGTGGCAGATCTGGCTCTAGGGCAGGCCTATACCAGTGAAGGCCAACATTGGCTGAAGGTAGCAGAAACCTGATTTTATCAATTTGACGCCAGTCTGTCAAAGGATTTGGAGATAGGAGAGGCCAGGAATCCTGTGAAATATTTGCATCTTTTATAGCCAATCCTACAATCTGAGCTGATCAGCAAAATCTTATTGGAGATAGATAGACAGATAGATAGAAAGAGAGAGAGAGAGGAGAGAGACAGAGGAAGAGAGAAAGAAGGATAGAGAGGGAGAGAGAGAGAGACAGCACGAGCGAGAAGAACATCTCAAGTGTCTGTTGGGAGAGATTGTCTATGTATTTGTAATGATCTTGGTGTTGGTATCGGCATCTGGTGAATGTAATCTGAAATTATGAAGTAAAACCTTGATAAATGGTGTTTATTATGTGACAACATTTATTAAAGAAAACTCATTTGTGTTTGTGATGTGGTAGATCGTTTATTTTTGCATTATACAGGGCCTCTCATTCTGCCTGGGCTAGGAGCTTTCATTGATTCTCTTTCTCTGTTCCTGCTGACTTGCACCAGTTTAAAATCAAATTAGTTTACTCTCATGAGGTGCAAATCATCAAAAGTAAAATGATATTTCCATTAACCCTCACTCTGACTCGCTGTGCAGTCCATTGAGCTTGAGTTACGTTAGTGGCAACAATGCTCTTCCCTTGGCTAGGGAGGCAGCTTTGGTTTACAGGGTAGGTCTCATGTCTGGTCTACAAGTTGCTTTGCTGGGAACGCCAAAAGAGGCAAGGAAGCCAGTTCATTTTGGTCACTCCCCAGGTCTTGACTTTCTCATTTGTTGACAAAGACCATCATGAGCAGAGGTAAGGATGACAAGAGAGGGCATCTGGGCAAAAGCCATCCTCATCTTCATCTCTTGTCTTGGTATGGTGTTGTATCATTTCCAAAATACATTCGTACTCATTTTCTTGTTTGATCCTTATTAAGCAGCTCTGTGTGGTAAGTAGGGAAGGTGATGTACCTCCATGTAACAGCTGAGGAAAACAAGGCCAAGAGAGATAGGTAAGTAATTTGTCTGTGGTCCTCAATGAAGGCATGGTAGGACCAGAAGCAGGGCCCAGGTTTCTGAAGGGTGTGTTCTCTCCATCATAGTATATCTGTATATAGAGGATCTCATAGTTCACATTTAGACTATGAAGCATCATATCTTTTCTTCATGACAATCTTTCAGGGTAAGTGATATAAATATTCTTTTTTAAAAAATTAATTAATTTATTTTTAGTTTTCAACATTCACTTCCATGAATTTTAAATTTTCTCCCCTCTTCCCAAGATGGCATGCAATCTGATATAGGCTCTACATATACATTCCTACCAAACATATTTTCAAATTAGTTATATTGCATAGAAGAATTAGAATGAATGGGGGGATCCATGAGAAAGAAAAAACAGAATGAAACAAAAAGAGCAAATAGTCTGCTTTGATCTGCATTCAGACTCCATAGTTCTTTCTCTGGATGTGGATAGCATTTTCCATCATGAGTCTTTCGGAATTGGTTTAGGTCCTTGAATTGCTGAGAAGAGCTAAATCTATCAAAGTCAGTCATCATGCACTGTGGTTGTTACTGTGTACAATGTTCTTCTAGTTCTGCTCCCCTCACTCAGCATCAGTTCATATAAGTCTTTCCAGGTTTTTCTGAAGTCCGCTTGTTCATCATTTCTTATAGCATAATAGTATTCCATTACATTCATATACCACAACTTGTTCAGCCATTCCCCAGTTGATGGACATCCCCTCAATTTCCAGTTCTTGGCCACCATAAAAAGAGCTGCTATAAATATTTTTGTACATATGGGTCCTTTCCCCACTTTTATGATCTCTATGGGATACAGACCTAGAAGTGGTACTGCTGGGTCAAAGGGTATGCATGAAATGTAAATATCCTTGCCATTTTTCCAGATGAAGGAAGGGAAGTTTGATTCACCCAGTTATATGGCTAATCAATGTGATAGAGCTGGGACTCCATCAAAGTCTTCCTGGACCAGCACTGTGAGATCCTAATCTGAGCTTCCCACTCTGTCCCCATCCCCATGATCTAAAGGGGTTTTGTTGCATCTAGAAGCTGTATGTTTTTTCTTTAAGATGCTAAGCTGACTGACGTTTCTGCATGGAGAAAGGGACAGAAGCTTGTGAGGCTCCTCCTTGGGCCCCCTCCCACATTTCTCCAGCTCCAGAATCGAGCCCTTTTAGGAGGCCCAGTCATCACAAAGGAGTCAGGTATTTGGTGCTGTTCTGGAAATGGAATTCTTTCCTCAGTTTCTATTTTGGTTCTAGTTAGGTGGTGTATATGTGGTGTGGGGAGGGAGGGGAAGAGCTGGATGAGAAACTAGAAGACAGAGACATTACTGAGTTGCTTTTAGAGAGGTAGAACCAGAGCAGAGGGAGTCATCAGTCTTCCATCTGGGACCCTTCTCCAAAATATCTCCTATACTGACCTATCAGTGACACTTGAAATGAGAGGACATTAAGTGTTTCATTCTTTCAGGGGTAAACATTACCCTATCCAAATATCTGTTTTCAAATATAAAACTTTGTGGAAAGGGTTTTTTGGGGGGTGGAGGAAGAGATTTCTTAAATTCTAATAGTAACCATCAACAAAAACATTTAAGCAAACCAGAGTTTTTAAAAGATCACACATGTGTGAATTATAAATCATTAGGAATTTGAGGTTTTTTAATTCAAATTAGGAAATATTATAAGACTACCCTGCTTGCTTCCCTGTCCCCTTGGATCTTTTCTTCTGTGCATTTAAAAAAATATTGTTGTTGTTATTTGGGGCTATGTAAAAATAATTTCAGTGTGTGTAATATTATTGTTCTAATTCTGCTTTCTTGATGCTGTAGTGCCTTGCTTCCTATAAGTCTTTATCTATTCATATGTCAGAGAGAATCAGTTTATCATGCAGTTCCCTCACATGTGAGATGGGGCAATGTGCAGGACCTGGCCACCTGGGGACGTGGAGAAAAGGTTTCAAACTCATTAGGGACTGTGTAATGGTGGGATGTCTGACACCATGACCATTCTTGATCTTTTCCCTAATGCTTCTCCACCCCCAGCTTCCTTAATATTTCTGTGACTGTGTTTGCAGGACTGACGGAGAAGACTCACAAATCTGAGCACATACCACCCCCCACCCCAGATATAAACAACCAGAAAGGAGCACCTCTCCATGAAAACTTTCAGATCTCTCCAGAAACTTCAGCACCAGTGGACTATGCTAGTTCTGAACCATTCCAAGCTATCTTGAATCTTTTGAAAAATCTCCAATCACACATTCAAGACAAGGCAGATAACAAAAGAACACAGTCCCAGTCTCCAAAGGGCACCTCTACCAAGAAAGCAGGCGAATCGAAATGGCATTCCTCAAGACCTCAAAATACAGCATTGAGTAGAAGGAATCTTCAATTTGTCTCAGACAGAGAGAACTTTTCTTCAAGGATGGGTAGTTCAGGAGCATGGAAAGTATCTGGAAAAGAAAATGTCTGCCAAGGTACCCACAGAAAGACAGATAGGAGTGCCCCTCGGCCCTATACCACTGCAGAAATCCGGGAATTCATGCATCAGAAAGCAATAGAAAGAAAGAGGAGGTGCCTTGAAGCCAGAATATCTGTAAGGAAAGCCTTGGAGCTGAGAGAGAAGAAGTTGCAAGAGGTGTATAAGAAACAGAGAGAAGCGTTCTCTAGGAAGACCAATGCCAGAATCTCACAAATGCCATCCAAGACCATTGCCTTTGCACAACAATTCCACCTTTCCAAAGTAGGTGCTTGGTGAAAAGATTTGTTGACTGGGTAGTTCTGGATCCCTGGGCTTTTACCTCTGGAGGTCTATGATTATGCTAGTCTTGTAATTTAAATTAGAGAATGCAGGGCTCATGAGGAATGAACCCGACTCAATCTCCAAGTAGACCAGTTAGCCACTCTCTTCCATGGTCATAGATTGCATCACTGGCAATCACCTTGCAATTTGCATGTCACTGGGTCATAGGAAAGATCAGGAAAGGGCATGGTAATATTCAGTACATGTAGCCCCCTCTGCTAGAATGACAATTCAGAATTTTCATACATTCTTAAGAGGTTAAGATTATCATCTTAGCATGTAAAGGATTTTTTAAAAAGTATTTTCATCATCATTTACACCAAGGGGTTCTTAACCATTTTTGTGTTTATCATGGACCCTTCTAACAGTCTCAGAAATATGTTTTTAAATTCATAAAACAAAATACATATGGTTACCAAGGAAACTGATGATATTGAAATACAATGATCCAAGTATGAATTTTTTTAACCCTTCATTTACACAGAAGAGGGGCTAAAGACAAAGTTTTTTTCTTTCTCTCTCTCTTTAAAGCAAGAAATAGCTGTTAGATCCAAAGGATTTCTTGATTGGAAGAGATGCTAACAAGGCCATAGAATCTATCTCTCAGAAATAGCATGGCATGGTAGAAAGAATATTGGATTTGGAATCAGACAACCTGTATTTGAACCCTGGCCCTGACACTTAACTCGTGACTTTCTGCGTATCATTTCACTTTTCTGGGCCTCAGTTGCCTCATCTCCAAAAAGAGGCTAATGATTTAGTGCCAAGTATAGGGCTGTTAAAATGATAACATACTTTGTAAAATGTGGAGCACCATATATGAGTGTGAACAATCTCCTAGTCCCTTAGATGGATCTATGAGATCTTGCTAATATCGATTGGTCCCCCCACTAGTCAAGATCTCAATTCTTTCAAATCTTCTTATCCCATGTGATTCTTGTCCATTATAGGACATGAAGCTAGAGATTTTCCTCTGGTTCTTTTGATAGATGATCCCCCAAGCTCTTTTAATAGAGTATTATCTGTCCCTGAGCTTCAATAATAAGGACAAGTCAATCTCAATGATTTATGGTTTTTGAAGCAAAGAGGGCTGGATCAAGGGTGACCTCCTGAAGTTCTTTCCAAGCCTGATAGCCTAAGTCTTTGAAAAATGGACCTTACTTCAGGGAGGATGATAAAAAATCTCAGACCTGTTGCTTGTAGGATGTAGGGTGACTACATGGAATAGGGGAGATAATGGCCATCTGTTTCTCTTTTCTCTTGGAAACCAGCAACAACTCATGTTGTGTGTGGTACTCTGGTCCTCACTAATAACCACAGCTGTCCCAGTTAAAGCATTTCTTGAAGCACGCAATAGTCCAACAACATCTGTTCTGTTACTGTTGATGAGTAATTTAAAGCCTTGATAAGTTTCACTTGGGTTACCTAGGTTAGAAGTTGGGGTTTGAGTCAACAGGGTTGGCCACTGGTGGTATGTGCATATGTGGGGATAGGGTAGGAAGTATTGAAAGCATAGCTTATGGAACCTCTTCACCTTGGCACTACTTTGTCTTGAACACTTAGAAGATGAAGGTGTGGATATTGGAAGGAATTTTTACCCTCATGTTTCCTTAACCTGGATCTAAGCCAACCTTCCATGTTGAAAAAGGACTCTCATGTGTCTCTTCTACTTTTTCCCCAAGCAGAAGCCCTTCCCTTTCTTCAGTGCTGGTGCTCTACATATACTGATACTAGACAAGCATTTGTTGAATTCTTGGTTATTCTTCCTGTGTAGGCCCAGGAAGCCAAGGAAAGCCAAAAGGAGGCAGCTCTGGATGAAAAACAGGAATTGGGCACTGTGCTAGGTAACAAAGAGCTTCAAGACAGGTGTGTATAAAGCAAACACTTATTGAGTGCCTATCGTGTTCAGAGTACTGTGGGACGTACAAAGATTAGATAAGTTGTTGAGCCGGCCCTTATGAAACTGTTGGTTTTAGCAAGGGGATGACACAAAAAAGAGATAATTATGATGTACAGTATTGTATAATAAATGCATTAGTGAGGACCAAGGCTGGGGGTGAGGGGTGAATGGGTAACCTAGAGGATAGGGAACAGCTCCATGGAAGAGGTAGGATGTGAACTGAGCTCTACAGAATGGGGTGGGATTAAACAGGCAAAGAGGGTGAGAGGAGATACTCTGGGCATAGAGAACAGCATGAAAGAAAGGAATGGAGGCAGGGGGAAAAGTGTGTAGTATTTTGGGGAAGAGAGAGAAGTCAAATTTGTTTGAAATATAGAGGGCCTGAGGATGGGGAGTCATAGGAGAAGGATGCAAAGGAAGGAAGAGGCCAGATTGTGAAGGCCTTTGAGTTCCAGAAAAAGGAGCACTTGGACGGTAGATCTTCGAACAGAGGAAAGACATGATGAAATAGGGCAGAAGTTGGAGCAGCGAGGAAGTAGGATGGAAAACCTGTAGGACACTACTGAAAAGAATAAATAAGTGGAAATATGGGAAGGCAGGAGCAGGGGGAATGGAGAGAGGAAGCAGTTATGAGAGAGAATACCAACAAGAAATTAACAGGAGTTAGTAAGGGGTTAGATATGTGATATCAGAGAGAGAAGACTCAAAGTCACATATGTGACTCTGTAGGGGTGAGGAAAGCTGCAGAAGGAGCTCTCCCTCTGTCTCATGTGCGAGAGCGAGGGTATTCCAAAGGCATGAATCAGAAGGGAAGCCTTGTTGAGAGTTAGCATGGGAGAATTTAAACAGACTAGCACTCAATTTTCAAACTCTGTCTATGGCACATACACTTTTGTTAACCATGTTGTTTGACTTCTAAATGTGTAAGAATGAGGAAACATCTGGAGTTTTGTTTCTCCGTTAAGAAATTGGAGGGTTTGAAAGCTATCATAGAAATTTTTAAACGGGAAATAGAATGACAGGAATGAAATAGAATGAAGAGCAGCCTCTCCTTCCTCCTTAGGTAAAATTCAGATTATGCTATTGCTAAGGAGAAAGAATGTAAACAAATGGAAAATGCCCTGAGATCTGGTTTGTTGTCCAAACCCAGATCTAAGAATGGATTTGCCTTCTTTCCTCCAGCCCCTTTTGTTTCAATAGAACACTACAGTTTTGAACTAACAGATCCCCGCCACAACCTGGGTAGGAGATGACGTGTAGAGTGGGGGCTTGGACACAAAGATTGAGATGTCTGGCATCTTTGAGACTGGGGGGAAATAGCATTCCAGACAAGAGCTGCCTCTCTGTTCTTTGCTCTGGACCAGGAGTGAGGAACCTGCAGCCTTGAGGCTTTTTTTTTTTTTACTGACTCCAAGTTCTACAGAAAAAAAACAACTTTTATTGAAGGGATTTGTTCTGTGAAGTTTGGATTCAGTCAAAAGGCTGCACTTGAGGATCTAGATGGCCACATGTGGCCTTGAGGCCGCAGGTTCCCTGCCCCTGTACAGCACAGCTCTTTTCTCTGGGTCTTTCTCTCCCACAGTCTAGCTGTCTCTTCTGTCTTCCTCAGTGATCTAGACTGGTGTATGTGTGGCTTAAAATCTGCTTCTCTCATTTCTCAGGAAAATTATATACAGTTTTCTTTGTTCTGCAATTCTGCAGAGGCTCCATCGTGGCGTTTTTCTAAAGCTAAGACTTGACTGACTTCCTCAGGAACATGTTTTTGGGGGGAGTTTGGGAGGAGGATCTTCAGTAACAGGGAATTTCTCTCAGCTTCCTTTCTTTTGGATTTTCCTATGTCCATGCCGTCTCCTCCATTTGATTATGAGCTCCTTGAAGGGACGCACTTTCATCTTTGCCTTTCTTTGTATCCCCAGTGCCTGGCTCATAGTAGGTGTTTGATAAATGCTAATTGACTGACTGATTGACTTCTGACAATCCCAAAGCCAGAAAGCATTTCTCTTGCATGTTGAGGAAACTTTTTTGTTTTCCAGTATTAACATAAACAAACTCCCTTTAATTTAAAAAAAAAAAAGCTTGCTTAATGCTCTTTTACAGCAGTCATTCCCAGATAGAACACAACCCTGACTCTTGATTACATGTGCAGTGATATTTCCCTTATAACAAAGAACAGTTAATGTCTGACATCATATATAGTATTCCAGATCCATAGTCGCAACCCCCAACTCCCTAAGGAAAAAAAGGAAAAACTAATTAAGAACACAGGAGAGTATAAAGAACATTGGAAAGGGGCCACGTTGCATAATGGATAGAAAGGTGGCCTTGGAATCAAGAAGACCTGGATTTAAGTCAAACCTCTGGGACTCTGGGCAAGCTACTCGGTACCTTGAGACTGTTGATCTGCGCTGGCAGAGGGAGTTTCCTCATCGCTTCAGTTCAGCAATGAAATGACAAACTCAGTCTTTAAAAAAAAAAAGGGCAAGAAATTGTTCTTAGATTCGGAGAACCTGGGTTTGAAGACTGGTTCTGATTTTTATTGTCCGTGTGACCCTGGGCAAGTCACATGATTTCTTTGGACCTCAAGATAGGTTATGTGAAAACGGGGGATCATAGTAATATTTTAATAGCATCTATGATATCCCAGGTACTATGCAATATGGTCTACAAATACCGTATCTCATTTGATCCTCACAACAACCTTGGGAGGTAGGTGCTATTATTATCTCTGTTATACAGTTGAGGAAACTGAGGCAGACCGAGCTTAGGAAAGCACTTTGGAAAACTTTCAAGTGTTACATACGTTTGAATGGTTGGTTTGTTACTGTCAGTGGTTTTCATTCGAATGCCTTTCTTTTCAATTATTTTCCCCTTGTATTTGAACAGAACTTCCCATGATACTAAAACTCCAGTTACAACTAGTGCTTCTGAAAATGGGGTTAGCCCCCTTTTGCCAGTCTCCATGAATATATCCCCTGGGCCCTTGAAACAGCAATATTTGAACCCTACTTTACCTCCAGCTTTGAATCTTCAGTCAAATCAGGTTGAAAACTTGGCGAAGACTCAGGTTTCTGTGGCTCCTAGCAAAGAATCTAGCCCTATGCCCTTCGAACGCAATCAGGCCAGGATCCGAATTCTTGAGGCCACTGCTCAGGTGCTGAAGGAGAGAATTGAATTTTTGACTGAGAAGTTAAACCTCCCGGAAATGACTGGCACACCCAGTGACAAGTCTGAGAAGTGCATGGATGTACAAAGCTCTGCTACCTCACCAGCTCAGGAGTGCCCCCCAGAGGTAGCACAATCGTCTTGTGCTCTTACACTTGGGAAGACTTCCAGCCTAACTGCCTTGAGAAGCCCTGGAGGTCCTGAAGCAGAAATGACCAGTGGCAGAGAGAAAGGGATGACTCAGGAAAGTGGAAAAGATGGAGAGGAAATGGAAACAAAGGTCCCAGCTGTCCTTTTCAGCCCTGCTGCACCTGATGAACCGAGGCCCAAAGGTAGGTCTATATGCTAACTACAATTCAGTAGAATACTTTGACTTTTATCGGTTTAAAAAACAAGAACAGTAATTCAATTTATATCTCGATACTTCATGTATGTGAAATTGTGAGTCTATAGAGTGAAAATAAAAGTTCAAAGAAGCTACAGATTTGAGTCCCATTTAAAAACCATTAACACCTACAAACATTTTTCTAAAGGATGAATAGGCTATTGCAGACCTTTTCTTTTTCTTTTTTCTCTAAAGAGAAAAGTCCGCAATAGCTGAGAACACATCTATGTTGGAACATGTCTCTGAAATTTATAGTTATATGTATTTGTGTCTTATGACTAGATTATGGGAGCTATTTAACCTTAAATTAATAATAAACTTTAATAAATCTTAAATCTCTTTCCTCCTTGCATACTTCACTTGCTGAGGAAAACTTTTCTTTTGTACTATATGCAGGTAGGCACTTCATCATATTCAACAAATATTTATTATGGAAATCTGTAGACCAGTTGATCTGACAAACCAAATAAATATGTTAGGTCATAAAATGAGGCCAAACTGTCTCCACAGCACATTTATTTAGTCTGATTGTCTTTTTCTGGCTCTACAAATACTCAAGTAACGTATATTCTTTGGACCTAAAAAGGAGGCAGAAGCCCCTTTCTGTTTCATTTCAATGGGACAGAGTAATTATTGACCTCTAATAAACATTATAGCTGAAGTAGTACCAGAAAAGGACAAAAACCAAGTATGCCAATTATGGTTCTGTTACTACCATTTGCAAAGCTAATTATCTAAAATTGAATACATAAGAACCTAATCAAACTGAGAGCCTGACTTCCTCCTCCCAAACCCCACCCTCTAAGAAGGGTGTGAAATTCACACGTCCTTATGGAAATGTTTTTCCCTTCTAAAAGGTCACAAATGAATGATTCATAATAAAGACTTGAACCTCTTAAGTAATTGTCTCTGGAAAAGTAAACATAAAGGCATAGAAATCCATATATTTACCTAACCCTATGTATCCCTACTATTCTGTTTCATTCTTGTACCACTGATAACTGCTTTCCCCTTTCCTGTAGAGAAACGGAGGTAGTTTTTTAGCACTTGGGTTGGGGAAGGGATGGAGCCTAAAATTCAAACTCTCTGATACTTCATCTTATCACTTTAATGCTTTGTTTTTAGCTATGAATTGTGGATATAAGAAGCTGAAAAGTTAATCAAGAGAAAAAAAAGTCCATATCTGTACAAATTTATTAAGTTAAAAATAATTTTGTAATAAACTTATAGTTTTGGGGAGAGCATTTTTTCTCTTCTCTACCTACATATAGGATTCCCATCATTTTTACTCCTTAATCCTATTAACTTTGGAACAAGGTAAAATCATATTTTTTCCCTGTGTCTCTTTCCAAAGATCTTACTCTGACTGAAGATTCTGAAATGGAAAAGAGGGCACTAAAAGATAAGAAATTCACCTGTCCTCCTGGTTTCTTCATAAGAAGGTATGTCAGCCCAGGCTTGGTCTAAAACTCAGAGGCACTCCTTACATGGGCTGTTATGTAGGATCAGATTCTGTGATTGGTTCTGGGGTTCTTGTTTGGACTCATTAATCTCTAAGAGGACCTAGGTGTCTGGGAACAGTTTTAGAAGAGAAGAGGAATAGAGCCCTGGACTGTCCTGATCTTGCCCACTGAAAAAATCTGTGACAATATTGCCTCTTAGATACAAAAAAGATATATCTATCACTATTGATAATCTGTTCTTCATTGGAAGGCTATTTTGAGAGAGACAGGGAGAGAGAGGGAGAAAGAGAGAGGGAGAGAGAGAGAGAGAAGGTACATGATGAGTTGTGTTTTTGCATTTGGGATGTATTGTATTGAAGCATCCAATCTCTTCAACCCACTCTTGTGACTGGGTACTGCTGGGCAAGCTTAGAGGTGTGTCTCTGGCTATGGAATAGACCAAAGTACATTGGTGCGCACAGGAATGGAACCCATGCCCATGTTCTTGGTAGCCATATGTTTGTTTCAACTATGACCTACAGACCTATAGCAACGAGCAAAGCGGTGTGTTGGCTGATGGTTAAGTGTTCTAGTCTCCCTGTTTTTCAGTGAATGGCTCTGCTATATCTGTGCATTTGCTAGTCTCTGTGAATGAGCTGTAGAAACTTTCTGGAAAGCATCCTTTCCTGAAGTGAACAACAATAAAAACAGCCCCTCAGTTTACTGTATTAGCATGTTTGGACTGGCCTGCCCTAAACTGGGCCAGAGACATGGATGGCATAGGTGTCACAGACAGCACTGAATTTGTGACCTTGGACAAGACACAAATTCTTTGAGGCTCAGTTTACTTATCTACAGAATGAATGGATTGGACTAGATGGAGCCCAAGGTCCCTTCCAACTCTGACATTGTATGGTCTGTGATTTTGGGAAAGTTTGCTTTTCATAGGGTAGGCCTCTCTTACCAGACAGTGGGGGGTTAGTTTAATTACCAGGCACAAGGGGGCAGTAGTTACCTAAAGCAGTATAGTAAGTAATAGGCTGAATGAAGATGGAAGAGATCTTAGTGATCAAGTCCAGCCTCAGTCTAGAGGAATCCTAGTTAAGAGAATTTTGAAATTTAGAAATGAAGCCATGGGCTGCATTGCTATCAGAACTCCTGAGAAAGAAACAAAATAGTTTTTTCTTGTGGTAGATGGAGAGTCAATATGTATTGAAAACTGACCTTTTTCTGTTTTATGCTTTCATGTTCCAAACATCTCAGTCTGAATAAGACTGTTAACTCTTCGTAGGAATGAGGGGAGGAAAGGAAGAGGCCAGATACAACTTGGGATGCGGGTGAGGCAGACATAACCTCTCACCATCATAATGCCAGCCTGGCTAGCATCCAGAGGGATAATTAGTATCAAAGGTATTATCATAGATAGGAATGATGGCCCGTGCGATTGCGAAGGTAGCTTGGTATAGTAGAAAGAATGTTGGACTAGGAATCAAATGACCTCTCTCCATTACTGGTTAACTTTGAGCCACTGAGCAAGACGTCCCCTTCTTGGATGCCAGCTTTTCCTTCTACTGGATAAGACTTTCTATCCATTCCCTAATTTCATGCTTTCCAAACTTTATGTATCACCCCCTCAAACACACACACACACACACAATCACTGAGTAGTGTTCAGTCATGCGAATCATATGTATGGGATCATAGATTTAGAGACAAAATGGACCTTCAGGGTAATCTAGTTCAATTCCCTCATTTTACAGAGGAGGAAACTGAGTCCCAGGGAGATTAGAGCACTTGCCCAAGGTCACAAAGGTAGGTAGTAAGTGGCAGAACTCAGATTTGAACTCAGATACTAAGACTACCAATTCAAGGGAAAGCACTTGTGCACAGATGAGACCACATGTGGCCCTCTAGGTCCTTACAAGTTTGGATTCAGTCAAAGGGTCGTACTTGAGGACCTAGAGAGCCACATGTGGCCTCAGGTCCACAGGTTCCACAACTGCACTGAAAAATTAGGTGCCCCTTAGCCCCCAATTTTAAAAACTGCAGAAGAATCAGCTTGATATTTGGCTTCAAAGGTGTGGAGGAAGTATGGGGAAAGTCTGACTCTCTCCTCAGTGTCAGGCTTCTCTGCTAATCTAGCTGGGGAACCCCTCCTTGGACATGGGAAGCCCAGGATCTGAGCATGATGGGTTAGCATTAGAGGGGCCAAGAGAACAGAAATATTCTAGTGACTGACTGCTGGGGAGCCGCCATGATGCCAGTGTTCATAGGGGTTCCAGTCTCACTCACAGCAGGGACATGGTGAGGTGAGAGACACTAGTCAGCCTTGGTGTGTGCCTCTACTATAAGGGTCCTCCCCCTTCCCCTGGTGGAGGGTCATGGCTCTTTACTTCTGTGGCCCAAGCACCTGAGAAGAAGATGAGCATCACAGGCACTTTCCCACTAATTAAATTCATTGTGTTTGGCTCATTTTTATTGTATGATTTGAATTTTGTTTTCACTGAAAAAAAGTGGATGCATTTATGTGGAACCTGAATCCAGAAATATCTAGGAGGGCATTTCCCTTCAGACTGGAAAAACTTCCCTAATCAGTGAGTCTTTGGAGTGGGGAAAGGAGAATTAGGGGGGAGATAGGATTATAGCAAGCAGAGGGATCATGGAGAAATAAGACAGTGGAAGGGTTTATCCACAGTCAGCTAAGTCAGCTATAAACTAATGGGTTTATAGGCAGAAAAATCCTGCATTGCCTTGCAGAGAAATGTCTTCTATCTTGTAACCCCTGCCCTTGTTTCCAGGCAGAGGCTAAGAATTAGCAGCCAGTAGTATGCCTAGGGTTGCTATGTGGGTACAAGCTACTAAGTCCATTGAGGCTCTAGGAGAACAGTAGCCAGAATTTTTATTAGCGTAGAGACAGTGAGGCTTTACTCAGCAGTACCAACATCTGAGAGTGAGCTTCGTCACCGATGGTCTTCCAGTTTGCTATCCTCATGTCAGCATATTGGATAGCCTGACTCCCTCTGCTAATTTGCTCAGCCCCCTGTGCCTATTTCCCTCCACCATGCCTTTTGCTTACTAGCTCCCCATCCCCCACAGTATCTCTTTTTGAGGTCGAGGAGACTGT
Organism: Notamacropus eugenii; assembly: GCF_028372415.1. Taxonomy (NCBI): domain Eukaryota; kingdom Metazoa; phylum Chordata; class Mammalia; order Diprotodontia; family Macropodidae; genus Notamacropus; species Notamacropus eugenii. Next base: position 490,106,416 of record NC_092872.1, read on the forward strand.
GATGATATAATATAATATGATAGGGGCAGGGCCTAAATTCTCTGCGACTGGGGACTCATGTCACATCTGACATTTGGTATCAATAGTAATGTTGGAGTACCCTGGATCTTTCCAAACCTGAGGTCAGCTTTCCCTGGCCTGGTTCCCTTTTCCCAAGGTGTTCCCACTGAACTGGTGGTTAAAGGTTTATGTCCAAGATAAAGATCTGAGATCTCTGCTGAGGAGGTGAGGATACTTTGGTTTCTTGGAGTTGGTAGGATTTAGGAATAAATTGTACTGTAACAGAGCACTGGATTTGAATTCAGAAGACCTGTATTTTAATTATGCCTACAATTTGCTCTCTTCCCAACTCTGATATTCTATTGTATGATTGTAACCTTGGGAAAATTTGACCTCTTAAGTGAGGGAAAATGTCATCGAGAAGATCTCTCTGACCAGAGAGCGTAGGAGTTAGCCTTCAGAAGGAGGTGGAATAGTCATAGGATCATAGATTTAAAGGAAGGGAACTTGGAGGTCATCTATTGCAATTCTAAGTGACTAGAAGAGTCTTAGATAAGAGAATCTTGAGATTTAGAATGTTGTCAGCTTTATTGCTGTCAGAACTTCAAGGGGAAAATAAAATGGCTTTTTCTGTGGCAGCTGACAAGTCAAAATATGTTGAAATGAGACTTTTTTTCTGTTTTCCTTTTTCCTTAAAACATAGTAATATCTTCTTGTCTTGCTGCCTTACTCTAAAGGTCTCAGCCTAGCCAAACTTCTAATTCTCTGTAGGGATGAGGTGGGAGAGGAAGGATAAATCAGTCAGTCTAGAATGAGTTGAAGACTGACATAACATTCCAACATTTTAATGCCAGGTTTATGGACAGTGTTCATGGGATAAAAGACTTGTATCAAGGGTATTGTCACGGGCAGGAATCATGGCACAAGATGTTGTGAAGATTGCTTGGTGTGGCAGAAAGAACATTGAACTAAGAATCAGAAAACCTTGGTTCTAATACCAGTTCCATTACTGACTTACTTTGTGTCCTTAGGGAAAAGATTTCCCTTCTCTGGATGCCAGTTTTTCCTTTTCCAGATCAGAACTAAGACGATCTATTCGTTAATCAGGGAGTTCTGTAGCTAGCAAATATAGATAAGAGTGCTGTGCCTAAAATAGGAAATCCTGAGTTTAAATCCTGCCTCACTCACAAGCTATGTGAACTTGGGAAAGTCACAACTTCTGTTTGCTCCAGTTTCTTCATCTGTAAAATGAGGACAGTAATAGCATTATCTTCCAGAGTTATGAGAATCAAATGAGATATTTATAAAGCTCTTCACAAACCTTAAAGTGCTATATAAATGTTAGTAATTATTATTAACTTTTTAAATAAGGGGTATGTGTCATAATTATTGTCAGAATAAGTTAATGTAGTATTTAAATAAATCATTTAGAGCTAAAACAGTAAAAAAAAGTTTTTTATTAGACATACATGGGCCTTATTAGACATAAATGGGCTAATATGTGTCTTCAGTTCTGACTAAGTTCTAAGGATCCCACAGCACCTGTTTCATCAGCCTTTGTGGGCATTGGAACAAATTCTTCTCATCTGTTCATTACTCTGGGTCTAATTTACCCACAGGTTTGAGGACTGTTGGTTACCCACCAACCTGGTTTAACTTGTCTGCTGAGACCATTTTACTGGGTGTGGCCAGGGCGCAAGCTACAGCTTCTTGGAGCCATAGACAATATTTGGGTGAAAGGTAGACCCCAAAGGTAGATGAGCAGCCCTGAAAAGTCAAACCCTTACACGAGAGGTGCTGTTCCTTCCTGAACACTCCATAAACCCTATGCCACAATTAAGGAAGAGTAAGAAGGCCAGATTACCAGAATGGTAGAAAGCATAGAGGAGCCCAGGCCATCTCCATGGTCCTGACTTTCATTCTGCCATTAGACTTCGATGACTCTGGAAGAGAGAGTGAGGCTGATGACCTTGTGCAGCTCTGATTCACTTAAATCTAATCCACAAGTCAAGACATCATTCCATGATGTGTTGGTCCTCTTTGAAAAATGAAGGCTGAACCATAAGAAATTAGTATGGAGCAGAAGGGTCCCAGGTCTGGTTGAAAAGAAATGGCTTGTATCTTGTAACCCTTATTCACTCACTAACGAATGCTAGAAATCAGTAGCAGGGGAAATACATAAAGTTGTGTACGTAGTCATGTGCTGCTAGAGTCCACTGAGGTTCTAAGAGAGAAGTGGAGAAATGTCCACAGCTGTTACTTGGGAGACTAGGCACCAACTTCTGGTGGCCCCAGTGGCCTGCCAATGAACATTCCTGGATTTACCATACTAGGTAGGCTGATGGCCACTTTTCCTTGCCCACCTCCAGCCCCCCAGTCCCAGATGTCCTAGTCCCCTTCTGCTATGGCAGCACACCCTGACTGTGGCCCTTCCTCTCACCTTCCCCAAAATACTTGTCTCCTTTTGGGATTGAAGGAATGATAGTTGTAGGCAGTACTGAATAGGAGGCATGAACTAGGCTGTCTGGAAGATAGATTCTCTCAGCTTAAGAGTTCACTACTGGGATGTTACAATTTTCACGAGGGACACTTAGGATCATCAATAATATTGGAGTACCCTGGACCTTTGCATATCCTGGATGAGCTTTCCTCAGCCTTATCTCAGACTGTCCCAGACTGTTTTCTCTTACCATGATGTCTCCATGAAATAAAAAGGTTTTCTGAGGTCTCTGTTTAAGATATCTGAGATTTCAGAGATTTTTGAGGAGGTGGTAATACATAGTTTTTAAATTCGTAGGATTAGGAGTGTGTACTGTAGGAGAAAAAGCATTAGATCTTAGAGTCAAAAGGCCTGTGTTCTAATCATGTCTCTGTTACTATGACCTTGGGTGAGTCATTTAACATTTCTGAGACTCACTTTCCTCATTTGTAAAATAAGGAATTGGACTAGATCAGAGGTGTCAAGGTCAGGTCTGTCCATGGGCAAAACTGTGGAGGGTGGCCTCAGTCAGAATAAAATGTTAATTGGGAAATGCTTATATAATAAATAAAAATGCAATACAACAGAGATAAGGTAATCTGTGGTTTTCTAAGTCAATATGCTCTCATGCCTTTCCAGTCACCAATGGAGTAAAACAGGGCTGTGTGCTTGCTCCCATGCTTTTTAGCATGATGTTTTCAGCCATGTTGTCAAATGCTTTCAATGAGGATGAACATGGTATCAAGGTTAAGTGCTGTGCTGATGGGAAGTTCTTCAGTCTGAAAAGGCTACAAGCCAAGACCAAAGTGGAGGGAGTGTTGATGCATGATTTTCTGTGTGCAGATGATTGTGCATTCAATGCAGCCTCTGAAGCTGAAATGCAATAAAGTATGGATCAATGTTCTGCTGCCTGTGCTAATTTTGGCCTAATAACACCAAGAAAACACAGGTGCTCCATCAGCCACCACCACACCATCCATATGTAGAACCATTGGTTACAACAAATGGAGAAGTTTTGAATGCTATGGATAAGTTCACTTACCTTGGTAGTATACTTTCCAGGGATGTACACATTGACAATTAGGTTGACACACGCATTGCCAGAGCTAGTTCAGTGTTTGGGAGGCTATGAAGAAAAGTGGGAGAGAAGAGGTATTAGACTGACTACCAAAGTGAAGGTCTACAGAGCCATTGTGCTGACATCATTGTTGTATACCTGCGAAACATGGACAGTCTACCAGTGCCATGCCAGGAAACTTCCATTTGAACTGTCTTAGGAAGATTCTGAAGATCACCTGGCAGGATAAGGTACCAGAAACTGAGGTCCTTGCTCAAACTAAACTGCCAAGCATTCAAACTATGCTTCAGAGAGTGCAGCTCCAATGGGCTGGCCACATTGTTTGAATGCAAAATATATGCTTGCCAAAAAGACTATTTTATGGAGAACTCGCATGAGGTAGGTGATCACATGGTGGTCAGAAGAAATGATACAAGGACACTCTCAAGGTCTCTCTCAAGAACTTTGGATTTGATTGTAGGACATGAGAGACACTGGCCCAGGACCACTCAGCATGGCATGCCCACATCAGAGAAGGTGCTGTGCTCTATGAGCAAAGCTGAATTGAAACAGCACAAAGGAAATGTAGTATGCGCAAATTTGGAGTAACCACCCCAAATGTCCACACAGACTATCTATTGTAGGGAGTTCCAAGCTCTTACTGGTCTGATCAGCCACAGCTGTACACATTGAAACTTTTCTTTATCATGGTGATGTCATTTTGGTCCTCTACAAGAATGAAGGACAACAACCAATCATGCCCTTTTCTAAGTCAAGTCTCCTGAAGTCCCCTGTTTGTATCTGACTTTGACTCCACAATTAGTAGAAGGTCTCTAAGGTCCTTTTCAGTTCTGATAATGCTACTATATGATCCTTGACTTCAGGGAAAGAATGACTTCTCCTATTTTTAAATTTTTATTTATTTAATATTCAATTAGTCCAAACTCTCTTCTTTCCAGACCCTCCTGCCACTCATTGAGAATGATATATACTTTACATGTGAAATCATGTAAAACTTATTTCCATATTAGCCATATTGAAAAAAAGGCAAGAAAAAAAGTGAGAAAAATATGCTTCAATCTGCATTTAGAGTTCATCAATTTTCTCTGGAGGTGGATAGTATTTTTCATCCTGGATCCTTTGGTATTGTCTTGAATTATTGTATTGATCAGAAAGCAATAGTCTTTCACAGATCATCATCCTTACAACATTGCCATTATTGTGTATAATGTTCTCCTGGTTCTGCTCACTTCACTTTGCATCAGTTCATGTGAGTCTTTGCAGATTTTTCTGAAACCATACCCTTTGTCACTTCTTACAGCAGAATAGTATTTAATCACAATCATATACCACAACTTGTTCAGCCATTCCTCAGTTGGTGGGCATGTCCTCAAGTGCCAATTCTTTGCCACCATAGTAGATAATATAAATATTTTTGTATATATGAGTCCTTTGCATTTTTATTTCATCTCTTTGGGATATGACCTAGTAGTGGTATTGTGCACAGATAGGTGGCAGAGTGGGTAGAGTGTAAGCCCTGAAGTCAGGAGGACCTGAATTCAAATCTGACCTCAGACACTTGTGTCTCTGACCTGTGTCATAGGTAGCTGTGTGACCCCAAGGCAAGTCACTTAGTCCTATTTGCCTCAGTTTCCTTAATGAGCTGGGGAAGGAAATGGCAAACCACTCGAGTATCTTTGCACTCTCCTACCCTACCCTCTCAGCTGAAAACCTTGTCTCATATTTCACTGAAAAAATTCAGGTCAGTTGAGCTTCCTCATCCCACATCATCTACATGTCTTCTGCCATTATCTTCTACATACCTGTCTCACATGAAGAGGTAGCTCTTCCCTTTGCCAAGACAAATCCATGAGTAAGTGATCCCATTCTATCGTCTCTTGTCTAGTAGATTGCCCTCTCCATTGTCCCTGCTCTCTCACTTATCTTCAGCGTTTCTGCAGTAGCTACTTTCCCACTACCTACAAATATGCCCATGCCTCCTCTTTCTACTCCCAGTTCTCAAAACCCTCACTTTTTCGATCCTCTTTCTATATTTATCCTCTCAAATCTCTCCTTCTGTGGCTAAACAATTGATGCCCTAACATTCTTTCCTCTCACACACTTCTGAATTCTCTATATTCTGGCTTTGGAGCTCATCGTTCAACCAAAACTGTTCTCTTCAATGTTATCAGTAATCTCTTAATTTCCAAAGCTAGAGTCTTTTCTGAATCCTCATCCTTCCTGATCTCTCTGTAGTCTTTGACATTTACTGTCCCTTACCCATGTCTTCATACTCCCTTTTCTCTAAGTTTTGTGATAGCCCTCTTTCCTGGGAAAAAAAGGGACTTTTTTTTGCTTCTCTTTGTATCCTCAGGACTTAGTGTGACAGTCTCGTCACGTAGTAGATGTTTAATAAATGCATATTGACTTGACTGACCTACTCCTTGAGAAAGTCACCTACAGTTGGTGCCTACACTTCCTTTCCTCTCTGTCTCTTCTTAGCTTTCTATGGTCTGACTTCTGACCTTATCAACATTCGATTGCTCTCTCTAAAGTTATCAATGATGTTTCAGCTGCCAAATTTAATGACCTTTTCCCAAATCTCATCATTCTTGTCCTCTCTGTATTCTTTGATGCTGTCAGTCACTGTCTTTAATATTTTCTTCTTTTTGGGTTTTATGACACTATTCTTTCCTAGTTCTCTTCAGTCCCTTTTACTGGATCTTCATTAACTTTAGTTGTCCCCAAGCTTCTGTGCGTGAAACTGGGAATATCCACTAGGTACATCTGGCTTTGCTTTTTAACTATATAAACAATTTACCAAGCTATTTTTAAAACTCTGACATGGTGCCTGGCACAGAGTAGGCACTTAATAAATGTTTATTATTTGTTTCATTGATTGATTGTCTATGATTTCTTCTTAGTATGGTGTCTGGCACATAATAGAAATTTAATAAATGCTAGTTGACTGACTGACTGACTTCTGTCCTTTCTGTTCTCTTCTGCGCATCTCAAAATATGTCCCAATGATCTTACCTCCCTCCTTCCTTCCTTTCTTTCCTTTCCTATTGAGAAATTACTCTTGTTTTTTTCAATATGTATTTGAATCAGTTCCTTATACATCTTGGATATAAGACCTTTATTAGAGGAACTTTCTGCAAAGACTTTTCCTAGTTTTCTACTTTTCTTTTAAATTTAACTGCATTGTTTTAATTTGCATAAAACCTTTTGAATTATGTGTAATCAAAACTTTCCATTTTACTTCCTATGATGCTCTTCATTCCTTGTTTGGTCATGAACTATTCACCTATCTATAATTCTGAAAGTTTTCCCCCCATTTACTCCTCTAATTTGTTTATGATGTATTCTTTAATATCTGTCATGTATCTATTTGGAGTTTATCATGTGTGCAGTGTAAGATTTTGGTCTATACCTTGTAACAGAATACTTTTAGTTTTCCCGTTAGTTTTTGTTGAATAGAGTCCTTACCCCAAATAATCTGGTCCATTGATTGACCTCTATTTTTTACCAGTACCAAATAATTTTGAAGAATGCTGCTTTGTAGTATAGTTTAAGATCTGGTAATACTCCCCATTCTTTTCCCCACTATTATTTCTCTTGAGGTTCTTTATCTTTTGTTCCTATAGATGAACTTGATAATTTTTTAAAATTTCTATACAAAGTAAACCTTTCGTAGTTTGGTTGGCATTGTACCTAAGAAATAAAGTAATTCAAGCAATGTTGTCATTTTTATTATATTTCCTGCCCTACCCCTATTCCTTCTATGACCTTCTGATGGGATACAAGGGGTAGTCTGACTTCTCTTTCCAAGAAAATGATCTAAGTTTTCAGAGTTCTGTGGTTCTTGGGTTTCTTTAAGTGTTCAGAATCAGACATTTCAGTGCTAAGAATAGAAAGCACACCTTGTTTTAAGTCAGAAGACTTGGGTTCTAATCATACATCTTATTATCCTATGACCTTAGACAAGTTATTTAACCTCTCTAGCCCTCCTTTTCTTCATTTCTAAAATAAGGGATTATATTACATGAAATTCAAGATCTTTTTGATCTTTACATTCATTGAAATTCACTGATAACCAACATTTATATAGCACTTAAAGGTTTATTATTAATTATTAGTCATGATAATTTGCATTACTTAGCACTTTAAAGTTTAACAAGTATTTTCCTTGTATTTTCCTCATAATAATCCTGTGGGAATGGCTATAGTGGCCTTTTCAAAAGTTTTACAGAGGAAACTGAGGATCAGAGAATTTAAGTGACTTTCCTGTGCTTACATAGTTAGTAAGTACCAGACCAGGGGGAAAAGTATTTGTAATATCTGGAAACATACCCAGCATCAAAACATTTATAATGTCGAGAACACACCTAACTCCTACTTCAATGATCACACAAACTGGTTTTAAATAATAGGATGAAAAAAATTCCACTTGGTTATTGATTTGGTAGACAAAAACAAAGAAACAAAAATGAAACCTAACCTGGAACCCTCAGCAAATTCCAAGACATGTAGATACTTCTCCCAATATCTTGTTAAGGGGGTTCCAAGCTTACTTCTGGGCTAGGTTATGGAGTGACTTCTACTTGGGTCCTGATATTCCTATCTGTTCAAGATCTTAGAAGATTAGAATGAAGAATGAAGAGCATTAACCTCTCACTCCCAGCTTGTGATTAGCTTAGGGAACAGACAAAAGAACACAATGTATTACAAGTATTGCAGTAAAATTACGTTCATTCCTGTGCTACTGTGGATTAGGTCTTTGCATTTTGTTCTGGGAAAACTTGATAATGGCTGCAGTTTGGTGTGTGTGTGTGTGTGTGTGTGTGTGTGTGTGTGTGTGTGTGCGCATGCATATATG